>NC_090650.1:52863687-53499937 GCF_040937935.1 Hyperolius riggenbachi | reverse complement strand
AGGTGATGTCACTGGAAGGAGATGCTGCTTGCTTTTTTGGCAGTTGGAAACAGCTGTTATTTCCCACAATGCAACAAGGCTCCCACAGTGTGGTGTGCTGTGAGGCTCTGACATCATTTGTGGGAGAGGTTTCCCCACAATATCAGCCATACAGAGCCCCCTGATGATCCATTTGAGAAAAGGAATAGATTTCTCATGGGAAAGGGGGTATCAGCTACTGATTGGGATGAAGTTCAATTCTTGGTTACAGTTTCTCTTTAAACTAATTCATAATTAAAAACAATTAAAAACAAAAAAGAGGGAAAGGAGGTATTCTGGTATGCGTGTTCACAGTCATGATCAATATTACAGTTTACAGTAGACTCACCATATAAATGCGTATACTATTCAATAATTAGTATACAGCAAGTAGTAATGCAGGTCACAGCTAAATACTGCAACATTCAATCAAATGTGCAGCATAGCATAAGCAGAATTTTTTTTTAAAGTGCATAGTGCATACTTTATCCTTGAAATAGTATGCACTATCCATACTTGCCGTTTATATTGCACATTTCATTGTATGTTATTAACTGTGACCTTATGACCTTTATGCTTGGTTCACATATAAAAGGGTGTCCAGTTCTGTCCTGTTAGTTTTTGACAGTTGGCATCAGTTTTGTATGCACAGAAAAGATGTATATTTGTGATCCGGTCTAGTCCAGTCCTGTCAGTTTTCTATCAGTTTTCTATGGGTGCGGTCACACATAAAAGGTGTACAGTTCCAATCCTGTCAGGAAAAAATTGATAGAAAACTGATGAAAAACTGACTGGACTGGACTGAACCGAAAATCAGATCGATTGATGAATCTGATCAGATTGGTTAGATTTTTGTCCATTAGTGGTCCCAAGCGATCATTTCTGATTGTTCATACGAAGAATCGTTCCTAAACAATCGTTTGGCAACTAGTAGTGGCCACCTTTATTGACAGCAATATAGGAAAAAAGAAACTTAAAATGCATTTTTCTCTCTCCGCCCTTATACATACCTCCCCCCCAGAACCCGCGATGGCGCAGCCTTTCCAATAGCTTCTAGGTGTCGCTATGGGGAGGATCGGGACTGCGCATGACGTCATGACGTCAGACCTCATGTCCGATCGTCGCCATAGCAATGACAGAAGCTGTTCAGGGAAGTTGCAGTTCTCGCGGGATCATGGCTAGGTAAATATAGCTGGCGGCGAACAGGGGGATCGGAGCGGTGCTGGGAGGGGGACTTGGGGCACATGTGTAGCTAGCCTAGTGCTAGCTCTACTAAAACACATTTGAACCAAAAATTTCCCTCCCACGGACACATGGCCGCAAAAATTGAACGCTAGGGAGGTTAATAAAACACAATTAAAAAAATAAGTGCTACAAGACCTGAGTTATCCTTATGGCGATTAGAATGCCATTATTAAAATGCCCCCCCCCCCCCCCCCCCCCCCCACTGATTAGCAAATACTGCACATACTGTAAAGCTGGCCATACACTAGGCCGATTCCCGCCAGATCGACAGCAGATTCGATCACTGGGATCGAATCTGCTGTCACATCGTTCCCGCAACACGCCGAATTTCGATCCAT
Source organism: Hyperolius riggenbachi (assembly GCF_040937935.1). NCBI lineage: Eukaryota > Metazoa > Chordata > Amphibia > Anura > Hyperoliidae > Hyperolius > Hyperolius riggenbachi. The sequence goes on along the minus strand of NC_090650.1, from coordinate 53,498,336 downwards.
TTCATCCGATCCCGTCGATCGCTCCGTGCGGAAAATTAGCGTCGATCGCCCGCGGGTAGGGAGCGCGTCGCTAGCGGCGTTCGAGTACCCGACGACCGACGCAATAGAGCCCGCATACATTACCTGCTCCTCCAGCACGACTGCCCCTGGTCACCGCTGCTCCGTCTCCGCGCTGGTCTGGTCTGGTCTCCGGGTCCGGCATTCTTCATTTCTTGTAGCCCGGCAGGGCGCTCTACTGTTTAAACTTCCTGCCGGGCAGGAAGAAGTAAAGCATGCCGGACCTGGAGACCAGAGCGGAGATGGAGCAGTGGTGACTGGGGGCAGTCGTGCCGGCGGAGCAGGTAATGTATGCGGGGGGGGGGGGGGGGGGGAGTGGCGGCGGCGGCAGAAGCACCAGCAGCACCACCACCACCACAACAGATTGTGAACGGTTTCAGGCTGAAATCGGTTCACAATCTGTTTGCAGTAAAGGCAGCCATACGATCCCTCTCTGATCAGATTCGATCAGATAGGGATCTATCTGTTGGTCGAATCTGATGGCAAATCGACCAGTGTATGGCTGCCTTAAATGTCTACATGTCGTTTCGCGTCGTGTTAGGACATAAGTTATTGGAAAATAGGTAGCAAGGCCACAGTAGCTTTTTCCATCCCTTTTTCACATCCCTCCTCAGTGCTGGATCCCTTCTGCTTCCAGCTTATGTGTACTTTCCTTCCTAAGCATCTGAAAATTCTCTGAGGAGGGCGATAGCGAATACTTCTCCTGCCAGGCAGCGCAGGTAGACCGGCAGAGACCAGGCGCCGGCTAGGCGAAATAAAACAAGAATCCAAATGACAGCATCACAACTTGCTGAAATGTCGTTACTCCTCTGGGCAAGGTTGTAACATAAATAAACGACGCCATTCACCATTATTTCCTCATGTTTCTACCTTTTCTTCTGCATCTGGTAGACTCTGTCTTTTGTCTTAAGGAGGAACTGTAACCAAGGATTGAACTTCATCCCATTCAGTAGCCGATACCCCCTTTCCCACAGGAAATCTTTACCTTTTCTCAAATAGATTATCAGGGGGGTGTATGCATGGCTGATATTGTGGTAAAACCCCTCCCACAGTGTGATGTCAGGACCTAAGTCCTGACAATTTCTTGTCTGTGAGCCTTATTGCATTGTGGGAAATTACAGCTGTTCCCAACTGCAATCTCCCTCTGTGAATATATATTTCAATAAGAAAAAAAAAAACCTTTTAGCCTATCGCATTGTTAGGGGGCTTGTTTATAGATAATGGCAGTTGGTGTTGTCTGTTTTTTTCATGTCTGCCAGTAGTAAAGATGAGTATGTGCAGGCTGATTGTGGATTAAACAAATCATTAATAAAAAAAAACAACTCTTGTTTTGTAACTTTTTTTATGTATATGAATAAGCTCCTCCCTCTCCACTCCATGCCGCCCGCCACTAACAGGGCCTCGCAGTACCCAAGGTTCCATGCACGGTATTACCCACTTCTCCTGGTTCTTTTTTTACCTGTGTTGCAAGGACCATCCGTCACACTGTTAGCTAGCTGTGTTTTTGCCAAGACAAGCAGAGATATAGTTCATTCAAACTAGATCTACCGTCATCTTTGTGCTCAACTGGAAGTTTTACAAGTGTCACATTGTTTCCTGCGATTTGTACACCTAATTGGAGTTTTTGTGTGAAATATATTGTCGATAGGCTCTACATTATGCCAACTGTCTGTTTCCATGGTTACTGTACTTTCTTGCAGGTAGATGGTGGTATATCTTACTTCCATTACTTCCATTCTTCACTTTGAGTGTAATGTTTATGGCTACATACGTTATTACTTTGCCGAAAATGTGTTCGTGTATTTTTTTATTGCCTTCCACATAATGGAGAATTGTTTAAACATTTACCTGAAATACTTGCTGTTAGAAAGGTTTTCGTAAATTAATGATGAGTATTGTCAGATATATATATATATATATATATATATATCTTTTAGATTTTAGAGACCCAATGTGAAAATAGGCATATACAGTATGAAAAGTGTTTCTCATTGATGCCAGCGATCATTGCAATGGGGACTTAGATCAATGAACACAGTTCCCATTCAGATATCCCTAACTAACTGGTGGTGATGCAAACGAGCACGGATAGCAGCTGTCACAGCGGAGATGCGTATATCTACACCCAAGGCGCTGAGATGAAGTCTGCCGGGGCATAGATATACTGTCGCGGGGCGGTTAACTGGTTAATCTCATGGCTGCAGTTGCCATCTGCAGAGATCTTCGATCTGAGGAAAATAAAATCTGTTACAACTTCAGCTTTTCCCCCATCTACTGTATTTGCAGATGGTTCTTTGTAGCAGATTACTTGATATTAAGCGGTAGACCAGCTTTGTCAGTTTCTTGTTTGACATTCATGAATAGGCTCTTTAATTATTTCTCAGTTTCAGCCATCAGAGTGGTATCAATGGCATATCTCAGATTTTTAAATTAAAAAAACACTATTTTTTTTTCCAGATGTGGGACGAAGCCGGAGGGCACGGAGCAAAGCCACGCAAACCTGAGATAACACACATGCACACAAACAGGGCTGTCGGTACAAAAATCATCCAACCCCAAGTCCAACTCCTCAGTTTATGAAACCATGACTCCAACTCCGACTCCAGGTACCCAAATGGCTCTGACTCCGACTCCTTAGTCTAATACTTACCAGGGCTGTGGATTTGGTACAAAAATCATCCAACTCCAACTCCGACTCAGTTTAGGAAACCACTGACTCCGACTTCAACTCTGACTCCACAGCCCTGCACACAAAGTCCTGAAGTTGACCCTGGGACTCCAGCACTGTAAGGGGAGAATTCATGCTGCCCAGTGTTTACTGTAACAGGCTTGGTAAAGCCCTGTCAGCCCTAAATAAACGTATACTAATAATAGTAGTGACTTTTTTTTTCCAGCATGGCTTCCTCACCCAAGCCTATTTTTGATCTATGAGGTATTTTGTATCCATGAGGTCTAATGAAATAGAACAAAAAAAGTCCACCTTTGCTCTTTATGGATGCCAACTGGTGACAGGTGCACCCTAAAATTATCTTCTGCACTATGAATAGGTTTTGTTTCATTTTAAGACCTGGCCTGTGATAATGACTACTTACTGTATATTTGCACTTCAGGTAACACATCTACTGCTAATTCTCACTCACAGATATGTCAGAGTCTTTTTACAGTGGTGTGACTGAACAGAAAAATGTGTAGCCATACAATGGATTTCTCGCTATTTTCTCAAAGTAAACGTAAAATGTGTTGACGACTATTTTTCCTTTCACACAGTTGAATACACGGTTTTGACATACAGTCAAGGGCAAAGGTAACCTGGGCCTCCTCCCAGAAAATTCAACCCTCAGGGCCCCCCAAACCGACTGCTGCCCCCAATCTCCCCCCTTAATTCCTACCTGCGCCCCGTGGCCCCTGCACGATGCCAGCATGTATAATACCTGGCTCGGCAGGTCTTCTTCCTCCTGTCTGCCTCTTGTGAAATAACATGCACTGGTCACAAGAGGCAGGCATCGTGAAGAAGACGGGGAGCACGTATGAAAAAGACAGTGCACCGCCCACTGTGCCACGTGAGATACCAACGCTGCAGAGGCCCCGGGGAGCACATAAGAGTTAAGGGGGAGGTCAGGCGACCAGTAGCGCAGGGGTTCTGGGGCAATTGCCCCCCTTGCATTAATATAAGGGCGGGCCCTGCATATTCACATCATTAACTGTCCCTCAGAGGAGCTCACATTCTAATCTCTACCGTGATCATATGTCCATTGTAGTCTAGGGAAATTTTTTAGGGGGAAGCCAATTAACTTATCTGTATGCTTTTGGAGTGTGGGAGGAAACCAGAGTGCCTAGAGGGAACCCACACAGACACGGGGAGATCATACAAACTCTGTGCAGATAGTGCCCTGGCTGGGATTCAAACTGGGGACCCAGCGCTGCTGTCCAGTATTACATTATATTATCAACTGCCTTTCTATTTGCACTTGTATTTGTTGAATTCATGTTGCAATGACTGTTCAAAGGAGAACTTGTGATTATATAATGCTATTGTAACATCCTTACCTTCCAGCGGCAGGTCCCGCGGCGTTTACGGCGTGGTTCGGGCGAGCAGCGGGGCTTCTGTGCCGACATCCTCCAGCAGCACCCTTGGCGTCCCTGCAGCAGTGAGCTCCGGCGCGCGCATGCGCGCTACTATTAGTCGGGCACGCGCGAATTCCGAACAGCCTTATAGGCTAAGGAGGAGGATCTGAGTGATGTCTGATCTGAGTCATCCATGACATCACTTTGTGGGAGTGGTTGCCCGTTATCAGCCTGTGTACTTAAAGAGAAACTCCGACCAAGAATTTAACTTTATGCCAATTAGTAGCTGATACCCCCTTTTACATGAGAAATCTATTCTATTTTCACAAACAGAGCATCAGGGGGCTCTGTATGACTGATATTGTGGTGAAACCCCTCCCACAAGAAAAGCACGTACTCTTGGCAGTTTCCTGTCTGTGAACCTTGCTGCATTGTGGGAAATAGCTGTTCCATGTAACGATTGTGGAACTTTCTCCGTGATCAGCGCACAACGCGTGCGCTGATACGGCGGAAATCCTCCACAAGCGTATAATTGCAGGAACCCAGCAAAAGGTGCACCCGTAGAGGGAAATTCCTGTCGGCAGATGGCGCTGAGGAGTGCAGAGGAACCAATCCTCTGTACCTCCACAAATGCCAGACAGGAATTGTACGAAGCGCAGATAGCAATCGCAAGAGAAGCGATTGCGAATGAGAACGAGCAAAGGGACAGGTTGTATGTGTGTGCACCAATCTAGTCGCCACCCCGCGACAGTGCGCACACACAACAGCAGATACGAAACAGAAACGCAACCGCAAGAAAGGCGATTGCCAAAAGTGACACAAGGCAGATCAGAACAGAATACGAGGATAGCAAAGGCACAGCAAATCATACAATGAGGAGATACGGAAAATAACAAACGCTAACTGAACGCGAACACCGCACTCATTTGCAACAGTGCACGCGTTCATGCGCGGTCTCCACGTGATAAGCACAATAGAGACAAGCACGCCTAACTAACCATCGACAGACAAACATGAAACAGAGGACGCGAGCACTTGCTTAACGGTTACCTCACCGAGCCTCCAGCAAGCGTTCATAGCAGACAAGACAGACACACGAAAACAGGGACAAGCGAGAGATAGGATCCACAGCACTAGCGAAAGTGGCTAGCGCGATCCAGGAAGACAGAACAGAAGGATCCACAGTACTAGCGCAGGATGCTAGTGCGATCCAGGTACAGAGTAGCAGAACAGAAGGATCCACAGCACTAGTGCTAGGCGAGTGCAATCCAGGCAGACAGAGTAGCAGAAGAGAAGGATCCACAGCACTAGCGCTAGGCGAGTGCGATCCAGGCAGACAGAGTAGCAGAAGAGAGGGAGCCACAGCACTAGCGCAGGATGCTAGTGCAATCCAGGAAGGCAGAACAGAAGGTTCCACAGCACTAGCGGAAAGTGGCTAGCGCGTTCCAAGGAGACAGAACAGAAGGATCCACAGCGCTATCGCAAGATGCTAGTGCGATCCAAGTGAGACAGATCAGAAGAGATAGCTGGTAGCAACCGCTGCACCAGCTATACTCCAAGAACAGAGATCAGAACGATTTCCTGTCGACCACCGCTGGGACAGGACAATCGCAACAGAACAAACAAAACAGATAAGCAATCCTAACTGCACTAGAGAAACCTGCCTAGCGCAGTTTCAGAAATTACTCTAAGCTGATCTTCAAACAAAGAGTAAGGCTGACACTCCTCCAGGAGTGTTTCACAGGAAGGAATCCTTATGACCAGCCAAGCATTGTGGGAAACACATAGTACTTATAGTACACGCCTCCAATGAATGTGGCCAGGCAATTTGCATGACAACGTATGCAAATTCCTCAGCAAGCACAAGCTGCAAAACTGACAAAAGCTCTTCTTTCCAGAGTCCTGCAGCATGCAAACCTACACAATGGTCAAAGGGCTGCCTGCCTGCACAGGCAGCTGAGCAGATCATTACATTCCAACTGCCAAAAACCATGCAGCAGCTACATCACCTGCCAACAGTAAAATGTTTACTGGAGTTCCTCTTTAAGGGCTGAGCGCTCATTCATTCCTTGGCTTTGATACTAATCAGTTTGCTGGTTCCTAAACTAGACAGCTTCCTTGAGCTACATTCATATATTGTGTAGACGCACAATATACAGTGGGTTGCAAAAGTATTCGGCCCCCTTGAAGTTTTCCACATTTTGTCACATTACTGCCACAAACATGCATCAATTTTATTGGAATTCCCTGTGAAAGACCAATACAAAGTGCTGTACATGTGAGAAGTGGATCGAAAATCATACATCATTCCAAACATTATTTACAAATAAATAACTGCAAAGTGGGGTGTGCGTAATTATTCGGCCCCCTGAGTCAATACTTTGTAGAACCACCTTTTGCTGCAATTACAGCTGCCAGTCTTTTAGGGTATGTCTCTACCAGCTTTGCACATCTAGAGACTGAAATCCTTGCCCATTCTTCTTTGCAAAACAGCTTCAGCTCAGTCACATTAGATGGACAGCGTTTGGCTTTATGTTTAGGGTCATTGTCCTGCTGGAAGGTGAACCTCCGCCCCAGTCTCAAGTCTTTTGCAGTCTCCAAGAGGTTTTCTTCCAAGTTTGCCCTGTATTTGGCTCCATCCATCTTCCCATCAACTCTGACCAGCTTCCCTGTCCCTGTTGAAGAGATGCACCCCCCGAGCATGATGCTGCCACCACCATATTTGACAGTGGGGATGGTGTGTTCAGAGTGATGTGCAGTGTTAGTTTTCTGCCACACATAGCGTTTTGCATTTTAGCCAAAAAGTTCCATTCTGGTCTCATCTGACCAGAGCACCTTCTTCCACATGGTTGCTGTGTCCCCAACATGGCTTGTGGCAAACTGCAAACGGGACTTCTTATGCTTTCTGTTAACAATGCCTTTCTTCTTGCCACTCTTCCATAAAGGCCAACTTTGTACATTGCATGACTAATAGTTGTCCTATGGACAGAGTCTCCCACCTGAGCTGTAGATCTCTGCAGCTCGTCCAGAGTCACCATGGGCCTCTTGACTGCATTTCTGATCAGCGCTCTCCTTGTTCGGCCTGTGAGTTTAGGTGGATGGCCTTGCCTTGGTAGGTTTACAGTTGTGCCATACTCCTTCCATTTCTGAATGATCGCTAGAACAGTGCTCCGTGGGATGTTCAAGGCTTTGGAAATCTTTTTGTAGCCTAAGCCTGCTTTAAATTTCTCAATATTTTGACCCCTGACCTGTCTTGGATCTGTCTTGTGTGTTCTTTGGACTGCACGGTGTTGTTGCTCCCAATATTCTCTTAGACACCCTCTGAGGCCATCGCAGAGCAGCTGTATTTGTACTGACATTAGATTACACACAGGTGCACTCTATTTATTCATTAGCACTCATCAGGCAATGTCTATAGGCAACTGACTGCACTTGGATCAAAGGGGGCCAAATAATTATGCACACACCACTTTGCAGTTATTTATTTGTAAAAAAAATGTTTGGAATCATGTATGATTTTCGTTCCACTTCTCACGTGTACACCACTTTGTATTGGTGTTTCATGTGGAATTCCAATAAAATTGATGCATGTTTGTGGCAGTAATGTGACAAAATGTGGAAAACTTCAAGGGAGCCGAATACTTTTGCAACCCACTGTATATGTACTGTAGTCAGTCAGTCTTTATTATTTTCTTATATATTCTCGTAATATCACTATTGTAACATCTTATTGTATATTATCTGTGCATAGCCGGAGCTACCATAGGAAAAATGGGCAATTGCCCCAGGGCCCCAGAGCCTGTAGGGGCCCCCAAGGTGTCCCTCCCCTATCTTAGCTGTTGCTCCCCAGGGACTCTGCAGAGTCTATTAAGTTAGGAGGTGATTGGGGGAGGGTCAGCAGCCAGCTCAGGGGCCCAGAACGGGAAATTTGGCTGCATCAAAGGGCCTCTAATGACGCTTTTTGGTCAGGGTTGTCTGTTGGGGGGCCCCCAGGCTAATTTTGCCCTAGGACCCAATTGTTACTTGAACCGGCCCTGTATCTGTGTACCGACTTTTGCCTGCCTCTTGACCTCGCTCCTATCTAGTCCCTCTGTACCAGGTAGTCATCTGACATCATTACCGACCCGGCCTGTCCCTGACTACGTTTTTGCCTAATCCTTACAATACGACTGTCATCTGATTTATGTGCATTATTGAGCCTGGCTACTGACTCCGACTTCTCTTTATGATTTTGTACCTCGATATCTCTGACATTGTGTATGACCTCAGGACTGAAACTGTCTATGCTTACTTCTGCTGTTGATTAGTTTCAGTCACTCTAACAACATGCAAAGAAGCGTGACAGCTATATAACCTTCTTACTGTGATTCCCCTCATCTCCCCTGTGTTAGGAGGCTGGATTCCGTTTTTATTTTCCTATTGTATGCTTTGCAATATTTTTTCAATAAACAACCATTTAGTGGTTAACATTACAGCGGGATGGGGGAAAAGAGGGTCAATAACTATAATGTAATGCTAGCATTTTTTGTCTGCATTAAAGTCATGTGCATGTTCTCGTTTTTTTTGTTCTTAAAGAGAATCTGTATTGTTAAAATCGCACAAAAGTAAACATACCAGTGTGTTAGGGGACATCTCCTATTCCCCTCTGTCACAATTTCGCCGCTCCCCGCCGCATTAAAAGTGGTTAAAAACAGTTTTTAAAAGTTTGTTTATAAACAAACAAAATGGCCACCAAAACAGGAAGTAGGTTGATGTACAGTATGTCCACACATAGAAAATACATCCATACACAAGCAGGCTGTATACAGCATTCCTTTTGAATCTCAAGAGATCATTTGTGTGTTTCTTTCCCCCCTGAGGGAGGAGTGCATAGCAGAACCACAACACTGAAGAACTTGGCAGCCTTCCAGACACTGGCCGACAAGTCTGACAGGGGAAAGATACATTGATTTATTACAGAGACTGTGATAGTACAAAGTGCTGCAGTAAGCCAGAACACATTAGAATAGCTTTTGGAACTTGTAGGATGATAAAAAACAGGATGAAATTTTTGTTACGGAGTCTCTTTAAAGATGTTCTTTAAAAATCGAATAAAAAGAATTAAAAAAACCAAAACATTACAGTGGGATGACATCTCAATTTTCAACTATCATCTAAAACATTAAATACAGCAAAAAAATAAAAAAATTAATAATAATGGGGAAAAAGATATAAATGGTTTTAAAGCTACTGGAAGGGTTAATAATCAACCTCCCCCTTCACTCATAAGCGAATTGCTAAAATTTATGTTGCTGTACTAACATTATCAGCGTGACTTGAGCTAAACTAAGATTTGTAAAGAATACAGAAAATATTCGGCTGGATCCATGGGGGAGACTTTGCTTGCACAGCAATTACTGAATTACAAAACAATCTGATAATTTGTCCTGCAACCATCAATTTTATTAGTTAGCTTCAGTGAAGTGTAAATAAGCCTTCCAATGACTTTAGACAAGTCTTTTTATGTTTTCTATTTGTTATTTGCTGTGCTTAAAGTGTAGCAGAGACGTTTTAAAATAAAAGTTTTATACATAAACTAGGAGGAAGTTACGTGACCCGGTACCGGCGATACAGAACGCAGAGGACAGCAGCGTGGGAGCAATGCATGCGCATGGGGCTGGACAAAGCCCCAGGTATGTATAAAACTTTTATTTTAAAAAGTCTCTGGTTTCCTTTAGGGCCTGTTTCCACTACACGTGGATTCTGGATGCAAAAAAACTGACTATAATGAATGCCTATGAAACCCTAAGGGCCTGTGCGTTTTCTGCATGCAGATTTGCATAACCAATTATAGTCAATGGACCACCAGCCCAAAAATGTGCATGGTTTTCTGTGCAGGAAAAATCTGCACAGCCATCAAAATTTGCTCGCCGCACACACCACGCGTGATTCGCCGGTAATGTAATTCATAGGAAAATCGCAAGCATTTTAGTCTTGCAGTTTTCCATGCGTTTTCATGTGTATTTTCATGTAAAAACCCATGTTAATGCATACCGGCATTGACATGTTTAAAAATCGCAAGCGTTTCCACGTGAAAATCCGCATACAAACATGAACGAATCTGCAACCTCATGCGGATTCGTTTACACGTTTTCCATGCCAGACTCGCGCCGCTGTAGTGGAAACGCAGCCTTAATATTTTAGAACAAAATTGTATTTTTGTGTCATCACTTTACTTTAAACCAAATGTTGCCTCCTTAAAACAGAAGTATTTGTGATTATTCAGGTTGGAGTGAGCATATGAGGTGTCCCACAGTGCATCACTGCTGAATATGCAAATTGTTCCTTTGTTGTCCCTGAAAGCTATACACACCTCCGGAACTGCTGGAATGCAACAATGTTTCAGCTTGTTTATTGTACAAACCATACTAATCCAACATGCATACAGACTGTTTCAGACTGGTTGATACTCATCAGTGCATGGCATGGTTCTGTTCAGCTTTCAGGGACAACAAAGGGATGCTTTGCATCTTCAGTAGTGATGCACTGTGGGGCTCCCTATATGCTCACTTCAGCCTGAAAAATAACACATACCTTCTGTTTTAAGAAGGCAAAATTCTGTTTTACTTGGCATTTTTAGTAAGAGGGCTTTTTGGTCCTTTTTTTAGCCCCTTACACACTCCTAGGAGTTCTCACCATGAGATTGCTGGGCAATCTGTAATACTACTTTTAAGGCTGCTTACACACCAAGACGTTAACGTGCGCCTGTAACGCTCCCCCAACACACAGCAATGTAACACAAGTGGGCTGTTCACACAGCCCACGTTGTGTTACATGTAACGCTGCACGTTCTCCGCAAAGTGCAGCATGCTACGGCGTTAGAGCGGCTATAGCCGCGTTAGACTGTTTGCACATGCGCAGTGGGGGGCGGAGAGGAGGCGGGGAGAGCCAGCTACAGTAGCCGCGCACATGGCTACTTAATATGCACTGCACTGGCGGCCGCTGATTGGCTGGTGGGACCACGTGATGCGGAGTGTCTCGCTCCGCATCACGTGGTCCCGCTGGCCAATCAGCGCCACTCTGGGAGACCTTATAGGAATCGAGCCGCCTAACGCGGCTCACTCTACCGTCCTCACTTGCAGCACCATACGTTGTGCTAGGTGCACGTTATGCGACCTTAACGTAGCACCTAACGCAACGTCTTGGTGTGCAAGTAGCCTAATTATACCTTTCTTTTTCCAGTGTTGCTACTAAAATGTAATATTTAACCACTTCACCGCGGTTTTTACCCTTAAAAAGAAAAAAAGAGCAATTTTCACCTGTTAGTGCGTCTTCCATTCATCCGCCGATTACTTTATTACTACTTATCTCAACAAATCAATCTTTATCTTGTGGGTTTTTTTGCCGCCAATTAGGCCCCATTCACACTTGCGGTTCGAGTCCGCAAGTGTCCGGGGGTCCGGGTCCGGTGGCCGCAAAGAGACCTTACGGGTCTCTGCGGCGGCCACGAGGCGGCACAAGTTGAGGATCCGGAATGTATCAGTTCCAGGTACAATAAAGTAGCCGGAACTAGATACTTTGCAGTGCCAGAAAGGCACTGCAAGCATGGGGGATACCGGCGTGTAGTCCGGGCCCCCCAAGTGGCATAGGACCGGTGCTGGAAGCATCCAGTCCTATTGCCAGTGTGATGAGAAACATCCGTTTCTCATTACACAGCATGGGCCGCATGTTCGGGTCAGGATCCGGTCCGCAGCCGCACCGGGTCGGACTGAAAAATAGCGCATGTTGGAAAAAAAGCCGGACCGTTCCGGAGCTGCGTTCCCGGATCGGATCCGGATCCGGACGGCGCACGAGTGTGAATGGATACATTGATTAACAATGTATCCGTTCACCATCCGCTGTGTACGGAGCGTTCCGGGTCCGGGGAAGCCGGACCTGGAACGCTAATGTGAACCGGGCCTTAGGCTTTCTTTGGGGGGTACTTTTTGCTAAAAATTATTTTAATCTAACTGCATTTTAACACTAAAAAGAAGAAAAAAATGGAAAAAATTCACTATGTCTCAATTTTCAGCCAATATAGTTTTAAAATAATATGTGCTACCGTAATTAAAACCCACACATTTTATTTGCCCATTTCCCTATTTATTTCCCTAGTACAATGTTTGGCGCCAATATTTTATTTGGAAATAAAAGTGCATTTTTTCAGTTTTGCGTCCATCCCTAATTACAAGCCCATCATTTATAAAGTATCAGTAATGACATACATATTAAAAAAAATTCAGTCCCTTAGATAACTATTTATGTATTTTTTAAAATTGTTTATTAATTAAAAAAAATTTTAACAAAATTTTTGGGGGTAACTTGGGGAGTGTAGGAGGTAAGGGGTTAATTTTACATGTTAAAAAGTCTTTAAATTAAAAAAAAAAAAATTTGTAGTTGTAATTTTACTTTTTGGCCACAAGATGTCCTTGCGCATAACTTCCGTAGTATTACTACGCAAACAGGAAGCAGTGCGTGGACGTGTAAGTATCAGGTTTTGTGAATGAAGATGCCATCTGATAGACGGCGGTGTTAATTCACAAGGGGACTTAGATCAATGAATGGGAACGATGTTTCCATTCACTGATCTCCTGGCTAACGATTGGCGGCTGTAATGAGCATAAAGGGGGGGGGGGGTCGGGGACGGGCAGAGGGAGTGCACGGCAGGTAGGGACACCCCTGCAAGAAGATATGGGAATTTGCAGGGACGTAGTTACTCGTCCCGGGGGAAGGGAAGTGGTTAATATTGCGGGGGAACCTTAAAAGGGGGTGTGGAACCATGCATGCATCCCTGTCTAAAGTGCCCCAAGTGGTAGTGAGGGTAGTAATGTGGTGGGAATGATGGTGGACCCAGGGAACCACCCCATCATAATGTCGCCCCAGACTTATCCGCCCTGCTTCTTACTTATTTCGACAGTTGGAATAAAAAAAAAATTAAACCATGATATCATATTCTATTGAAATAAATGCCCAGGTTTTTGTGTTTTAATCAAACATCATGAATTTTTTTTTGCTTTTGGGGCTAATTGAACCATGCCTTGTAAGGGTTTTTCTAGAGACGCTCAAATCCGATCCGGATGAAATCTGGATAGTTGCGATCCGGATTTCATCCTGTTAGATTCAAGTCACCTGTGCGGGCTGGGCGGGGTGTTTAATCTTACCTATCATGACGTCTTCTTCGTCCGTCCCTCGGTGCCTCCCACGATGCGGTCCAATCCGGTGTCACGTGACTAAACACTTCTTCCTTCAACCCGGAAGGAGGAAGTGTTTTTAGTCTAACAGGATGAAATCCGGATCGCAACAATCCAGATTTCATCCGGATCGGATTTGAGCATCTCTAGGTTTTTCGCCTTCCTCTGGATCAACAGGAATATGTGAGGGAGCAGGGTAGTGTTATACTTTAGTCTCTGGTTGAACTCGATGGACGTATGTCTTTTTTCAACCCAAATAACTATGTAACTATATATTTCTTTAGCAATAAAGTTTGTCTTCTATTCTTCTTTCTTCTGTTCTTGATCTCTATTTCTTTAACCTCCCTGGCGGTAATCCCGAGTGTAGCTCGGGCTAGCCGCCGGGAGCTAAATGCAGAGTATAGCGCACAGGGGGCCTTTTTTACTCACCTCCTGGGGATCCAGACGTCGGTAGCCGTTCTCCTTCCTGCCCTCAGAGGCTCTGAATCAGTCTGGTGAGATCGCAGTCATCGGTCTCACTACAGAGTTACAGCGCCACCTGGAGGACGGAGGTAAAGTTGCAGCGCTGGAGACCAGGGAGGTGAGTGAAAGCAGGGGCTGCTGCAGGCATTCTGGCGGCATGATTGTTTTCTTGATTTTAGGTTCTGAAACGTTTTAAAAAGACCCTAAAGTCTGGAAATAATCATACCGCCGGGAAGGTTAATCTTGATTGCAGAATGCCGTCTCTGCCTCTATACCGTAACTGAATTTTCTGCCCAGTAGTCCATTGTTCTGGGTAAAAGGAAATCCTTGATGGTACATTCAGAAAGGCAACTAACTCCCCCCGCCCCACTATTGGACTATCCCCTACCACTAGTGTAGTATTAGAGTCTGGGGTAAAAACAAGGATTATACTCCCATTTTCTGCAACTTGGATGGAAACACAAGCCCGCCCACGGTTTAATTAATGCATTTAATATTTAATGCCCCTGGGGGAAATGAGCACAGTTTTTTTTGTCAATGAAAACTGTTATGTTCAGTAATCGCTGATGGCCCAGGGGAGTAACTAGATTTAATAGGGCCCCCTGCACAAATGATATCATAGGGCCCCCCTGGTCCCCAAACCCCGTGTGGGTCACGTGATTCGGAGCCGGCGAATGGCAGCAGAGAGAGTTCTGCTGTGAAGCAGCATCTAGAAGCAGGAAAAAATTACACACTCTCCTTCACACGGTTCTTGTGAGTGAACAGGAAGTTTTTTTGCTAATTGGCTGAACTTGCGGTTGGGGAGAGGGAGGAGGAGGGGCCCCCAAAGCACAGGGCCGGGCCGAGGCATTGGCTGGAGAGGCTCCAGCCTCAGGGCGCAGTGTAGGAGGGGGCGTACAATTCATTCAGCTGTCATTCCTAATTGTGTTTGAAGCAGAAAGAAATAAGAAAAGGAGATACATGGAAGTGACTACAAGCCAGATAACTAGAGATTAAGGTGTTGGGGGCCCTGGGGCGCCCCTTAGTCTAATAGCAATCAGTGTGTGACGGCTGGGGTGGAGGGGCGCACTTTGGTGTCTCAGCCTTGGGTGCTGGAGGACCTTGTCCCGGCTCTGCCAAAGCCTCTCCTGCAATGGCAAGGGTCGCAGGGATGATTCCTACGCCCATGGCTGATGCCGAATTAACTGGAACTAGGTTTATTTACAAGTTACAGAAAGTGTTCATCAAGCCATGCAGAACAGGAATCAACAAGTCTAGAACAGCATAGAAAGATTCCATGTAATCATACAGTATATCACGGTGCCATCTAGAGGCCAGAAGCATGGACGCCACAAAAGCTGCACACCAAGCTCTGTGCTGCTGTTGTATGTACTGTAAACAATAAGCCTCTGCTGTCTTCTCATGCTTCTTTGTGGGAACAAAATTAGAAATATACAGAATTTGCATATTTCATAGGAGAAAATCAAAGTACAGCCCACAACAATACCGGCAGCAGGTTTGAACTAAGTGGCATACATATTCACTAATCTGCCATACAATACAAAACGGTTCTTTCCTCTCCGGTCACAACATTAGCAGGATGTTTACCATATATTAAACTATTAGGACAGCAAACAGCATCATTAATTTGAAACCAGAAATCAAAGTCTAATGGCAGAAAGTGTGAAATCCCTCCCCATCTGGTGGCCACTTTGCTGTGTTTCAGACCTGCTGCCACATGCATAATGTATGATAGTATTATTTTGAAAGAAATCTTCAGGAAGTCCTCAGAGGCCTCAGGATTTTAGCGCAATCAGAGGACTGTGAACAGCTGCTGCAGACCACAGCGATACGCACCGGAGACAGCTGGTGTCATTCAAGTCACAGATACAATGCCTGGTCATTTGTGAGCATAAAGAGAATGACAGAAAGACACACGCTGCCATTGCTGATGTTGTGAGTTTGCTGACTCCCTGGCTGCTCAATCTGCTCCTCCTGCTGGGCACCTTTCTTGTGGACACACTTGTGACTAGTGAATATGTGGAAATGGCACTTGATTTTGGTCATTGGCTTAGGGTGAAAGCAGGAATATCCACAAGGCAACTTAGGCAGGTGTGTCAAGGGGCCCAGCTACAACCTTCTCTGATTCCATCTTTAACCTCAAATTACCAAAGGGGAAGTCAAAGCTACCACCTTGCCTAGAGTCTCATTTCATCTTAATCCGTCTCTGTTCAGGATTTAAAGAGGAACGTTAACCAAGGATTGAACTTCATTTCAGTCAGTAGCTGATACCCCCTTTCCCATGAGAAATCCTTACCTTTTCTCAAATAGATCATCGGGAAGGGGAGGGGGGGGGGGGGGGGGGTCTGTATGGCTGATATTGTGGTGAAACCCCTCCCACAGTGTGATGTTATGACCATGGTCCTGACAGTTTCCTGTCTGTGAAACTCGTTGCATTGTTGGAATTACTCTGCATTTACTTACACACGGGGGAGGTTAGAGAGAGGCAGCTGCTCTTTTGGGTGATGGTGGGTGGGAGGATTAATGTCCCCGGCCACAATCGCTCTGCAGGGAGGGGAAGAGACAATGCATGGCTGCAATTGGGGGCCAGGAGGGGTTAATGGCCACAATACTTTACACAGTGCAGCCATTAACCCCTACTGGTCCCCAAGTGCAGCCATTAACTTTGGGGGGTAGACTTATACGTGAGCCACTAAAAAATTCCAACTTAAAGAGAACCTGAACTGAAAATAAAAAGTCAAAATAACCATACACAGGTCATACTTACCTCCTGTGTAGTCTACTCCTCAATCTCTTTCTCCTCTCCTGCATCCCATTTGTCCACTGTGATCAATGAAAGTCTCTGTCCTCCATTTTAAAAATGGCCATTACCCCATAACAGCTTCCTGGTCAGCACACTGTTAAACTGTAATATCGCCCACCTGAGCCATAGAGAAACATGGACAATACCTTGCACATTCAGTTATAACTGACAGCTGCTGATATATAACAGACAGCAACTGGTATATTTAAGTTCTGGCAAAATATTGTCCGAACTGAAAGGGATCACTGTAAGAAGAAAATGTTGAGCTTCTGAGAGGAACTGACGATGAGGTTAGTATGTAATATTCATTTGCAGCTATGTCATGTGTTTATTTTAAATAATTTTACTCGCTTCAGGTTCCCTTTAAGAGGCTCAAATATTGGGGTCGGCTTATACACGAGGTCACCTTGTACCTGAGTATATACAATATGTATTAATATAGCGCTGACATCTTCTGCAGCACTTTACAGAGTACAAAGTCATGTCACTGACTGTCCCTAGAGGAGCTCACAATCTAATACTACCAAATTCATAGTCTAATGTCATACCATATAATTATTATGTATCTACATAGCACTGACACCTTTCCACAGCACTTTAGAGTACATAGTCACATCGGAGACTGTCCTCAGAGGAGCTCACAGTCTAATTCTACGATAGTCTTGTCTAATGTCCTATCATACTATTTTATTGTGTGTGGCTGAGAGAGACTTTTCAGGAGTCCCCCCCCCCCCCCCCCCCCATTGAAAATCCTGGGTTTGCCCCTTGGCTGCGCTGTAACAGCTCTCCTCTCCTTTCTCCCTGCTTAAACTGTATGGGACATGGGAATGCAGGCTGCTCGGTGAGTGGTGTGGAAGATTGTAAATAAAAAAATAAATAAGATAAATTACTTGTTTACTCTTTGTTTTACACGGGGCTCGGCTCCTTCTGCACCCAGTGCTACGATCTTCCCCAGCACTCCCTGAGCACTCGCTGAGCAGCCTCAATCTCCTGTACAGCTTCAGCATGGAGAGAGGACAGGAGAAATAGCTGTTACAGCACAGCCTGAGTCAGCAGAGGTGTTAGTTCACGTCACATAGCTTGGAAAGTGACAGACAAGACCTCTGCATATGCTGCCTTTCAAGTCCACATAAAAAAAAAATGCTTAGTAAGTTATGCTCCTAATTTTATGTACTTGCTGCCAGGGCTATCCTAGTAGCTTCCTTTTCACGATAGTTACCCTTTATAGGGACCCTAAACACTCACTAAAAATTAAATAGCGACTTACCTGGGGCTTCCTCCAGCCCACCGTAGGCCGCATGGTCTCCCGGCATCCTCCTGGCTCCTCTCCTGGTCCCGGTTGGCGGCTCTGTTGTAGGACGACTTCTGCCTGAAGTCGTCAGGGCTGCTTTCCGCTTCCTTAATTCGCAACATCACGCCGGCCGGCTACAAGTCCTCATGTAAGGACACTATTTACTATACTGGTCCCAGGTATCATCAATAAGGAGAAGGCACTCAACTGGCTTCCAAAACTTGCGTTTATCGAATAATTTAGCAATTACACAACATGTTTCGGGGACATCCCCTTCATCAGGTGTACATGCTTACAATGGTTCACAGTGTTTAAATAGATTACCCAATAACCACACCCTTCATTGCACCGCCTCTACCTTGGTCAGCCGACCAGCTCAACTGTTCATTAACCCTTAAGTAACAATCCTATTCTCAAATCCCCCTTGGGGGAAATACAGGGCACTACAAAAGTGTCTACCCATTGAACCTGACTACATATCACATACACTAAATTCCGTAGATTAGACACGATCTCCCCTAAGGGGATGAATGAAATGTTTAGCCTTAAATGCTTCCTGTGATAATATGTGATCAACTTATGTATATGCTATTTCTCCCCCCTTTTCCTCAGATCCTGATGGGAGATTGCTCCATCGGACATTCTGGGAATATCGGTTTGGAGGGTGGTAAGAGAAAGGAAAAAGAGACAAAAAGGACACTGTTTTGTTATAATGTTGTTGTATTTATTGATGAGGTAGTTACCTATGGAATTTAGTGTACGTGATACAGTATGTAGTCAGGTTCAATGGGTAGACACTTTTGTAGTGCCCTGTATTTCCCCCAAGGAGGATTTGAGAATAGGATTGTTACTTGAGGGTTAATAAACAGTTGGGCTGGTCAGTGGCGTACCTAGGGCATTTGACACCCGGTGCTGGGTATTATAAGACACCCCCCCCCCCCCCAAAAAAAAGTAAAGGGGCAAAAAATAGGTGGAGCTATAACATAAAATGGGCGTGGCCATGGCCGGATGAGGGCGGAGCTAACTGTAATTTGCCGTGAACCCGGGTGAGAGTGATATGGAGGCTGCCATATTTATTTCCTTTTAAACAATACTAGTTGCCCTGCTGATCTATTTGGCTGCAGTAGTGAACTGAATCACACCAGAAACAAGCATGCTTGTTCAGGGTCTGTGGTTGAAAGAATTAGAGGCAGAGGACCAGCACGGCAGCCAGGTAACTGGTATTGCTTAAAAGGAAATAAATATGGCAGCCTCAATATTATTCTCACCTCGGGTTCCCTTTAAAAGTGCAACGCAAAGACAGTGGACCCAAGTTTTGGTGACCCTTTCCCCAGAAAATTCACATAATTGTGCAGGTTTTCTCAAGAAAATACACGTAATGTGTGCAGATTTGCCCAGAGAATACGTTCAATCATGTCTGCAGATTTGCCCAGAAAATACATGCAATCATGTCTGCCGATTTGCCCAGAGAATACGTTCAATCATGTCGGCAGATTTGCCCAGAAAATACATGCAATCATGTAGCAGATTTGCCCAGAAAATACATGCAATCATGTCGGCAGATTTGCCCAGAAAATACATGCAATCATGTCTGCAGATTTGCCCAGAGAATACGTTCAATCATGTCGGCAAATTTCCCCAGAAAATACATGCAATCATGTCGGCATATTTGCCCAGAAAATACATGCAATCATGTCGGCAGATTTGCCCAGAAAATACATGCAATCATGTAGCAGATTTGACCAGAAAATACATGCAATCGTGTGGCAGACCTGTCCAGAAAACACTTCAATCGTGTAGCAGACCTGGCCAGAACATAAACGCTACCCCTGGCTGCTAATATAAATAAAAAAAAAAAACATTTACTCACCTGCAGCAGAGCTCCTGTTCCGGCCTCCGTCCAGTGCGCAGATCCCACGATCCTCTGCAGCCAGCAACTCCCAAAGTCTCCAGAGCAGGGCTTCGGACATTTTACTATAGCCCTGTTCAGCCGCTGCAGTGAACTGATACGGCATCTATTAGATGCAGAAAGTCAGTTCACGCTGGGGGGGGTGCTTGGAGAATTTTAAGGGGTGCTTCAGCACCCAAAGCACCCCCCCCCCCCCCCCCCGGTGCCGCCACTGCCCCCAGTATAGGTAGCTAGCAGTTGCCCCCAGTATAGGTAGCTAGTTGCCCCCAGTGAAGGTAGTATAGTTGCCCCAATATAGCTAGTATAGTTGCCCCCAGGATAGGCAGCATAGCTGCTGTCCCCAGTGTAGCTAGTATAGTGGCCCCCGTACAGCTGCCCTCCAGTATAGCTAGTATAGTGACCCCCATAGTTGCCCCAGTATAGCTAGCATAGTGGCCCACAGTTTAGATAGTATAGTTGCCTCCATTGTAGCTGGTATGGTGCCCCCGCCCCCAGTATAGGTAATATAGTGGCCCCCATAGATGCCCCCAGTGTAGCTAGTATAGTGGCCCCCCGTTTAGCTGCCCCCAGTATAGTGGCCCCCAGTATAGCTAGTATAGTGGCCCCCAGTTTAGGTAGAATAGTGGCCCCCAGTTTAGGTAGTATAGTGGCCCCCAGTTTAGGTAGTATAGTGCTCCCCCCCGCCATGTAGCTAGAAGGAGGGGTGACAGCAGGGATAGCGACGGAGATGGGGGAAATATCCCCCCCTCCCTCACCTGGGTCCCCTCCTTCTGCCTCTCTTCTCCCCCAAAAAATGCAGGCAGCGGGTCGGGGGCAGTGGGCAGCGAGCAAGCTGGCGCGGAGAATACTCACGTTACTTCCGCGTATCAGCCTGGAACGTTGCGTCGCCGTCACGTGCCTCTACTGCGCCTCCAATGATTGGAGGCGCAGAAGAGGCACGTGATGGCGACGCAGCGTTCCAGGCTGATACGTGGAAGTAACGTGAGTATTCTCCGCGCCAGCCTGCTCGCTGCCCACTGCCCCCGGCCCGCTGCCCGCATTTTTGGGGGGAGAAGAGAGGCAGAAGGAGGGGGACCCAGGTGAGGGAGGGGGGGGATATTTCCCCCCTCCCCGCCGCTATCCCTGCTGTCACCCCTCCTCCTAGCGCTGCTCTTCCCCTCCTTAGTCAGGTGTAGGGGGGTCGTGGCGACACCCCCCTGGCTGTCTGGCACCCGGTGCGCCACGCCCCCCTGCGCCCTTAGGTAGGAACGCTACTGGGGCTGGTCAGCTGACAAAGGTAGAGGCGGTGTAATGAAGGGTGTGGTTATTGGGTACACTGTGAACCATTGTAAGCATGTACACCTGATGAAGGGGATGTCCCCGAAACATGTCGTGTAATTGCTAAATGATTCTAAAAACGCACGTTTTGGAAGCCAGTTGAGTGGCTTCTCCTTATTGATGAGAATTGTGCTGTGTGTGGAGTGGTGACCCACGGGAGAATTGAGCACCGGCGACCCGGGCTGAGCTAGGCCTGTGGAGGAGGTTAACCAGAGGAACAAACCTTTGACTAGTCCCAGGTAAGTCACTATTTCATTTTTAATGAGTGCTCACTGCTCAGGGTCCCTTTAAGATTATTTTTTCTTAACAGCAATGCCTGGCACAAGTGACAAAAGCCATCACAAGCATGTCACACAATGTTGCTCTGTAACCAGAGAGAGAATGTGAAGGGCACAAGGTTGTGTGGATTTTTTTTTTTCCTTTGAAACACCAATAATAGTAAATAGTGACACAACCCTGAGCATCATCACAGCATTCCTTTCCAAATACAGCAGAGAGAAAAGACTGAAAACACTGAAGGCCATTACGCAGTTTGGGCTATTAAAATTATAACCCCTGGAGCAGTACATTATAGCACAGCAAGGACAGTGAGAAAATCGAGCAGTCTCACTCTCTGCCTGGTTCAGTACAGTAAAAATAGAAGTAAACAACCCCTTAAGCTGTACAATAAACCTTAGAGCACAACGCAATGAGCAGTAACAGTGTTTTGTGATACATCTTTGCAGCGCTGCCAATGCAGGACTTGTACCACCACCAGGCACACATGTAAAAAAGGAGCCAAGGTTATTTGGGAGCCGAGGAATAGCCACAACTAGAATATCGGTAAATTACTATGAAGCTTTGGGTAATTCTGATTGTAAAATATAAGTAATTTTTTACCAATATTTTACTATGGCCTATCCTAAACTTACTCTCACCTGAGCCCTCGCTCTACCGATGCCTAACCCTAACCGACCAGTGGCGGCGCCACACTGGGGCTTACCCAGGCTTAAGCCCCAGCTGTCAACCTCTTAGCCCCCCTTAAAGCCACCCCCACGGCGGGCCGTGGCTGCGTGGTTCAGAACGTCGGAACTTGGAAGGAAGGAGGAGGAGGAAGAGGGCTGGCCTTTCAGACGTCCCTGCCTGTAATTATACTGACAGGTGCAGCCAGGCACAGTCAGAGCAGCCCGCAAGGGAAGGGGACATTCGGGGCAGTTAAATTTGAGTCACGTCACGTGACGACGTCCGTCACGTGACACTCACGTAGTGTGCAGCGCGCTCAGTCTCCCCTTCGCCTGGCTCGCACAGCTTCAGAGAGAAGCTTGCCACTTTCGCTCCGTCCAACCAACAGCCGTTGTAGGTGGCAGCAGCAGCAGCAGCACCGGGGACTCAGTGCAGCCAGCCACACCAGACCAGACCAGACTGTGTCACTACTAGTGACTCAAGGTGGGTTACCGTGGGGTAGGCAGCCAACTTGAATGATTATTTTTTTTTTTGGGGGGGGGGGGGGCATGTGATGCTGATGTGACATGTGAGCCTGGGGCTCCCAGACCCAGACCACCACCAGCCAGGCCTGAGCCTCCCTCTCTCTCTGTCTCCCCTCTACTCCCCAACCCACCCCTCACCACCACCAGCCAGGCCTGAGCCTGGGGCTCCCAGACCCAGCCCACCACCAGCCAGGCCTGAGCCTGGGGCCTCCCTCCCTCTCTCTCCCCTCTACTCCCCAACCCACCCCTCACCACCACCAGCCAGGCCTGAGCCTGAGGCTCCCAGACCCAGCCCACCACCAGCTAGGCCTGAGCCTCCCTCCCTTTCTCTCTCTGTCTCCCCTCTACTCCCCAACCCACCCCTCACCACTACCAGCCAGGCCTGAGCCTGGGGCCTCCCTCTCTCTCTCTCTGTCTCCCCTCTACTCCCCAACCTACCCCTTACCACCCAGGCCTGAGCCTGGGGCTCCCAGACCCAGCCCACCACCAGCCAGGCCTGAGCCTGGGGCCTCCCTCCCTCCCTCTCTGTCTCCCCTCTACTCCCCAACCCACCCCTCACCACCACCAGCCAGGCCTGAGCTGGGGGCCTCCCTCTCTCTCTCTCTGTCTCCCCTCTACTACCCAACTCACCCCTCACCACCACCAGCCAGGCCTGAGCCTGGGGCTCCCAGACCCAGCCCACCACCAGCCAGGCCTGAGCCTGGGGCCTCCCTCCCTCTCTCTGTCTCCCCTCTACTCCCCAACCCACCCCACACCACCACCAGCCAGGCCTGAGCCTGGGGCCTCCAGCACACCACCAGGCAGGCCAGAGCTGCCCTGGGGCCCCCATCCCACCACTACCACCACCAGCAAGGCCTGAGCCTGGGGCCTCCAGCCCACCACCAGGCAAGCCAGAGCTGCCCTGGGGCCCCCAGCCCACCACCACCAGCCAGGTCTCAGGCCTCCAGCCCCCCACCAGCCAGGAGTGAGGTGCCCTGGGGCCCCCAGCCCACCATCACTAACCTGACTACATATACTGGGGACAGCTATACGCCTGGCTACATATACTGGGGACACTGGCTGTCTGTCATTATGTGCATTAACTGGTGAAATGCTGTCTCTCATTACATGCATTTACTGGGGAAACGCTGTCTGTCATTATGTACATTAACTGGCGAAAAGCTGTCTCTTATGTGCATTTACTGCAGAAACGCTGTCTGTCATTACGTGCATTTACTGGTGAAAAGCTGTCTCTTATGTGCATTTAATGGGGAAACGCTGTCTGTTATTACATGCATTTACTGGTGAAAAGCTGTCTGTCATTACGTGCATTTACTGGTGAAAAGCTGTCTGTCATTACGTGCGTTTACTGGTGAAAAGCTGTCTCTTATGTGCATTTACTGGTGAAAGGCTGTCTGTCATTACGTGCGTTAGCTGGTGAAAAGCTGTCTCTTATGTGCATTTACTGGTGAAAGGCTGTCTGTCATTACGTGCGTTAGCTGGTGAAAAGCTGTCTCTTATGTGCATTTACTGGTGAAAAGCTGTCTCTTATGGGCATTAACTGGTGAAAGGCTGTCTGTCATTATGTGCATTAACTGGTGAAAAGCTGTCTCTTATGTGCATTTACTGGGAAAATGCTGTCTGTCATTATGTGCATGAACTGGTGAAAAGTTGTCCCTTATGTGCATTTACTGTGGAAACGCAGTCTGTCATTATGTGCATTAACTGGTGAAAAGCTGTCCCTTATGTGCATTTACTGCGGAAACGCAGTCTATCATTATGTGAATTAACTGGTGAAAAGCTGTCTCTTATGTGCATTTAATGGGGAAACTGTCTGTCATTACATGCATTAACTGGTGAAAAGCAGGCTCTTATGTGCATTTACTGCAGAAACGCAGTCTGTCATTATGTGCATTAACTGGTGAAAAGCTGTCTCTTATGTGCATTTAATGGGGAAACGCTGTCTGTCATTACGTGCATTAACTGCTGAAAAGCTGATTCTTATGTGCATTTACTGGTGAAAGGCTACCTGTCATTATGTGCGTTTACTTCATTTTTTTTCCCATGTAACTACGTTAGCTGGTACAACTACATTACAGTTAGCCCCGCCCACATGACATCATGACCACGCCCAATTTTTCGTCGCGGCGCCCCCCCCCCCCAAGCCCGGCCTGCCAGTCCTCGTGCCCCCTTTGAGCCCCCCCAAAAATCTGAAGCTGGAGCCGCCACTGTAACCGACCCCACAACCGATGCCTAACTTTAACCAACCCCACAACCCAGCCGATGCCTAATTCTAACCTGCCCAGCTGATGCCTAACCCTTACCAACCCTTACACTCCCCCGCCCCCCCCTTGCCTAACTCTAACCAACCCTCCCCATCCGATGCCTAACCAACTCAACACAGCCGTTGCTTAATCCTTACCAACCTCCCCTAACCGACTTCCCCAGCTGATGCCTTACCTTAACCAATCCCCCTCATACAGCCCGTGCCTAGCCAACCCAGCTGATGCCTAAGGCCCTATTTACACTTATTTATTAACCACTTGATGACCCAGCCTTTACCCCCCCTTAAGAACCAGCGCTGTTTTAGCTGATCTGTGCTGGGTGGGCTGTCCAGCACAGATCAAACACTAGGCAGAGCGACCAGATCGCCGCCCTTTTTTCCCCACTAGGGGGATGATGTGCTGGGGGGTCTGATCGCTCCTGCCTGCCTGGGTGTTGCGGGGGGGGGCACCTCAAAGCCCCCCTCCGCGGCGAAATTCCCCCCTCCCTCTCCTCCCTCCCTTCCCCAGAGATCCGAGGCTGCACAGGAATGGATCTGTCCTGTGCAGCCTCTAACAGGCTCCTGCCTGTCATGTGACAGCGATCCCCGGCCGCTGATTGGCCGGGGATCGCTGATCTGGTACAACGCTGCTACTGTCAGCAGTGTTGTACAAATGTAAACAAAGCGGATTATTTCCGCTTGTGTTTACATTTAGCCTGCGAGCCGCGATCGGCGGCCCGCAGGCTATTCACGGAGCCCCCCGCCGTGAATTGACAGGAAGCAGTCGCTTGCTCGAGCGGCTGTTTCCTGATTAATTAGCCTGCAGCCGGCCACGCAGATCTGCGTCGCTGGTCCTGCAGCTGCCACTTTGCACGGTCGGCAAGTGGTTAAACAGCGCTGCGCAATATATTGGCGATTTATAAATACAATAAATAATAATAATACACTTAATCAGTTGGTATGCGTTTTTTTTATCCTTCTCCCTAGCAGTGCATTATGAAAAATCTTTCAGTTAAAACGCGTATAGTGTGAACTGAGCCACTGGGAAACATGGGCATTACTTTGAAAATCAGGTGTCCTTTCAGTTATAACTGAGAGCAACTGATTAAGTGTAAATGGGGCCTTACCCTAATTGACCTCCTGACCACTAAATAGCTCCCAGGGAAGTTTGTTCACCTCCACAGAGTAAATGGGGTAAATAGAACAATGCCATCGGAGAGCCCTGGGCTCAGTAAATTCATCATGTGGACCACTCTGACATAAATAGGGGATCAAGGGCCACTGCACACATTAGATTCTCACTAGATTCAACTTTGATGCTATAAACACAGCAATGTTTAAATTAATGATAAATGTCTGCAAATTGCAATTGTTCCATAGGCTTTCATTAGCCTTGCACTTGTGGAATGGCCCTTTTGGAATTGATTCCTAGAAAGTGCAAAATGGTGCTGAAACAGCTCTAATGGGTCCCAGGCCTAATGGAAATGCAGCATCAAATCAGAATGCTATTTTTGTTTCAGAGGTGTAACAATAGACCCTGCAAGCAATGCAGCCACAGGGGGGCCCAGAAGCCACAGGGGGCCCTGTGGGGAGAGACTGAGAACTAAGGGCACAGAGAGAAAAAACTTTCTGCTTTCTGCACAATTGTTCTAATGACTGCATCTGCTCAGTCACTGATGATGAATCATACAAAGTTTTTCAGACAAAGATTTGTAGACAGTCCCTATTCAGTGTTTAGTAGGGTCTTGTGTACAGGGCTGCTCTACCCCCATCCTTTGTTTCTACCCCTCCTCAAGTGCTGTGTACTGTAGTAATGATTAAGGAGTCTAGGCACAGAGAGAGACAGCTTTCTATTCTCTGCACAATTGTTCCAGTGACTGCATCTGTCAGATGTTCTGTATCACTGATAATGAATCATACAAAGTTTTGTAGACAAAGATTTGTAGACAGTGCCTATTCAGTGTGCAACAGGCTCGTGTGTACTACAGCGCCCAGCCGCCGACCTCTCTACCCCTCACCAAGTGCTGTGTACTGTAGTGATCGGTGTCGGACTGGGAGCTGGAAAAACTGAGGAAATCCACTTGCTGGCCAAGCAGCAGTAATCAGGTGTTGCTGGTCACAGTGAAGACTTGCTGTGGGTTTCTATTGGGAGTGATAACACAGGGTTACTGCTGCATGACCAGCAGGTGGTTTTCTTCCTACCAGTCCGACACTGGTAGTGAGGCTGGAGAAGTCCGCAGAGCCAGTTCTGCTCCATCAGAGATGGACAGAGTGAGTGTAATAAGCTGAGGCTGGGAGCACACTCATCTGTTGGTTTTCTATATGGATTTTCTGCACACCATGTGTGTCTATGGGCAGTTTCTAGGCTAAATTTCACCCAGGGTGAGGGTGTAAAAATTGCGCCCCCTTTCCCCCCACCCTGGTGGACTCGCAAACCCATACTCTTTAGGGACAGTCACACAGCCACAGGTCACAATTAGATCTGTCTACTTACTAGTGACCAGCTGCTGATCCAGGAGGAAGCAGGGACCAAGAAAACACACAGGCGAAGAGAGTCCGGAAAGCTGACTCCTATATAGACACCAAGCACTGACAGCCTGCAGTACCGCTACAGGACATCAGGTGTCATCACGCGGTGGTGACGTGATGATGACTTGACGTCTGATGCAGGTATCCCAGGAGGAGTCAGGGAAGGTGATCATGCTGGTAATATTCTTTCTCCTTCCATGTGGCTGCACCGTGCGTCACCACCTGCCTAGCGGTTATGTCCTTCTGCCTTTGCCCCCCTTCTTCTACTTGCCGGTCTGCGCTCAGGTCGGTCGCCCTGCCCAAGAAACAGCCCTGTGTGAAAACATGCACGTTTTCTCACAGAAGCTAATGTAATTGATAGAGAAAATGCCTGCAGTGCTTCGTCGCTGTCTGTTTTTATCTGCATGGGGAAAACAGGTTCAACTGTGCACTAGCCAAATGAATAACATTGGTTCTCAATTTACCTGTGCATGAAGTGAGGGGGGTGTCATCCAAAGCTCTGCAGGGGGCCCAGTGATTTCTAGTTATGCCCCTGTTTTGTTTTATGGAATACAGTTATCTCTAAGCCTGTCATCCCTGCCTATTTACTTGAACGACAGGAACAAGCATGCAGTGTGCAAATGTCCTACCACTAACTGCCGTGGACCACTAATCCGAGAGGATTACACTATGGGCTTGATTCACAAAAGCGTGATAACTGATAGCATGGCCGTGCTATGCAGTTACCACACGAAGCATGTGAAGCGCGCAAAGGTTTGCGCACGTAAAGGCTTACACCCGCGTGCTAAATAAAGGTTTGCTCGTAAACCTTCGTTAGCACGCGGGCGTAAGCCTTTACACGTGCAAACCCTTGGGCACGCCCTATGTGTCACAATGAGGCATCACCTACTCTATTAAAAAATGTGCCCCTTAAACCAATCCCCATCTCTCCTCCACCCAGCACAGTTATACAATTTTTAAAAAGTATCTTTAAAATATTTGTATTTTAGGCCGATTTTACACTTATTTTTTGTGTTGCAGTCGGGATGCGATGTTCCTTCCGCATCGCAACAAATGACAAACATATGACCCTGCGGCAGAGTGCACCAACCGAGTCATCTGCATAGCGCCTCCCCCTGCTCAGTGACGTACTCGCTGCTAGGATTCAGGGAGTATGCGCATGTGCGCCACACCACACTCCATCATTCACACATTGGGCTTGATTCATTAAAACCCTGATAACGCAAATAGCACACCTTATCAAAGATATCACACCTTATCAAAGTTAACACGCCTTACCAGAGTAGCACAGCAAGTGCTACGAACTTCTGCCTGCTAATTGGCAATGGCACTCGTCCTGCCCTGAGCCCCTGTGTTTTCGTAGCGCTTGCTATGCTACTCTGAAAAGGCGTGTTAACTTTTATAAGGTGTGATATCGTTGATAAGGTGGGATATTTGAGTTATCACGGTTTAGTGAATCAAGCCCATAGTGTGTTGCCCATAGCACTGTGCACTAAGCGTGGTGCTTGCGGTAACGCACTGTTGCCCTTGTGTAGGATCAGATACTTCTGGCACACCGCGTGGGAACGCAATAAGTGTCAAAGTCTCCATAGACTT
This sequence comes from Hyperolius riggenbachi, assembly GCF_040937935.1. NCBI lineage: Eukaryota > Metazoa > Chordata > Amphibia > Anura > Hyperoliidae > Hyperolius > Hyperolius riggenbachi. The sequence goes on along the minus strand of NC_090650.1, from coordinate 53,469,390 downwards.
TCATTGCTTTTGCGGCCCCTTGTGGCAAAATAGGGTAACGCAAGCCAGGTTTACCCTACTAGTGGAAAAGGGGCATTAGAAATACTGCCATTACTTTACAAATTATTTCTTCAGCAGACTGAGATCTCCTTGTCAAGGAACAGCCGTGAGAAAAGAGAACGCAATCACAATTGGTTTGCTGCACCGATTGTCGTTGCGTTGCCAGATCTCGATTGTCTGCCTGTGGCTACCTGCAGTCAAGCCTGGTGGTCTCTGTTGTCTTCATAGATGTTACCAGAGTTCTTTTCATGAAGCCTGCTGTCTGTGACTGTCCCAAGGTTTTGTTTAATTAGCAACGAACAAAGGATTTCCTTTCACAGGCAGACCCTCAGATAGGTGTCAATTGCTTCCAGCATTTGGTGAGCCACAGCAAGGGCTCAGACTTGTAGACAGTTTAGGAATGCATGGAGTTTATGATTTTTAGCCGGTTTAAGGAATACCATTCATATGAGAGGTGTGAAAGTTATCTCGTTCTGCTGGTCCGGATCTGGGGAATATTTTAATATTAAATTGAGGCCCCTGACATACCTAGAACCCGAGGTATTCCGCTACTTCGTAACCGGGCATGCAAAAGCACCCAAGTCTGATGTCATAGGAATTGTAATAATCTGAGGAATATTAATCTGTTATCAGCACAAATGTGGCATTTATCAGGATTGAGTTACAGCGTTTTATAAGTTTAAACCTAAATATCTCTCCAAGGACTTGAACTGTGATTGGTTTGTAATTCAGAGGGGGCAGGCATTGCCACACCCCCGAACCAGCTTCATCAAAAGCACATTGCCAGCAGGCATACCTCACTCCTCCCCTGTGTACCATCACCTGATCAAGCCAGCCAGAGGACCATGTGGCTGGCGGCCATTTTCCTGAACTGAAACAAAGGACATTTTCCATGTGCTCAGATTTTCCCAGAAAGGACATATTTCCACGAACCTAAGTATTTTATGACATTTTTTATTTCATACTGTGCTATTATTTGTCTCTATAATTGTTGATTTTAATGATTTTCTGTATATATTAATTATTCATATTGCATATTTAATAAACAACGCTAATGTCCTTTATTTGTCCAGCTACCCTATTATTCAGCCACACAAACTGAACCCTGGTTTCTGAAGAGTCGCTACTATTGTTGATAGCTAGATAAAATAGAGTGTGTTTAACCGTTTCTATTTGCAGGTCTAGAGTCGATCAGTGGGCTCCTCTGTCCCATGGTAACAGAGGTGGTGGCAGTTCTACCCTGAAATAGTGTGTAATTTGTATTACCGTAACTCACAGGTTCCCTTTTAGTCGGTCTGCTGCCAAAATCCCAGCGGTTTCTGCGCACCGACTGCGACCACAGATTGCATGGTCTGTGTCCTAAAACCGATTGGAAGGCATTGTGCGGTCCGGCCACTAGGGGCTCTGTGACACTTCTGTCTCTGTAGGAATTAATGAGCCTTTACCTCACAAGCTTATAATGCAGCTCATTCCTTCTCTTACAGTGCCAGAGGTGCAAGAAGGGAATGGGTAACAGTTTGTAATGAATACTAATATTCAAAGTATCTATAGAAGTGGTTATTATGAGCACAGGACCAATAGAGAGCTAACACTGCAGTTGAGGGAAGGCCCCGATGCGGTTGCAACCTCTGCAACACCTATTGCTACGCTTCTGATTAGGGGTGGGACGGCGAATCCGGCGAATCCACGAATCCCTCGAATATTGAGAAATATTCGAGATTCGTGGATTCGAATCCCGACGCCATTTCCCCCTTAACGAATCCGCCGAATACCGCTGCATCCCCGCGCGCAACCGCCGATCCCCCGCTCGTCCTCTTCCAAACCCCCCCGCGCCTCCTTCGCTCGCCCCATGCATAGATGTGAGCATCGGCTCACCTAAAACCTGTCCTGGATTCTCTACCTGCCACCAGCGCAGAGCCGCAGACCCGCAGACCTCTTGTTTCCTCCTCTGTTCCCTCTAGTAACCGCCCGGCGCTTCAGTGATGACGCGTATGCAAATGCCGATCACTAGGGGGAACAGAGGAGGAAGCAAGAGGTCTGCGGCTCTGCGCTGGCGGCAGGTAGGGAATCCAGGGCAGGTGTTAGGTGAGCCAATGCTCACATCTATGCAAGGGGCGAGCGGAGGAGGCGCGGGGGGGGGGGGGGGTCGGAAGAGGACGAGCGGGGGATCGGTGATTGCGCGGGGATGCAGTGGGATTCGGCGCTGGATCCCCTTGTTAGGTGAGACGATGCTATTTTTTTCTATGTAGGGGGTAAGCAGAGGAGGCGCAGAGAGGGAGGGGTACCCTGGCTAGCTATACTGAGGGTCCCTATACCTAACTAGCTACACTGAATGCGCCTATACCTAACTAACTACACTGAATGCCCCTATAACTAACTAGCTATACTGAGGGTCCCTATACCTAACCAGCTATACTGAGGGTCCCTATACCTAACTAGCTACACTGAATGCGCCTATACCTAACTAACTACACTGAATGCCCCTATAACTAACTAGCTATACTGAGGGTCCCTATACCTAACCAGCTATACTGAGGGTCCCTATACCTAACCAGCTATACTGAGGGTCCCTATACCTAACTAGCTACACTGAATGCCCCTATACCTAACTAGCTATACTGAGGGTCCCTATACCTAACTAGCTACACTAAATGCCCCTATACCTAACTAGCTATACTGAGGGTCCCTATACCAAACTAGCTATACTGAGGGTCCCTATACCTAACTAGCTACACTGAATGCCCCTATACCTAACTAGCTATACTGAGGGTCCCTATACCTAACTAGCTACACTAAATGCCCCTATACCTAACTAGCTATACTGAGGGTCCCTATACCTAACTAGCTACACTGAATGCCCCTATACCTAACTAGCTATACTGAGGGCCCCTATACCAAACTAGCTATACTGAATCCCCTTATACCTAGCTATGCTGAATGCCCTTTTACCTAACTAGCTATACTGAATGCCCCTATACCTAACTAGCTATATTGAATGCCCCTATACCTAACTAGCTATACTGAATGCCCTTATATCTAGCTATACTGAATGCCCCTATACCTAGCTATACTGAATGCCCCTATACCTAGCTATACTGAATGCCCCTATACCTAGCTATACTGAATGCCCCTATACCTAGCTGTACTGAATTCCCCTATACCTAACTAGCTATACTGAGGGCCCCTATACCTAACTAGCTATACTGAGGGCCCCTATACCTAACTAGCTATACTGAGGGCCCCTATACCTAACTAACTTTACAGAAGGCCCCTATACCTTGCTAGCTATACTAAAGGCCCCTATGCTTTGCTAGCTATACTGAAGGCACCTATGCCTAGCTAGCTATACTGAAGGCACCTATGCCTAGCTAGCTATACTGAAGGCACCTATGCCTAGCTAGCTATACTGAAGGCACCTATGCCTAGCTAGCTATACTGAAGGCACCTATGCCTAGCTAGCTATACTGAAGGTACCTATGCCTAGCTAGCTATACTGAAGGCACCTATGCCTAGCTAGCTATACTGAAGGCACCTATGCCTAGCTAGCTATACTGAAGGCACCTTTACCTAGCTACCTATAGTGTGAGCACCTAGCCTGCCTACCTATACTGTGGGCAACTATTCCACGGATCGCAGGATTCGTTAGATTCGGGATTCGAAAGGTTCGAGATATTCGAGAACCTTTTTAGATTCGGATTCGGATTCGAAGAAATTGTGGATTCGTCCCATCCCTACTTCTGATCATTTTTATTGCCCTGGCTTTAGATTTCTGTACTATCATCTGTATCTCTGCGGCCTACAAACATCCCTCAACATTCAGAATTAAATTATTTTTCCACTGCAGGAAACATTATGTGCCAAAAGATGCAGATGTCAGATATGGTGCTTAGCACAAAATGACTATCAGTTCGGGTAAAACGGTAAGGGAAAAACGTGGATCAATTAAACACATGGTCTGCAGCTCCCATGGTTACTTTATATAGCAGCCAATCCTGACTACCACCAGTGGACACTGTTGGAGACAAGCTTTAATTTGGGCTGATCTTTCAACGTTGCCTATCAGTGATGATGACCAAATAGTGGATAGCGCTCATGCCCTCCAGCACTGGGTTCCTGTTTCAAACCCCAGCCTGGGCACTATCTGCTCAGAGTTTGTATGCTCTCCCTTTGTCTGTGTGGGATTCCTCTGGACACTTTGGTTTTCTCCTACATTTCAAAAACACAAAGATAAATTAACTGGCTTCACCCTAAAATTGTCCCTAGACGTCGATGGACACATGACTATGGTAGGAATTAGATTATGAGCCCCTCTAAAGGACAGTTAGGTTAGTGACATGATTACAGTAAAGTCCCAGTTATCCGGAACTCAACCATCCGGGAGTCTCAGGTCAAAGATGGAAGCTTTGGGCGCTAGCCTCTGTCAATATGCAGAGCAGCACCCAGCCGAAACCACTTACAGAAGCTCTGGGAGCCGGTCCACTTCCATGGCTGCCAGCTGCTCTGCTGCATCTTCATGCGGCTCACGAAATGTCACCTGACCCACATCCAGTCACATGTAGGCACCGGGAGCCGTACGGAGAATGCAGCAAAGCAGCTGTAGAAGTGAAGAGGACCAGTAACCCGAAGCTTTTGTAAGTGGTTTCTGCTGCCCTGCATATTCTCTGTGGGAGGAGTTAGTGTTATATTTAACCACTTTACCACCAGGGGCATAGAAACACGTACCGCTGCTGTCAGCGCTCCCGCTCGCACGTGCGTGCGCTCCCGCGATCGTGCACGCCGCCGCCCGCTCGCCCGGAGATTAATGAACGGGAAAAACCATTCCCGTTCGTTGATCTCTGCCCCCCAGCAATGATCGGCTGCTTCTATGAGAAGCAGCGCGATCATTGTGAAAAAAAAAGTTTCCCAGCCTCATTGAACGTCCTGTAAGCATACTTCCAACGCTTACAGGTCGCATGAACAAAAAAGTACTTTGGCCATCTTGTGGCCAAATAGTAAAACTATATCCTATACTATATACTATATATATTTTTCATAAATAAATACCTAGTTTTACATAATAAATTAACTCATTACCTCCCACACTCCCCCCAATTTTTTTTTTTATTTTTTTTTTTGTGTAATAAAAAGAAAAAAAATACATAAATAGTTACCTTAGGGATTGCACTCTTTAAATATTTATGTCAAGAGGGTATAACACTGTTACTTTATAAACTATGGGCTTGTAATTAGGGATGGACGCAAAACTGAAAAAATGAACCTTTATTTCCAAATAAAATATCGGCGCCAAACATTGTGATAGGGACATAATTTAAACGGTGTAACAACCGGGACAAATGGGCAAATACAATACGTGGGTTTTAACCACTTAAGCCTAACTGGATGAAAATTCTCGTCCAGTTAGGCTGCGCGCACTCCTGCGGGGCCCCCCGTGCGCGCTCCCGCGATTATAGATCCCTTTCACTGATCGAAGCCCCCCGGAGAGCTCAGAGCTCAAAAATTCCCCTGCTTCAATCTTCTTCCTGGGAGTGAGCTTGATCGCTCCCAGGACTTTTTGACTGTGGCCATCTTGTGGCCAAATAGTAAAACTAAACGCACATCCTCTTTTTATTAAATAAATACATTTCTTAACATTAAAAAATTGCTGTTTACCTCACACATCAAAAAATACCCAAATGAAAGTTTTAATAAAAATAAAATTAAAAAATTACAATAATAAAAAAAAAACATAATTAGTTACCTAAGGGTCTGAACTTTTTAAATCTACATGTCAAAGGAGTATATCAATATAATGTATTAAATTATGGGCTTTTAAATAGTGATGGACGCAAATTGAAAAAATGCACCTTTAGTTCCAAATAAAATATCGGTGCCATACATTGTGATAGGGTGATCATTTAAATGGTGTAATAAGCGGGAGGAATGGGCAAATAAAGTAAATGGGTTTTAATTATGGTAGCATGTATTAATTTTCAAACTATAATGGCCAAAAGCTGAGAAATAATGATTTTTTTTCCATATCTTTCTTAATATTCCTATTAAAATGGATTTAGAATAAATTAATTCTCAGCAAAATGTATCACCCACAGAAAGCCTAATTGGTGGCGGAAAAAACAAGATATAGATCAATTCATTGTGATGAGTTTTGATAAAGTTATTGGCAAATGAATGGGAGGTGAAAGTTGCTCAGATACAAAAAAATCTCAACCCTGTGGGCGTATGTGGTTAATTATGGAGGCATGTATTTCTTTAAAACTATAATGGCCGAAAACTGAGAAATAATGAATTTTTTCAGTTTTTTCCCCCTTATTCTTCCTGTTAAAATGCATTTACAGTAAAGTAGCTCTTAGCAAAATGTACCACCACAAGAAAGCCTAATTGGTGGCGGAAAAAACAAGATATAGTTCATTACATTGCGATAAGTAATGATAAAGTTATAGACGAATGCAGGGAAGGTGTGAAAAAACGCGTAAGAGCGGGAGGCGGCTCTTTCCGCGCATGGCATGGCGGAACGCGGAAAAACCGCCGCGTCTGACGCGGCGGTTAGCGCGCATGGGCCTGTTGCGAACAGGGGAGGCCGCCACCGGTGCTGATGGCGGTGCGACCAACCACGCGCACAGGTCAGCGAGCACATTGCAAGACAGCACTGGTGTGGCTGGGACTGATAGTCCACCAAGGTTCAGAATGACGCGCGTGCGCGCAGAGAGGCAGAACTTATATGGCAGTCAGAAAAGGGTCAGCTGACCAAGCCGGTCAGCTGACAACCCTGCTTCGTTTCATTGGTCCAGCACTTAGGGAGGGGCTGGAGAGTGTTTTAGTATATATACTGCTGGCTGTTCAGTTGCTGGTTGTCTGGCGTTGCGATCACTACATGGTAGCACTCAGACCTGAGTCAGATCCTAAAGTGTGCCGGGACCAGCTGGAGCTGTGTTATCCTACACTTAGCTAGATTCTGTTGATAGTCTAAAGTACTAGTTTGATTGTGATTATCTGTTATGACCTTTTGCTTGCCTGACTATTCTTCTGAACTCTGATCCTGTACCTTGCTATTCTGATACTCTGTTGCCGAACCCCAGCTCGCCCTAAGACTCCGCATCTGCCTCCTGATTCTGTACCTCGATATTTCTGATTCCCTGTTGCCGAACCCTGCTTGTTTATTGGACCCCGCATCTGCCTTCTGAATCTGTAATGTATCTGTCTGTGTGGTTACGACCTGGTTTGTCCGACCTCGAGAACCGACCTTACTGTTAGAGGCGGTTCCCAGTCCTGGTAATGACACTCCCTCCTGAGTGTCACTCTCGATTTGTCCTTCCTACTCTCAGCCTGACTCCTCCCCCCGGGAGAGTTCAGGTCTTCGGAAGGAATTTGTGCAGTACTCCTTACTGCTCTGAGGCCTAGTCCTCTAAGTATTAAGGTTGCACCAAACACTCCTACTCTACTCAGGTGTCCAGAGGTTAGCTTATATATCTGATTATCGGTGATACTGCAGATCATCAATAATCTGGTATATATCTGTATTCCCAGTGATACTGCAGATCACCGGTAATCAGATCCTCTCTGTGTTACACCGATCGTTACAGAAGGAGCGCTGAAAGGTGAAAATTGCTCTGGTGCTCAAGTGGTTAAAGCAGAACTGTAGCCAAGGATTGAACTTCATCCCAATCAGTAGCTGCTACCCCTTTTTCCTTGAGAAATATTTACCTTTTCTTGAATAGATAATAGGGGGGTCTGTGTAGCTGATATTGTGGTGAAACTTCTGCCACAGTGTGATGTCAGGACCATGGCCCTGACAGTTTTCTTTCTGAGAAAGCTGTTGCATTGTGGGAAACTCACGCATGCGAAGTACGGAGTGGCCGTCTTTGTGAGCACGCGGGTTCCTGAAGATTGCCGAAGCCTCCCTCAGTGACAGAAGTGAGCAGTCAACGACCAAATGAACATTCTATACTTACAGTATATACGTTACTTGATTCTTTTTGTTACATAATCAGGGATTTTCAATTTCATTTTTTTTGTGATAGTGGTCCTTTAATCTGTCATGGTGGCAACACCTCGGGGCATTTTACATTTAAAGTTCCTCTTCAAAGCAAAGTGAGAAGACCTCCCTACTCAGCAGCAAAGCGTTCTCAATGCTTTTCCCATTTTGTCTGTTGTCGCTTTTTAACTTTCATTACCCACAACAAACTCTGGGGATGCTCATGTGTGATATCCTCCAGCAACAGATGCTGCACTGTTAATGTGCCGCAATGTAGCATCAAACAATCCTCAAGAAAGCTTGTCTGCCAGGCATCTTGTAAATGAGATGGCAGCAGAACACAGATTCCAGCTTGTCGCAGGTCTCCAAATGATGCATATTTAAATATCATCTCATCAGCATTGTTTAATCACAGAGCAAAGTGTTGCAAAAGGGGTTCTGCCGAGAAACGCGTCATTCAATTACAGTTTGGAATCAGGGTTTTTTTCAGAATGAAAATTGCAGAGAAGTCGCAAATTATTTTAATTGTTTCCAAAACACCTGACGTGAATCTTATTATGGAAAACGTAGAGAGATTTGTTTTTGTTTTTCTTCTCCTAGACCTATGACATCATTTTTCATCTTGTCTGTAAAATACTTTTCTAGCTTTCTGCAACTGAGAAAGTACCTAAATCTAGGCGAAAAAGCCCTGCCATAATTATACTGTGTATTTTCCTGCTTGCTGGTGGCTTAAAGAGAAACTCCTACCAAGAATTAGAGTTGGGCCGAACGGTTCGCCGGCGAACCTGGTTCGCGCGAACCTAGGTGGTTCGCGTGCGGGTACCGCACGCGAACTTTATTGCGGAAAAGTTCGCCCCATTGCGGTTCGCCCCATAATGCACTGAGGGTCAACTTTGACCCTCTACATCACAGTCAGCAGGCCCAGTGTAGCCAATTAGGCTACACTAGCCCCTGGAGCCCCACCCCCCCTTATATAGGCAGGCAGCGGCGGCCGTGGCCACTCGTGTGCCTGCATTAGTTAGAGTAGGGCGAGCTACTGCAGTCTCTCATAGGGAAAGATTAGTTAGCCTTAGCTTGTCCCTGGCTGCATACCTGTTCATTGATCCTGCCACTGCATACCTGTTCATTGATCCTGCCACTGCATACCTGTTCATTGATCCTGCCACTGCATACCTGTTCATTGATCCTGCCACTGCATACCTGTTCAGTGATCCTGCCACTGCATACCTGTTCATTGATCCTGCCACTGCATACCTGTTCATTGATCCTGCCACTGCATACCTGTTCATTGATCCTGCCACTGCATACCTGTTCATTGATCCTGCCACTGCATACCTGTTCATTGATCCTGCCACTGCATACCTGTTCAGTGATCCTGCCACTGCATACCTGTTCATTGATCCTGCCACTGCATACCTGTTCTGTGAACCCACCACTGCATACCTGTTCTGTTCAGTGGACCCGCCACTGTATACCTGTTTAGTGAACCCGCCACTGCATACCTGTTCTGTTCAGTGGACCCGCCACTGTATACCTGTTCAGTGGACCCGCCACTGCATACCTGTTCTGTTCAGTGAACCCGCCACTGCATACCTGTTCTGTTCAGTGGAGTTTGGTGTGTCAGTGTGAAGCAGTACCTTAATTACACTCCCTGATTGATGTATACACATGCAAGATGTTTTAAAGCACTTTAGGCCTGTCATTTAGCATTCAATGTGATTTCTGCCCTTAAAACGCTGCTTTGCGTCAAATCCAGATTTTTCCCGGTGACTTTTGGCGTGTATCCCACTCCGCCATGCCCCCCTCCAGGTGTTAGACCCCTTGAAACATCTTTTCCATCACTTTTGTGGCCAGCATAATTTTTTTTTTTTTTCAAAGTTCGCATCCCCATTGAAGTCTATTGCGGTTCGCGAACTTTAACGCGAACCGAACCTTCCGCGAAAGTTCGCGAACCCGGTTCGCGAACCTAAAATCGGAGGTTCGGCCCAACTCTACCAAGAATTGAACTTTATCCCAATCAGTAGCTGATACCCCCTTTTACATGAGAAATCGATTCCTTTTTACAAACAGACCATCAGGGGGCGCTGTATGACTGATATTGTGGTGAAACCCCTCCCACAAGAAACTCTGAGGACCGTGGTACTCCTGGCAGTTTCCTGTCTGTGATCCTTGTTGCATTGTGGGAAATAGCTGTTTACAGCTGTTTCCAAATGCCAAAAAAGCATGCAGCAGCTACATCACCTGCCAGCAGTAAAAATGTCACCATGTGATAAATGTCAGAATGTAAATCAGGGATTTAAAAGATTTTACAATGGGCAAACACTGACTAAATAATTTATACATAATTATTGTAAAAATAAAGCACTTTTTTATTACATTATTTTCACTGGAGTTCCTCTTTAAAGAGGACTCTATAATGTAAAAATAAACCCCCTGGGGGATACTTACCTTCAGAAAGGGAAGCAAACGCGTTTGAACGCACGCCATCCGCGTTTGTATGAGTTGCGTGGCTGATCCCATTCACTGAAGTGAATGCGTCAGCCATGCGTTTCTGGAAAAATGTGTGCAGCATGCGTTCCCGGACCGCACTGGTCCGGAACGCATGCAGTGTGCACATCAGACAGTGCTGTCTATGCACTGTGCATGTTGGCCTCCTGCATGCGTTCCAGAAACGCGGCTGGAAACGTGTGCAGTGTGAACGGGGCCTCAGGGTCCAAATGAGGCTTCCCTGACCTCTGAAGCCTGCAGGAATCCAGCACTGGCTCCCCCAAAACCTACCCTGACAAGCTTAGGCTTGATTTATTTCACTCTCCGGGATCCAGCGCAGGCTCACTGGCAGCTCTTTATTCGGACTAGGCGGAAATAGCCAAGCCAGATCGCATCCTGCGCAGGCGCAAAGGGCTCCCTCCTGCGCAGTAGAGCAGATACGATCGAGTTCGGCTATTTCCCCTTACCTGAACGAAGAGACGCTAGTGCGCCTGCGCAGGTTATCGGTAGGTAAATATTTACCTCGCCGCACTTCGGGGAGACACAGCACTGGATTGTTGGGGCACCGGAGGACGCGGGAAGCCTCGTTAAGATCCAGAGGCTTCCTCCTCCTGAGGTAAGTATAACCCCGTGGGATTTTTTTACATTACAGATCCTCTTTAACCTGTTGTTGGATTAGGTACAGTATATCTATGCCCCTTGAGACTTCATCTTAGCCAGAGGGGCGCAGATATACATACCACGCCGCAATTGCATACTGCGTGCTTCTTGTTGCCACTCGTTAGTAGACGATTGTTGCCACTCGTTAGCAGCGATTGCCGCTTGGAGACTGAAGGCGGGGTGGAGCTCCGCCCCCCCGAGCAGGAGATGTGCGCGCAGCCTGCGCGCGATCTCTTGCAAACTGCAGCCCCAGGACTTGACGCCAGACAGTGTTAGGCGGTCCTGGGGCTGCCGCCGTGGCCACGCACATCGACGTTAGGCAGTCCCCAGGAGGTTAAATGAACACAACAAAATACACCTTTATTTCCAAATAAATATTGTCGCCGTACATTGTACTAGAGACATACTTTAAATGTTTTAAAAACCGGAACAAATGGGTAAATAAAATGTGTGGGCTTTATCCACAGTTGCACGTTTTATTTTAAAACTATAATAACTGAAAACTAAAAAATAATGGTTTTTTTTCAATTTTTTTCTTATTTTTCCCGTTAAAATACATTAAGAATAAATTAAGAATAAAATAATTATTAGCAAAAAGTACCACCCCAAAGAAAGCCTAATTCCTGTCTTAAAAAAAAACAAGATAGAGATTATTTTGGTGTGACAAGTAGTGATAAAGTTATTGGTGAATAAATGGGAGGAGTGCTGAAAGGTGAAAATTGCTCTGGGCCATAAGGGGAACACAACCTGTAGTCATCAAGTGGTAAAGGAATTTTATTGAAAAGGTATGAAAATATCATCTAGGATAAATCACTTAGGATACTCATCATATTGTTTTCAGTGTTAGTGACATACTACACCATTTGGGCCACCGTGTTTTTTTTTTTGTCTCGTCTTTCCAGGGTGTCCCAACACCCCATCCACTGCGACCTAGGATAACACTTCAGAGAAAAAGTGAATTGAAAAGGTGCCAAAATGATTCTCAGTGACTTTCACAACTTCCTTTGCATAATGTATACAAATTACCTGTGAAAGGTTCATGGATATGAGGCCTTAGTATTGTGTATAAAAATAAAATTTTAATTCCTTTGTAGTTTATTTTTTCATTCAGAAAAATACAACATAGTGTAAATTTAATTTATTTCCGGCACTCTCCCTGCATGTTTATATTGCATAATTTTAGTATAAAATACCGTATTTTTCAGACTATAAGACGCACAGGGACTCCCTGTATTGTCCTCATGTTCTTCTTTGCTGCCCCCATGTCCTTCTCCGCACAATCGCCCCCCACCCCCCAATGCAGAGCAATTAACAGCAGGCGCATCTCTCACCTGATCCAAGGGCACCCGCGGCAATCAGCGGCTCCTCCTCTCCCTCACTCTTCCCCTAGTGCTGGCTTCTGCTGATCGCATCATTACACACGACTGGAACTAAGGGAAGAGTGAGGGAGAAGAGAATCCGCTTATTGTCGCAGTCGCCCTTGGATCAGGTGAGACATGCACCTGCTACTAATTACTCTGCACAGGGGAGAGCAGAACAGGACATGGGGGACAAAGTAGGAAACAGGGAGACAAATGGTCATGGAGAAGGCCACATGGGGACAATAGAGGACACATAGGAAACAATGGAAGACACATGGGAGGCAATGAAGGACACATGGGGATAATGGAGGAAACAGGGTGACAATGGAGGACAAAGGGGCATGGAGGAGGACACAAGGGGGACACAGGACACAAGAGGTACAAGGGTGACATAATAATAAGAGGAAGAACATCCTCAAGACGCTCCTGCACCCTGGACTCACCACGTTTTTTCCCTGTGTTTTTGTCCTCTAAACCTAGGTGAGTCTTACTGTCAGAAGCGTCTTATAGTCCGAAAAAAATATGGTACTTCATTCTTTTATTGCATCACAAGAAAGAGGATATAGATCCATTATGGACACTGATACTCGTTTATTTGTCACCAATAATGGATTGCTCTGTCCCTATGTCTCTGTTTTTACAATAGAATATGTGAGTTGGTAGCACCATCAAGATGTGTTCAGAAATCGCATCTGTCTATCAGAATACATTCTCTTACAAATGCTGACTTTGCACATGAGTTCAGAGAAGTGTACAACGTTATGAAGGCAATTTCGCTAATGACAGGAATCTCTCTTTTACCTATTTTTAGGTGTCTTCTCAGAAAGCAGCCTCTCAGGTGTTATCACCACATCTCCTGAGAACAGTAATATCTTCTGCTTTTCATGCATTAAAAAAAAGTGATAAAGAAAAACCACAAGGTGTTCCTCCTGAATGTCACACATCGGCTGATCGTGACAGAAGATGTATGAAAGCTCTCTGACCACGAACTGTACAGACAGCACAGCAAGGCCTACTTACAGAAATACTGAGTACAACTAATGAGATATGAAGCAACAGAGACTCTTCAAAACAGCTTAGCATCTCCTGATAGCAATGTCTGGAAAATAATGAAAATCAGCTGCACCTACCAACCTGATAATGCTTCCCCTGCCCCCACGCCACACACATCTTGGCTACAAAAGGGGAACATTGAGAGCCCACTATAGTGTAGTAAGTACTGGTATAGGGATAAGTGTACAGTAAGTAATTAATACTCACAAACCAGGGTTACCAATAGGCAACCACTGTAGATGCAGGTGGGGAGATTAGACCTGTCCCCACTCAGGATTTTAAATCGTTCTCCGTAGATCAGAAGGAAAAGGGGTAACACCCCTCCACCGAGGGTGGACTCCGGTAACATATGAAGAAAACAGAGGCGCCAAGAGAGTAAAAGTAAAAGAAGACACATAAACTGTGCAATTCAACAGAAATGTATTGATCTACTCCAAAGAAAGTGCAACGCATTTCACAGGCATGACCCTGCTTCATCAGGCAGTAAAAAACAGAGTAAATAACAGCAGTCAGTCAAGATAACGCAGAGGCGCCTCTGCGTTATCTTGACTGATTGCTGTTATTTACTCTGTTTTTTACTGCCTGATGAAGCAGGGTCATACCTGTGAAATGCGTTGCACTTTCTTTGGAGTAGATCAATACATTTCTGTGATGTTGAATTGCACAGTTTATGTGTCTTCTTAAAGGAGATAAGTCCACCCCTGCTTCCCCAGCAATTTTTAACCAGTTTTATTACTTTTACTCTCTTGGCGCCTCTTTTTTCATACAACTTGGTTACAGTTTTTCTTAAAGGCATGACTACCAAGGTGTGTGTGGCGTGGGGGTGGGGGGAGCATTACTACTCTCTCTCCAGGCCGCTATCAAGACTGGGAAAAAACGTAATTTGGCTTCCAGCTATTGCTGGTGGCCAAATTACATTGTTTTTATTGTCATTTGAGTGCTGTCTTTTGATGCTTATGAAGGCATCCAAATGTCCAGCACCATTTTTGCCTAATTCGCTGGTAACCATGTTAGAAAAAGTGTAACGACCAGTAGTGCCGGGACTGTAGGGAAGTGTTGTAAACAGTAAGTGGCATCCCACGTGGAATAGAGCATGTCCAAATCAAGGCATTTACCCAGAAGCCATTTCTTCTCCTGCAGGATATATTGTTATGCATTCTACAGGCCACAGCCAGTTCCAGAGCCGGCTGACATCAGCCTGCTAATGTATGGCTAATTTATATCTAATTAGCTGACTTGAACATTCCTGATTCCAAGCCCATCCTCTGCCAAAAAGTACTGACAGATAATTACAAGATACATATTAGATCAATGAGTCAGAGGGCTACGGATGGCAGCACCTCAGAGTATTGACATTTTCTTTAGTATTAAATATAAATGTTAGACCTGAGTTGGATCTAGGAGAGGCAGTAGGATACTGGTAACATCATTCATATACTGTATATAGTCATAGTAAAGGGGAATCTGTAGTCATTGTAAAGTGTTAGTGTACCTCATAATTAAGTCTTGATTAATAATGCAATGTACTTGCATTGTATATTTTACCCCCTTAAAGCAAAACCTGAAGTGAAAATAAACTTATGAGATAATGAAATGTATGTATAGTACAGCTGAGTGTCATTTGACTTTTTAAAACACAAGGTATTTGTGATAATTCAGCTTTAAGTGAGTGACTGTGGTCTCCCACAATGCATCACTGCTGAATCTGCAAATAATCTCTTTGGCCCGGTGCACACCAAAACCCGCTAGCAGATCAGCAAAATGCTAGCAGCTTTTGAAACGCT
Organism: Hyperolius riggenbachi; assembly: GCF_040937935.1. Lineage (NCBI taxonomy): Eukaryota > Metazoa > Chordata > Amphibia > Anura > Hyperoliidae > Hyperolius > Hyperolius riggenbachi. Next base: position 53,454,037 of record NC_090650.1, on the reverse strand, counting down.
TTTTCTTCTTTTTCTGTAGCGTTTCAGCTAGCGTTTTGCGGTTTTGTGTAGTTGTTTTGGTGTAGTAGATTTAATATATTGTTACAGTAAAGCTGTTACTGAACAGCTTCTGTAACAAAAACGCCGGCAAACCGCTCTGAACAGGCGTCTTTCAGAGCGGTTTGCGTTTTTCCTATACTTAACATTGAGGCAGAAACGCATTCACAATCCAAAAAATGCCTCACCCCAGGAGTAAGCGTTTCTGCAAAACGCCTCCCGCTCTGGTGTGCACCAGCCCATTGAAATACATTACCCAAGCATATCCGCAGCCGCAAGCGGATCGCAAAACGCAGCCGAACCGCTCTGATGTGCACTAGGCCTTTATGGCTCTGAAGCCAGGCTTACACCCAGCTGCTAGTGGATAGCACGCCTATGGCTCTGTAAATTGTATAAGCTATAGGCTTGCTAGGCAGGGTAGGCAGAGTGGCACAGGAGCGTTTTTAATAGTTACCTTTTCCGGACGTTGGCCCGGCTTCTCTCTTCATCTCCCGCGGGGCTGCACTCCCAGCATCCTCTTCTGACATCCAATCACATGGTATAACATGTGATCGGGATATAGAAGCAGGGGTGTAACTAGAAATCACCGGGCCCCCCTGTAAAAGTTTGGATGGGGCCCCCCCGGGCTGTTTTGGGGGGCCAGAGGGGTCGCAGCATGAGGGGAGAGCGTGGCCACCTACATTGGAGGAGAGGAGGGACAGTCCTCCCCCTCCCTCACCTCGGGCTCCCCCCTCAGCGCTCCCCTCCAGCATGAATTAGTGGCAGCAGGCGGCAGGCAGGATCCCATACCTCCATCCAGCGCGGATGTCCGATCTCTAAGTGCTACACGCTACTTCCTGTTTAAAGAGGAAGTAACATCCGACACTTGGAGAGAGGGACCTCCGGCGGTGGTCCGTCACTCAATCGGTGATCTCCTGCAAACCCCGCTCCATGACTTCACGCCAATTGGCGTGGAGTGGTGCTGGGGCTGCCGCCCCATTCACGCCTATCGGCGTGGAGCGGTCGGCAAGGGGTTAAAGAGAAACGTTAACGAGGATTAAACTTCATCCCAATCAGTAGCTGACACCCCCTTTCCCACGAGAAATCTTTACCTTTTCTTGAATAGATCATCAGAGGGGTCTGTATGGTTGATATTGTGGTGAAATCCCTTCCACAGTGTGATGTCATCATGACCTTGGTCCTGACAGTTTTCTATCTGTGCATCTCATTGCAATGTGGGAAATAACGACTGTTTCCAACTGCCAAGCAAGCAGTAACTCCCTCTGTGCATAGGACTCTCAGTAACGAACATTCTATACAGATCACCTGGCAGAACTAAAGATGTCACGCGTACGTACAAAAAGGGCGCCTGGACAAAAAGGGCGCGGGGTGTAAACTCTAAATAATAATTAATCATTAATAGGGTTTATAAAAATAGTGTGCTATATTTCGTTTACAAATAAAGTTTAACAAAATTATAAATCATTAAATAATGTTTATAAAATCGGAAATTGTGAAAACGTTAATCTTCCCTATTTGTAAAGTTAAACTTATAATTACGTTTATTAAAAAAACAATAATATATGTTTAATTGTTATAATTGTATATTATTGTGAATAACCTTCATTTATGGTTTGTTCTTATAATAAAATCTGAAAATATTCTTTATAACGATGATATAAATATAAGTACGTTCGTAATAAGTGTTGTAAAACATTAGTAATTACTAAAATTTTACTAAAACTATACCTAAGCCTACTCTTACACAGAACCCTCCCTGTACCTATCCCTAACCCCTAGACCCCCCTGTTGGTGCCTAAACCTAAGACCCCCCTGGTGGTGCCTAAACCTAAGACCCCCCTGTTGGTGCCTAAACCTAAGACCCCCCTGTTGGTGCCTAAGTAACCCTCCCTGTACCTACCCCTAACCCCTAGACCCCCCTGTTGGTGCCTAAACCTAAGACCCCCCTGTTGGTGCCTAAACCTAAGACCCCCCTGTTGGTGCCTAAGTAACCCTCCCTGTACCTACCCCTAACCCCTAGACCCCCCTGTTGGTGCCTAAACCTAAGACCCCCCTGTTGGTGCCTAAACCTAAGACCCCCCTGTTGGTGCCTAAACCTAAGACCCCCCTGTTGGTGCCTAAACCTAAGACACCCCCTGTTGGTGCCTAAGTAACCCTCCCTGTACCTACCCCTAACCCCTAGACCCCCCTGTTGGTGCCTAAACCTAAGACCCCCCTGTTGGTGCCTAAACCTAAGACCCCCCTGTTGGTGCCTAAACCTAAGACCCCCCTGTTGGTGCCTAAACCTAAGACACCCCCTGTTGGTGCCTAAGTAACCCTCCCTGTACCTACCCCTAACCCCTAGACCCCCCTGTTGGTGCCTAAACCTAAGACCCCCCTGTTGGTGCCTAAACCTAAGACCCCCCTGTTGGTGCCTAAACCTAAGACCCCCCCTTTATTATGTGGATAATAATGTTTTACTAATTATTGATGCAAAAAATATTTTGCAATTTACGTAACGTACTGATCGCTTTATTTTGTGAATAATGTTTTAAAAACAGTAAGGGCCCGTTTCCACTAGTGCGACGCGATTTCGCCGGCATTCCGACGCTTGTAAAAACGCATGCGGGTGCGTTTCCGCATGCGTTTTACCCGCGATTTCGCGTGCGATTTCGCATGGCAGGGTGCCATGCGAAATTAACCATGACACTGCCAGGACAAAATAACATTGGGAAGGGTGCGAAATCGCACGCGAAATCGCGGGTAAAAACGCATGTACCAAACGCATGCGTTTTTACTATTAAATACATTAGCGGCGATTCGCACGGATTCCCGACGCAGGCGAAAACTGTGGGTCCCGCCGTGCAGATTTGGCCCGCTGCCAAATCGCTCCCGCACGCCGCACAGGTGGAAACAGCCCCATCCACTAACATTAGCTATGCGAATCCGCATGCAGTGCCCGCATGCGGATTCGCCCTAGTGGAAACGAGCCCTAAGGGATAAAACTTAAAATAATGTTTTCATTATTTAAATAAGATAAATATATTTAGTATTTTCATAAACGTTATTCGGCACGGGTGCATTTTATAAACGTAAATCAACACAAGCTCAGTTATAAATCATTAAACAGCTCCGGGCGCCGTTTGTAAACTTTATTTAGCTCCGGGCGCCGTTTGTAAACTTTATTTAGCTCCGGCGCCCTTTTTTCCTGCTCGGCGCCCATTAAACGTTATTTATTATGGGAGTGAATGGCGGCGCCCTTTTTGTCCACTAGCTGCCTGCGCCCTTTTTTCCCAGCTCCAGATGTCACCACCAGTGTTACATTTCAGACTGTAAATCAGGAAGAGAAAAGATTTTACAATGGTAAAACACTGACTATATAATCTATAAATGAATATTGTAAACAATAAGCAATTTTATTCATTTTGTTATGTTCACTGCAGTTCCTAACTGTTTCAGAATTCATTTATACCATTTTTCATTTACACCTCTGAAGTCCAGATTCCCTCCTTTTTATGTTGTCAGCAACAGCACCCCAGGGCAAGAAATGCTGTGATAGCTGGAGCAATGACATGAGATGTATTGCAGTATTGAAATGAGTGTGATGCAGGCTGGCTTCGTGTTGGCAATGTTATGATCACAGAAAATGCATGTTTATGAAATGCAAAAAATCACACCAGATTTGTACCTCCCTGGCAATGGATATATTTTTCAAAATATCATGTGCGATTAACTGAAAAATCCTGGTACACACATCCAATTTTGATTACCACTTCCATGTAGTAAGAGTACATGGGTAATGTCAGCATTGCTACGGGAATGGGCGTTACACTACTTGCGTAATGCATGTTACCATACCAATGCTTGGGTTAATTATGTACTGTGGTACGCTACTGACAATAGTAGCTGTATTCAGTGCGCTGCCTACACACTGCAATATTACCGGCGGTTAGTGCATCAACCCCAGAGACTAAAGAGTGAACACATTACATTTCTCTAAGTCAGTGCAACAAAAAATTGGAGGAAGGGCTACAGCCCACTAGAATGATTTTTTGAGCATCAAAACGTAGCGATTTCCCTAAACGTTCAGCTAATGTTAATGGATGGGCAAAATTCCACTGGAGCGATTGCGATTAGCAAAATCGCTAACGCAGGACATGCAACATTTTTTGAGCGTTAGCGTTTCTGCAATGTAAAGTATATAAATGCTGGCGTAATCGCTCATGAATCGCTTTACAGAGCGAATTGCTAGCGTTTTTAAATTACTGCACACTGTAAAAAAAATTTAAATTAATTGAAAGAATCAATCAGAATTAACAACGCTTATCACAAATCTCTACACAATCGCTGGCAAAAACCTTACACTTTTTAAAATCGCTACTAAAATCGCCAGGAAACGCTCATGAAATCGCTTACAGAACGCTCATTAAAAACGCTAGCAATTGCGATTTGCGCTTTGTAGTAGGTTCCAGGCCGAAAACTGATTCATAAGTGGAGCAGATGTCTAGAACAAGGATTTTGATTGGTGGCCCTGAGCACCACATCCTGTACATCAAACAAGGAACCATTCTGCTTTATTGCCTTGACAAAGGGGACCCCTAGGGGCCCCGAAACGACTTGTTGGTGCTGAATGGCATAATGTCACGAAGTCTTTAAATAAACGTGGATTGACCACACAGGAGTGTGCGGACCTTTTTGAAATTTTACATACATCAAACAAGGGCGGCAGGAAAAAAGGGCGCGGGGTATAGCCGAAATTTTAAGTTATTTTTCTATAACAGTATTTTTACTAAGGAAACAGGTCGCTGCAACCACTGCACCTTCTGTGATCGGGAGCAGAACACCCAACATCCAGGAAAATGTAGTAGATAAGAATTCCGCTGCTCCGATGTCAGGATTTTTATTGAGGCAATTGTGGACAAACGGCAAGCATTTTTTATTGTTTCTTCATCTGAGATAGAATAATAAATACCGTATATTCCGGCGTAGAAGACGACTGGGCGTATAAGACGACCCCCCAACTTTTCCAGGTAAAATATGGCGTTTGGGATATACTCGCCCTATAACACTACCCCTCTTGCAATGCACACCAAATAAAAAAAAACATCATATACTGGTGCTATGTATGCACAGATACTGGTGCTGTACTGTATGTGGTACCCAGTATATAACAGTATACAGGCAATTGCCTGCTTGGATTGGTCAACTCTCCCTCTCCCTAAGCGGATTGGTCAGCTCTCCTTGTCTCCCTGTTTATCAGAGCGGTATGGAAGAATACATTGCGCTGTGCCCATAAAACACGCCTCTTTCACCCCTCTGGCCCCGCCCTTGTATCCTATTTACCTCCTTCTCTGCCTCTCAGATCTGTGCCGCTTCTCTACAGTCCTCAGCAGCGAGATCTGAGAGGCGGTAACAGGATAGGGCGTATCACCCGGCATCAATGACACCCGGTGTATAAGACGACCCCTGACTTTTCAGAAGATTTTCAAAGGTTAAAAAGTAGTCTTATATGCCAATATTGTCCATAACAATGAAAACGAAAATATATGTACAGTCATAATAAGCATAGTAAGGCATTGGTAAATTTTACCAATATTATACTACAACTAAACCTAACCCTACTCTCACATAGAACCCTCCCTCTACCAATGCCTAACCCTAAGACCCGCCCCTGGTGGTGCCTAACCCTAAGACCCCCCATTTGTGTCTAACCCTAAGACCCCCCTTCCTGACACCTAACCCTAAACCCCCTTTCTGACGCCTAACCCTAAACCCCCCTTCCTGATGCCTAAGCCTAAAACCCCCTTCCTGACGCCTAACCCTAAAACCCCCTTCCTGATGCCTAAGCCTAAAACCCCCCTTCCTGACGCCTAACCCTAAAACCCCCCTTCCTGATGCCTAAGCATAAAACTCCCTTTCTCTGCTGCAAATAACATTAATACAAAAGGTGATAAATAAATATAATAAAGTTCAAAACAATACATTTACGATAATACATTTCAAAACTATATTTATCGAAACACTTATTCTCAAAATTAAAAATTTCGGTTGGTCGCTATTTATCGGGTGCCCAAATTTCTTCTTTGGCGCCCCATATTCAATATTTTGCATTAGCGTCTTTGGGGCGCCCAATAGTCCATTAGCTGCAGGTGTCCACATTTCCTGTTTCCCTGAGCACCTATTTCTGTAGCAATTTTCCTTGTTACTGCATCAACATCTACTGTCTGTACTCTCAGATAGTTTGCAAGAGCTTTAGGCTGGATTCGCCCTCACACAAGTTTGTGCAGACATGACCACCTTGTTCACAGCACATCCAGGGGCGTAGCAATAGGGGGTGCAGAGGTTGGGACCGCATCGGGGCCCTTGGGCCAGTATTAGCTTTCTATTGGTCCTGTGCTCATAATAATAACTTCTATAGATACTTTGAATAGTGGTAATCATTAACAAACTGTTACCCATCCCCTTCTTGCACCTCTGACACTGTAGTTGCCATTGACAGGTTTTGGTGTGTCACATCAATTGTTATGTGTAGAGTGCTTGAGAGGCCCCAATGTAAAACTTTCACAGCTCCTTAGCTATGCCGCTGAGCACATCGGTTGTATTCATTGCATTTGGCGTGTCTTGATAGCATGCTCAAAACAGGTTCCGTTGACATGTTTGTTGAGGTACGTTCCCTGAAAGTGACCGTTTTAGCCTGAAGTATGAAACTAGCCTTAGTCAATCTATGTTTCCACTTAAAGAGTAACTGTCGGGCATAAAATCAAAAATCAATTATTTATTTTTATCTGGCAAACAAGTAATAGGGATGCTAACCAACCAATCCAAAAGTAAAATTCACTATTACTTTTCTTGTTGATAAATTATCATTCCCCAGTTTACCTGACTCTTATTTGGTACACAGAAAATTTGGTACACAAAAGAGAAGTTGCAAGGCATGCTGGGTTGTCTTTTTTTTCTTCTCTACTTCCCCTCAGACTTAATTAACGCAGCCTGATTGGCGGAAGCCTCTTTCCCTCCTGTTTTCCCCTCCCACACCTCTGTTCCTCTCTGATTGGCCAAAATTTCTCAGGCTGAAACAATACACTTTCTATAGTGAAGGGCAGGCAAATCAGGCAGAGGAGACTAAGGGCAGATATTACATCACAACTGGCTTCAAAATAGCCACAGTAAATATGGAAACTGTCTAGAATAGGATTCTCTACTTTTCCTTTATAAAATTCACCAAAATCATAACGTGGACAGTGCAATACATATGTTATGTAAGTAGAGCAAGTATTTATCTACTTATATTTTTTTTTCCTGAGATAGTATGGCTGACAGCTCCTCTTTAAAGAGGAATGGTAACCAAAATAACATAATAAATAAAATTGTTTATTTTTTACAGTATTCATAAATAATTTGTGTTTGTCCATTGTAAAAGCTTTCCTCACCCTGACATCTTTAGTCCTGCCAGGTGATCTCTGCGGAATGTTTGTTGCTGAGAGTTCCACAGTATGTACAGAGGGAGATACTACTTGCTTGGCAGTTTAAAAGAGCCATTATTTTCCACAATGCAACAAGGTTCATTGGCTGTGAATTTACAAGAGAAATACTGTATAACTGCGCTGTAATAACATTATCCAGTTACACATTGTGAAAGGACCCTAATGCTGAAAACTCACCTGAGGATGGATCCGGGAACGACACAGCGACGCCTCCCAACGAATGAGGTTCCCCGATCCACCTTCCTACCCGCAGGAACACGCAATGTCACGCGACAGCACATGACGGACCCGAACGGGAGGTTAAATGATCACGGTGCTTTGCGCAGGAGTCGTCAAGGATGTTAAAGTGAACCAGAGGTGAAAATAAACTGGTGAGATAAACAATTGTATTTATCCTTCTACTCCTAAAAATGACTTTTTTTTAGACATCCCAGGATTTTATTTTATATTTAAACATTTAGAAAGTAGATTGAATGTTTTGTTGTCTCTGCTCAGTTGCAGTCTATTAAGTGTCCCTAAATGAAAAAACATGAACTATATTGACCTTTTTCTCTCTCCCTCTACTCCCAGAAATATGTAGAAAAATGTAATATGTAGAAAAAATTGCTATCAGTGATGTTTGCTATATTCCTGACAAGCTCCTGACAAGACAGAAGCTGTCGCTTCCATTCTTAATAATTAACTATTTCAGGTAGCAAAATAAAACAAGTAAAACAGCCTGGTTATTAATATGTTTAGTACTGTACATAAACATATTTATCTCATCATGTCACATGTCATCTCGGGTACACTTTAACAACTTCCCTGGCGTTTTGGGTAATGCGTACATAAGTATGCATTACCGTTTTTGTTAAATAATTTTTTTTGTTCTTGCTGTAGCTACCGTAATGCTAGCTACAGCAGTGCGCCATGTCCTGCGCGTCTGCATCCACCCACCCAATCCCCGCCGGCCATACTTACGCGTCCGAGATCCCGCAAGAAGCGTGATTTCCTATCGTCGCTTCTCCCATCGCCATGGTGATGATCACACATGACGTCATCGACGTCATGGGGAGTTCCGATCCTTTCCATTGCGCAGCCTGGCAGCCAGGCTGCGCAATGGAAAGGATCGGAACTCCCCATGACGTCGATGACGTAGGTGTTTCGGAGGGGGAGGCAGCCCCTTTAGCGGCGCATTGCGGCGGATCGGCGGGGAGCAGCGGCGATTGGACAGAACATGTAGCTAGCAAAGTACTAGCTACATGTTCTGAAAAAAAAAAAGTAAGTAAAAAGACCCTCCAGGGGCTGAGCAATCCTCCTTGGCGTACATGGACGAGCTGAGCTCGTCCATACCGCCAAGGAGGTTAAAGATCCTTCACGATGGTTGTTATATCCGCGCATCGCAAAACGTCGTTTGTGTAATCATGTGCATGTACCTTCCTCCCAGGATCGCGGAAATAATCGCTCGTGGCTGAAAAAAATCGTCAGTTATCGGAAAATTGCCAAAAATAAAGCCTTAACTTGAAGGGGTCAATAAATCGCTAGCAGATCTGATCAAAGAGATTGAATCTGCTGAAAAAGTGTCAATCTAAAATCAACTCCAGGATGGGTGGGCTTGTTGAGTGATGACTGTGATTTTAGTGACAGCTAACCTTCGAGAAGAGTTTGATTTTGAGGATTAAGGAAGAATAAGTCTCCTGCTCAGCTCCTGTTGGCCTCAGTGCTATGTGCAGCTGGTGGAGGTGGGGTGGGAACAGCGCGGACCCAAGCTGGACTCACCTGGTTGTCATTAATCTGAATATTTCGAAACTCCCACTCCTTCCTGTTTCACAACATGTAAAAGGATAGCAACTGCATTCTGCTTTGTAAATAAATTGTTATGTCGTGACGCGGACGTACGGAAAGAAGCTTGTGTACTGCCAAGGCCCTCTTCTCCACCCAACCCCCAGTGCCTGAAACATGAGACTGTCAGAGCTCCATTGCAGGAAACATACTTCATTTAACTTTACTCTTCATTTGTGTTTTTGTAGGCAGTACAGATAACTAAATTGCAGCCGAGCAACATGCCTGTTTAAGATTATCCACCAGGCAACATAGGCAGGTGCTTGGGGCTTAGTGGTTGTCAAGGGGCCCGCCACCTGCCACATTCTTTGACCTCTCTCCGCTTCAGCTTACCATTAAGACCACATGGGGGCCCTAAATCTACTATCTTGCTTAGTGCCCCATTATATCTTCATCCATCTCTGTGCCTGTATAGCATGGCACAGAGATGCTAGAAGAGTTATAGTAAACGGAACATACTCAAAATGGGAAACTGTTAACAGTGAGGTACCACAGGGCTCAGTACCTGGTCCAATTCTTTTCAATGTATTTCTATAGAAAGGAAATTGGTGCCGCGGGACCTTCCTTGTTGATAAATCTAACAGAACCCTATCACGCCGTTTAAATTTTTGGTGCTAGCGAGTGCCTACATTTCCTGTTTATTTCTGACCACCTCCTTTGCCCATGTGATGTCACTCCGACCTCTTCTATGGCTATCATTCATAAAGCATTCCCGCATGCGGAAATGCTGAAAACAGCTTACTTTACCGAGCACATAGCAAAATGTCTATTCATAAAGGTTGTTTCCACATGAAAAGCTACAATTACCAAGCAGAGCGATAAATTACCGCCTTGTGCGGTGATTATCTTAACAAATGTAACAAAATGTCAATTCATAAAGATTAGAGCAAGCGGTATGAGGACGGGGAATACCGCTCCCTTGGAAGTAGCGATAGGCATACGGAATACATTGAAGTCAATGGAGACAGACCTCCCAAGCAGCAGCAGAGAGAGCAGCACATGGAGGGACTCAGGCAGCTTCTCTGTTTCCGCAAGCCTACCACCAGCCTACCGACTGCCTTTTTCGGGAAATCACCGCCCTTGTACGCAACTGGCAACATTTTTATGAATGAGCACCCAGAAGTCTAAAATACCGAAAGCGGTATTTTCCCGCACAGATTTTTGTTACGGAACACACTTTTATGAATGATAGCCTATGTGTGTATTGGTTGTGGGCAGAAGTGGTAAGCTCAGAGCATTCTGCAAATGATGACATCACCGCACACGTGAGGCATACATGCTAGGAGCATAGCGTGACCAAGCGTCCACTGAGACGCGAAACGGCCGTCGCAGGCCCCAACTGGTGCTCGGTGCCCCCCCACCTCCACCACATCATCACTTGAGGAACAGTCGTATGGCTGCAATGTAGACGCACGATTTGTACACTGCAATAAAAACGAGTGGACGGAAGGTGCCCGGAGACTCTGTTCTTTTTCTGTGTATTGGATGTTCTGATGGCTTTCTTCTTCTATCCCGATGTGCACACGTCCCAACAGCAGGAAGCGTCGATGACCCGGTGAGAATGGTGGTTTTTTTTGCCCATATATACCTACACTGCTCCAGGTTAGTGAAGGGAGTGCCACTCATATCTACTTTATCTTGACAACACTATACATGCTAGGATGCGCCTGCAGCAGTGACATTGGGGGAAGGAGGCAGGGAGTGACAAGAAGGCTGCTCAGATGCAGCCTTACTGTTTACACAACAGGGATGTGTGCTGCACCCTTTACCCTATGACATGTCCTTCTTCAGCAGAAGGTATCTGCAAGCATTCAACTTCCTATGAGCAATAAGTTACCCCCATGATGCATCAGTTCCAGACAGTGAGTGAATATGCAAATTATTAATGAACATGTGCTTCGCATCAATAGCAATACAAATCAGCAGTAATATGGATGTCATGTGTATAGTGTCTTTATAGTTACTCCCATAACACTTCATGACAGGCAGTGAACATGCCAGTCATCAGTGAACATGCAGAGTGGCACAGCGGAGCTTTGGGTGAGTATACCTACTGTAACTCACCTGTCCTGGTGCTTCATCCTACAGGCACTCTTGTGAACTTCTCTGACCTCCAGTTTGTCACCTCTGATGTCATAGTGCTGACATTGATGCAGGGGAATGCTAGTATCTGAAATTGCCAGATGTCAAACGGAGGGCCTGTAGGCAGAGACGATTCTAGCTACAATTAGGCCCTGGGTCAAAAGTGACGCCCTTTTCCAACCAAATCCCCCCAGGGCCCTTGAGCCGGCTGCCAGGCCCTATCCAATCCCCCCACTCCATCACACAATATCATTAGGTGTCCATCATTAGTCCCCAGGCCTGGATTCACATCACAGGAGGCAATAGGCACAGATGTTCTGGCACCTTAGACTTCACCCTTCATGAACCTACAAACACCCACCAAACTGCACCACAAGTGTGCTTGCTGTCCAAGCTGTCACTTCTCCCTCACTTACCTTGCCTGTCATAACTACAGGTAGGGCAGCCATCGGGGGGAGGGGGGACAACTGACACTAGAGTGAGGGACCCAGGGCCTCCAGGGGGCCCAGGCCCTTCCCCTCCAACACGCTGGCATTAAAAAAATAAATACCTTTTAATGTCAATGATGCTGCTGGGAGGTGGTCTGCGCTTTAATTTAGGCTGTGGCTGCCTCTGAATGGCCGCTAAACACTCTGTTCCAGGCCCCGACCCCCTTCAGGTTAGGATGGCTGACTTGGATACAGTATTTCCCCATCGCTCCTCGTGCCTGCACAGTTTGCTATACAGACCTCCAGAAGCGCTCTGCACAGGCGCATTACGTAGTTGTGACATCACAGCTGCGACCACCCCAACCTGGAAGTAAGTTTGGGGAGTCGCTACTAGGTAACGGAGGGGGACAGAGGAGAAGGAGGGAGTGGTGGGCATGAGGAGAGCCTCATACACATGCCTGCTCCTGCCGTTTTCATTTTATTTTCCACTAAGATATCCTATGAAAGCTCTTACTGGCAGGCACAGGGGCGGGGTGGCTAGTGGGCAGGCACAGCAGCCATTGGGTGGGCCCAGGAAGGGGGGAAGGCAGGCCTGATGATGTGTGAGGGGCCCCAAAATTTCTGATGGCGGCCCTAACTACAGGTGCCCTTAGCATGAGGTAGATATGCCGAAAGCTGGATGAGTAACCTCTCAATTTTTACGCTCTCTCTCAGACTCTGCATAGAGAAGGAGGGAGAGAGGCACTAGGGAAGGGGAGTAATCCGCCTTTCCATCATCAGGCGCCTGTATGCACGTGCCTACAGTGCCTTATGGTAAATCTAGCCCTGTATGTCCCTTAAAAAGCATTTTTGAGTTTCCCATTATTCAGCTACTCCTTTTCCTGTACAGAGTAAACAAACAGCACCCCCACTCTTATGGGTCACCATAGCTGGAGGGGCACCTTGGGGGATTCCCACAGGCTCTGTGGCCCTGGGACAATTGCCACCTTTGCCTCTATGGAAGTGCTGGCCCTGCCCGCACAGGTGAGTTATGCACACCCACTCGCTTTGCTATACCACTCTGCACCTCCTCCCTATTATGAGATGATTGTGGTGTACCCCCCCCCCCCCCCCCTCCTACATAAAATTAGGCAGCTAGATGAGCTGCCCAATATTTCCTCACCCCAGAAGTAAAAAACAAAATAAAAAAACCAGTAGAACATCTCACTTGTCCCACAGGTGCATGCCATCCTCCAACATCGAGCCTCCCCCATCTTCTGAGGTGCAGGCTCACTGTTCACCCTCTGGCTTGTGATGTGTGAGCGCTGATGCTGCGGGATCCATAGAAACAGAGTCGCCGGAGGGAGATTGAGGGGCATGGCGCTACAAAGGTGAGTTAACAACTTTCATTCTACCGCACACTCAGCGTGGTTTTTGCTTCTCCCCCTTCCCCTCCAAGTAGTGACTTCCTCCTCTGCGTGTAAAACGGGCCTGTGGGGGAAAGAACGTGGGGAAAGGGGGGGGGAGGGGGATTCGGGTCACAGCTTGTTGTACCTATTGCACCAATTAGGTAAGAAACCTCACCCAGGCTTCTCCCTGTAAGGGCCCCCCTGCGGCTGCATCCCTTGCAGGGGCTATTGTTACGCCCCTGCCTATGGATAGATAGATAGATGTCCCATTCAGAGACAAAACTCGCACCTGCTTCTGGTTGTATTTTTCAATTTTAAGACATGACCTAAAGCTGCAGAAACCAAATTTTACATAAAGAAGATAATATTTTGGTACTCTGTGTACCAAACTATTTTTTTTTTTTTTTAATCTCTGCCTGGAGATGGCCTTTCAGCGCAGTTAGGTAGGAGTACACATTAAGGAGGACATCTCAATCTTCTTAGACAGCACACCAAAACCGCCCGTAAGCCGTGCACGGTCTAGTCAGTGCGGCTGACACCAACTTAATGTAGTCAAATGGAAGATGACCAGCACCGGCTGTTTCTTTAAGAAAGCGGGATTTTATTCACTCCAAGTATGAATAAACATAGCTCCAGACATCCAAAGATATTCAAGATGTACTTATAGCTCCAATGTAGAAAGCTCTTAGATGCATGCAAATGGGAAGGGTCCTACATGGCAGTAGAAGAAGCCCCCATTGCAGCCAGGTCCGCCCACACAACGGACGCCGTTTCGAACGGGAACACCGTTCTTTGTCAAGTGAATAGCATACCAAACTATCCCAAAAAAATATATAAATTAGGTGTTTTTTGGGATAGTTTGGTATGCTATTCACTTGACAAAGAACGGTGTTCCCGTTCGAAACGGCGTCCGTTGTGTGGGCGGACCTGGCTGCAATGGGGGCTTCTTCTACTGCCATGTAGGACCCTTCCCATTTGCATGCATCTAAGAGCTTTCTACATTGGAGCTATAAGTACATCTTGAATATCTTTGGATGTCTGGAGCTATGTTTATTCATACTTGGAGTGAATAAAATCCCGCTTTCTTAAAGAAACAGCCGGTGCTGGTCATCTTCCATTTGACCACATTAAGGAGGACATTAATGATTACTTTAGGCCTGTGTGCTTCCGTACCTGCATGTTTCCATGGCAACGCTGGCATATTAGCCTGAGGGACAGCTAGGTGAAAAAGGTTCATCGGTGATTCAGCATCTCTGTGCATGACGGCAAACTTTTCTGCAGCCATAGATCTTCCCCAGCACAGCCGAATATGCTGTGTGCCAAGCTGAACCCTGCGCTGAATCGCAATAACAGCAAAGTGTAGATATTGCTTCTTTATCACGGTAATTACACTTGTGTAATCCCAAGGGACTGGTGGCATGTCTGTCATAATGAATATAAGCTTAGTTCATGAACAGTACAAGCCTGTATCTCCTGCCAGAGAGACTGTGCTCTCCTGAGACCGCTGGCATCCATATAAAGCTACGGACCCCGATGCAAATCAACCGCCTCCCTACCCCATTGTCTGATTGGATAAGCAGTAAAAAGCCTTTGTTTAATTGAATTTTCCTCCAGTTCAGCCCATACTTATTAGCATGTCCCTGTATTGAGGCAACTGAAAAACGTGTACTTGAATTTCGTTCGCTATGGAAAATCGGGCGCAGGAACAGTGCCGATAGTAGAATATTGGTAAATTTACCGATACTCTACTATTTAAAGTGTTAATTTTCATTAGTAACATGTCGGTAATTACTACTGATATTTTACTATAGCTAAACCCAACCCTACTTTCACACAGAACCCTCCACTACCAATGCCTAATCTAAGCCCTTCCTGGTGGTGCCTAACCCTAAGACCCCCCCCCGGTGGTGCCTAACAGCCCCCCAGATAGCATAGGGGATAGTGTGTAGGCGCCTCTAATCTATCTAATCTAACACTCTATCCCCTATGTTAACAAGGCATTTTCTATTGACCTGAGGAAGCGGCAATGACCCGTGAAATGCGTTGTCAGATTGCTTTTTGTATAAAAACATTTTCCAGTTGAACTGGTGTCTATATCTTCTGGAGAGGTAAGCAATTACCTCTCTTTTATTATTTTTTATTTATATTTTAAAACACTAAAATAGAACACACATTGGGCTTGATTCACTAAGACAAATAGCATGCCTTATCAAAGTTAGCACGCCGTATCAAAGTTAACACACCTTATCAGAGCAGCATAGCGAGGGCTACAAACCCGCAAGGGCTCAGGGCAAGACAAGTGGAGCTCTCGTCAATGCCAATTAGCAGGCATAAGTTCGCTATGCTACTCTGATAAGGCGTGTTTACTTTGATAAGGCGTGCTATTTGTCTTAGTAAATCAAGCCCATTGGGTGCCTCCATCCTACCCATTACCAGTCAGACCTCCTTTGGAGGTAATAGCTTTGCAGTTTTACTGGAAAGTCTATGGTATTGCAGGAGAGTGACCATCCAGTATCCAGCAGGACCTGGAGTACGGAGCAGGGACGGTTAATTCCCTGCAGGCCTATACGTTGGAACTGCAAGCCACCTTTGTGAGTACATAATCATATATACTTTTATTCTCCATATACCTGACGATACTGCACCATTGGGCTCCTGCTCTCCCTTCTTCTCACATAGGTATTCTTGGTCCCCATAAGAAACACCCCCCTGATCTATTTTCGTGATCACAAACGTCCACCCAACGCTTACTTTTTTCTGGGTGATCATGAAAATGGTGCAGCTACTAGCATCCAGATGATCGCTGGCTCCTTGCACTAGAGAGAGAAGAGGGGGCGGGACCAGCAAAATCTCACGTGCTGTAGCTCTGCTCCCCAGTGTAAATCCACCATTATGTGACACGGCTGGAGGGGATTTCACATCAACACATAGGGTGACGCCATGGTGAACCAGATCCAGCAGCAGCACCCCTACAACAACCCTCAATTATGCCCCATGCAATATTTACATTAAAGGGGAACTGAAGTAAGAGGTATACGGAGGCTGCCATATTTATTTCCTTTTAATCAATACCAGTTGCCTGGCAGCCCTGCTGGTCTATTTCTCTGCAGTAGTATCTGAACAGCACCAGAAACAAGCATGCAGCTAGTCTTGTCAGATCTGACTTTAAAGTCAGAAACAGCTCATCTGCTGCATGCTTGTTCAGAGGCTATGGCTAATAGTATTAGAGGCAGAGGATCAGCAGGGCTGCCAGGCAACTGGTTTTGCTTAAAAGGAAATAAACACGGCATCCTCCATATACCTCTCTCTTCAGTTGTCCTTTAAGTGATGGAGGGTGGGGCGTAATCATAGTGTCCGACTTATGCCTAGCACACTCTATGAGATTTTCAGGCAAATTTCCTGCCAGATCAATTATTTCCAACATGTCCAGTCTGAATACCGATCGATTTTCCATAGAAGTGAACGGAAAATCGTTCGGAAAATCGATCGGACATGTTGGAAATAATTGGTCTGGCAGGAAATCTGCCTGAAAATCTCATTGTGTGTACCCAGCATTAGTCCAACACCTTGGTCTGAAGAGGCTGAAGCTGTGCCGGATTTTATCTGGCAACAGCAACACCCATTGGCAGCCATCTTTTGTATGTTGGACTATGCCTGGCATTGGTCCTATTGTGGAAAAGGTCAATGTCTGATATAGGATTTCAAAGGGTTAAACTAGCATGCAAGTAAGAATTATTTGCAGCTTATAGGCCAACTCCAGTTAGCAAGACAAAAAGAAACACCTACATTTCCGGTGTCTGCATTATATAAAAAATAGCTTTAAATGCACAGTATTTCATGGCTTCCAATCAGCCTTAGATTTATTTACTTAAAAATGAAGATAGCTTAGCAGAATTCTGTGATACCATTAACCTTACTTTAAGGGAAGCATAGAAATGGTTCATATTCTGCAAAGAGGTCCAATGCAGAGGGCTTTTGTGTCCGTAGCCACCTTGCTATGGACGCCAATGGCTGCAGAAAGTGCACTTTAATCTGACTTAAAGGTCTATTAAAGACACTTGATTATTACATCAACGTAAAGCGAAAGTAATAATTCATTGTTTCATACCGTCCAGCACAGCAGAATTACTGTAATTCATATTGACACGCTGTACGCGAGAGGCTGACATCTGACTTCCATTTACGCTGATGCAAAGGCCTGACACACAAGTCAGAGCAATCAATAAATGACTTAAACAGCAGACAAAGGAGAGCGGAGTTCCTGCAACCAAAGCTGAAATGCACCACGTGTTATCTACCCCAATGTAACTGGGTATGACAGTCCTACTGCTAGCATATCAGGCTGAAACCTTGCCCACCGCATCTGATGAGGAGGTGGGTACATCACAAACCAATATACATCCCAGGGAGCAGCAACCTACCGTCACATATACAGACCACCAGGTGCAGCATCCTACAGTCACATATACAGACCCCCCAGGAGCAGCATCCTACTGTCACATATACAGACCCCCAGGTGTAGCATCCTATCATCACATATACAGACCCCCAGGTGCAGCATCCTACCGTCACATATACAGACCCCCCCAGGAGCAGCATCCTACTGTCACATATACAGACCCCCAGGTGTAGCATCCTATCATCACATATACAGACCCCCAGGTGCAGCATCCTACCGTCACATATACAGACCCCCAGGTGCAGCATCCTACCGTCACATATACAGACCTCCAGGTGCAGCATCCTACAGTCACATATACAGACCCCCCAGGAGCAGCATCCTACTGTCACATATACAGACCCCCAGGTGTAGCATCCTATCATCACATATACACTCCCCCCAGGTGCAGCATCCTACTGTCACATATACAGACCTCCAGGTGCAGCATCCTACAGTCACATATACAGACCCCCCAGGTGCAGCATCCTACTGTCACATATACAGACCCCCAAGTGTAGCATCCTATCATCACATATACAGACCCCCAGGTGCAGCATCCTACTTTCACATATACAGACCCCCAGGTGCAGCATCCTACCATCACATATACAGACCCCCAGGTGTAGCATCCTATCATCACATATACAGACCCCCAGGTGCAGCATCCTACCGTCACATATACAGACCCCCAGGTGCAGCATCCTACCGTCACATATACAGACCTCCAGGTGCAGCATCCTACAGTCACATATACAGACCCCCCAGGAGCAGCATCCTACTGTCACATATACAGACCCCCGGGTGTAGCATCCTATCATCACATATACACACCCCCAGGTGCAGCATCCTACCGTCACAGATACAGACCCCCCTGTGCAGCATCCTACTGTCACATATACAGACCTCCAGGTGCAGCATCCTACAGTCACATATACAGACCCCCCAGGAGCAGCATTCTACTGTCACATATACAGACCCCCAAGTGTAGCATCCTATCATCACATATACAGACCCCCAGGTGCAGCATCCTACTTTCACATATACAGACCCCCAGGTGCAGCATCCTACCGTCACATATACAGACCCCCAGGTGCAGCATCCTACTGTCACATATACAGACCCCCCCAGGAGCAGCATCCTACTGTCACATATACAGACCCCCAGGTGCAGCATCCTACCGTCACATATACAGACCCCCATATGCAGCATCCTTCTGTCACATATACAGACCCCCAGGAGCAGCATCCTACCGTCACATATACAGACCTCCAGGTGCAGCATCCTTTTGTCACATATACAGACCCCCAGGTGCAGCATCCTACTGTCACATATACAGACCCACAGGTGCAGCATCCTACCGTCACATATACAGACCCCCAGGTGCAGCATCCTTCTGTCACATATACAGACCCCCAGGTGCAGCATCCTTCCATCACATATACAGACCTCCAGGTACAGCATCCTTCTGTCACATATACAGACCTCCAGGTGCAGCATCCTACTGTCACATATACAGACCCCCAGGTGCAGCATTGTAGCGTTACATATGCAAACCCCCAGGTGCAGCATTCTACTGTCACATATACAGACCCCCAGGTGCAGCATCCTTCTGTCACATATACAGACCCCCAGGTGCAGCATCCTTCCATCACATATACAGACCTCCAGGTACAGCATCCTTCTGTCACATATACAGACCTCCAGGTGCAGCATCCTACCGTCACATATACAGACCCCCAGGTGCAGCATTGTACCGTTACATATGCAAACCCCCAGGTGCAGCATCCTACTGTCACATATACAGACCCCCAGGTGTAGCATCCTATCATCACATATACACACCCCCAGGTGCAGCATCCTACCGTCACATATACAGACCCCCCTGTGCAGCATCCTACCGTCACATATACAGACCCCCAGGTGCAGCATTCTACTGTCACATATACAGACCCCCCTGTGCAGCATCCTACCGTCACATATACAGACCCCCAGGTGCAGCATTCTACTGTCACATATACAGACCCCCAGGTGCAGCACCCTACCGTCACATATACAGACCCCCAGGTGCAGCATCCTACTGTCACATATACAGACCCCCAGGTGCAGCATCCTACCGTCACATATACAGACCCCCAGGTGCAGCATCCTACCGTGACATATACAGATTTCCAGGTGCAGCATCCTATCGTCACATATACAGACCCCCAGGTGCAGCATCCTACTGTCACATATACAGACCCCCAGGTGCAGCATCCTACAGTCACATATACAGACCCCCAGGTGCAGCATCCTATCGTCACATATACAGACCCCCAGGTGCAGCATCCTACCGTCACATATACAGACCCCCCTGTGCAGCATCCTACCGTCATTTATACAGACCCCCAGGTGCAGCATCCTACCGTCACATATACAGACCCCCAGGAGCAGCATCCTACCGTCACATATACAGACCCCCAGGAGCAGAATCCTACCGTCACATATACAGACCCCCGAGTGCAGCATCCTGCCTGCTGATATTTTATGTATTGTAGTGTCTGAATCTCTCACCTGAAGGACCATGCAGCTAATGTGAACCTTGTTGCATTGTGGGAAATAATGTCTGGTTCCAACTGCCAAGCAAGCAGAATCTCCCTCAGTGCATAGAACTCTCAGGAAACAAACATTCTGTACAGATCCCTAGGCAGGACTAAAGATATCGCCACCTGTGATTAATTTCAGAAAGTAAATCAGGGTAAGGAAAGATTTAACAATGGGCAAATACACTGACTAAATCTACTGTAAGTACTTATCACCCGACAGAGGAAGATGGATCAAATGACGTCGCCCTGACAACAAGCTTTCTATGATCCATCTTCCCACAGCAGGTACACGTGATGTCACATGACGGGCATGGACAGGAAGTCAAGCAATCGTGATACTTTTGGAGTAGTCGAGGGTCTTAAAGATCTGATCTGCCGTTATCGCCGCACATTGATAAACGTTTGTGTGATCGCACGCCTTTACCCATTTCATGACATCATGGAAACGATCGCTCACCGCTCAAAAATCGTTGGTCGTCAGAAAAATCATCAGGAAAATCGTCTAGCGGGTACGGACCTTAAATTTATAAATTAATATTTAAATAAAATTAGCAATGTTTTATTCATTGAGTTATTTTCGCTACAGTTCCTCTGTAAATGCCTCGTTTTTTCCCCTCTGCCGCCAGACACAACAGCGCAGCCTTTCTATTGTAGCGCTGTTTACTTTCAGAATATGAGAACATTTCAAAACATTAAACTCATTTTTTACGTCTGCCAGTTGGAGCCGGTTGCCCGGAGAGGTTTATTTTGTGCAATACCTGCGAATCTCCTCATAAAGCTGAATTTGTAAATCTCCGATGATGACAACACAGATGATCCTGGATAAACACCCATTAGGATCTCTGGGTGTGTTTGTGAATTATTGCTTTATGTTTGGAAATATTATAAATCGCGCTCATTAGCTTGGCGGGGCGGGCGGACGCGCACGGGTGACATTTCTGCCTGATGTTGTGTCTTAATTTATGGCAGGCTTCAGAAATCATAACATTGGGACAGTTTCCTGATTCATCGCACCTGCATATGCAAATTCCGTTCAGCAAATTCATTCTACAAAACCGAAGACTGGCCCGAATCAGCGCGCATAATGGCAGAATATTATGAATGCGCTCACTTATCTCAGAGCTCAAATGCTCATACAGAGAAAGATTTTAATACAAAAGAAACCAGATAGCGTTTTTGCGGGTCGTTTTCGTTTTTGAAAAAATGCCCCCTATTGACTTACATTAAAATCATGATATAATTGCGGCACGATTTTCAGAAAAATCGCAACCGCGATTTTAATGTAAGTCAAAGGAAGCCTTTTTTTGAAAAACAAAAATGACCAGCAAAAACTTTTTGGTGTGTCAGCGCCCTTAGGCCTGGTGCACACCAAAAACCGCTAGCAGATCCGCAAAATGCTAGCAGATTTTGAAACGCTTTTTCTTCTTTTTCTGTAGCGTTTCAGCTAGCGTTTTGCGGTTTTGTGTAGCGGTTTTGGTGTAGTAGATTTCATGTATTGTTACAGTAAAGCTGTTACTGAACAGCTACTGTAACAAAAATCGCCTGGCAAACCGCTCTGAAGTGCCGTTTTTCAGAGCGGTTTGCGTTTTTCCAATACTTAACATTGAGGCAGAAACGCATCCGCAATCCAAAATCTGCAGCAGCCCGGGAGTATGCGTTTCTGCAAAACGCCTCCCGCTCTGGTGTGCACCAGCCCATTGAAATACATTACCCTAGCGGATCCGCACCCGCAAGCAAATCACAAACCGCAGCAGAACCGCTCTGGTGTGCACTAAGCCTCAGAGACATAAAGAAGAGATGTAATATTACACATGGACTCCAGGCTTGGCCGGATTTCCCGTAAGGCACTGTAGGCTCGTTCCTACTGAGGCCATATGTGGTAGAGGCGCCTCCCCCTTATATGTCCCCATGAGCTGCTCCACCCTCCCTCCAATGCAGTCAGAGGATGACTTTCGCCCCCTCCTGTGCCCTCCACCCGCCTCACCTGCCCTAGAAACCTCGATTTGCCGGTGTAAAGCACTATCAGAAAGGGAGCATTATCTGATACTACACCCAGTTGACCCTACCACCCGAGCACCCGGCCCACATGGAGGTTTCCAGCACCCGGCTCACTTGACATTGAGAAACAGGATATCTGGCTAGTCTTGCCACCTAGCAGTACCCGTTTAACCAGGGGCATAACTAGAGGAGAGCAGCACCTGCCGCAACTACCAGCCTTTCCTTCCTCATGGGGACTTTACTTCAGATCGGGTGTTTTTGTGGCTATATCAGGGCAGGTTCTAGACTTTTTGCTGAGGCAAATTTGTGCGGATACGCCCCCTCCTTTGTCAGGACAACAGTGCCGCCTCCTCGCTTCTGCTGTGCAAGTCAAATGAAACACTGCTGCTCTCCTGCCTCCCCCTTCCTCACTCACTGTCAGACTCCTCACACAGCACAACAAGCTGCTTTTCCCCAATGATGACCTCGTCTTCACCTCACCCTCCTCTTGCTTCTTCTCCTGCTCTGACTGCATGCTATTACAAAAATGCTGCCCATGTAATCTCTGTGCCTGATGTAAATGTTTCACCTTGCTTCATGAGAGAACCGGCCCTGGCTATACTTATTATGGATGTGAAGATCCTGATGGCCACACTCGCTTTATGACACTTGTGAGATGGGCCCCAATCCATGGAGGGCAACAAGGGAAGGCAAGGGAAGAGGTGTGACTATTGAGGGGCCAATCATAGTTTTACTGGGGGAGGGGTCATGAATTGTAGTTTCCGCCGCTGCCTCCAACTTTGAGACCTGGCCCTCTGCTGCACTCTGTCACCCCACCCCTCATGGGCAGCTTCCACCACACACAGGACTCGGGACCCCCTCACTCAGCTGCACCTTATCTGCAGACACCAGTTTCCGCAGCAGACACATGAGCTCCTCGGCTTGCTCTCAGGGCCGGTTCTAGTAACAGTGGGGCCCCAGGGCAAAATTAACCCAGAGGCCCTCCAACAGACCCCCCCCCCCCCCCCCGACCAAAAAGCAGCATTAGGGGCCCATTGTAGCAGCCAAATTTCCCTACTGGGGCCTTTGGCAGTGTAGCATCTCACCTGCCCACCAGCACAGGTGAGGCACTACTCTGCCAAAGACTCTGCAAAGGCCCCGGGAAGCAACAGTTAAGGGAGGAGACACCTAGAGGGGCCCCTACAGGCTCTGAAGCCCTGGGGAAATTGCCCCCTTTACCTCTATGGTAGCACCGGCCCTGCATGCTCTGTACACGGCACCGGATCCTCTGGGACGCTCTACCAGCCTCTGACCCCCAAACTCTGCACAGCAAGGACTAGACTGGACAAATAACATTTATATTGCCCCTTTGTCCTGGTGGACTGTAAGTAAATCCGCAGTGTTGCTCTTGGATCCAACCATGCACTGTATAGCCCCCCCGTTTTTGAACATCTCAACCACTGCCACCACCATGAATCCCTGAAACTCAGGGCCTGATTTACCTTCACACACTGTAGGCTAGTGCCTACAGGCAGCCCATGTATAAAATGCGGCTTGTTGGCTGCCCCAAAGTGTCCCCTCTGCTCACGAGTCCAAGCAGAGCGGTTATGAGAAGAGACTCACCGGCTCCCGATGTTCCAGGGATGATCTACATTCTGGAGAGGCAGCGCATCCAGTGCCATGTCCATGGCTACAGCTGGTCTCTCTGCGTGTGACCCATCCGCTCGTAAAAGTGCATCACATGGCTCATCATGTCACTCACCCAGCTCTCGGCTTTCCACTGATGAGATATCTCACTTCAGTCGGGGCAGGGACGGATCTAGACCAAGTTGCCCCAAGTTGCGCCTGGGGCAAGGTCAGGTTTTGGCGCCTAAACTGCCATTCCCCATCCAAATTTTGCCGCCTTTTTAAGTATTCAGCAAACTGCGCCTGGGGCAAGAGACCTGCTTGCTCCCCCCTAGATCCGTCCCTGAGTCGGGGGCACCACTAGCTACTCAATACTGAGGGTACCTCTTGCTACCTAATGCTAAGGGACACATGTAGCCACCTATGATGGGCAAGGGAAGTAAGGGAAAAGTGACAGCTGGGACAGCGAGCACACTTGCATTAAGGTTCGATGGAGGATTGTAGGTTCATGTAGGGCGAGGTTAGGGTGCAGGGGCGGCTCCAGGAAATTTTCTTAGGGGGTGCTATGCAGGTGCTGGATCTCTTCTAGGGGTAGTTGTGAACTTGTGCCACCAAAAAAAAACTGGGATTGTGGCCAAACACAGGGGGTGTGACCAAAAAGGAGGTGTCTAGGTAATATAGTTGCCCCAGTATAGGTAGTATAGTTCCCCAGTATAAGTAGTTTAGCTGCCCCAGTATAGGTAGTATAACTATACTACCTATACTGGGGCAGCTAAACCCAGTATGGGTAGTATAGATGCCCCAGTGTAGGTAGTATAGCTGCCCCAGTATGGGTAGTATTGCTGCCCCAGTGTAGGTAGTATAGCTGCCCCAGTATGGGTAGTATAGTGGCCCCAGTGTAGGTAGTATAGCTGCCCCAGTGTAGGTAGTATAGCTGCCCCAGTATGGGTAGTATAGTTGCCCCAGTGTATATAGTATAGCTGCCCCAGTATGGGTAGTATAGATGCCCCAGTATGGGTAGTATAGCTGCCCCAGCATAGGTAGTATAGCTGCCTCAAGCTTCCCCCTCCATTCCCGCGGCCACTGCTCGTGTATCCTTCTGAGCTGGCGGCCGCTACCTTTATGAATGTTCCCGCCGCAGCCTCCTCTCCTGTGTGACGCAGGAGAGGAGGCGGCGGCGGGAACGTTCATAAAGGTAGGCGGGGTCACAGGTGGGGAGCCCTCTGTAGTTAGATAGCTACAAGAAAATGGCCGCCGATGTCTGCATCTTGTAGCACTGCTCTAATTACAGAGCGGGGAGGCGAGTGGCGTCACAGGGGTGCTTGGACTATTTTTGGGGGTGCTGCACCCCAAAGCACCCCTCTGGCGCCGCCCATGAGGGTGCCAGGACATCTGTGCCTATAGGCTCCTGCTCCTCTGATGTAAAATAGGGCCTGCCCTGGGTCTTCAGCAGGCTGCAGCGTAAAAAACAATACCAAATTCCCACCACCTAATGCATACGTTTACTAGTAGCTTTTACTCCAGCTAGCGCATTATTCTCAATGTTTTCAGGATTTTTAAATGTACCGTGCAACAATGCATTTAGCATGCACTGCCTTCCCCCACAGTAGACGAGGAGTTCAGTGCCCAGACAGCACTGTAGCCGCGGATGAGAAATAATTTTCCCATTGGCATGTATGAGGGCCAGCAGTGCATACCATAAATTCAGATCACACTGACTGAATGGCACTGTAGGGGGCAGCGTAATGTTTGGAAAACAAACTGAGGCACAGTGCCAGGGCTGATGTTCCCTCTGACTGCCATCCAGAGCTCTTTTCCAAATGATGTGTGGCGCCGACTATTGTGAATTTTAATTACGTTTTTATGGCTTGTGCTGGAAAGGCTCACCTGAGATGCGGCGCGCTCTGCTACTTAGCAGCGTGGGATTGATGTTAGCGTGGAAATGCTTAATGCAGAATGTATTTCTCTTCCCCCTGTCAGAGCGCAGAGCTGCTGATTCCAGTAAAAGCTGTAGGTGTGAAATGCTGCGTATATACTGTATACCTGCCGCTTTACAGCGCCGCTGACATTTCCTGTGTCTGGAGAACAAGCGAGACCAGCTACAAATGTGAGCCGTGATCTGCAGGGTAACTCCGCTCTGAGGACATAACTAGAAAACACGAAGCCTCGGGCTACACAACAAATCATAGACACGGGGACTTATGGGAAACGCCAACCAATGCCTGTCTATTTTTTGTTGCATCGCCCATCCCCAGAACAGACAAATATCATTGGTTAGCTCAACCTTTTGAGGACTAGAGGTTTATTCCCCCCTAGTGACCAGACCATTTTTTTTACAATTCAGCACTTCACAACTTTAACAGTTTATTGCTCGGTCATACAACTTAGCACCCAAATTAATGTAATCTCCTTTTCTTCTTACAAATAGAGCTTTCTTTTGGAGGTATCTGATTGCTGCTGCAATTTTGATTTTTTTTTAATTAATTAAAAAAGATAATTAAAACAAAAACAAAAAACCCTATTTCTTCTAAAAGTCGAAATAAACATTCACACGTCATACTTACCTCCAGGGTAGTCTACTCATCAATCTCTTTCTCCTCTCCGCTTGTCCGCTGTGATCAATGGAATTCTCGGTCCTCCATTTTGAAAATGGCCATTACTCCATAACAGCTTCCTGGTCAGCACACTGTTAAATTGTAATATCGCCCACTTAAACCATAGGGAAACATGGACATGACCTTGCTTATTAGTTGTCCTTTCAGTTATACTAACTGACAGCAACTGACATATTTCAGTTCTGACAAAATCTTGTCAGAAATGGAAGGGACTGTTGTAAAAAAAAAATGGTGAGCTCCTGAGAGGAACTAACGGCGAGGTAAGACAGTAATATTCATTTGCAGGTAAATCATGTATTTATTTTAAATAATTCTTCTCGGTTAGGGCTCAGCCACACTATAAGCGCTTTTCTGAGCGCTCGTGATTGATTAGCGTTTTCTGAGCACTTTTTAAAAATTGCTCCCTTTCACTTTCATTAAAATTGTACGTACGCCATCGCGGCGATTTTTACGCAATTTTTACTGCGATTTTTTACTGCGATTTTAATGAAAGTGAATGGGAGCTATTTTTAAAAAGTGCTCAGAAAGCGCTAATCAAACAATCACAAAGGACTCAGAAAAGTGCTTATAGTGTGGCTGAACCCTTACGGCTCATTCAAATCTAAGCGGGAATTGTGCGATTCCCACTAACCGCAAACCGCTAGCAGTTTTTAAAACCGCTAGTTCTATTATACTCTATGGCAGTGTTCTCACTTCCACTATCGCGGGCATTTTGCGATTACCTGCAGAGTTTTGGCGGCAATTCTGGAGCAATCGCGATTAGCATGTATAGAACCACTAATCGCTAAACTCTACTTTGTCCAGTGATTTTTCTGCGTTAATATCACTCTCGCAAAACGCTACCGGTAATCGCTAGCGTTTTGCGATTTTAGATGTGAAGGTTAAGGTTCCTTTTTAATTTTTTTCCTTTTTTACAATAGCGGCCCTTTAAAGGCAACATAGCATCAGGATTTTTTTGTAAATGAACCTCCCCATAAGTGGTAAGCATCACTGCTTACCTATAGGATGCTGCTTCTCTGGCTCCCTTGTCTGTATGGGACCTGACATCTTCTCCAGGGGAGACCACAGCTGTGCCACATTTTCAAGTTCCAGGTGAAGTTGCACATGCGCGCCTGCTGCAATGCATGCTGGGAGATGTAGTCCTTGGATGTGAGTACAGACATGTAGCCTGGCATTGGCCTCAATTCACTAAACTTATCTCCTGTCTTTAATAACTCTTCTAGAGTTGTTACCATGGTGATAAGGCATGTAGTATTCAGGAAACATTTTACCTCAGGCAAGCCTAAAGTTAACTCTTCTGTCTTTAAATTAACTCTCCAATCCTTAAAATAACTCCAGAGTTAAAGACAGGCTGTTAATTAGCTGCATGTGAAAATAACTACAGAGGAGGTAAATTAACTACAGAGGAGGTAAATTAACTACAGAGGAGGTAAATTAACTACAGAGGAGGTAACTTAAGGAATGAAGAGGTAAGATAACTCTCTCACGTGTGGAGGTAAGTTTTCTCTTGCCTTGTAAATTAACTACAGAGGAGGTAAATTAACTACAGAGGAGGTAACTTAAGGAATGAAGAGGTAAGATAACGTGTGGAGGTAAGTTTTCTCTTGCCTTATTATCTCTAGCATGATCTTAGTGAATTGAGGCCTATGTCTGTAAATCTGTGAGAAATAAAAGGGTCACTTTAATGTACAGCAATGTGCAATGTTTTGTTGCTGGAAGTAAAGGATGATGATGATATTATATCAGGAAGAAGTCAAACTGAAGTCTTGCTCCATCCAAGCAGCACTGCAGCTGTGCAGAAATGTCAGAAATCACCTTTCCTCAGAGTTCCATACAATTGCTGTGCAAAATGGATCCCTCAAATGGATTTACGTGATTCTGTATTTAGGTCACAGGAGTGATTAAAGCTGATCCCCAGACAGTAGCAGAGCAGGTTCAGCACAGGTTTTATATGCATTAAATAGAACATTATTTTAATTGAATTATGCATTGAAGAAGTTTTGTGTAAAAAACAAACAAAAAAAACTGTTGGTTTTATAAAGTTAGAAAGGAAAACACCTGCTACCAGTTCATAAATCCTCATTTTCAACTCACAGCATAGATTTAAAAAAGGTGCCATGGTAATTTGGGCACTGGAAATAGCCTGCTAGTAGAATATCGCTAAAATTACCTGTATGAAATTACGATAGTAAAATATCAGTCATTTTTTACCAATATTTTATAATCACCTAACCTGACCATATTCTCCTTTGAACCCGCCCTCTATCGAGGCCTAACCCTAACCCCCCCCCCAGCCTGTGCCTAACCCTAACCAACCCTTCCAACCGATGTCTATCCCTAACCGACCCCATCCCATGCCTAACCCTATGCAACCCTCCCAACTGTGCCTAGACCTAACCAACCCTCCAACAGATGTCTAACTTTAACCATCTCCCAGCCTATTCTCAACCCTAACCGACCCCCAAAACTATATTTAACACTAAGTGACCCTCCCAACCAATGTCTAACCCTAACCGACATCCAGCCAACTGATGCCTAACACCAATGACGTTCCCAACCTATGCCAAACCATAACATACTTTTTCCCTCCCCTCCCCTCCCCCAAGCAATACCTAACCCCAACTAAACTGCAGCTATAAATATCGGGTGTCCGAGGTACTGGGGTACTTTGGGTACAGCCATGGGCTCCCCCGGCACCCAAATTACCTGCTTTGAACTTAGTTGGCAGCCTTCCACTGCCGGCTCACTCAACTCCTCCTCTAGTCATGTGTGGTGTTAAGTTCCCTGATAGGCTAATCCACATTTTTAACACACTTTTTTACTTTTTATGATTAACTAGCAGACCTAAGCCCGTTTCCGAGGTCTGTTACCGCAGCAGCATTACAGCGTGCATCCATCGCGCACACGCCCCTTTGCCCGGCCGGCCCGCCCCCTGGCCCATCCTGCGTCCTGCCCCAACGGCTGTCAGTGCTGGACATGCGCAGTAGCACTGACACAGGGACATGGGACGCAGGGAAATTATATAAAGAGATATATTGTAATATACCTTATTTTAAAAAATAGTATACTAAATGTTAGGGATGGTCAATGAGATGCAAAAAAATTCCATGTTGATGTAAACGTGTATTCTAATTGTATGCAGCTTGAAAATGGACCAATCAAGTGCTGCTCCTGCCTCTTCCATGAGCAGTATCCACATACAGCAGCCCCTCTGTTTTATGTACGGCTCCCTTGGGCAGCTGCTCCCCTCTTCCATCTATTGCTCCTTATTTATTATTATTATTTTTTTATTTATATAGCGCCAACATCTTCTGTAGTGCTGTACATAGTACAAACAAATAATGGGGAACAAATATACATAAGAAATGCAAGACACTGTACAGTCATGGCATTGAATAGAATAAATACAGATACATACATAGTGATGTGTAGTTGGTACATATATATATGTTAAAATTACAGCAGTATGAGAAACACTAGGAGCCTCATCTTCCTCGTACAATTTGACGCGTCAAATCGACAATTTCCAACATGTCCAATCTGATTTCTGATCAATTTTCCATAGAAGTAAACGGAAATTGGTTGGAAAATCTATCGAATGTCATAAATAATCGATCTGACAGTAAATCGGTCAGAAAAGCCTCATCTTCCATTTGCAGCAACCTCCACTTCCATGTGTAGCCAAGGCATGAGGAGAATGGACAACGCACAGAGGCAGGGGTGTGACTAAAGGTGGGCAGCCCCTGTGATTGCAGGGGGTCCCAGAGCTGTGACGGGCCCCCAACTACTAACCTTCCCTTCCTCCAATACAGGGGACTATACTCCAGATCTGGTGTTTTTGTGGCTACACTTGTTATGGGTGTGAAGATCCTGATGGCCACTCTTGTTTTATAACCATTGTAAAATGGGCCCCAAGGCTGCGAAGGGCAACAAGGGGAGGCGAGGGAAGGCAGGGTCTCCATCAGAAATTTTTGGGCCCCATACTGGGCAAACTTACTGGGCCCCCTCGCTCCCCTCTGCCTCCACATAGCAAATCCCAATCTTTGAAGGCCTGAACACACTAAGGTCCGTGTGTCTGCTTTTCACACGCTCAGATGGTTGGGAACATTCTGCATATGCTTGGCTTGTTAAGACTGTAACTGCGCTTGCGCAGAACACTTCCAGCTATGGAAGCACGATGGAAGAGGCACGCGGCCCGAAACAGTGCATGCATAGTGTCCTGGCTGCAACCCAGCTGAATTGTATGGATTTCACAGGCGCACAATGGATTGGATTGGAAGGGTATTGAGGGAGCTGATGGACTACAGGTGGCTGGAAGGAGCCCCAGGTAAGTAAAAAGCCTTTTCTCCCATTCATCGTTTAGGTGTTCTTTAATCACTAACTGATTAAGGTAACTCCTGGATGAGCTTCCCGGCACCTCTCACCACATTAATGGGCAGCCAGAAGGACAGATGCAGACTACAGCTGGGGACAGTGTGTGACACTGTTTGCCGGGCCCAGATTCACTTGAGCCCCCTACAGCAGTCAGAGGCGTATCTAGAGGGGTGCAGGCATGGCTCTTGCCATGGGCGCCACAGCACTATGGGTGCCATGCCTGCTCCTGTACTGTGCCACCATGCCTGCCCCTGTCCTGCGCTCCATGCCTTCCCCCATTCCTTCCCATCATTCAGACCTAAGATTAGATTAACTCTGGGAAACATGGCTACTTAATTTATGTATGACGGGCGCACTTAGCTTAGTGTTAGAAGAGGATAGAGAGGAAATGAGAAGAGACATTTCCAAAAAAAGTAACTTTAGCAACATCCCAAACCAGAGAACACAGGCAGCCATAACACATGTACACAAGAAAGGATGCTGGTTTAAGAGGGGAAGGGGGCTCTGACCAGGGAAGGGGGGAGGGGCGCAATTTCAGTGTTTGCCATAGGCTCTATATTACCCAGATACGCCCCTGACAGCAGTCCCCCCCCTGTGATGCCCTAAGGCGACCCTGAGAGAAGGGGTGTGAACATTAGGGGGCCCCCATCAAAGTTTCACTGGGGGCCCTCATGATTTGTAGTTATGCCATTGCACAGTGTGGATCCAGCATGGACTTACCTGAGGTAATATTTGTTTCACTCATCCAATGTAGGTAAATTAAAATGTAATCGGTCCTTACAGACAGTGAATATTTTGAGTAACAATGCTGCAGCTCTTTCTAATGCCTGACATAAGGAAATGAGATACAGAGTAGTAAGTGTACTCACAGCTATGTGAAAAATGGGATATATTTCCGTCCTTATCGCCTAGGTGACCTGCGGACAACAGTATAAGGAGTGTGTTTCATGCTCCGGCATACCTGCCATCAATATCATGCAGAGTCCTTACAGGGAATCGCAGTATGCAGCGCTAATTGTGCCTTGTGAATTCTTGTCACATGAGGACACTTTACACGGGAAGAACAGCGCCTGAATTTATTGCATGTGTTGTCTGGTTACATATTAGTTATTCATCTTCAAGGTTCTCCTATTAATAGTGTCGTGTGTTAATGCTCTTCAGCAGGCTGTAGCATAAATTGGAAGGCCTCTTCGTGCAGCAATGTGCTAAATAGGAGCAGCCATCCAACAAATAGGGTCATATTCATATACATAACTCTGCTTGTAATGAAGAATAGCAGAATGTAGTTCTACATCGGCGAAACTTGCCCACAGGCTCATTATCGAGGCAAACTATCTGATTTCTCCGTAGTAACTAAATAACGTGCATGCGTACAGTACTTATATACAATCTGTCATCTTCTGGCAATCGTCTCAGGTCTGAATACAAATGGTTCCTAAGAAAAGATCACTGTATGATCTTACAAAATGTATGTAGCCTGATGCACCTTTTAAATAATCTATCAAAATTAATGTAAACCCTCATGCTATACCATTGTTGGTAAAATTGTAGGTCAGATTGTACAATCAGGTTTTTAGGTATATGGCCAGGGCCGGCTGTAGACTTTTTGCTGCCTGAGGCAAACTTGTGAGAATTCGCCTCCACCCCCAATTTGGAATGATCACGCATCACCCGTCAATTTACTTTGCTTCATTTAACCACTTCAGCCTACAGTGCTGTTCACCTTATGCATCTTTGCAATTTTCACCTCCCATTCATTGACCAATAACTTTATCACTAATTATCACAATTAATTGATCTAGATCTTGTTTTTTCCGCCAATAATTAGGCTTTCTTTGGGTGGTACATTTTGCTAAGAACTATTTTTTTAAATCTGTTTTAACAGGAAGATTAAGAAAGAAATGGAAAAAATTAATTGTTTCTCAGATTTTGGCCATTATAGTTTGAAATTAATACATGCTACTGTAATTAAAACCCATGTGTTGTATTTGCCCATTTGTCCTGGTTATTACACCGTTTAAATTATGTCTATATCACAATTTATGGCGCCAATATTTTATTTAGAAATAAAGGTGCATTTTTTTCAATTTGTGTCCATCACTATTACAAGCTTATAATTTAAAAAAATATAATAATATACTCTCTTGACATGCACATTTAAAAAGTTCAGACCCTTAGGTAAATATTTATGTTTTGTTTTTTTTTTATTGTAAATTTTTTTATTTATTTTTTAATTAAAAAATGTGTTTGGGTAATTTTTGGTGTGGGAGGTAAACAGCTAATTTTAAATGTAAAGTAATGTAATTATTTAATAAAAAAATGTATGTGGGTGCAGTTTACTATTTGGCCACAAGATGGCCACAGTCAAAAAAGTAGAAAGAGGAACTTTTCTTTTTGCAGAAAAAACGCAGTCTCTGATAAGAGACCTTCAGTTTTTCTGGGGGGGACTTAGATCGGTGAATGGGAACTATATTCCCATACACTGATGGGGGGGCTAACGGCAGGCGGCGGGCGCACCTCATGCAGCAGGAGCTGCACGGTCTATCAGGACAGATATATCCATCAAGATAGAACGAACTGGTTAATGTTCTCACATGACATGCTGCAGCTCAAGCCAATAGCACACTGGCTGGCTGTTAGTCTGTGACAAACAAACTGCTCACCTCGGCCACTCCATTCCTCCTCAGCCAGGACAGCAGTGCCACCTCCTCCCTTCTGCTGTGCAAGTCAAATGAAACACTGCTGCTCTCCTGCCTCCCCCCTCCTCACTCACTGTTAGACTCCTCACACAGCACAACAAGCTGCTTTTACCCAATGATGACCTCTTCACCTCACTCTCCTCTCACTTCTTCTCTTACTCTGACTGCATGTTGTTGGTGTAAATACAGTACAAAAAAGCCGCCCCTGCAATCTCAGCGCCTGATGCAAATGTTTCACCTTGCTTCATGAGAAAACCGGCCCTGCATATGGCCACCTTAAAGGGGTTCTGCAGGGGTACCTGAGGATAAAAACCGACACTTACCTGGGGCTTCTATCAGCCCCCTGTAGCAGTAATGTTCCCCGCCGTCCTCCTCCAATCCGCCATTCCCCGCCGCCGGCCCCGGTCTAGCACGGCATGCTGTCCAACTGCGGCCGCGGCCTGCTCGCTCCCGCCTGCATCATCAGAAGCTTACTGCGCAGGCGCAGTACAAGAAAACTTCATGCTGCGCCTGCGCAGTAAGCTTCCAATGACACGAACGGAAGCACGTATTATTCGGCTATGACAGACGAATAATGCCCGGTGCCGGCTGCGGAGAACGGCAGATCGGAGGAGGACAGCGTGGGACATTACTGCTACATGGGCAGATAGAAGCCCCAGGTAAGTGGCGGTTTTTATCCTCAGGCACCCCCACAGAACCCCTTTAAAGTGTACCCCAGCTGAAGTTTAGGGACAAAAAGACATAATTACCTAAAGTGTGGGAAGCCTCAGGATCCTATTGAGGCTTCCCTCTGTGTTCTGTTGTCCCCCTCGCTGAGAGTGAAGCCCCGGAAGATTGCCAACAAAGCATTGTTGGCAATGTTGCCTTGGCCATGCACCTCCTCTGCCTTCAGTGCCCTGCACAGCAGCCACACAAGCATGGTTGAGCATGTGCAGTTAGCTGGAGCCGCTCCTGCACAAGTGCTCCTCTGTGCTACTGCACATGCGCGTCTCTCTCGCGTGGCTACTGTACAGCCGCATTGATGACAGAGGAGGTGTTCACGAGTAGGAGGACAGAGGATGCTGAGAGAAGCCTCAATAGGGTCCTCTTTTTAGGTTGTTATCTCATTTTGAACCTGAGCAGATAAAAACCACACTATTGTTGTTTAGTATTTATATTGATTAGATTGTGAGCGCCTTTGAGGGACAGTTAGTGACAAGATATATATATATATGTACATTGTACAGCGCTGCGTAATATGTCGGCGCTATATAAATACTAAATAATAATAATAATATAGCGCCAACATCTTCCACAGTGTTGTGCAGAGTACATACACATGTCACTGTCTCAGAGGGGCTAATCCCTACCATATTCATATGTTCATCATTGTCTTGGGCCATTTTTTTTAGGGGGAAGGCAATTCACTTATCTGTATGTTTTTGGGATGTGGGAGGAAACCGGAGTGCCCGGAGGAAACCCACACAGACATGGAGAGAACATACAAACTCCTTGCTGATGTTGACCTGGCTGGGATTCGAGGCAGGTCAACATCTAGCTGCTCCAGAAAATATGGCGCTAACCACTACGCCACCGTGCTGCATGTCACATAATGTCCACATAGGCAGGACGCCCACTCTACTTTACACGTGTTCATTTTCATAGCATAAAGAACATCTATGGTAACACGTTTGTTAGCTCACAGGTTATCGGTTAACGGTTTGGATGATGGTCTGCTACAGATTTGAGCACGCCATTGTCTGGGCAGGATGTTCACATGCAGCAATGCATAGTGTGAACGGACCTAAAAGGGGTTCTGTGGAGCCTATTAAAAACAAAAACCTGACACGATTCTCCGCTCCCCGCCGCCGGCCCGGTCTAATTATTCATCTAAATAGACGAATAGTGGTCGCTCCCGTGTGCGTCATCGGGAGCTTACTGCACAGACGCAGTACGACATTTTCTTGTACTGCGCCTGCGCAGTAAACTACGGATGATGCGCGCAGGAGCGAGCACGCGCACTGCCACACAGCCACACTGCCAAAAAACATTTTAACAATGCAAGGACAGAACCTTGATGGTAAGTTAACATACCCTTAAGGAGAAAGCGTAACAAAAGGAAAAAAGAAGCTCCCTCAAGCAAAAAAGGTGCGAGGAAGCGAGAAGGAAGAACAAGGAAGAAAGAAAGAGTATCCAAGTTTCTAGTACATGTAGTACATATCAGAATATACCTATTTGTGTTGCATCCAGTCTCTGTGTTGTAGATTGCAGTTCGTAGAACATTATCTTGTATTAATAAAGGATCTTCGCTCATCTAATGGATCAAAGTCTCTAGTTATACCTTTAAGACCATCGACCATACGTATCTCTGCATAGCGTTATATAATTCCTGTCCACCCATTGGAGCTTATCGAGCACAGATCTCTTGTGTGTTAACCAGAGAGAATCGATTACCCTCTCAAAGCAGGCACACAATATGGAATATTAGTCAAAGTATCTTATCCAGGATGTACTCTAAATATCAGTTAGTACAGTCTTGCAGTATTTGTAGCACCATCCAGACTAGATAGAGTCAAATAGATTCCAATGAGATAGAATTACTTTAGTAGCTACATGGCAAAGTGTAAATATCATCGCTTGTTTATACTTCCCATAGCTGTCTTTTTAAAATATACCTAATGTGGCCATTTTCGGTTCAAACTTGAAAGGTGTGTCTAGTTCATTTTCTATGGTCTTTTCAATCTGATCCCAGAATCTTGCCAGTGCTGGACATGTCCAAAAGTAACATGTGGAAGAAACTTCCCTCTGCAGCCTCGCATCTGGTACATAAGTTAGAATGTGAGTGATCGATTTTATGCAATCTGCTAGGGGTAAAATATACCCTGTGTAAGTACTTCAATTGGATCAATCTGTCCCTGGACGAGATCAGTATCCCAGCTCCCCTGCCCTCCACCTCTTCCCATTCCTCTTCCCATTCCTCTTCCTCTATTTCCCCCAAGTCGCTAACCCATTGTCTGTAATGTTGTTAGTTTTATGACCTAGTTGAAGAAGGAGTTCCGTATAGATGGCTGATAGTGGTTTAGTTATGCTCTCTACTATAAGAAGAGATTCGAGTGGATCAGACTCCGGACCAATTGAATTTTACCTCAGCATAATTTGATTGGTTCATTTTCAAGCTGCATAGATGTGCATACAAAATTTGCATAAGCCTGCATCAAATTTGCATGTCATTGACCAACCCTAGTGTTCTGTTGCTATATACCGTAAGTGGGGGAGCAAAGGGTGGAAGGAAGAAGGTGGGAATGACATTACACAGCAGGTGGGGTAAGGGGTGAGAACAATGTTCTCAGCTGAAGCTATCCCCCAGGTTGATTGCTGGCTGATGTGTCGGGGCTGCTGTACACATGCTAGATTGTCAGCAGAGGAGGTCATTATCAACCACCTCTACCAAGTTTTATCTACCATATGCAGAGCGGGACAAGGTCCTCCAGCACCCAAGGCTGAGACACTAAAGTGCGCCCCCCATCCCTCCCACCCCAGCCGACACACACTGATTGCTATTAGACTAAGAGGCACCCCAGGGCACCCAACACCTTAATCTCTAGTGATCTGACTTGCAGTCACTACCATGCATTCAGTGGTGTAGCTAAGGAGCTATAGGCCCCAGTGTGAGTTTCACATTGGGCCCCCCAAACACTCTATACATAACAAATGATACAGTGCACCAAAACCTACCGAGGACAGTCATGGTGTCAGAGGTGCAAGGAGGGGATGGGGAACAGTTTGTTAATAATTCCTACCATTCAAAGCATCTCTATACAAGTGATTATTACAAGTACAGGTCCAATAAGAGCTAATACTGTGGTTGAAGGAGGACCCTACGGGGCCCCTCTGGCCCCGGTGCAGACGCAACCTCTGCAACTCCCCTGCTTCAAACACAATAGGGGAATGATAGTTGAGTGACTTGTGCGCCCCCTCCTATACTGTGCCCTGAGGCTAGAGCCTCCCTCGCCTCTGCCTCGGCCTGGCCCTGATCGTATGTACAACTACAAGACTTAAAGAGACTCCGTAACAAAAATTGCATCCTGTTTTTTATCATCCTACAAGTTCCAAAAGCTATTCTAATGTGTTCTGGCTTACTGCAGCGCGTTCTACTATCACCATCTCTGTAATAAATCAACTTATCTCTCTCTTGTCAGACTTGTCAGCCTGTGTCTGGAAGGCTGCCAAGTTCTTCAGTGTTGTGGTTCTGTGATGCATCTGCCCCCTCCAGGCCCCTCTCTGCACACTGCCTGTGTATTATTTAGATTAGGGCAGCTTCTCTCTTCTCTCTTATCTTTTACAAGCTGAATAAATCCCCCTCTGAGCTGGCTGGGCTTTCACATACTGAGGAATTACATACAGGCAGAGCTGTCTGCACTCTGCAGGAAGAAACAGCCTGACACTTCATTGGAAGATAGCTGCAGGGGGAAAGAAACACACAAATGATCTCTTGAGATTCAAAAGGAAGGGTGTATACAGCCTGCTTGTGTATGAATGTATTTTCTATGTGTGGACATACTGTACATCAACCTACTTCCTGTTTTGGTGGCCATTTTGTTTGTTTATAAACAAACTTTTTAAAACTGTTTTTAACCACTTTTAATGCGGCGATGAGCGGCGAAATTGTGTCAGAGGGTAATAGGAGATGTCCCCTAACGCACTGGTATGTTTACTTTTGTGCGATTTTAACAATACAGATTCTCTTTAAGTTGCTATTGAAGTTACTATGGAAGACTGGATTCACAAAACCCGTAATTACCTGGACAGCGCATCTAAACTAATGGCTCCCGGTGAGATGTGCTGACTTAAAACTTGTTTACTACCTTCCGCAAATAAATAACCCATAACAATGACTGCGCCTAGACAGATTGGCAGTGACAGGTCAGAAGAAGCAAGCAAGCAGGAACTTCTCATCTACGGGGAATACGTCGGCCGAATTGATGTTCGCAAGGAAGTACTGAATATTTCACTGGCGATAGGGAAGCTTTGTATCTTCTGCCTTTATTATCAGTCAGGCTCACCTTCGGCTCCCATCAGTATTCCGCACACCGCCTCCCAGTATCAGGTCTACAGCCACTTTATATATTTTACTGCATCCATAAAACAAGTTGTAAATATATATGAAAGCCCGCACTATGACACAGACACTGACAAGCACAGCATTATGACAGAATGAAAGGCAATCTGAGTTATAAACAGTGGCGGCCAGGAAAGATAGCGTGCATGAAACAAGATAGAACGCTGATGACTGGAGAATTGTCATCAAACTGAATGAATGGATTGACAATCAATTGGGTGCATTATCAGGGTATAAAAACTGAGCTTGGATGGGGTAGTCCTCATCTCTTCTACTGCAAATTGTGATCGGGTTATTTGCTAAGGACAGCAGGAAACAGTTGAGTGGGGATATGCAGGTAACCTAGTAAACCGGGAAAGGAGCTTTTGGAACATGTCTACCAAAATTTGCAAACTTCACAGTGAGGTGGCTAAACAGAAGTTTGCCTTCTTAAAGGGATACTTAAGTCAAAAATAAAAAAATGATTTTTACTCACCTGGGGCATCCCTAAGCCCCATGAAGCTGTA
The DNA here is from genome assembly GCF_040937935.1 of Hyperolius riggenbachi. Taxonomy (NCBI): domain Eukaryota; kingdom Metazoa; phylum Chordata; class Amphibia; order Anura; family Hyperoliidae; genus Hyperolius; species Hyperolius riggenbachi. Next base: position 53,414,901 of record NC_090650.1, on the reverse strand, counting down.
TGGTGCCCTCGCAGCCTCGCCCCGATCGTCCTGTCCCCGCCGGCGGCTACTTCCGGGTTCGGCGACAGCCGCCGACAGGCTGGTAACACGAGTGATTCTCCGTGTTCCCAGCCGCTATATCACCCTCTATGCTGCTGTAGCGTATATGATATACGCTACAGCAGCATAGAGGGTGATATAGCGACTGGGAACGCGAAGAATCACTCTCGTTCCCAGCCTGTCGGCGGCTGTCGCCGAACCCGGAAGTAGCCGCCGGCGGGGACAGGACGATCAGAGCCAGGCTGCGAGGGCACCATACAGCTTCAGGGGGCTTAGGGATGCCCCAGGTGAGTAAAAATCATTTTTTATTTTTGACTGAAGTATCCCTTTAAAACAGATGGTATTTGCGAAGTTTGCCTTCTTAAAAGAACCAGAGGCTGAACAGAGGCCGTGGGCAGGGCTACCATAGGAAAAAATGGGCAATTGCCCCAGGGCCCCAGAGCCTGTAGGGGCCCCCAAGGTGTCCCTCCCCCATCTTAACTGTTGTTCCCCAGGGACTCTGCAGAGTCTGTTAAGTTAAGAGGTGATTGGAGGAGGGTCAGCAGCCAGCTCAGGAGCCCAGGAGGGAAATATGGCTGCAACAAAGGGCCTCTAATGATGCTTTTTGGTCGGGGGGGGGGGGGGTGTCTGTTGGGGGCCCCCAGGCTAATTTTGCCCTAGTGCCCAATTGTTACTTGAACCGGCCCTGGCCATGGGTTTGCATTTAAAGAGGACTCCAGTGAAAATAATGCAATGAAAAAAGTGCTTAATTTTTATGAAGAAGGTTCCCTTTCACACATCTTCTGGAAATGAGATAAAATCCGCTCCATTTGGGACACTTTGCATCTTACTTTATCTACTGTATCCTCTACCCTAATTACTCTGGAAGCTAAGCATGCTTTATTATTTGCCCCTAATTTAGCGGTACCCAGAAAATACAGAAGAATTTATTATGCCCTTATTTGTTCAGTATTATGGTCTGTAGCTCGACAATGGAAACAGGATACAGTTCCCTACAACTTGTTTATGTCAAGGATTGAAGAAATCAGATTGATGGATTATCTATACAATATGATGAATAACACCAACCTTAATAAATGACTGGGTGGTAAATCTGGATGAATAATGTGTCCTTTGACTGGCCTACATATGATAGGTTTTTGGGGGGAAGGTGTCGTATCCGTACTCTTGTCTTGTATACATGGTGTCATTCTTCAAAAGTTCTGTAATACAGCCAATTATTTTGGAATATCTTGATATTTGTTGTTCTACTACTTCGATAATGTTTATTACCATCTTTCCTAAAATGATTGTACTGTTTCTCTTTGATACATTTTCTAATGCAATAAACTTAGTAAAAGAAAAAAGTGCTTATTTTTTACAATAATTATGTATCAATGATTTAGTCAGTGTTTTCCCATTGTAAAATCTTTCCTCACCCTGATTTACATTCAGACATTTATCACATGGTAACATTTTTTACTACTGGCGGGTGATGTCACTGGAAGGAGATGCTACTTGCTTTTTTGGCAGTTGGAAACAGCTGTTATTTCCCACAATGCAACAAGGGTCCCACAGTGTAATGTGAGGACCTCAGAGCTGTGAGGCGCTGACATCACACTGTGGGAGGGGTTTCACCACAATATCAGCCATACAGAGCCCCCTGATGGTCCGTTTGAGAAAAGGAATAGAGTTGTCATGGGAAAGGGGGTATCAGCTACTGATTGGGATGAAGTTCAATTCTTGGTGATGGTTTCTCTATAAGCATACCCATGCCTATTTGGTATTGAGGGTACACTCACCGGCCCCTTATGTAAGCTCTCCTCCTCCCAGTCTGGCTGCTATAAATTACATTGGATCGGCAACTCTGAAATAAAGTCGCGCTTTGACCCGGAACAGGAAGACCACTGGTCCTCTCTCTGCGCATGCGCAGGCTTACAGGCTCCTTCCTCCTCTCCGCGCATGCATGGCAATATGACATGCAGCAGAGTGCTGGCATCTTACTATTTTGGCAGTTAGACTTAGCAACTGCCATTCAGGAAATACTTACAGAAACAAAGGAAACCATGAGAACATCCCATGAGGAGACAGCCTAGTCTAAAACCTGTCAGTGCAGTGGTCCTTTAAGAGACATAAAATAATGATTTGCATAGTCCCTCATTAAAGGAATACTGTAGGGGGGTAGGGGGAAAAAGACATGAACTTACCTGGGGCTTCTAAAGGTCCCCCGCAGACATCCTGTGCTCGCGCAGCCACTCACCGATGCTCCGGCCCCGCCTCCTGTTCACTTCCGGAATTTGTGACTTTAAAATGGGAAAACCGCTGCGCCTGCATGGCTGCGTCCTCACTCCCGCTGACTTCACCAGGAACGTACTGTGCAGGAGCTGACAGTACTGTGCCTGTGCAGTACGCTCCCGGTGATGTCAGTGGGAGAGAGGACGCAGCCGCACAGGCGCAGTGGTTTTCCGATTTTAAAGTCTGAAATTCCAGAAGTGAACCGGAGGCGCGGCCGGAGTATTGGTGAGTGGCTGCGTGGGCATAGGATGTCTGCGGGGGACCATTAGAAGCCCCGGGTAAGTTCAACTCTTTTTTTCCCCCTACAGTAGTCCTTTAACTTTAAATGATACATTGTGGGAGTAACTTTTTTGTTCATGTGAAGCTGGATGTTTGCAAACACCTTCGTTTTCTGGAATGCTAAATTGTATGTATTTTGTGGCAAGAAAGAGCTCTTGTTTCTCACTTGCTGATTTCATTAAGTCGCTTTGCCATTCAATAAGGGACACAGAGCCCATTTCTGGTTATTGCTCTACTCTTGATGCCTGTAACTAAGGTATGCAAAAGTTTATTAAATTTCTTTAATACTCGCCTCTTATCTGCTCTTCTATTCTGTTTCAAAGTTCCAGGAGAATTCTGTCTTCAATTTGGTTACAAATGAAAGCTCGCTTATTGTACGATGCACTTACTGCAAGCACTTAGTTTATATGGAAGCTAGTCCTCTGCATACAAAGTAGGAGCTGATCTAATTGTGAACCTTGCTTGTCATTACACCTTTCTTCTCTCTAACCTGATGCTGCAGCTTCTGTCACTGCCTCGTATTTTATTGTCAGGCTCCAGCCCCCATGCAGATGTCCTTTATTGACTGGTCCCTGTGAGCATCACGCAGGCATCAGCAAAGGCTCATTTCTCAGAAACCTGGAGGCACAACGCTGTCCATAATAGCTGATCAGAATATGTACAGAAGACAGTAATATTTGTCAGCACTCAGCACTAAACACAGCTTATATGGAGTACCTGTTTGTGGTTACCCCCAGGAGCACACAGATGGGCGCAGGGCCGGCCTTAGGTTTCACAGCACCCTAAGCGTGACCAGATTTTGGTGCCCCCCCCACCATTCATCCTCTTCGTGCGCGCGCACGCACGCACGCACGCACGCACGCGCACACACACACACACACACACACGTGTATGTAGGCAGATTCCCCCCTTTAGTGTATATAGGCAGACCTCCCCCCCCCCCTTTAGTGTATTAGTGTATATAGGCATATCCCCCCCCCTTAGTATATATATATATATATATATATATATATATATATATATATAGTATACAAGCAGATTCCTCTTTAGCGTATATAGGCACCCCCCTCTACCTTACTTTTCTGCATGTAGCTGGGGACAGAAGATGGCCAGGAGTCAGGAGTGACAGACAGGTCTCTCTCTGATTAGTGCGCAGTGCAGACATCGCTGTGAGTGAGGTGAGGCGCTACTGGCACGCACGGCTCACACAGACTCAGCAAGAGGCAGCAGTGGCACCAGGGGGCGGAGCTAATACTCACAGCAGCCACTGAAGGACCTGGAGCCCACAGCCAGCAGGTAAAAATGCGGCCAGGGTCAGGTGAATGCACATCACATGCGCCCCCCTGGAAGCCGGAACCCTGAGTGACTGCTCCGGTCGCTCAGGTCAAAGGTCGGCCATGGATGAGCGAACATGGAGGAGGAGAGGCACATTAGAGGAGGACAACCCAAAAGAGGCGGTATTGGGGGAAGTTTCTAGGAGTTTGGGGCATACTATAGGAGGGAGAAACAGGAGGAGGGGGGGCAGAAAAGAATTTAGATGAAATTGGGCCCTAGGCAAGATAGCCCTGTTTCCCCCTGCTGATGGTCATCTAGCTTTTTTTTCGTTAGATTTGGTGGAGGCTAGTTTCCACCTGGCCCCTAAACTCTCTTCAGGCCCTAGGCAGATGCCTAGGTTTGCCTTGTGAATGATCTGGCTCAGGGGGGCACACTGAGAGGAAAGAATATGAGGGGGGCATGCTGAGAAAGGAAGGAAGGGGGGAGGGAGGTACATTAAGGAAGGAATAGAAAGCAGTAAGAAGCTTAGGGAGGGGGAATAGGAGGGGCGTATATTGAGGGAGGGATAGAATGGGAGACACACTGAGGGCCCGGGGTAATAGGAGGGGAGATACACTAACATCATCAATATCCAAGACCTTTTTCTCCAAATCCAGACCAGAACCTAGCAGATATCTGCTCTGAACGGTAATCTGTTGTCTGTAATTCCCCAAACAGCCCATCTCAGGAAGTGAAGCAGCAATGTGCTGCCAATCTTGTGAGCTTCTCTACAGACAGAAGGAGAAATAACTCATTACAGTGCTGCTGCTCTGCACTGTCCAATCAGCTTGTCCTAACCTGAGTTTGTTATGATGTTAGATATAAGCTATTCTGGCTCGACTTAAAGGAAGCCTGGGACAAAACTACTGCACAGACACAGAATGCTCCTGGCTCCCCGCATGTGCGAAGAAACGCGACTCGGCCAGTGTACCGAGACGTCCTGCAGGGGACTAGAGTGGCCTGGGGATCCCGTGAGGGACCGAACAACCTCAAGGAAGCCCCAAGTATATATCCTGAGACTTGCTTCTTCTCAGGTACACCTTAAAGAGACTCTTTAAAGAAAAAAAAAGCCCTCTGGGGGATACTTACCTCGAGAGGGGGGAAGCCTCAGGGTCCCAAAGAGGCTTCCCCCTCCCCTGTAGCTCCAGGGAATCCAGCGCTGGCTCCTCCGACAAACTTGACAAGGATTGATTGATTTATTTACCTCCGGGATTCGGCACAGGCCCAGTAGCGACTCTCAGGTCGGGATCAGGCGGAAATAGCTGAGTCCAATCGTATCCGCTCTACTATGCTGGCGCAAAAGGACTCACGCCTGCGCAGTAGAGAATTGGGTTCCACTATTTCTGCCTTAAAGAGAATCTGTATTGTTAAAATCGCACAAAAGTAAACATACCAGTGCATTAGGGGACATCTCCTATTACCCTCTGTCACAATTTCGCCGCTCCTCGCCGCATTAAAAGTGGTTAAAAACAGTTTTAAAAAGTTTGTTTATAAACAAACAAAATGGCCACCAAAACAGGAAGTAGGTTGATGTACAGTATGTCCACACATAGAAAATACATCCATACACAAGCAGGCTGTATACAGCCTTCCTTTTGAATCTCAAGAGATCATTGTGTGTTTCTTTCCCCCTGCAGTTCTCATGCACTGAAGTTTCAGGCTGCTTGTTTCTTCCTGCAAACAGCTTTGCCCTTGTCTGTAATTCTTCAGTATGTGAAAGCCCAGCCAGCTCAGAGGACGATTTATCCAGCTTGTAAAAGATAAGAGAGAAGCTGCTCTAATCCTAAATAATACACAGGCAGTGTGCATAGAGGGGCCTGGAAGGGGGAGTTCATAGCAGAACCACAACACTGAAGAACTTGGCAGCCTTCCAGACACAGGCCGACAAGTCTGACAGGGGAAAGATACATTGATTTATTACTGAGACAGTGATAGCAGAAAGTGCTGCAGTAAGCCAGAACACATTAGAATAGCTTTTTGAACTTGTAGGATGATAAAAAACAGGATGCAATTTTTGTTACGGAGTCTCTTTAAGGTGAACCTTAAGCCAGAAAAAAAAATGAGTTTTACTCACCTGGGGCTTCTACCAGCCCCCTGCAGCAGTCCTGTGCCCTCGCAGCCACTTACTAATCCTCTGGTCCCCCGCTGTCAGCTAGTTTAGTTTTTGCCGATAGGCGCGTCAGGACTGGCCACGCGTAGCTCTTTCCACATTCCTGACTGTAATCAGCGCTATTGCGGGCCGCAACGCGTTCAAAATACGCGTTGCCGCATATCTATGCATGCGTAATGCGGCAACGTGTATTTATGTACGGGTTGCGGCCCGCAATAGCGCTAGTTACAGTCGGGAATGCGGAAAAAGCTACGCGTGGCCAGTCCTGATGGGCCTGTTGGCAAAAACAAAACTAGCTGGCAGCTGGGGACCAGAGGATTAGCGAGTGGCTGCGAGGGCTCAGGACTGCTGCAGGGGGCTGGTAGAAGCCCCAGGTGAGTAAAACTCATTTTTTTTTCTGGCTTAAGTGTCTCTTTAACCACAATGAAGAGCAGCTACTGCGCCTGGGCTGGATAGCGGTAGGTAAATATTTACCTCGCCGTGATTTGGGGGGTCCCGGTAAAGCAACGAAGGGATAGAAGAGGACGGGGGAAGCCTTGTTAGGATCCAGAGGCTTCCCCCTCCTGAGGTAAGTTTTCCCCAGAGGTTTTTTTTTTATTACAGATCCTCTTTAATAAATCATCATTTTGGTAGATAGGAATTTTGCATGCCATCTATTTAGCTGTTACCGGGATCTCAGCCTTGAAGGCTATTCAGAAGATGAGGATACATCCAGTAACATATAATGACTTACTAGCAGGGCAGCCAGTTGCACAAGAAGAATGTCGGAATGAAAACTCAGACCAGTCAGCAGGTAGGCCTTGATTTTTGGAGTCAGCGTATGTATCCAATTATGCGCGGACTGCAGTGTGTTTAGTTTCTAATAACAGACCAATGAAGTAATGAATGTACAGACGACGCTATCTGCGACATGCAGAGCGTAAATATCTTCGCGCCGTCTGACACTGATGAGTTTCAGAAGTAGGATTCTCTCATGTGAAGAAGTTAAACAGCATGAATATTTTCATCTTTCTTTTCTCTACCTAGTCCTGGGGCTGTCATTTTTCATCAGCAATTTTTAAGCATTTAAAAATGAAAGAGCGCTTGTATTGTACAATATGTATGATTAAGAATGTCACAGGGCTGTCTTCACTCTGAAAAGGGCTGCTAAGTATAGTGTGCTGTAAAGAGTATTGTAGCTTTGCTTCACATAGTCTCATCGGGATAAGAATCTGCTGAGCTGCCATCCTGGCCACAGAGAGGTAATGCCCAGAACTGGGAGGAGCTGGGCAGTGGCTATGGAGATGCAGTCATTGGTGTACAGTGAATAGAGCAGTGGGGAAAGGACACAGCCCTGGGGTGCTCTGGTGCTGACTGTCAAAGAGATTGAGGTGTGTTTCCAAGTCTAACCTTCTGTCTTCTGTTGGTCAAGTAAATTGGTTATCCATTTGCAGATCGGTTCGAGTGTACTTAGTTTGGAGAGCTTGCTATGTAACAGGGATAGTATTATCGTATTAAATGCAGAGCTGGAAACTATGAATACAATTCTGGCATAGGTTCCTTCCTGGGGAGTCCAGATACTCCAGTAATTAAACATTAAAACATCAGATGCTATGCTTTGGATCAGGCTTTGCGAATATCGCCTGCTCATCCCAAACCTCAGAAGGTTTAAAAACTGCTAGTTACGGCTCTTACATTATAAGGCACAATCCAGGTCTAGTGACAATCTGGCATAGAGCCAGCAGAGGGTGGGCTGGCAGTGTTCATTCTGACAACCACAAGATGGCAGCAGCTGATGTATGCAGTGATTTCTGAAGGGTGATTGGCATTATACAGCATACATAAGCCAATGTTTTTGTTTTTTTCCAGTAACATAAAGGAAATTAGAAAAAAAGGATCCTCCTGGACAGATAGGATAAATATCACCATAAATAATATTTGGTGATTGCTTCAGGTGACGGTTTACCTGCAGTCAGTGTATGGATGAGTTATCCAGGCCATTTTGCTCTGGGAGAAGGTTGAGAGTGAGTAGGAGATACTTTACTGCAGCTTTCAGCAGGAACTTAAGTAGCGGTCATTAACCTTAACCACTCCACCCCCCCCCCCCCCCCCCGCCCAAACTTAACTACCTTCCCCGCCTAAACTTAAAGAGGAACTGTAATCAAGAATTGAACGTCATCCCAATCAGTAGCTGATACCCCCTTTCCTATGAGAAATCTTTACCTTTTCTCGAATAGATCATCAGGGGGGTCTGTGTGGCTGATATTGTGGTGAAACCCTCCCACAGTGTGATATCATGACCTTGGTCATGACAGTTTCCTTTATGTGAACCGTGTTGCATTGTGGGAAATAAAAGCTGTTTCCAACTGCCAAGCAACCAGTATCTCCCTCTGTGCATATATATTCCTATAAAAATAAACAACTGTTTAGCCTATCACATTGTTAGTGGGTGTGGTTATAGAAGATAATGGCGTTCGGTGCTGTCTAGTTTTTTTTTTGTTTAGTTTTTCTCTGCAAGTAGTAAAGATGATGTCGTGCAGGCTCATTGTTGATCAAACAATATGAAGAAAGTACATAGTGAGTATCAATCATTTCGTTATCCAGCTTCTACTTTTTAATTGTTAACTCACTTCGCAGTGTATTGATCCTCCCCCCCCCCCCCCACAACTATTTTTGGTAAAGTTCCTCTTTAACTACCCCCACCTAACCTTAGCTCCCTAAACTACCCCCACCTAACCTCAGCTCCCTAAACTACCCCCACCTAACCTTAGCTCCCTAAACTACCCCCACCTAACCTCAGCTCCCTAAACTACCCCCATCTATTCTTAGCTCCCTAAACTACCCCCACCTAACCTTAGCTCCCTAAACTACCCCCACCTAACCTTAGCTCCCTAAACTACCCCCACCTAACCTCAGCTCCCTAAACTACCCCCATCTATTCTTAGCTCCCTAAACTACCCCCACCTAACCTTAGCTCCCTAAACTACCCCCACCTAACCTTAGCTCCCTAAACTACCCCCACCTAACCTCAGCTCCCTAAACTACCCCCACCTAACCTTAGCTCCCTAAACTACCCCCACCTAACCCCAGCTCCCTAAACTACCTCCATCTATTCTTAGCTCCCTAAACTACCCCCACCTAACCTTAGCTCCCTAAACTACCCCCACCTAACCTTAGCTCCCTAAACTACCCCCACCTAACCTCAGCTCCCTAAACTACCCCCACCTAACCTTAGCTCCCTAAACTACCCCCATCTAACCTTAGCTCCTTAAACTACCGCCACCTAACCTTAGCTCCCTAAACTACCACAATTAGCGGCAATGAATTTAAATTATGGCACCGGACAAATAGCGGGGGCGCCATAATTTAACTTAAAGGACCACTATCGCAAAAAAGTAGACAGTTAAAATCTGACAGAACTGACAGGTTTTGGGCCATTCCATCTCCTGATGGGGATTCTCAGGGTTTTCTTTGTTTTCAACAGCGTTTCCTGAACAGCAGATGCAAAGTCTAACTGACAAAATAGTGATTAGGGAGGCTGGCTGGTATCTTACTATTTTGACAGTTAAACTGCTGTTCAGTAAATGCTGTTGAAAACAAAGAAAACCCTGATAATCCCCATGAGGAGATGGACTGGCCCAAAACCTGTAGGTTCTGTCAGATTTTAACTACCTACTTTTTTTGCGATAGTGGTTCTTTAATTATCGCTAATCGCTGCTTTTACTATTGCTGCCTAAGGCGGCTCCATTTTTATCGGCATTCGTCCTGCACCATTTTTATCTGCTCTACATACTGTATGAAAAAATATACTATAAAAATGAGCAAAGCTAAAAAGTAAAACAGTAACCAGCACGGTAACAATAGAAATGTACGGCTTATTCCTCTGATGAGCAGCTGAGCGGAAGCTCGTATCTGGATCTTGTGCTTGGTTTTGCAGAACATGTAAATATTGCATAGTTGCAAATATCTGATTAATATTTCAAGAGGCATTTCTATTCTAGTGACTTGGTGACACTGCATACTCCAACATGAATATTAAACTACACAGGATCAGGAAAGGGAATGAGGACGGTTAGGGTGAAATGCTTCCAGGGTACTAAACGTATTATTATCTAGTCTATGCCTGCTTTCAGTGTTGGAGCGGAGAATTAATTATATCCATTTATAGGATGCATATTATCTATTATAAAGTTAGAAATAGGTTATGTGGAAATATTTGCATTGTATTGTTCTGCTCCAGTGAAGTGTTATTACTTGAAGGAGACCTGACCTGAAATGATGAGATAATCATAGGTACATATAGTACTAGCCTGCTAAGAAAGTGTCTGAAATCACTTTCTGTTTTCCAATACAAGTGTTAAAAAAAATTAGTGCTAGTGCATAGTTATCTATGCAAATGAGGCGGTCAAAAACCCTGTTAACTGGCTGAGAAAATACTGTTTTAGGGCCCGTTCACACTAGGGGCGTCTTTGAGAATTTTTAAGCGCTGGCGATTTTTAAAAATCGCCCTGAAAGCACTTGTGCAATGATTCTCTATGACAAAGTTCACACCTGAGCAGTTTGTTTCTGATCGGCTCAGATAAGCAGTGCATGGGCCATTTTTGAGGCTATTCCGCCTCAATGGAAGGTATAGGAAAACTCAAAACGCTAAAAAAATCGCTTTGTGCAGCGATTGCGTTCGTGTTTTTAAAAATAAATACATTGGGCTTGATTCACAAAAGAGTGCTGACTGTTAGCACGGCCGTTTTCGCGCTAATTTTTGCGCTTGCGCGCGTTTGCGAATTTTTGCGTGCAATGAAATTGTTATTGCTTTTGCGCGCAAACATTTTCGAGCAAAACGATAACGATTTTACGTGAAAATTCACATTTGCGCGTGAAAACGTTTAATTGCACGCGAAAATTTGTCAGCGCTCGCGCAAACGCGAAAATTCACGCGAAAACGCCCGTGCTAACAGTTAGCACTCTTTTGTGAATCAAGCCCATCTATATATATAATAGAGTAAGTGCCTCAACCTTCAAGCAAGAAGAAGAAGTACTTTGCATGAGAAAATTTATGCGTGCTCAAACACCAAGTTTAAGGCCTCTTTTCCACGGACTGTTGAGCTGTGTGCTCAGCAAGCAGTTACCAGGCAGCAGTGAGCAGATACCAGGCAGAAACAAGCAGTTACCAGGCAGCAGTGAGCAGTTACCAGGCAGCAACAAGCAGTTACCAGGCAGCAACAAGCAGTTACCAGACAGTAGTGAGCAATTACCAGGCAGCAGTGAGCAGTTACCAGGCAGCAGCAAGCAGCTACCAGGCAGCAGTGAGCAGTTGTGAGAGTTTGAGAGGCATTTCACTGCCTATCAACAGTCCATGGAAAAGAGGCCTTACCCTAGCAAGTCTGACTTTGCAAATCTGGCCTAATTGGCTATTCATGAGGCAATGCTCATGCAAATGCATGCACAAACCAATATCGCAAAGCGGTCACCCTGCTACATGCTACATTAGCACTATCCAGGAGCGCCACGGAAAGATTCCCAATGCCCTCTTTTTATACAACCGGGGGGACCGCAGGGTCCCAGGCTCTCTCACTGCCTGGGAACCACAGCGGCACCCCGGAGGGGGAGGCTGGGTGGCGTAGACGACCCCCCCAAGTGTGGCAAGCGCCGGAGAGAGCCGTCCGCACCCAGCTCCTAATATTAAAAACAGGCACTTACCTTAACGTCCATTGCGTTCTGCTACATGCGCATTAACTTGGGAACACCACATGAGAAAGGAGAGAAGCATGGGTCACTCCGAGCTTTACAGTTCAGGGCTGGCTCCCATACAGCACTCCAGGGGGGGGGGGGGAGGACAGGCGCAGACAACTCACTCCAGGGTTCACACCACCGGAGCAAGCCATACACCACCTGCCTCCAAAGGATACAAACTGCACAAAATGCTTTCCATGAGAAAATGAATGCGCATGTAGCAGAACGCAATGGACGTTAAGGTAAGTGCCTGTTTTTAATATTAGGAGGTGGGTGCGGACGGCTCTCCTCAGCGCTGGCCATGCTTGGGGGGGGGGTCGGCTGCGCCACCCAGCCTCCCCCTCCGGGGTGCCGCTGTCGGGGCCGGCCCGCTCATGAGCTAGGGTTAAACTTGGTGTTTGAGCACGCATCATTTTTCTCATGGAAAGCATTTTTTTCAGTTGTATCCTTTGGAGGCAGGTGGTGGATGGCTTGCTCCGGTGGTGTGAGCCCTGGAGTGAGTTGTCTGCGCCTGTTCTCCCGCAACCCCCCCCCCCCCCCCCCCTCTGGAGTGCTGTATGTAAGCCAGCCCTGAGCTCTAAAGCTCGGGTGACCCATACTTCACTCCTTTCTAATGTGGTGCCCCCAAGTTAATGCGCATGTAGCAGAACGCAATGGACGTTAAGGTAAGTGCCCGTTTTTAATATTGGGAGGTGGGTGCGGACGGCTCTCCCCGGCGCTGACCACACTTGGGGGGGGGGGGGGTATCTGGAGACTAGTGAGGATATGTACAGGGGAGAGATATTGTGGAGAGCTTTGTAGGTTAGAGTTAAGAGTTTGAACTGAATCCTCTCATTAATTGGTAGCCAGTGAAGAGCTTGACAGAGAGGAGCAGCAGAGGAAGAGCGAGAGGAGAGATGAATGAGTCGAGCAGCAGAGTTCAGTACAGAATTGAGCGGTGCTAGTCGGTTAGTTGGAAGTCCACCAAGCAATATATTGCAATAGTCCAATCGAGATATAATAAGAGCATGTACTAACATTTTGGTTGTGTCATGGGAGAGAAAAGGTCGGATACGTGCTATGTTTTTCAGCTGCAAGGGGCTGGAGGAAGCCCCGGTAAGTAGATCTAAAAGTAGCAGAATATGTTTGCTGACTCCATTAAGGCTGTGTTTCCACTTCAGCTGAGAATGGACATTTTTGTCTGTTCTCTACTCATCGCTAAACTGACCTCTGGAGGAATGGAGCGGCCTAGAAGGATGGCAAAGGAAGTCCACAGTCTACATGGGGCTGGAGGAAGCCCAAGATATGCATCAAAGCTGGTACTTCTAAAATCTCATAACAGACTCTGTCTTTTATACAGGAGGTAGACTTTAAAGTGAACCTGAACTGAATAAAATTATCCTACCTAATAAAACTTAAGTGTCTCTGCGTCCTATATCCGTGTGTGTGTTTTTTCGCTCTGCGCATGTGCAGGGACGCAAAGACACTGACACCCGGATTGCAGGGGAGGACGGGGCCGGGAGGGGCGGGCATGTGCACGCACGCGGTGGCCAACACATGCGTGCTGACATGCGGCGGTGAAAGACCTAAAGCCCGTTTTTAAACGGGCTTAGGTCGCCTAGTTTAAAATAAACTCATTATGTACCTGCAAATGAATTTTACATACTTATCTCGCTATCTATTTCTCTCAGGAGAGTTGAATATATCTGTTGAATATATCAGTTGCTGTCAGTTACATATCAGTGGCTGTCAGTTATAACTGAAAGGACAACTGATGTGCAAAATGTCCACATTTTCCAATGGCTCAAGTGTGCGATATTACAGTTTAAGTGTGTCCTGATCTGGAAGCTGTTATCGACAATTTTTAGAATGCAGGATGGAGAATTCCATTGTTCGCAGTGGACAAACAGGACATGAAAAAGAAGAAAAGGATTGATGAGCAGACTATACAGGAGATAAGTATGACGTGTGTATGTTTATTTTGACTTTTAATCTTCAGTGCAGGCTTGCCTTAGGACAACTTAAGTGGGAGGTATATGGAGGTTGCCATATTGAGTTCCTTATAAGCAATACCAGTTGCGTGGCAGTCCTGCTGTTCTGTTTGGCTGCAGTAGTATATGAATCACACACCTGAAACAAGCATGCAGCTAATCTTGTCAGATATGACAAAAATGTCAGAAACACCTGATCTGCTGCATGCTTTTTTAGGGTATATGGCTAAAAGTATTAAAGGCAGAGAAGCAGCTGGGCTGCCAGGCAACTGGTATTGCTTAAAGGACACATTCGAGCTCTATAAAAAAAAAAATCCACTATCTGGGGCTTCCTCCAGCCATTGCCAGCCGTCCTGTGCCATCGCTGCAGCTCCGCTCACTGCTGGTGGCCCGTGGTCCCCTCTGGCGCAAGATGCCGACTGCGCGAGCGGCTCTCAGAGTTGCACTGACATCATCCGGACTGTACTGCGCAGGCGCAGTAGTTCTCCGCCTGCGCAGTACAGTCCTGATGACATCAGCGTGATCAGTGAGCCGCATGCTGGAGCGCAGGAGAAGCTGACCGGGAAGCCGACCTGGCGAAGTCGACATCTCCACCGGAGGGGACCGGGAGCCACCGGAGCAGCGGCGAGAGGATGGATGCAGGGGCTGGAGGAAGCCCCAGGTAAGTGGATTTTTTATTTTTAAAGTGTTCAGACCTTCCCTTTAAAAGGAACCAAAAACTTCTCACTTCAGTTGTCCTTTGATGGCTACTTGCCTTTAGGTATCTGCTATACATTATTTTCTCTGCAGTTGTGTTTTTAACTTGTAGTGTGTAAATGATCTTTCAGCATGGTATCCATGTATACTGCACATATTTGTATGTTGGTAGTCTCACTACTATGTACCGCTATGAGGTATTTCCTCACACAGCTCCTGAGAAGCCATTTCAGTGAGGCGGCAGGCCCTGGCTCCCCTCAGACGTCTCCCGCAGACATTGTAAAGGTGTTTTCCCTGAGGTCGCTTAATGGGAACGTATGTATTGCTTCACAGCTGGTAAATGACACAGCAAATGAAGAAAAAATAAACAGTGTGGCTTGGATCCCCATCTGCATGATATTATCCTGTCCCGCTTCACAGGAAGTGAGCAATCATTTAGCATTGACAGGTACATATTCTGTCCACCTCTCCTCTCCTCTCCTGGAAGGTTGGATGGGCTGCACTGAACGATTACTGCTGCTCGCCCTGCGCAGGGCCTGGCTCAGGAGAGCACCATATGCGGTCTAGGCCTCACAGCCTATGACATCATCATGCGGTGCATAACAATATTAGCTTTCCATTTCAGGGGGCTACAAATTCAATTTCTGCCTTTATGGATGCTTTCAGTCACCTTTCGTCACAGCAGCTTCCATCAGAATCTTCTCTGTGGAAACGAGCTTAAAGAGGAACTGTCACAAAAATTTTAAAATTTAAAACACATACAAATAAGAAGTACATTTCTTCCAGAGTAAAATGAGCCATAAATGACTTTTCTCCTATGTTGCTGTCACTTTCAGTAGGCAGTAGAAATCTGACAGAACTGACAGGTTTTCGGTTAGTCTATCTCTTCATGGGGGATTCTCAGCATGGCCTTTATTCTTTATAAAGACATTCCCCGAAAAAGATTTATACAATGATGCTGAACAGCCTCCCTGCTCACTGCACACTTTTTTGGCATTTGGACGGAACAACTGCCATTCACTAAGTGCTTTTAAAAATAAAGAAAACCCTAGCAACCCCCTATGAGAAGATGGACTAGTGTAACCCGTATCAACCGTTAGTACCAGGCTCCGGCTGAGTGGAATCCACCAGACACTGACTCAGATGAGATTATCAAAGATTTATTCGCAATCAAACAGTGGACACGGTAGGTGCAATCAACCCAAAACACTTCAATGGCACAACACACCTCCTTTGCACATCAAAGGTCAATAAAACGCGTACGAGAGAGAACGGCGCCGGAGACTTGGGCGCAGGACACAGCCAGTATATGGCTGATCCTGCTGCCGCACAAGTCCGGGCCGTGTTAATTACTATTCCCCTCCAGGCCGACATGGATAGTGGGGGAATGAAATAATTCGGCTTCCAGCAATCGCTGGAATCCGAATTATTGTTTTAAAAGCAACTTCAGGTCCGTCTTCTGACGGCGCTGAAGTTACTCCCTGTGCCTGCGATAGCCGTAGTTCCTATTACGGCCTATGGTGGCGCTGGCTGCGCCCAAGTCTCCTGCGCTGCTGCGCCCAAGTCTCCAGCGCTGGATTTACCGTGTTCGCAATAAAACACAATCTCTAGTCTTCACAGCCGGTGCACCGGTAAAACCTGCGGAAGGAAACGGTTAGTTACATACAAATTATAGTGAGCTACAATAGGTCTTCTTGTACAACAATTAACCACTTTACAGCATATACATATCACAGTACCGTTGTTGGGCGTGGGCTGGGGAAAGGGCTGGTCTACTGAGCAATTCAGTCCAAAACCTAATCAGTTCTCAGTCCCTTGCAAGCAAGTCCAAGCTATATTGCTCAGCAAAACCTTGGGGAAAATCGTGACAGTTCGCAATATGGTACTGAATTATTGACAGTTCGTTAGTTGGTCCAATCAGGACATTAACTTGCTCCAAGATCTTTTAGACTGTTTAGGTTTTATTTGTAGCACGCAATACACTTTACTCTTAATACCTCCCCTCTTGATTGGGCCTCCCAAAACAACAAACAAAATAAAATATAAATCAAATAATCAAAATAGGGTTAAAGAAAAAAAAAGATAAATAAAATAAAATATAAAGTGACCGATGCACCCCTCTATACCATCAACACCACCCTCCTAAAATAGAACTCTTTAAGTGCACTTTGACTTTAAGGCTGAATAAGCTCTGAACTGAATAAGCTCTGAACAATGTTGCAACAATTGTATTCCAACTTAGTTGACTCTGTATCTTGATCAGGTATTATTATTATTATTATTATTATTTAGTATTTACATAGAGCCAACATCTTCCGCAGCGCTGTACAGAGTATATAGTCTAGTCACTAACTGTCCCTCACAATCTAATCCCTACTATAGTAATATGTCTATATCATGTAGTGTATGTATTGTAGTCTAGGGCCAATTTTAGGGGGGAAGCCAATTAACTTATCTGTATGTTTTTGGGATGTGGGAGGAAACCGGAGTACCCGGAGGAAACCCACGTAGACACGGGGAGAACATACAAACTCCTTGCAGATGTTGACCTGGCTGAGATTCAAACCAGGGACCCAGCGCTGCAAGGCGAGAGCGCTAACCACTACGCCACCGTGCTGCCCGGTATCAAGGTATCACCTTGTTTCTCCTGTAGTATACTTTAATATCGGAGGATGCAATATAACTCCTCCTCTTCCACCTAGCTTTGTAATACTGACAGGTTCTCTTTAGATATCAGACTGCAGAACACTTCATCTGAAGAACATATGAAGTTTAACTCTTGACTTGAAACGGACTTGACGGGAATAATGTCTCTATGTAACAGGACAATATGCAAGCGAAGGCTGTGTCAGCTCAGCAGGGTACTCTATGGAGGCTATGAATGTCTCTCAGTGACAGTAGGGCCTGGACTTCTTATAATCAATAGCATAAACAACTGTATTCTCAGCACAATATTTCTGTGACTGTACAGCTCTCTCACACGCCAGGCAGTCTTTAGCAATACCACTCGGACAGAATTTGGGCCTCTCCAGGTTCTTGGCTGCTATCATCAACATGCTTACGCTGGACACTGGCTAACTGTACACACTTGTGGCTCTCAGGCCTATACTCATCTGACTGTGAATGTCTTTAGGTCAAGTTAGTCCGGGTCTGCCTCCACCGGCCTCCGGGTAGTGTCCGTCCCACTGCCGCTGTCCTTACTGCTCGACTGTGTCTTTCACTGGATGGTAGCCGGGTCCCCCTAGCTTCCGGGCGACTGCTACGGCCTTTCTCTCTGGTCTGGGCCTCCTCCCCACTTAAACACACTTTGCTCTAGGTCCTCTCTCTTTCACCCTCAGGCGCGCTCTGCACTGGCTCTCTCAAGTTCCCTCCGGTTACACCCTTCTAGACCCTGCAACCTGCACCTGCGCTGTGTCTCTCTGACAGACCGTGCGGGGCTGTGGAAAGTTGCAGCAAATTCACCTAGTTTGCATACAGCGGTCGTCAGATTTCTACTTCTTACTGTAAGTGACTGTAAGTGACAGCAACATAGGAGAAAGGTAATTTATGGCTCATTTAACTCCGAAAGAAATATACTTCTTATTTGTATATGATAACATGTATTTTAAATTGTAAGATATTTTGCGACAGAGGTCCTTTAAGGGAACCTTAACTGAGAGGGATATGGATGTTTCCTTTTAAACAATACCAGTTGCCTGCTAGTTCTGCTGATCTCTTTGGCTGCAGTAGTGGCTGAATCACACACCTGAAACAAGCATGCAGCTAATCCAGTCTGACTTCAGTCTGAGCACCTGATCTGCATGCTTGTTCAGGGGCTGTGGTTAGGGTTGCCAGGTGTCCGGTTTTAGACCGGACAGTCCGGTTTTTGGCCGCTGTGTCCGGTGCAAAAAGGCATGCTAAACCGGACAATTAAGATGTCCGGTTTTATGCCTTTTCCGGCGGCTGTCAGTATTGACAGCCGCCTGTAGCAGGAGGAGAGCAGCGCAGTGGAGGGAAAGCGGTGGGCATCGGCGGAGAAGGGGGCCATCTCCCCCCCTTCTCTCACCTTAGATGCTTTCCGTCCCTCGCTGTCTCCTCCGATCTGTGTGTGGCTGACTGGCGGTGGCGCTTGGCAGCGGGCGGGACTTACCTTCCGTGTCGCTCCATGCACCGGCCGGAAGTTCTGGTGCCGCAGCCGCTGCTCTGGTCTGCATCAGACCAGAGTAGTGGCAACTCATCCCGCGCGGCGCCTGCGACGAGACCAGTCACCAGACGGAGGAGACACGGAAGGTAAGTTCCGCCCCTCTGCCAGCCACCGCACACACCGATCGGAGGAGACAGCGAGGGAGGAAGAGGACCCTAAGGTGAGCGAAGGGGGGGAGATGGCCCCCTTCTTCACCGCTCTCCCTCTTCTCTGCGCTGACTGCTTCCCTCCTGGGGGGGGGGGGGGACACCTGCCTACATATACTGGGCCCATATACACCCTGGCTACATATACTGGGCCCATATACACGCACCCTGGCTACATATACTGGGCCCATATACACCCTGGCTACATATACTGGGCCTATATACACCCTGGCTACATATACTGGGCCCATATACACCCTGGCTACATATACTGGGCCCATATACACCCTGGCTAAATATACTGGGCCCATATACACCCTGGCTACATATACTGGGCCCATATACACCCTGGCTACATATACTGGGCATATATACCCCCTGACTACATATACTGGGCCCATATACACCCTGGCTACATATACTGGGCCCATATACACCCTGGCTACTTATACTGGGCCCATATACACCCTGGCTACATATACTGGGCCCATATACACCCTGGCTACATATACTGGGCCCATATACTCCCTGGCTACATATACTGGGCCCATATACACCCTGGCTACATATACTGGGCCCATATACACCCTGGCTACATATACTGGGCCCATATACACCCTGGCTACATATACTGGGCCCATATACACCCTGGCTACATATACTGGGCCCATATACACCCTGGCTACATATACTGAGCCCATATACCGCTGGCTATATATACTGGGGACATATTCCCCTGCCTACATATACTGGGGACATATACCTCTGGCTACATATACTGGGCACATATATCCCTGGCTACATATACTGGGGACAACTGGCTGTTTGTCATTATGTGCAGTTACTGGTGAAAAGCTGTCTCTTATTATGTGCATTTACTGGTGAAAAGCTGTCTCTTATGTGCATTTACTGGTGAAAAGCTGTCTCTTATGTGCATTTACTGGTGAAAAGCTGTCTCTTATGTGCATTTACTGGTGAAAAGCTGCCTCTTATGTGCATTTAGTGGTGAAAAGATGTCTCTTATGTGCATTTAGTGGTGAAAAGATGTCTCTTATGTGCATTTAGTGGTGAAAAGATGTCTCTTATGTGCATTTAGTGGTGAAAAGATGTCTCTTATGTGCATTTAGTGGTGAAAAGATGTCTCTTATGTGCATTTAGTGGTGAAAAGCTGTCTCTTATGTGCATTTACTGGTGAAAAGCTGTCTCTTATTATGTGCATTTACTGGTGAAAAGCGGTCTCTTATTATGTGCATTTACTGGTGAAAAGTGGTCTCTTATGTGCATGTACTGGTGAGGACAGTTAGTGACATGGCTATGTACTCTGTAATGTGCTGCAGAAGATGTCAGTGCGATATAAATACTGTAAAAAACATTTTTTAAAAAGCCCATTGCTTAGCCCCACTCTACATAAAAGTGCGCTTCTGACTCCGCCCCTAACTCCACCCCCTGTCCGGTTTTCTCCATCAGCCGACCTGGCAACCCTAGCTGTGGCTAAAAGTATTAGAGACACAGGATCAGCAGGAGAGTCAGGCAACTGGTATTATTTTAAAAGGAAAAATCCATATCCTTCTCAGTTTAGGTTCCCTTTAAAGGGAACCTGAACCGAGTAAAATTATTTAAAATAAACACATTTACCTGCAAATGAATATTACATACTTACCGCGCCGTTAAGGCCCCGTTCACACTTGCGTTTTCTGTGCCAAACGGATCCGGTCCGGTTGCATCAGGTATGTATACGGCTGCGATCCGGATCCGTTTGGTAAAAGTTATAAATAAAACTATATAATTGTTGGGGTCTGGGAGGTCAGCAGAAGGTGCACCTGTAGAATCAGGTCCTCCGCTGTTTAGGCCTCACCTCCACCTCCGACATACTGCCAAACAGCTCCAGCACGTGTGTCACTGCTGCTCCACTCCAGATATGCTGGGCCCATGTGTCCCCATCCGAAATGGCCGCTATGATACGCATAGGAAGTGGGGTAGAACGTCAGGTGTTTGTCACCAGTGTGTTCTGTGCTTTCCGTTCCCCATAGGTTTCTATATCCGGATGGTGCAGTTAGGCTCCGGTCCGGGTGCGTGGGCCGGATGATCCGGACCCGAAAAATAGCGCATGTTGGAAAAGTGTCCGGAGTCCGGATCCGATCTGGCTCCGTTCTGTACGGAAGGGACGCATGTGAACGTCCGCATAGACTTTGCATTGCTATGCAGAACGTACGTTCTGTTTGTACAGTATACGGTCCGGATCCAATCAGGCGAATCTGGACAGCGAACGCTAATGTGAACCGGGCCTAACTCCTCTCAGAAGCTCACCATTTTCCTCTTATCCGATTCCTTCTAGTTCTGACATGATTTTGTCAGAACTGAAATAGGTCAGTTGCTGTCAGTTATATATCATTTGCTGCACGTTAATAACTAAAAGGACAACTGATGAGCAAGGTAATGTCCATGTTTCCCTATGGCCCAAGTGAGTGATATTACAGTTCAACAGTGTGCTGACCAAGAAGCTGTTAGGGGGAAACTGCCATTTTCAAAATGGAGGACGGAGAATTCCATTGAGCGCAGTGGACAAACAGGACACAGGAGAGTAAAAAGAGATTGAGGCATAGACTAGACAAGAGGTAAGTATGATGTGTGCATGTTTGTTTTGACTTTTAATTTTCACTTCAGGTTTGCTTTAAAAAAAACTCCCCACTATGTGCAGTAGGACTGTATCTGCATAGAAGAAGTGGGATTCTCAACTGACTTTAAGGGCTTGTTCACACTATGGGCTTGATTTACTATACCATGCTAACATATAGCACGGTCGCGGTATGCACTTAGCGAGCAATGTGACGCACGCACATGTTTACGCACGTAAAGGTTTGCGCTCGCTCGCTAACAAAGGTCTTTGCGTGTGAACTGCCACTTTAACACGCGAAGACCTTTCTTAGCACGTGAGCGCAAACCTTTATACATAAATATGTGCGTGCGTCACATTGCACACTAAACTCATAGCACAACCGTGCTATGTGTTAGTACAGTATAGTGAATCCAGCCCTACGAGCGTTTGTATATTTTTTTTAAACGCTGGCGATTTTAGAAATCGCCCAAAAAGCGCTTGTGCAATGATTCCCTATGAGAGTGTTCACATCTGAGCGGTTCAATTACGATCCGCTTACAAAAGCGCTGCCTGCACCATTTTCTGAGTGCTTTGGCTCAATGGAAGGTATAGGGAAATCGCTAAGCTCTTGAAAAAGTGATTTGTATAGCGATTTCCCGAGCGCTTTTAAGAGTAAATACACTATATTTATTCTTTTCTGGGTCAAAGAGTTCACTTCCTGTCTGACGTCAAGAAGTGAAAACCTCAATCGCTCATCAAAAGCTCTTAGAAAAGCGCTTACACAAAATCACTCAACGCTCAGAAATCGCCGGGAATTGCTAGAAAAAAACTGCGCCCAAATACACTCAGCACTTGCAATTTATAATTTTTATTTATTTTATTTATTGTACTTATAAAGCGCCAACATATTACGCAGCGCTGCCAATGTGAACATTGCCTTATTGCATGTGCAGTGAACACGTTTTTTGCACATTATTATTATTATTTTAGTATTTATATAGCACCATCATATTACGCAGCGCTGTATAGAGTATATTGTCTTGTCACTAACTGTCCCTCTTAAGGGCTCACAATCTAATCCCTACCATAGTCATATGTCTATGTATATGTTGTGTAATGTGTGTATCGCAGTCTAGGGACAATTTTTAGGGGAAGCCAATCAACTTATCTGTATGTTTTGGATGTGGGAGGAAACCGGAGTGCCCGGAGGAAACCCACACAGACACGGGGAGAACATACAAACACCTTGCAGATGTTGACCTGGCTGGTATTCGAACCGGGGACCCAGCGCAAACCATTACGCCACTGTGCTGCACATTAGCAAAATGCATTTGAATTTTTATGGGTGTGAATCCTGCGTACATCAAAAAAGGGCGTCGGGAAAAAAGGGCGCGTGGTGTAAACGATAAACAGTATTATCGTTTATAGAAATATTGTGTAGAATTTCATTTACAAATAGTGTTTTAAGAATTTATAAATCACTAAATAATGTGTATGAGATCGGCAATTCTTAAAACGTTAATCTTCCCTGTTTGTAAACTGAAACTTATATTTACGTTTGTTTAAAACCCTCCCTGTACCTATCCCTAACCCCTAGACCCCCTGTTGGTGCCTAAACCTAAGACCCCCCAGTTGGTGCCTAAACCTAAGACCCCCCTATTGGTGGCTAAACCTAAGACCCCCCTGTTGGTGCCTAAACCTAAGACCCCCCTATTGGTGCCTAAACCTAAGACCCCCCTGTTGGTGCCTAAACCTAAGACCCCCCTATTGGTGCCTAAACCTAAGATCCCCCTGTTGGTGCCTAAACCTAAGACCCCCCAGTTGGTGCCTAAACCTAAGACCCCAATGTTGGTGCCTAAACCTAAGACCCCCCAGTTGGTGCCTAAACCTAAGACCCCCGTGTTGGTGCCTAAACCTAAGACCCCCTGGTGGTGCTTAAACCTAAGACCCCCTATGGATAATAATGTTTTACAGAAATTAATAAATAAAAAGTGTAAATAAAAAAATGTAAATAATTTTTTTGGGTGGATAATAATGTTTTAGAAATGTTTTAGAAATAGTGATTTAGTATCTTTATAAACGTTATTCGTCACGGGCTCATTTTGTAAAGTTAAATCATCACAAACATAGTTATAAATCCTTAAAAATCTCCGGGCGCCGTTTGTTAAAACGTTAATAATCTCCAGCGCCTTTTTTTCCCTGTTCGGCGCCCATTAAACGATATTTATAATGGGAGTGAATGGGGCGCCCTTTTTGTCCACTTGTCTCATGCACCCAAATCTGCTGCTTCCGTGAATCCTGCCTAAGGGCCCTTTTCCACCAGCGCATTTGCGCTGGCTGAATCACAAAGTCGCAAACCGCTAGCGATTTTACAATCGCTACGGTTTGCTTTTTAACATAGGAATCGCGGTAGGTCATTTCCACTACAGCGATTCGTTTTTTACGCGAACGCGCGGCGGAGCGATATTTGCCGCGATTTTGCTATGCAGTGCATAGCATAGCAAAATCGCGGCCGCAAAACGTCGGGGGAATCGCCGGTTTTGCGATTCAGTAATCGCTAGCGTTCAGCGTGAACGCTAGCGACTGCAGGTGGAAAAGGGCCCTAATAGAGCATTGTTTGTTCGCTCATCCTGCCTCTACTCACATCAACCACTAGATGGCTCTGTGCTTTAGACCACATGTTCACCACCCCAGTGGATACTTCTGCTCAGACTCTGAAGTCTCCCGAAAATGAGGTTATTACTTTAAAAACCTCATTAACATCATTGCCCCTCTTAAAATGCCGCAGAACCGCAGCTGAAAACCCCCTCAATCATCAAACTCACGGGGTACATCGCGGGCTCCTTCCGCATAAAGGCAGTGCAGCTCTGCCTCTATGCGCGTCAATCAGCCCGGATCGCCGCCTCTCCCCCGCCCCTCTCAGTCTTCCTTCACTGAGAGGGGCGGGGGAGAGGCGGAGATACGCGCTGATTGACGCGCATAGAGGCAGCAGCAAAATCCACAACCAAGAAAGTTGTGGATTTTGCCTGCCGATAAAGGGGTGAGTTTGGGGTGATTGAGGGAGTTTTCAGCCGCGGTTCTGTGGCGTTTTAAGAGGGGCAATAATGTTAATGAGGTTTTTAAAGTAAAAACTTCATTTTCGGGAGACTTCAGAGTCTCTTTAAGTGGGTTCTTGAGCTTGTCACAGTCATTGCTTAAAGAGGATCTGTAACCTCAAAAAATCCCCTGGGGGGTACTCACCTCGGGTGGGGGAAGCCTCAGGATCCTAATGAGGCTTTTCACGCCGTCCTCTGTCCCACGGGGGTCTCGCTGCAGCCCTCCGTGCAGCGGTGACGTAATATTTACCTTCCTGGCTCCTGCGCAGGCGCTCTGACGGCTGTCGGTTTTCGAACTACACGGAAATACCCGATCGCCGTCGGGTCTGCTCTACTGCGCAGGCGCAAGTTTCCGGCGCCTGCGCAGTAGAGCAGACCCGACTGAGATCGGGTATTTCCGTGTAGTTCGGAGCGGAAAGCAGCCACAGTGCCCCCGCTGGAGCCAGCAAAGGTAAATATTGAAATAACAGTCGGGCCTGTCGCCGGCTGTTCAGAGGGCTGCAGCGAGACCCCCATGGGACAGAGGACGTCGTGGGAAGCCTCATTAGGATCCGGAGTCTTCCCCCACCCGAGGTGAGTACCCCCCAGGGGATCTTTTTGAGGTTACAGAGTCTCTTTAAACGTATTAGTCGGAGTTGGTGCATATTTTCACGATTCCAACTCCAGGTACCCAAAAATTGCTCCAACTCCACAGCCCTGGTTATTAGCTGTCTCAGCCGACTTAAAGGGGAACTGAAGTAAGAGGTATACGGAGGCTGCCATATTTATTTCCTTTTAATCAATACCAGTTGCCTGGCAGCCCTGCTGGTCTATTTCTCTGCAGTAGTATCTGAATAACACCAGAAACAAGCATGCAGCTAGTCTTGTCAGATCTGACAATAATGTCAGGAACACCGGATCTGCTGCATGCTTGTCCAGGGGCTATGGCTAATAGTATTAGAGGCAGAGGATCAGCAGAGCTGCCAGGCAACTGGTATTGCTTAAAAGGAAATAAACATGGCAGCCTCCATATACCTCTCTCTTCAGTTCCCCTTTAAGTCAGGTGTGTGTACGCGGGCCTTTAGCCAAGTCTAAAAATGACAGGTTAGAAAGCAAGCACTTTCCTTCCCCTCAGATCTGGGATGGTTGTTCAAAGTTACAACCGTTCAGATATGTTTAATTTTAGGTGACATGAGGTTGTCAGCTAGATCTCCACACTGTAGTGAGAATTCAGAATAATGTTCTGTCCACTAATGATTGTTTTGCAGAGGCCTGTAAGTAATGCTGTTATTATTTTCTGCTCATCGCATCCGCGAGGTGACATTGGGGTCAATTAAAAGTTGTTAAGTTCAGAAGTCAGGAGTGTGAAATGAGCGCGCCGCACATCACCGCCCACTGTAAACCATCTGAAATATTGAGCTATGCCAGGAGCTGTAGTGTCAGCTGCTGTGTGAACGCTGGATCCCTGGATTTAACTCAGGTTCACGTACATCTTTCTGCCTTGTCCTTTTATGGGAACTGTTAATGCTTTGTGCAGTCGCTAGGCTCTAATAGGCGTCGCTCCCCGGTAAAACGTGATACTTTTTTTTTTTTTGCACATACCTTTTAACCTTGCAGAGTTCACACAATCCTCGGCAGAGATTTAAACCTCAGCAATATCCACAATAATATTCTAAGATAACTCAGAGGAATGCAGCTGGGACTTCAGCACAGAACTGCACTGTAGAGAGCTGCTGGTACTGCAGATTACTTGGAATTAAAGGATAACTGCACTTTTACCCATCCATCACAAAACAAAGCTTGTCTTGTAAATACAACACGTTTTTAGTGTAATTTACTGTCTTCTCTGTTCAACTTTATAGCCCCCTGAACTGCATCAGTTTGGCTTACATGAGTGCAACAGAAATTACTTTCTCACTCAGGCCTGCTGCCTTAAAGGGCAACTGAAGGAAGAGGGATATGGAGGCTGCCATATTTATTTTCTATCTATATTCTTCTCACTTGTCCATTAGGCCGGTTTTACACTTGAAATGTGTTTGCAATGCCCCACCCCCAACACAAAACCACAAACATATGCCCCTGCGGCTAAGTGCGCCAACAGGGTCATATGCATAGAGCGATAGAGGAGACAGACGGCCTCCGGACTTCTGTCGCTAGGAGGTAAGGGACGTTGCTGCTGTAATCTTCTCTACTCGCTTGCTCCGTACTCTGCGGTGGGGTGCAGGCTGCCTTCTTCTGGGGGCAGGTCTGACTATTTCTGGGGGGGGGGACTAACTTACTTGAGCATGTCTAGCTATTGCTGGGGGGGGCTAGCTTATTCTGGGGCATATCCGGGGCGGTCCGCCCATGACGCCACCTGAATGATGTGCATCAGGTGGCATCATGCGTCAGGTGGCATCCCGCCCGCCCCCCTCACTTCGTGGCCGCCACTCATTCACCTTCTTGAAACAAGCGGCGGCCGCCTCCTGCATAGCACTCTCACCAGGTCCCCCTCACCTGCTTCTAGAACTCAGATCAGCAGGGACCCGCAGCGCCGCATTGAAGAAAGGAGACTTACGGTATAAGGGAGTGAGGGGTGTCAGGTTGGCTATACCGAGGAAACTTACCTGGCTAACCTATACTGGGGAACCTAGCTAGCTAACCTATACTGTGGGGAACCTACCTGGCTACCTATACCGGGGCACGTACCTGGATTGCCTATACTGGGGAAACCTACCTGACTAATCGATACCGGGGAAACCTACCTGGCTAACCTATACTGGAGGAACCTACCTTGCTAACCTATACTGGGGGCACCTACCTGGCTAACCGATACTGGGGGCAACTACCTGGCTAACCTATACTGAGAAAACCTACATAGATAATCTATACTGGGGGCACCTACCTGGATAACCTATACTGGGGGAACCTACCTGGCTAATCTATAATGGGGAAACCTACCTGGCTAGCCTATACTAGTGGCACCTAACTGGCTAACCTATACTGGGGGCACCTAACTGGCTATTGCTAACCTATACTGGGGGCACCTAACTGGCTAACCTATACTGGGGGCATCTATAACTGGCTTTCTATACAGTGGGCACCTATACCTGGCTACCTACCTATACTGAGTGTGTTCAAATCGGGGGATGGACACATCCTCACAAGTTTTCCTCAGGCAGCAAAAAGTCTAGCACTGGCCCTGGGCATGTCTGGTTAATCCTGGGGGGATAGCTCATTCTGGGGGCACATCTAGCTATTTCTGGGGTGGGGGAGAGGCTACCTTATTCTGGAGACAGGTCTGGCTATTCCGAGGGGGGGGGGTACGTTATTCTGGGGCAACAGCTGTCTACTACTAAGGAGGAGGAAAGGCTACCTTATCTACCTTATTCTGGGGGCAGGTCTGGCTATTACTGGGGGAAGGTGGGGGAGGTGGAAGGCTTTTTTCTGGGGGCGTGTCTGGCTACCTATACAGGGTAGGGGCTCTTCCTAATTCTGAGGGTACATTCGCTACCTGTACTGGGGTGGTCACAATTCGCCTCTAGTGCTGGAGAACCTTGTTCCGGCCTTGTAGTGAATAGGAATTGGAAGATCGTAGCCTACATTAATTGTTTTTGCAGGCACCAATAACAAATTGCGAGGTTATATAGAAAAAAATATTAATTATAGACTAAATCTACAACAATTGATGCTTTTTTGAAATCTACACCGTTTGGGATCTGTTATCCATGCCAGGGTGTATATTTCAATGACCCCGCTGCACGCTCCTGTCGCTTCCGCTGATCATGCCGCTCTTCAATCAGATTGGCTCACAGTGATCACAGGATCAGGAGCCAATGAAAGCGTCTCCTGACTGGCTCACGGAGCTCTGCTGTCATAGTGACGGCAGAGCGAGTGGACTTCAGCGACGGAAGAGCGCCACCTTGGGATGGAGGGAGAATTACAGCGCTGGATCCAGGAGAAGTGGAATATGTGCTGGGCTGCTGCATATATCTCTAGCAGCATGATTTTTTCCTGCTTTTAGGGTCTAAAAGCGTGTGAAAAAATTGCACTGCGTCTAGACCCTAAATCTGGAAGTAATCATACTGCCATGGAGGTTAAGGGGCCAGAGACTGCTGGTACTCAAGTGGTTAATTAGCACATTTATAGCACCTGCCATATCATTGTTATGCTATTGAAGCCTCCTTTGTTATACTAAATCAGCAATATCGTTTTAGGTGTTCTTTTGTGTATAATAATTCCATAAAACACAGTGTGCTAAGAATAATACTGTGGTGCCACCTTCTGCATGTGTCATCTTAGACATCTGCTTTGTTTGCCTATACCTAAAAACAGCCCTAAATCTCATACTACACACTGTAACCGGAGAGAAGTGATGTGAAAACTTGTGCTAAATACTCACAGACTGTTGTAGGCAGAGAACACCCCACTATATAGCTGCTCCTCAACCCCCTCTGGAGGGTGATAATATCACTAAAAGACAAACCGAGTAACCAAGCAGCTCGGGGTGACCCAAACCACTAGGAATGTATAGGGGGATAAAAGAGACAGAAAAGCCCTTTTACTAATAAGCAATGCTAGGTGAAATTTGCCTTCTTAAAACAGAAGGAAATTTGCAATAATTCAGCTATAAGTGAACATTGGTGGTTACCCACAATGCTCCACCACTGAATATGCATATTATCCTTCTTCGCCCTTGTAAGCAAGGCAAGCATCCAGAACTGCTGGTGTATAGCAAGCCTATAGCTTTAAATATTAAATAAAATATTAAATAAACATGTAAAACAAATGGCGTTTGTAGTGTGTTATCGCAAGGATAAAAAAAACACTTACTAGAGAGTAGTGTATAATTAACCTTTCCAGGAGACTAGCCCCAATATAAGACCTTGTGTGGCAGCCTGTCCCTCCCCTGTGGCCAATAGAGGTAGTTGTCCGAGATGGTAAATGGACTGCAGGTGCCTCTGCCGGGTAGCTGTATGCCAGTGACTTCACAATGCATTTGGCGTATTCCCACCTTCATCAAGTCCTGACGAAGCCATGGATACATTACATAGTTACATAGTTATTTTGGTTGAAAAAAGACATACGTCCATCGAGTTCAACCAGTATAAAGTACAACACCAGCCTGCTCCCTCACATATCCCTGTTGATCCAGAGGAAGGCGAAAAAACCCTTACAAGGCATGGTCCAATTAGCCCCTAAAGGGAAAAATTCCTTCCCGACTCCAGATGGCAATCAGATAAAATCCCTGGATCAACATCATTAGGCATTACCTAGTAATTGTAGCCATGGATGTCTTTCAACGCAAGGAAAGCATCTAAGCCCCCTTTAAATGCAGGTATAGAGTTTGCCATAACGACTTCCTGTGGCAATGCATTCCACATCTTAATCACTCTTACTGTAAAGAACCCTTTCCTAAATAAATGGCTAAAACATTTTTCCTCCATGCGCAGATCATGTCCTCTAGTCCTTTGAGAAGGCCTAGGGACAAAAAGCTCATCCGCCAAGGTATTATATTGCCCTCTGATGTATTTATACATGTTAATTAGATCCCCTCTAAGGCGTCTTTTCTCTAGACTAAATAAACCCAGTTTATCTAACCTTTCTCGATAAGTGAGACCTTCCATCCCACGCATCAATTTTGTTGCTCGTCTCTGCACCTGCTCTAAAACTGCAATATCTTTTTTGTAATGTGGTGCCCAGAACTGAATTCCATATTCCAGATGTGGCCTTACTAGAGAGTTAAACAGGGGCAATATTATGCTAGCATCTCGAGTTTTTATTTCCCTTTTAATGCATCCCAAAATTTTGTTAGCTTTAGCTGCAGCTGCTTGGCATTGAGTACGATTATTTAACTTGTTGTCAATGAGTACTCCTAAGTCCTTCTCCAAGTTTGATGTCCCCAACTGTATCCCATTTATTTTGTATGGTGCTAGACCATTAGTACGTCCAAAATGCATGACCTTACATTTGTCAACATTGAATTTCATCTGCCATGTATGTGCCCATATAGCCATCCTATCCAGATCCTGTTGCAATATGACACTATCTTCCTGAGAGTTAATGATTCTGCACAATTTTGTATCATCTGCAAAAATAGCAACATTGCTCACTACTGCATCTACTAGGTCATTAATAAATAAATTGAAGAGCACTGGACCCAGAACAGACCCCTGTGGGACCCCACTGCTAACAGTCTCCCATTTTGAGTATGATCCATTGACCACAACTCTTTGTTTTCTGTCCATTAGCCAGTTCCCTATCCATGAACACAGACTCTTCCCCAGTCCTTGCATCCTCAACTTTTGCACCAGACTTTTGTGGGGAACAGTGTCGAAGGCCTTTGCAAAGTCCAAGTATATCACATCTACAGCATTCCCAATATCCATATTAGCATTCACTACCTCATAAAAGCTGAGCATGTTAGTCAAACAGGACCTGTCTTTAGTAAACCCATGTTGATGCTGAGAAATAAGATTATTTTCTACTATGAAGTCATGTATAGTATCTCTTAGTAACCCCTCAAATAGTTTGCATACAACTGATGTTAAACTTACAGGTCTATAATTTCCTGGATCAGATTTTTTGCCCTTCTTAAATAATGGGAAAACGTGGGCTGTACGCCAATCCACTGGGACTCTGCCAGTTGCAAGAGAGTCACAAAAGATAAGATAAAGGGGTTTATCTATAACTGAACTTAATTCCCTTAGGACCCGAGGATGCATGCCATCCGGGCCAGGTGCCTTGTCTATTTTTAATTTATTTAGTCTTGCCTTCACTTCTTCCTGCGTTAAGTATTTAATATTACAGTTAGAAGATTGAGACTCTTCCGCCTCTGTAGTTTGCAACAGTGCTGTTTCTTTTGTGAAGACAGAAGCAAAGAAAGCATTTAATAACTCTGCCTTACCTTGGTCATCCACCATTGAGTTCCCATCCTCATCCTTTAGGAGTCCTATACAGTCAACCTTTCTTTTTTTAGAGTTAATGTACTTGTAAAACTTTTTTGGGTTAGATTTGATATCCTTAGCGATTTGTTTTTCAGCTTCAATCTTTGCCTGCCTAATTTCTTTTTTACAATTTTTATTGCACTCCTTATAATTGCTTAGTGCAGCCTCTGTCCCCTCCTGTTTTAAGACCTTATAGGCATTCTTTTTCCTCTTCATTTTATCTTTAACCTTTCTATTCATCCATAGAGGCCTTTTTTTATTCCTTTTTATGTAAAGCATTATAACGTCACATGTTTCGGCACATCCACATCAGGACCTGATGAAGGCGTGGATACGCCGCAACACGTTGTGACGTCACTGGCACATGGCTAAACACAGTAGGGTGGCTGGTGTGATCCAAACGTGGTAGCATCTACTGTTGGCCAGCACCTAATCTGCAAGATCATTGCCCTTCATTTGTAAGCCATCATTACAGCATCTAGGAAATGTAGCCTCAACTCACCTTCTCATGGCATTCCATTTCAGAACATCTGAACAGCCTGTGGCCTGGCCGCATCAATATATATGTCAAACCCAGCGCCGTCAGAGCTTGAAGCCTGAGACGGCGATCAGCTCAAGCCGTTTAGCAGCTGTGCTTTATGTTAACGTATTATAGGTTAACAAACTGTTATGTAGCACAACAGAGCAGGATTTATCTGTCTATTAATAAGAGTTTTGTTAACAAGCAGACCACAGTGGACTGATTGCTCCCTCTTGGGTTCCTCTTGCCCGACCTGATTTGGGGGGCTTTCCTGAACCTTGCAGTTCCTCTCCACATCTCCCTCTCGCTGGCACAGCAAGGGTTGACCTTACTTCAAATCCAATAAAAACACTTCCTTATGTCATCCAGATGTTGGGCCTATAAGTGCTATATTAAACCCAGGAGTTATATTCCTTCAGTTCACATTTTTGAAAGGATTGAACTAAATCAAAACTAGAATTGACAGATGTACTGGGTACATTTTTGTTGTTCTTGGTTTTATCATCACCTCATTATAGTCTAAAGACCGATACACATTCCTGACTAAGGCGGCCGAAAACGACCGCCTCAGCGTATAATCAGGCTTGTGTACGGCGGCCCCCCGACACCCAACCTGTGAGCGATACGCCCAGCAGATCAACTCACCAACTCGCCCCCGCCACGGCCATGTGACACCATGCAGGTGCCACTTTGTCATCTCCCCCTCCCCCATAGCTTTAGAATGCATTGCCAGCTGTACCAGTGTTTAGAGTTGGGCCGAACGGTTCGCCGGCGAACGGTTCCTGGCGAACTTCGGTGGTTCGCGTTCGCCTCCCGCAGGCGAACGTTTGCGGAAGTTCGCTTCGCCCAGTTCGCATCAAAAAACAAAATTTTTATCCTCCATTTCACTGTCAGCAGACATGTTATGGTCAAACACACTGCTTGAGGACCCGCCCACCCTCCCTTTAAGCTAGGTCCTTTATACCATTTGACTCAGTTGTCTGCCTACACTAATTAGTTATGGGACAGCTGCTACACTCTCTGCTAGTGAGATTTTAATTGGCCTCCCACCTCCCTCCTCCCACCTCCCTCCTCCCACCTCCCACCTCCCTCCACCCCTTCAACCTATTCCCTCCCTCCCTCCGGGAGGAGGGTGTCTTCTGGCAGGGAATTATACTTTTTTAAAAGCCAGTATATATCATACCATAGCTGGGAATCGAACCCAGATCACACTGCATGGTGGACACGTCAGTGCATCACCCTAAGCACTGTACCACTACAGTAGTAAGTGAAGCTACCGTAAAATGTACCATTAATGCTCAATGCAATAGAACCATTAGGTTGCTTAAAGGAGAACTGTAGTGAGAGGTATATGGAGGCTGCCATATTGATTTCCTTTTAAGCTATACCAGTTGCCTGGCAGCCCTGCTGATCTATTTGGCTGCAGTAATAATAATAATTATAATCCAAACATTTGTATAGCGCTTTTCTCCTGTCAGACTCAAAGCGCTCAAGAGCTGCAGCCACAGGGACGCACTCAAGAGGCCACCCTGCAGTGTTAGGGAGTCTTGCTTTGAACTCCTTACTGAATAGGTACTTGACCTAGCCAGGATTCGAACCCTGGTCTCCCATGTCAAAGGCAGAACCCTTAACCAGTACACTATCCAGCCACTGTCGTGTGAATCCCACCAGAAACAAGCATGCAGCTAATCTTGTCAGATCTTACAAAAATGTCAAACACCAGATCTGCTGCATGCTTGTTCAGGGTCTAGGGCTAAAAGTATTGGAGGCAGAGGATCTGCAGGATAGCCAGGTAACTGGTATTGCTTAAAAGGAAATCAATATGGTAGCCTCCATATACCTTTCACTACAGTTCTCCTTTAAAGGGAACCTTAACTGAGAGTGATATGGCTGTTTCCTGTAAACAATACCAGTTGCCTGGCAGTCCAGCTGATCTTTGTGACTGCAATAGTGGCTGAATCACACCCTGAAACAAGCATGCAGCTAATCCAGTCTGACTTCAGTCAGAGCACCTGATCTGCATGCTTGTTCAGGGGCTGTGGCTAAAAGTATTAGAGACACAGGATCAGCAGGCGATTCAGGCAACTGGTATTATTTTAAAAGGAAAAATCCAGCATTTTCAGGCCAGCATTTTCAGGCCAGCATTTTCAGGCCAGCTTCAGTTGGTATAGTGGATAGTGTGCTTGTCCACCATACAGAGAGACCCAGGTTCGAATCCCAGCCAATGTGAGTTGGCTTTTATGCTACAAATCCTTAAAGGGAACCTAAACGGAGAAGGATATGGATTTTTCCTTTTAAAATAATACCAGTTGCCTGAATCGCCTGCTGATCCTGTGTCTCTAATACTTTTAGCCACAGCCCCTGAACAAGCATGCAGATCAGGTGCTCTGACTGAAGTCAGACTGGATTAGCTGCATGCTTGTTTCAGGGTGTGATTCAGCCACTATTGCAGTCACAAAGATCAGCTGGACTGCCAGGCAACTGGTATTGTTTACAGGAAACAGCCATATCACTCTCAGTTAAGGTTCCCTTTAAAGGAGAACTGTAGTGAAAGGTATATGGAGGCTACCATATTGATTTCCTTTTAAGCAATACCAGTTACCTGGCTATCCTGCAGATCCTCTGCCTCCAATACTTTTAGCCCTAGACCCTGAACAAGCATGCAGCAGATCTGGTGTTTGACATTTTTGTAAGATCTGACAAGATTAGCTGCATGCTTGTTTCTGGTGGGATTCACACGACAGTGGCTGGATAGTGTACTGGTTAAGGGTTCTGCCTTTGACATGGGAGACCAGGGTTCGAATCCTGGCTAGGTCAAGTACCTATTCAGTAAGGAGTTCAAAGCAAGACTCCCTAACACTGCAGGGTGGCCTCTTGAGTGCGTCCCTGTGGCTGCAGCTCTTGAGCGCTTTGAGTCTGACAGGAGAAAAGCGCTATGCAAATGTTTGGATTATAATTATTATTATTACTGCAGCCAAATAGATCAGCAGGGCTGCCAGGCAACTGGTATAGCTTAAAAGGAAATCAATATGGCAGCCTCCATATACCTCTCACTACAGTTCTCCTTTAAGCAACCTAATGGTTCTATTGCATTGAGCATTAATGGTACATTTTACGGTAGCTTCACTTACTACTGTAGTGGTACAGTGCTTAGGGTGATGCACTGACGTGTCCACCATGCAGTGTGATCTGGGTTCGATTCCCAGCTATGGTATGATATATACTGGCTTTTAAAAAAGTATAATTCCCTGCCAGAAGACACCCTCCTCCCGGAGGGAGGAGGGAATAGATTGAAGGGTTGGAGGGTTGGAGGGAGGAGGGAGGAGGGAGGAGGGAGGTGGGAGGTGGGAGGAGGGAGGTGGGAGGTGGGAGGAGGGAGGTGGGAGGAGGGAGGTGGGAGGTGGGAGGTGGGAGGAGGGAGGTGGGAGGAGGGAGGTGGGAGGTGGGAGGTGGGAGGTGGGAGGAGGGAGGTGGGAGGTGGGAGGTGGGAGGTGGGAGGAGGGAGGTGGGAGGTGGGAGGAGGGAGGTGGGAGGAGGGAGGTGGGAGGTGGGAGGAGGGAGGAGGGAGGTGGGAGGAGTGGAGATGGAGAAGGGCTATTCAGCGTTTCCTTAGAAGGTGATGAGGAGACCTGCTTAGCCCACATGTGTGGAGGAGAGGAAGCATCTTAAAAGGCTCTCTCTCCTCTTAATAAAACCTTCCTTCCTGGCCTGTGTTGAAAGTGTCGCACACCTCTGACCTTCCAACACGGTGCAGCTGTAAACCGACATTCCTGGCCTAGGTAGCTTCTTGTAATTTTCTGCACCACAAAACCACAGAGCCAACTGTGTTTCATCTTCACCGTGAAATGTTATTTGGTTTGGCACTGAGTGACTGTAATCAATACCTTATTAAAGAATTTTATCTTTCAAAAACCATTAACTTTGAATCAAAGACGATTCTTCTATGAGCAACAAAAAATGATCCTCTTAAAGAGAAACTCCGACCAAGAATTGAACTTTATCCCAATCAGTAGCTGATACCCCCTTTCACATGAGAAATCTATTCCTTTTCACAAACAGACCATCAGGGGGCGCCGTATGGCTGATATTGTGGTGAAACCCCTCCCACAAAGAAATTCTGAGTATGTACTCTTGGCAGTTTCCTGTCTGTGAACCCTGTTGCATTGTGGGAAATAGCTGTTTACAGCTGTTTCCAACTGCCAAAACAGCAAGCAACAGCTACATCACTTGCCAGCAGTAAAAATGTCACCATGTGATAAATGTCAGAATATAAATTAGGGATTTAAAATATTTTACAATGGGCAAACACTGACTAAATCATTTATACATAATTATTGTAAAAATGAAGCACCTTTTTATTGCATTATTTTCACTGGAGTTCCTCTTTAAACCAGTGGCCTAGCAATAGGAGAGGCAGAGGAAGTGACCGATCCAAGGCCCCTGGACCATTTCAAAAAAGGCTTTCAGAAATATGGGTGCCGGATCATGCTGATTATATAATATTGGTAATGCTACCTACAGTATATTCTACTGTACCTTACGTTGATAGCGATTGTGAGTCTAAATCAGGGGTCTCAAACTCAATTTACCTGGGGGGCCGCAGGAGGCAAAGTCAGGATGAGGCTGGGCCGCATAAGGAATTTCACAATAGCGGCGCATCGCCACCTCTGCCGCCCCTCTCACTCTTCCTTCACAGAGAGGGGCGGGGAGAGGCGGCGATTGACGTCAGGAGGGGCAGAGCTGAAGCTGAAAGCTCTGCCCCTTCCAGGAAATGCCGGCGGATTGCCCCCAGGCGATTTGGGGGCTCTGCAGCCCTCGTTTAGCGGCGGGGATGCGGCGGATTACTTGGGAGCACTGAAGCCAACTATAAGGAAGCTTTTGCCGGCGAGGGCCCCAAAATATTGTATCGAGGGCCGCAAATGGCCCACAGGCCGCGAGTTTGAGACCCCTGGTCTAAATGAACTGCGCATGCACAGAATGCTCCTGACCAGGCCCGGATTTACCTCACAGGAGCCTATAGGCACAGATGTCCTATCATCTTAGACTTCACCCTCTACAAACCTACAACCCCCCGACAAACAGCACCGCAAGTGTGCTGGCTGTCCCAGCTGTCACTTGTCCCTTACTTCCCTTGCCCGTCATAGGTAGCTACAGATGCCTCTTAGTATCAGGTAGCCAGATGTACCTTCAATAATAAGTAGCTAGAGTTGCCCCCAAGTATTAAGTAGTTAGAGGAACCTCAGTAAAAGAGACTCTGAAGTCTCAGAAAATACAGCTTTTTATTGCAAAAAGCTGTTCAACATTATTGCCCTAACTAAAACGCCACATCCCCGTGGCTGAAATTTAACTAAATCCCCCAAACTCCCCGGGGCGCACTGCAGGGAGCGCTTCCGTGAGAGGCAGAGCTTTCAGCTGCAGCTCTGCCTCTACACGCGTCTATCAGCATGTATCTCCGCTCCGCCCGTCTTCCTTCACTGAGCTGAGAGGGGCAGGGAGAGGCAGAGATACGCGCTGATAGACGCGCATGGAGACAGAGCTGCAGATGAAAGTTCTGCCTCTCACGGAAGCACACAGGGCAGCAAAATCCACGACCAAGAAAGCAAGAAAGTCGTGGATTTTGCTAGGAGAGTTTGGGGGATTCAGTTAGATTTCAGCCGCAGAATGCGGCGTTTTAGTTAGGGCAATAATGTTGAACAGCTTTTTGCCATAAAAAGCTGTATTTTAGGAGACTTCAGTGTTTCTTTAACCCATTCAGGTTCCGTCGTTTTCACGTGAGAAATGTTCACCTCCCATTCATTAGCCTATAACTTTATCACTACTTATCACAATGAACTGATCTATATCTTGTTTTTTCCGCCACCAATTAGGCTTTCTTTGGGGGGTACATTTTGCTAAGAGCCACTTTACTGTAAATGCATTTTAACAGGAAGAATAAGAAAAAAATGGAAAAATTCATTATTTCTCAGTTTTCAGCCATTATAGTTTTAAAATAATACATGCCTCCATAATTAAAACTCACGTATTGTATTTGCCCATATGTCCCGGTTATTACACTGTTAAAATTATGTCCCTATCACAATGTATGGCGACAATATTTTATTTGGAAATAAAGGTGCATTTGGTTCCCTCTATGTACCGTCAGTACCGCTTGCTCCTCACAGAAGATGCAGTGTATTTAGAGCCATGCGCATGGTGGTTCCGGTGTCCCTTCAGGTTGCCGGTGTAGATAATCCCATTGCGTGTTGTTCCCCACACGCTGACCACGCCAGACACGCTGGTCCTGAGTACAGGGTTGATGCGGCAGCCGGAGGTGACGTCACTGGCATGCAACCACTCAGACAGAGCTCCGCCCACCGACGCGTTTCAAGCCCACATTGGGCGTTTCATCAGGGTGTGGCCTGTACGGCCATTGCATTCACTTAAAAGCAGTCCCATAACTCCTCCTATTATGTAACCACAGCAACCCACAAGTGTGAGGAGCAAGCGGGTACTGACGGTACATAGAGGGAACCATTGCTCGGGTGAGACCTATCCAGATTTGCTTAAATGCATGATGCTTAAGGCTGTGATGTGACAAGATATCCGAAAAACTTTTGATTTTCAAAATTGGAACTTGTGATTTGAAAGTGGATTTCTCTACTCCTCAAAACAGGCAAAGAGAGATAGGGGGGGGGGGGGGGGGGGGGGGGCATTATACAATTTGGACACTGTGGCAGTTTGGATGATGTATGTATGCGCGGGCGATTGTGTGGTGAATATATAGCCTTTAGGCTTAAGCCAATGATTGAATTATTACCCTATTTATAGGCAGTGGACCACTCATGCATGATTCAGGCTCCGCACTGCTTTTCTGTTTTTAATGTGGGGAGGGCTTTTGTGGTTGTTTGAGGGCTTTATCTAGGGGATTGTGCTTTATAATGAATTATATCGTAATAAATTGATTTTTGCATATTGGCATAATTATGGTGGCCTTATGATCTTTTGTTGCCTGTAGGCACATGCCTACAGTGCCTTATGGTAAATCTGGCCCTGCTTCTGACCACAGGAGCGCTATCAAAGAGGCGTGCCAACGGGCTACTATATATATATATATATATATATATATATATATATATATATATTTGTATATATATATATATATATATATATATATATATATATATATTTGTATATATATATATATATTTGTATATATATATATATATATATATGTATACACAATATCATTTTTTTTTCTCTGCCTGAAAGAGTTAAACATCAGGTATGGAAGTGACAGTTTCTGTCTGGGTCAGGACTGGGTCAGACTATAGCAAAATCCTCACTGATAAGTAATTACAGGCATAAAACACTTTCCTGTCAGTAAATGGCTTCAGGATAGAGATAAACAGGGTCAATAATTCATGGATTTGAGCTCTGGCATACGTCAATGCATGTGTCATTGAGCAAAAACAATGAAACAGTAAAAACTTAAAAACTAGTTTTAAATATAAAACAAAACTGTGGGATGCCTAAAAAATTCATTTTTAGGAGAAGGAGAATAGATACAATTATTTTTCTCATCAGTTTATTGTCACTTTGGATGTCCTTTAAAAAGGGATTGTTAGCCATAGAATCAAATTCCATTTACCCACTACTCAGTGTTTATTATGCAGCCTGCAACCTTACCCTGCATTGTAAGCATTACAATATAGTCATAAATGATTGGCTGAGGGCAGTTCAGTGTGACACTAGGCTGAGAAGTAAAAAACGCCTCACCCCTCTGCAGAAACGGCTGAAATACGATCTACGCTGTGCCCACATGTGTTTACAAAGCAAGTTAGATATGACAGTGCAGTTTCTAGGAGAAAAAAATGTACAAGAGGAAATTACATCAGGATTGGCTTCAGTCAGAGGCAGTAAAGATGGAAAATGCCTGAAACAATTTGCTCTTTATTTTCTATACAAAATTCATTGAAATCAAAACATAGACAGTACAATATATGTTATGTAAGTAGATCATGTATTTATCTACTTATATGTGTTTTTTTTTTCTTGGGATAGAATGGATGTCCCTGCTGCTTTAAAGGACCACTATAGCAAAAATCGTAAAATTGAAAATACATGTAAACACATACAGATAAGAAGTACGTTTCTTCCAGAGTAAAATGAGCCGTAAATGACTTTTCTCCTATGTTGCTTTCACTTACAGTAGGTAGTAGAAATCTGACAGAACCGACAGGTTTTGGACTAGCCCATCTCCTCATGAGGCATTCTCAGGGGTTTGTTTATTTTCAAAAGCACTTAGTGAATGGCAGTCTGTCCAACTGCCAAAAAGTGTGCAGTGAGCAGGGAGTTCTGGCCAGCATCTTTATATAAATCATTTTCAGGGAATGTCTTTATAAAGAATAAAAGCTGTGCTGAGAATCCCCCATGAAGAGATGGATAAGTCCAAAACCTGTCGGTTTTGTAAGATTTCTGCTACCTACTGTAAGTGACAGCAACATAGGAGAAAAGTAATTTATGGCTCATTTTACTCTTGAAGAAATATACTTCTTATTTGTATATGTTTACACATATTTTAAATGTTACAATTTTTCACAATAGTGGTGCTGTATGAGGTGCAGCCAGTTTACAGCAACCACAGAGCAAAAATTCCACATGATAACTGAAAGGCGTAAATTACAAACATACAAAAAGTGCTGAAAGAAGATAACACAGCCTCCCTAACTAAGCGCTGTTTAAAATTAAAATATGGTTGATTGCTATTTTTACCACTGAAGACTGTGTCTGGAATGTATGGTATCGGCTCCTGCCAGAGGACGCCACAAGGTTTTCGGAGACATTAGTCACCCAGGTTTTTACAATGTTTTTCCCATTTCCTTTCTCCCATCATCTCCTCTGTGGTGAGCAGGATAAGATTCCACAGAACTCCCACCTAAACACACGTTTCCTGTTTATATTCCCTCTTTAGCTCTCAGGTTCAGGAGAAAGTTTGGTTAAAGAGTGTCGCAGGATAGGAGACATGACTCTCAGGTGAACTGTGCTACAGGATCCTGCAGGAACTTCCTGTTACGCCACAGAGCTCACACTGCAGGAAAATATATACAATCCAGCTGATTTCATGAGCGACTAACCATCAGTGCTGCGATTCAGATTCAGGTAAGAGGTCAATTCAACCTGAATTTGACCCATTTGGTTAAAATGGATCAGAACCAAATAAGAATTATATCTGGTAAACATTCCTGAATCTGGATAACTGAAGGGAAGACAGTCAACCATGCTGGGGTATTTGGGTATATAATCAGGGCCGGATTTGTACTCTTTACCGCCCAAGGTCATTGTCACCAGCCGCCCCCCTTCAGTATAGGTAGCGAGATGACCCCTCCCCCCTTCCCTCTAGTATAGGTAGCCAGATAACTCCTCCCTCCTTTCCCTCCAGTATAGGTAACCAGATGACACCTCCCCATTCCCTCTAGTATAAGGAGCCAGATGACTCCTCCCTCCTTTCCTCCCTCCCTCCCTCCCCCTTTCAGTATAGGTAGCCAGCTCGCCTTCACACTGCAGCGGCTATCTGTGTCACTCATTGCTAAGCTCGTCTCCAGTGCAGAAGTTTCCTCTTCCCTTCCATCTCCAATGCTGACCAAGTCCATAGCCGCCGGCCACAATGCAAACGTGCACAGAGAGCAAGGTGGCTGCTGCACAGGTGGCTAGCAGCAGAGTACCGAGGTCAGGCGCTCACCTGATCTCCCTGCATTGCAGCAATTGCAAGCTTGCAAATGCTGCACCAGTTTAGCCTGCTGCTTTGGTGCCCTTCCTCCTGTGGTGCCCTAGGCCATGGCCTAGTTGGCCTTGGCCTAAATCCGGCCCTGTATATAATAACAGACATGTGACTTCCCAGCATCCATTGTTCAGCAGAGTCATTACTACAAATCATGGGATTCCCCAGCAAAACTTAGATAGGGCCCTTTAATATCCACACTCTTTCCCTTGCCTCTTCTTGGTGTCCCTCAATGCCTGGGGGCCCATCTTAAAAGGGTCATAAAACAAGTGTGGCTATCAGGATCTTCACACCCATAACAAGTGTAGTCACAAAAACACCTGATCTGGAGTATCAGAGGGAGGGAAGGTTAGTAGTGGGGACCCCCACACCTCTGGACCCCCCGGCAGTTGCAGTGAATGCTTCCCCTAGTCACAGCTAGTAGCTGGTCATATTAGTGTTGTTGCTGGGAACTTAGAGGTTGATGCATGAAATATTGGTAAAATTGCTGTGCGCAATTAGCGCAACCCGGGTTACCTTGGTAATGATGGTATTCCTACGATAATGCATATTACTTCAGTAACATATAGCGCATTTTCGTAGCTACGCAAATATGCCCCACCTAACTACTGTACCTATATGCTGCACAAGAGAAAGGGATGTGTGCTCAGACCAGTCAACTCCTGATTTTAATACTGGCTGCCTCAAGTCTATTGACTAATTAAAATGGCAAAGCGTTTGCATTTTGCATTCACCCACTAGAATATGCAGGAACTAAACTGCGCTTCCTGCAGGAGTTTCCCCACGCAATATACATTGCATCTCAACAGGGGTTCCGCGTGTAGGCCTCCTTGTACCCCCAAGAAATGAAGGGCAGCACAGACACCCCCACAAGGCATCCACTGCCCAGGAGCACTGCAACTGCCCCTCAGGGAGGGGGGAGCAAGAAAACATGGCCCCCCAGACGTGGCTGGTGCCCAGGGGGGACCACCCATGCTGCCCCCCCCCCCCCCCCCAAAGGATAGATTCCCTACCTTGCGAATTTACTTACCTGTGGTGCAAATTGCGTGTCCTGGGAGCAAACACACCGATAGTGGGGCGAGGGGGGGGGGGGCAGGGCGCAGACAAGCCCCCCAGACGCTGCCATCGCTGGGTGAGCCCATCCGCACCCCGCCCCTGCTGTACCTACCAGTAAAATTGATGTGCACTGCGTTCTTCCCCCCCCCACCCCCCGCCGGAGTGCTCCAGGTATTAGGTTGCTGTCGCTAGTCCGCATACACACGCGGACTAGCGACAGTTGCGGCAAAGTTGCAAATCGCCTGGCGACAGCAGCAACGAGCGACGGTTCGGGGCGCGTGCTCCATACTCACGCGACGCGTGGTTGTGGCAACAATTGTAGCCCGTGAGTATGGGCCATAACGCTGCAGGGTGGCCTCTTCAGCGCCTCCCAGTGGCTGCAGCTCGAACGCTTTGAGTAAGACAGGAGAAAAGCGCTATACAAATGTTCGGATTGTTATTATTACTAGTGACCTTAGCCCATTTAAAAACGGGCTCTAGATCGTTCACTGGCGCATGTGCCCGCCCCTCCTGGCCCCGTCCTCCACTGCAAGCCGCGCGTCATTCCCCCAGCTCAGTGTCTCTTTGCGCCGTTTCTGTACCAGCGGTCTCTGGTCCTTAAGTGGTTAAGTGAAGGGGAACCCTGTGGCGGTGGCCAGGCACTAATACATCTAGGCTAAAACTAAGTTTCACATAACCCATTGGAGATACATAGGCCAGGCTTTCCACAGTTTAAAGGTACTGCAGCCTCTGTCCACCTGTACAATTTCCCTCTGTGATAGTCTTGAGGGGGGGGGGGGGGGGGGGGGGGCAGAGGGGGGGGGGGTGCTAAGGACCTTTTAATTCCTGATCACCATATTTGGAGGCGTTGATTAAAGTAGCAGGGACAGTCCAAAAACAAAACAAAAAAACAACTCATATATAAGTAGATAATT
This sequence comes from Hyperolius riggenbachi, assembly GCF_040937935.1. Lineage (NCBI taxonomy): Eukaryota > Metazoa > Chordata > Amphibia > Anura > Hyperoliidae > Hyperolius > Hyperolius riggenbachi. The sequence continues at coordinate 53,371,338 of NC_090650.1, read as the reverse complement.
ACTGACAAGCTTCCCTCTCCTCAGCAATGTACCAAATAGAGCGAGGCTGACTGATTAGATTAATTAATGCAGAAACATTTATGATTATATTGGAATGCTTGCAATGCAGGGTCAGATTGCAGGCTGCATAATAAATACAGAGCAGTGGGTAAATGGAATGTGATTTTATGGCTGACAATCCCGCTTTTAGCGCTAGCGCTACCCAAAGATCCTAGTCATGCAGAGCAGCGATGTATGCAATATGAATGGCAGGAGGAAGAGTGCAGACATTCAGGTAGCCCGTGTCCTTTTAAGTGACTTTAAAAAGCTGATGCTTAACTGGAGCAAATCTCTAATAAAGGCGCCCAGGCATTACCCAGCTGCAGCCGTATGAAGCACCAGTTCTTGAACGCCAATATTAACACGGTAACATGGTTGAGAGTGGGCCTTGCGCAGAGAGGAGTGATCTTCTCCGGTCATTAATTACAAGTCTGTGTTGTCTATTAACCTTATGCTGATTGCAGGCGCTGTTTTCCTGCAGACATGAATTAGCCTTGTCTAGTTCAGGGTGTAATTAGAAAGTAATTTGGCATGCAGATGTAGTTCCAGTACACTTTTGGCATGACTTCAGCTTGCAACTGGCAGCACTGCAAATCCTCCTTCTATGGCTGTCCTTTCCTGTGTCTTCCAGTTCCCATACTCCTCTGAGACTCCCTCACCCCGGGGGGAGCAGCGGGGCAGCGTTTGGAACAAGGATCAGGCTCAGCGCTGCATTCGGTATTCAGCAGATGTCACGCTTCGCTGTAGAATCAAAAGCATTTTTGTTAAGTCAGCAAAGATTTCAGCATTTATTAAGGTAGCACTGTCTGCAGATCTACATAAATTCAAATTGTTGCACAGACTCCACAACTCTGTGAGCGACAGTCTGATGATCATATACAGAAAAAAAATAGATGGGATGCTGATAAGAAATGAGACTCTGGGCTTAAAGTGAACCTTAAGTCAGGAAAAAAAAATGAGTTTTACTCACCTGAGGCTTCTACCAGCCCCCTGCAGCCGTTCCGTGCCCTCGCAGCCACTCACTAATCCTCTGGTCCCCCGCTGCCAGCTAGCTTCGTTTTTGCCGACAGGCCCGTCAGGACTGGCCACGCGTAGCTTTTTCCGCATTCCCGACTGTAATTAGCGCTATTGCGGGCCGCATGCGTACAAAAATACGCGTTGCCGCATATCTATGCGTACGTAATGTGGCAACGCGTATTTTCGTACGCGTTGCGGCCCGCAATAGCGCTAATTACAGTCGGGAATGCGGAAAAAGCTACGCGTGGCCAGTCCTGACGGGCCTGTCGGCAAAAGCGAAACTAGCTGGCAGAGGGGGACCAGAGGATTAGTGAGTGGCTGCGAGGGCACAGGACTGCTGCAGGGGGCTGGTAGAAGCCCCAGGTGAGTAAAACTCATTTTTTTTTCTAGCTTAAGTGTCTCTTTAAAGCAATAGGGTCAGCAATACTATCCCAGGGGAAAGAAACACATATATGAGTAGATAAATATTTGTTCTACTTACATAACATATGTATTGCACTGTCCACATTTTGATTTCAGTGAATCTTATACAGTAAATAAAGAGAATTCTGTTTTTGATTCCCTCTGATTGAAGGAAGCCAATCCTGATGTAATTTCCTCCTTTACTTTTTCTCCTAAAATCTGCAATGGCATAGCTAGCTTGCTTAGTAAACATGTGAGCACAGCATGGAAGTTTCAGCAGCTTCACACTGAACTGCCCTCAGCCAATCAGCGAGGAGCACGAATGTGGGAGGGGAGCTGACAAGCTTCCTTCTTGTCTGCAATGTACCAAGTAGAGCCAGGCTGACTGAGATAAGATGTATTACAGCAGAAACATTTCTGATTAGATTGGAGTGCTTGCATTGCAGGGTCAGGTTGCAGGCTGCCTATTAAACACAGAGCAGTGGGTAAATGGAATTTGATCTTGTGGTTGACAATCCCTCTCTAAACAGAACCAGTCACCAGGGCCAGATTTAGGCCAAGGCCACGTAGGCCATGGCCTAGGGCACCACAGGAGGAAGGGCACCAAAGCAGCAGGCTAAACTGGTGCAGTATTTGCAAGCTTGCAAATTCTGCAATGCAGGGAGATCGAGCAAGTGCCTGACCATTGTACTCTGCTGTTAGCCACCTGTGCTGTGGCCACCTTGCTCTCTGTGTACGTTTGCATTGTGGGCGGCGGCTATGGACTTACTTGGTCAGCATTGGAGACAGAGGGGAAGAGGAAGCTTCTGCACTGGAGAAAAGCAGAGAAATGAGTGACACTGATGGCTGCTGCGGTGTGAAGGCAAGCTGGCTACCTATACTGAAAGGTGGGAGGGTGGTAAAAAGAGGGATTAAGGGAGTTATCTGGCTACCTATACTGGAGGGAAAGGTGGGGAGGAGTCATCTGGCTACATGTACCAGAGGGAAGGGTCATTTGGCTACCTATACTAGAGGGAAAGGGGGGAGGGGTAATCTGGCTACCTATACTGGAGGGTCATCTGGCTACCTATACTAGAGGGAAGGTGGAAGGGGAGGGGTCATCTCACTACCTATACTGAAGGGGCGGCTGGTGACAGTGGCCTAGGGTGGTAAAAAATACAAATCCGGCCCTGCACATATAAATATTTGCAGTTCTCTCAAATCTACATTGTGAAACTGATCTAACAGAGAGTTTTTTTACCAGCCTGTAACTGCATTTTTGTCTAGTAATTTAAAGGATATGCATTCATACCTCCTACGGTTTAATATGTCACCCTTTTTTGCTAGAGAGAACAATGCGTTTTGCCAGGGACGGCCTTAGGTTTCACAACACCCTTTCCCTGAATAAAATTAGACTTTGGTTCCCAACCCCCTGATCCCCCCCGCCCCTCCCGCCGGTTTTGCCAAGCTGCTACTTAGCACCCTGTTTCTTGTACATAATAGAAGGGAGAGGTTCCAACTACAAAAAAGTGTGGTTTCAGCATAGAGGTGGTCATGTGACTGCCTTTGTTTAAACCTAAATTAAGCTATCTATGAACATTTGTAATGTCTTGATAGACTAGCGAGAGGGGCAGGAAGAAACCAGGGTAAAAAGAAATGCTGACTACAACCCAGCCCAGCCTGACTTCCTGTGATCGCTTCTCATCCCTGTGTTCTGATGGCCTATGCTGTCTTCCTTCCCATGAGGCCAGGGGCCTAGACAGTATGAGTCATCATTAGAGGGGAGAGGGTAAGCAGGTTGACCTGCAGACTCGTCTACTACAGTGTAGCCCCCCCTGACAGCCCCCCCCTCCAACCTGACAGGCCTACCCCTCCTTTTCTAAAGTGGCATTAGGGGACACTTGGTTAATTCCACATCCCCCCTCAGTGCCCTGCTGCAGATCCCAGGTCACCCCCAACTGTGGTTCCCGCAGAATCTGTGGCAGTGTAGTGTCTCACCTGTAAGTTTGTGGCTCTCTGCTCCCCATCTGTATCCTCACAGGGGTCGTCTCCTCCATGACTGGTTGCATGTTATAACATAATAACATGCCATGGGTCACAGAGAAGATGCAGCCTGCAGTGGATGATGGCGGGCAGTGCATGGAGCCACGGACTGACAGAGGAGTGTGCCCAACAGGACAGGTGTGACGCTACTCTGCCAAAGACTCTGCGGGGACCCCAGGGAACTCAGTTTAGGTGAGTGACCCGGGAAGGCTGGCAGCTTGCTTGGGGCCCTGGGGCAATTGCCCAGGTTGCTCATATGGTAGTGCCAGCCCTGCCTTAGACAGAATACTTTTTTTAGGATAAGAAACGACATCTGTGCAGTTATTTAAAGGACAACTGAAGCGAGAGGGAAATGGATCAGATGCTTATGACTTTATTGTCAGATCTGTCAAGATTAGCTGCGTGGTTGTTTATGGCGTCTTTCAGACACTGCTGCAGCCAAATAGATCTTCAGGGCTGCCAGGCAACTGGTATTGTTTAACAGGAAATAAATATGGCAGCCTCCATATGCCTCTCACTACAGTTGTCTTTTAACAGGTCTGTTTCCGGTACACCAGTGGATTCCCGTTGCATTGATCTGCTGCAGAGCCACTTTGGGGGAAATAAACACGCCTGTCCTTGAATGAGGAGGTTCCAAGTTTATTAATTATAACAGTTTATTAAATCAAGCTGTAATTCTACCCCAAGTACACGGAAGGCTCTTTTATGCTTTGTTGAACACGAGCCCAAAACATTGCGGCGATAAAAAGCGGGCCGAGGCGGGGAGCCTGCGGGGGTAATTTATTCATTTACGCGTTAATATTACCCTTTCCCATCCAAACGCGTCTCAGCGTTTCATCACACCAATGTCAATGGCTTAATTGATCCGCAGGATGCTGGGGATGCAGAAGGGCACACAAAGCTCGTTCGCCATGGAGATTTACAGACGCAATAAGTGCTCCTTTTGGCAAAGAATGACAGTAAGCTCCATAATCATTCTGTGCAGCTGCTGAGAGTATTAATCCGGATGGGTTCATTGTTGCCTCGCTGGGATTTGGCTGAATTACCTTGAAATTATACGTATACAGTGCGGAATACAGAGTGAGGAGACAGGCCTAATTCCACATCTCACATCTGTCTTTTATACCGTCACACCCTTCACACTGTACTCCGCTCCTCTCCTGCCCTATTCTCTTTTTTTTTGTTAAAAATAGCTTAATTATGAAGAGTCTAAATTATATGGCAGTACTAAAATAAAAAGCTAGCGGTATTTTTAGTAAGCACCGGATTAGGATACATGTAAAAGATTAGTGAGATCTATATCTGATATGGTGAAGGATCAGGTAGGATAGGAACTAACGTTTCATTTGAGATGATAAGGGTGATATACTAAGTAAGAACTCATGTGTAGATCACTGTTTAAAGTGGACCTGAACTCTGCACGGGACAGAAGAAAAACAGAGAGGAATGCACCCTGTATGTATTTAGAAAGTTTAGCCTGTTTAACCCCCCCCCCCCTCCCTCATGTGTGATTAATCACAAGTTGTAAATTGATCTCTCAGCTGTGTCAGCTGGCTACTTCGGCATGATTTGTAAACACAGGATGTTAGCCTTATATCTGCTTCTATGAAAGAAGGAAGTAAACAGCAGATTTATTGCAGGAGTACTGTAAGTTGCAATAAAGAATGTTTTTATTAAAAGGTTATTATGATGTTGCTTATCTCTTAGAGCAGAGAGGGAGTTCTGAGTTTAGGTCCACTTTAAGGACACCTGAACTGAGAGGGATATGGAAACTGACATATTTATTTCCTTTTAACCGATACCAGTTGCCTGGCAGTCTTGCTGACCTATTTGGCTGCAGTAGTATCTGGATCACACACCTGAAACAAGTATGCAGCCGGCTAATACAGTCACACTTAAAGGGGCACTATGACGAAAAATTTTAAAAATTAAAATATGTGCAAATATATACAAATAAGAAGTTTTTCCAGAGTAAAATAAGCCATAAATTACTTTCCTCCTATGTTGCTGTCACTTACAGTAGGTAGTAAAATCTGACAGAAGCAAAAGGTTTTGGACTAGTTCATCTCTTCATGGGGATTCTAAAGGATTTATTTTCAAAAGCACTTAGTGAATGACAGTTGCTCCGTCCAACTGCCAAAATAGTGTACAGCGAGCAGGGAGTCTGGCCAGCATCATTGTTTAAATCCTTTTTCAGGTAGTGTCTTTATAAAGAATAAAAGCCTTGCTGAGGGATGGACTAGTCCAAACCTGTAGCTTCTGTCTACTTACTGTAAGTGACAGCAACATAGGAGAAAAGTAATGTACGGCTCATTTTACTCTGGAAAAAAACATACTTCTTATTTCTCTATTGTCTGCACATATTTTAAATTTTACAATTTTTCGCCGTAGTGCCCCTTTAGGCTTCTTGCACACCAAGACGTTGCATTAGGTGGCACGTTAAGGTCGCATAACGTGCACCTAACACAACGTATGGTGCTGCAAGAGCCGACGGTAGAGTGAGCCGTGTTAGGCGGCTCGAGTCCTATAATGTCTCCCAGAGTGGCGCTGATTGGCCAGCGGGACCACATGATGCGGAGCGAGACACTCCGCATCACGTGGTCCCGCCGGCCAATCAGCGCCCGCCAGTGCAGTGAATATTAAGTAGCCATGTGCGCGGCTACTGTAGCTGGCTCCCCCCGCCTCCTCTCCGCTCCCCACTGCGCATGTGCAAACAGTCTAACGCGGCTATAGCCGCTCCAACGCCGTAGCATGCTGCACTTTGCACAGAACTAGCAGCGTTACATGTAACGCAACGTGGGCTGTGTGAACAGCCCACTTGTGTTACATTGCTGTGCGTTGGGGGAGCGTTACAGGCGCACTAACGTGCGCCTGTAACGTCTTGGTGTGTAAGCAGCCTTAAAGAGAACCCGAGGCGGTTCCTTGGGGGTCAGATGGGACACAGAAGCACGTCTTCTACCTCATGACATGCCTCTGTGTCCCCACACCACCGCTCTCAGACAATTAAATTGTCGCTATCTCAGAGGGTAACTAGAGGAGAGGGATTCCCAGCTCTCACTCCCTGGCCACACCCCCTGCCGATCCCCCGCCTCCCTGCACCCTGAGAGAGAGAGATCTCTCTCCTTTCAGCACCGTCATTTAGAGGTCATGAAAGGGAAAGTGGGCAAGTGCAGCCCACAGGAGCAGTGGTGATCCGCGGTTTTGGCGGTTACCTGATCTGCTCAGCCCCCCAGATCAGGTAGGATATTTTTTCTTTTTATGAGCCCACCTCAGGCACTCCTAGGCCTGGAACACACTAGGAGAGATTTTCTGAGCGTTTTGTGATTTGAAAACTCCCATGTAATGCTATGGGTGTGATCCCACTAGAGGGATGTGATTTTATAAAAATCCCCCATAGCATTGCATTAGCAAGAGCTTTTTCAAATCACTAGCGCTTAAAAAAGGTTTTTAGTTGTTCAGGGTCTATGGCTCAATGTAAAATATACAATTTGTTTCAGCTGATTTCCAGTGGTCTGATGTTCTAAACTTGTTCTTATGCCTTATATAGAGATATAAAAAATATAGTTATGCATTTTAAGGCTGCTTTTACAGTGCGACTGTAAAGTCGCACGTTATAAAAAGTAATAACGCAGACTAACGCACAGCAACACAAAGTATGTGTGACATTCACAGTGCAACATTAAAGTCGCACGTTATAAAAAATAATAAGCAGACTAACGCACAGCAACACCAAGTATGTGTGACATTCACAGTGCACATGTTGCGTTGTGTGTAACATGTAGCAACATTCAGAAAGTGCTGCATGCTGTGCGTTATATGTGTTATTAGCTACGTTGGACTGTTTGCACATGCTTAGTAATGTTTTTGATTTTTTTTAAAATGTGACGCATGCGTCATTTTTGTTCTATCAGTATGCGACCAAAACGGCGCATCAAGAGACGCATAACGCAGTTCAATATAATGTCCAACTTCAAAACTAACATGCGCTGCGTTAGGGGCACGTTGTGCGACCTTAACGTCGCATAAAACGCAACGTCCCAATGTGAAAGAGCTCTAAAGGTTTTTCTTTTTTACTCTATGATATTGCATATTACTATGTACCCATGTCCTGCAGTGGGTGGTGTTACGTTTATATGCTAGTTACTTGTCATGCAGAAGAGAGTTGCACATTTTGGCCACCTCATTTCATGCAATTTAGAGAAAACCTCCAATCATGGATTGTTGTTGTCTGGAGTTTTCTAATATTCTCCCAGCCAGAGAACCTTAATCAGGCTCAATGTGTCTGTTCCAAGACTTTGTTTCCACTTATCTTCCTAAGCAAATTAAAAGAAAAAAGTATTCATAGGTGAATTGCTAAACCTTATAAAACAGGCTGGATATTTAATCTATGGCCTCTTTTCCACAGGTGGCTGAACTGCTCCTTTATCAAGTAGTTTAGCTCCCTAACTGCTGGCCACAAGCGCAATTCGGCTGCAATTACATGCAGCCCAATGGCAGCATTCCATAACACTGTAGTGTCACGTTTGAGTCTGACTCGCGGAGGCGTTACCTGTTTCATGTCGCGTCTGAGCATGGCCATCCCCATTCTCAGATGCAACTACATGGGGGCCACCTGTTCACCCCATGCGGAGCGCTAGCAAGCGCCAGGCTGGTGGATAGGAGCAGTTGACAGGAGGTGAATTTACTGCCTTCAGCTGCTTGTGGAAAAGGGGCCTAACACATTCTGAAGTTCTCCTTAAAGGGAAGGTTCAGGGAGGGTGGGTAAAAAAATAAAAATCAATTTCCACTTACCTGGGGCTTCCTCCAGCCCGTGGCAGGCAGGAGGTGCCCTCGGCCGCCGCTCCGCAGGCTCCCGGTGGTCTCCGGTGGCCGACCCGACCTGGCCAGGCCGGCTGCCAGGTCGGGCTCTTCTGCGCTCCAAGGCCCGGAACTTCTGCGTCCCACGCCGGCGCTCTGACGTCATCGGACGTACTCCGGGCTCTACTGCGCAGGCGCAGAACTACTGCGCATGCGCAGTAGAGCCCGGAGGACGTCCGATGACGTCAGCGAGTGAGTGACACCTGAAGGTGGATGTCACTAACTGATCTGGAGACTATCTCCTAAAGAGGAGAGATAGCTCTCGAGGTCGGGCAAGCCGGGTCGGCAACACACGGACAAATAAAGTACAAAGACAGAAGGCTGGTTCGGTATCCAAGACAGGCAGGGAGGGTTGGCAACAGATAATCAGATATGCGTGGTACCGAATCAGCGAGCGGAGGGATAGTCAGGAAAGCCATAGGTCATAACAGCTATCAAACAATGCCTAGTCTTAGGTGTGAGGTCCGTGGTCTCTACACCCTGGAACTAGTCTGATGTATAACAGAATGATAACACAAGTTCCCTAATCTTGGGTGTGAGGTCCGTGGTCTCAACACCCTGGAACTAGTCTGAAGTATAACAGAATGATAACACAAGTTCCCTAGTCTTGGGTGTGAGGTCCGTGGTCTCTACACCCTGGAACTAGTCTGAAGTATAACAGAATGATAACACAAGTTTCCTAGTCTTGGGTGTGAGGTCCGTGGTCTCTACACCCTGGAACTAGTCTGAAGTATAACACAATAATAATACAGTAGTAATCTGGCTCAGTGTGAATTCCCAGGGCCTCCTGGTTCAAACACACTGTTGGATCTGACTAAGGTCTGAGTGCTTCCACGTAGTGTTCGCAACGGCAGACAACTAGTGAGTGTCCAGCCGTAACTATATATAGAGTAGCGCTCTCTGGCGCCACCCCTAAGTGATAGACCAATAGCCACTAGCTCTGAGGTCAGCTGACCAGCCTGGTCAGCTGATTCCCCCTCGGCCGTCATAAAAGTTCTGCCTCTCAGTGCGCGCGCGCGTATTCCTGAATCTGTGTGAACTAACAGACCCAGCCGCACTGGACGCGGAACCAGCCGCCCCGCTATCAGTACATGCGGCGGCTTTTCGGCGTTCACTCCCAGTACCAGACGCATGCCTCTGTATGCAAACCGCCGCACTGGATGTGGAATTAGCCGCCTTGCTGTCAGCACATGCGGCGGCTTTTCGGTGTTCTCTCACAACGAGCGAGTACCATGATCCTGGAGTAAACAAATGTGTAATTTGGCAGAATTTTTACATTCTTCACTTAGGGGTGTACTCACTTTTGTTTCCAGCGGTTTAGGCATTAATGGCTGTGTGTTGAGTTATTTTGATGGGATAGCATATTTACACTTGAAAAATACAGTAGAGAAAATCGAGAGCCCTTGTTAGTATAGTATGTTAGTATTAAAGGTAGTTTTTTGTGAATAACAAAGGTAAGGTACACACAAAGGTGGGTTACCTCTAAGGCAACCACTGTATTGGCAGGTGGGGACATTGGACCCGACCTCACTTAAAAAAATTGCTCTCTGTAGACAGGAAAAGGATAGCGGGGTAACACCCCTCCACAAAAGGTGGACTTCAAATGTTGAATGTTTGAATGTTGAATGTTTGAACAGAAGGAAGTGCCAGAATTAAGAGTAAAATATAAGTATAAGAAGGGAGGTAGTGGTGGACTTACCTCCCCAAGCAGACTAAAAACAGTTAATTAACAGCAAAAATGTTCTTTATTCTTAATTCCAGAATTTTCAACGGGTTTCACGGGTCTATACCCGCTTCATCAGGCTATAACAGGAGTTACTGTTAATAGAATCTCAGCCAACAAAAGTGCAAGAGATAAATCATGACTCACACAGTGACCTGAAACAAGCATATGGCTAATCCAATCAGAACAATCTGATTTGCATGCTTGTCCAGGGTCTATGGCTTAAAGTGTTAGGCTAGAAACCCACTAGGAGAGCTTTTCTGAGCGCTTTGTGATTTGAAAAGCTCTAGCTAATGTAATGCTATGGGTGTGATCCCACTTGAGTGATGTGATTTTATAAAAATCCCCCATAGCATTGCATTACCAAGAGCTTTTTCAAATCACTCACGCTTACAAAGCGCTTCCAGTGGGTTTCTGGCCTTAGAGGCAGATGATCAACAGGATAGCCAGGCAACTCATATTGTTTAAAACGAAATAAATATGGCAACCTCCATATTCCTCATTTCAGGTGTCTTTTAAGTTAGATAAAGAGAAATAAATCATGAGTTAAGTCGTTTAAAAAAGGAACTTTAGCGAAAAGGGGGAAAAATAATAAATCAATACATCAATGCAAAGCGAGTAGTTAAAAATAGAACAGAGATAAAAGAAATGATTGATATTCGCCATGTTATTTGTTCATATTGGTTGATCCACAATCAGCCTGCATGTAATCTTTACTACTGACAGACAAGAAAAAAAAACAGCACCAACTGCCATAATCTATTATTATTGTTATTGATTTATATATACCTTGTTTATTCCACCACCAATTAGGCTATCTTGAGTGATACATTATGTTAAGAATTATTTTATTCTAAATGGATTTTAACGGGCATAATTAAGGAAAAACTGGAGAAAAATCATTATTTCTCAGTTTTCGGTCATTATAGTTTTAAAACACCACACGCTACCGTAATTAAAACCCACACATTGTATTTGCCCATTTGTCCCGGTTATTGCAACGTTAAAATTATATCCCTAGTATAATGTATGGTGACAATATTTTATTTGGAAATAAAGGTACATTTTTTTCAGTTTTACATCCATCGCTAATTTTTAGCCCATACATTTATAATAATATTGCCCTCTTGACATACATACTATTTTATTTATTCCCTAAGGTCTGTAGATGTAATTTTACTATTTGACCACAAGATGTCCCCGCTGAGCAAAATACTATGTAGCGTACAAGTACGCTACATAGGAAACAATGTGTTGCTACATTGTTACTAGGGAACTGACGCAGGTTTCAATGGAAGCCTGCCTCACGGGGGGAAGATTAATGAATGGGAACAATTCATAAATCTAACAATCGGGCGGCGGGAGGAAGCACGGTGGCTCTATTTAAGAATAAATACTGTTTTTGAAGAAAAACAGTGTTTATTCTCGGTGGACATGTTCGGATTGGCACAGGAGACTTTTGTCCCCTGCAGCCAATGCCCCCTACTACTAGCAACATCGCGATCGCGGGCACTTGCTCGCACGATCGCGTGCAAACACCCCCAAACTGCAGGGACGCGACTAGCGCATCCCTGCGGCTCTAGCAGCTGCCGCTGCAGACATGAAGCTCACGTTCGCACGGCATACATTGTTAAAAAAAAACATTTCTTTGTTACAGTTGATACAAATCCTAAAATAAATCTGAGATATTTCTACTTCCTGATTCATGGAAGCAAACATATTGTTAACCTCCTGTGCTTTATAATGAGCTTGTCTGCCATCTCTGCCATGGCAGTCATGTGACATAGAGGAGAGATCAAATTACAACTTGGGATTGGACCGAAATGAGGGGGAATTAGACAGACTAAACTCTCTAAATACATACAGGGTGCCTTTGTCTATGTTTTCCTTCTGTCCTGTGCAAGAGTTCAGGTCCACTTTAAGGAGTGATAAATAAGCCCCGTAAGCTGTATTAGAATAGCACTGTGTATATTTTCAATGAATGAAGGCGGGATCCGGCTCTATCAGACACATGAAGCACGCGGTGAGTTACACGCGGTGTCGTCTGTGGAGGAAGCGCACATCGGACTCTCAGAGTAATGAATTTAAATGAAGTGCGGTATAAAAATATGACCCTTATGCCTGTAAAAGGTCAGACGAGATAATAACCAAATTGAATGGCAATGAGCAGCTATATTTTGTCTAAATTGTGAGTGTGTAAAAATGACTGGAGTTTGGCCAAAAATATATCTTATTCATGCGAAAGATAATAGTTACATATTATGATATATATGTCGCCTCAAGGGAGACGTCTCTCTTCGCGGCGTTCTAGCGGGATTTTATCCTCCATCGGATAAAGTTAGTTATTGCAGTCAGGTGAGAAGTTGTCTGCTAATATAGTTATTGATTCAGACAAGGCTGGGCGCATATCATATGGGGCACCACTGAGGCATCAGCCAGGCGCACATTTGAAAGTGTAGCACGCTAATTAAGGCGCGGCATAACCCCCTAAAAATGTGGTTGAAAGGACACAGGAAATAACTGGAGTAGAATATTGGTACTTTTACCAATATTCTCATACTTAATCAATTTAGTGAAATAGCGGTAATATTTTTTTTTTTTTATTTTTTTTTTATATTTGCAGATATTTCGTTATTATGACCTAACCTCTCCCTACTCTCACACAAACCACCCCCCACCCACCCCGTGGTGCCTAACCTTAACCTCCCCCTGGTGGTGCCTCACCTTAACCTACTCCTGGTGGTACCTGACCTTAACCTCCCCCTGGTGGTGCCTAACCTTAACTTCCTCATGGTAGTGCCTAACCTTAAAGAGAATCTGTATTGTTAAAATCGCACAAAAGTAAACATACCAGTGCGTTAGGGGACATCTCCTATTACCCTCTGTCACAATTTCGTTGCTCCTCGCCGCATTAAAAGTGGTTAAAAACAGTTTTAAAAAGTTTGTTTATAAACAAACAAAATGGCCACCAAAACAGGAAGTAGGTTGATGTACAGTATGTCCACACATAGAAAATACATCCATACACAAGCAGGCTGTATACACCCTTCCTTTTGAATCTCAAGAGATCATTTGTGTGTTTCTTTCCCCCTGCAGTTCTCATGCACTGAAGTTTCAGGCTGCTCATTTCTTCCTGCAAACAGCTTCGCCTTTGTCTGTAATTCCTCGGTATGTGAAAGCCCAGCCAGCTCAGAGGACGATTTATCCAGCTTGTAAAAGATAAGAGAGAAGCTGCCCTAATCTAAATAATACACAGGCAGTGTGCATAGAGGGGCCTGGAAGGGGGCGTTCATAGCAGAACCACAACACTGAAGAACTTGGCAGCCTTCCAGATACAGGATGACAAGTCTGACAGGGGAAAGGTACATTGATTTATTACAGAGACAGTGATAGTAGAAAGTGCTGCAGTAAGCCAGAACACATTAGAATAGCTTTTGGAACTTGTAGGATGATAAAAAACAGGATGCAATTTTTGTTATGGAGTCTCTTTAACTTCCCCCTGGTGTCCTCCTGTGTCCCCCATGAAGGTATGTATCTGCCGCTGCCCCGCCACCTGCATACACTTTATTCAATGCTGGAGGGGAGAGCCCGAGGTGAGGAACGTCCCCCCTCCCCACCGACATGCCACCAAGCTCTCCCCTCATGCTGCGACCCCTCCAGCCCCCCCCAAAAACAGCCCTGAGCGTGCTCGGGGGGGAGGGGGGCCAGCTCAGAATTTCTGCAGGGGGACCCGGCGATTCCTAGTTACGCCCGTTTGTAAATTCACCATTTACTTTCCTCCGATGTTGCCAGGTGTATTGTAAAGAACAATACCGCTGTACTTTCCTCCAACCTTATGAGGTATGTGGGCTCTCCCGCCATCTTCACCAGCAGCTCCATTCTGTAGAGATCCCTTCGGGATTCTGTGCAGTCGTGGGGTTTTCTCAATGTGCAGCTACCAGTGTTGCCAACCGTCAGTAAATTTACTGACAGTCAGTAAAAAAGTCAACAAATCTGGACTGTTAGTAAAGTCCATGAAAAACTTTGTGGTGTCAGTAAGAAAAAAAACCTCTCTCTTTCCCAGAAGATCACAACACTTACTGCCTATTCGTTCACGTATCACTCTGGAATGTACGCTGCTCTAGCTAAAGGTGGCCATACATCTGTAGACTTGGCGGCCGATTGATCATCAGATAAGACAATTATTATTGATATTGTATAAATCGGTGCCACCAAGAGCATGCCTAGTTGACAATCAAACCAATTTCGGGCCTAAATTGGTTGCATGTATCGATTTCATGTATTAATCGGATATGCTGGAAAATCTCAGTTTGGCATGCTCGATCGGGTGTACAGTGGTAAGGGCTGCAATTATCGAGAACAAAAGAGACCACAACCCCCGATCGCATCCCCCAAATGTAAATGTATCAATGTGCCCCTCCCCAGATGCTGTGCATTAATACTTCACCTGTCCAGTGTCCGCCACTGTACTCTTCTTCCTCATTCATGCCCCACATGGTTGCCGGTGTATTGCATGTGGGGTGCATGAGTGATATCTTTCATTTCAGTAATATTAAATGTCAGTAAAAAAAAGTGTTCTGTCAGTAAATTATTTTATGTTTTGTCAGTAAAAATGTATTTCCGAGGTTGGCAACACTGGCAGCTACATGCATGCCCCCGCCATGCTCTGCGAAGGGGCAGAACACTCCCGGCTGTGGGAGCAAGACTGGGGATATCCAGGTGGCCAGGCCACGTATGCACAGAAGAGCGCGGCCGGCCAGAACACCAGGGGTGATATCTGCTGAACGGAATGGTCAGTGTGCATGGCGGTGGAGCCCCAGATAAGTATAAATACAGGGGTATTGCTTGTCTCAGGGCCTCTTTAAAGAGTTGACAGTTTTACTCACAGATCACAGACAACGCAATCATTTTAGTATAACTGTTTATTATCATTATCATTCATTGCTATTGCATCTTTATGTAACATCAGCTGTTAATTTGAACTGAAAGGAGATGAGTGTTTTGCAATTCTGCCTGATTTGGTATCTTGGACATCGGTACAGGCCGCTCTGCCTGCAGAAGCTGGAGATAAGATCTGGCGTGTAGTTTGCCGCCTCTTCTTCTAGGTAAGGTTGTGCAGTGTGAGGACAGTTTGTACTCTGCTGAGACAGTCACAGAAGATTCATCAGCCAACAGGAAGGTAAGCCGCAGTCAGGGGCGGACATACGGCCGTGCAGGCCGTGCCGCCGCACGAGGGCCCCTGAAGTTCCGTTTTCTTCAGGGGCCCATGGCATTAAGTACTTTTTTTTTTTTTTTTTAATATTTTTTTTTTTTTTTTATTATTTTATTCCCGGGGGCCCCCCGACTCCTATCCTCCCTCCCTCCCTCACCTCGGGGGCCCCCTCCCGATATGCGCGGCGGGAGAGCGAGCGAGCGGCAAATGCAGGAAGGGCTCTCCAGGCATCCGCTAGAGGCCCAGCCGCTTGGTCTCCAATATGTCTCCAGTTGGAGACATATTGGAGACTCAGCGGCTGGGCCTCTAGCGGATGCCTGGAGAGCCCTGAAGACTTCCTGCATTTGCCGCTCACTCTCCCGCCGCGCATATCGGGAGGGGGCCCCCCGAGGTGAGGAAGGGAGGGAGGGAGGATAGGAGTCGGGCCCCCCACCCGGCTACCTACCCACCCGGCTACCTACCCACCCGGCTACCTACCTACCCACCCGACTACCTAACCACCCACCAGGCTTCCTACCTACCTACCCACCCGACTACCTAACCACCCACCAGGCTTCCTACCTACCTACCCACCCGGCTACCTACCCACCCACCAGGCTTCCTACCTAACCACCCACCCAACTACCTAACCACCCACCCGGTTACCTACCCACCCGGCTACCTACCCACCCACCAGGCTTCCTACCTAACCACCCACTCAACTACCTAACCACCCACCCGGCTACCTACCCACCCGGCTACCTACCCACCCGGCTACCTACCTACCTACCCGGCTACCTACCTAACCACCCACCCGGCTACCTACCTAACCACCCACCCGGCTACCTACCGGGCTAGTTACCAACCCACCCACCAGGCTACCTACCCACCCACCCGGCTACCCGGCTACCTACCTAACCACCCACCCGGCTACCTACCTAACCACCCACCCGGCTACCTACCTAACCACCCACCTGGCTACCTACCTAACCACCCACCCGGCTACCTACCGGGCTAGTTACCAACCCACCCACCAGGTTACCTACCCACCCACCAGGCTACCTACCTACCCACCCACCAGGCTACCTACCCACCCACCAGGCTTCCTACCTACCCACCCGGCTACCTACCTACCCACCAGGCTACCTACCCACCCACCAGGCTACCTACCTACCCACCCACCAGGCTACCTACCCACCCACCAGGCTTCCTACCTACCCACCCGGCTACCTACCTACCCACCCGGCTACCTACCCACCCACCAGGCTTCCTACCTACCCACCCGGCTACCTACCTAACCACCCACCCGGCTACCTACCTACCCACCCACCCGGCTACCCACCCACCAGGCTTCCTACCTAACCACCCACCCGGCTACCTACCTAACCACCCACCCGGCTACCTACCGGGCTAGTTACCAGCCCACCCACCAGGCTACCTACCCACCCACCCGGCTACCCACGCACCCACCAGGCTACCTACCTACCCACCCACCGGGCTACCTACCTACCTACCGGGCTAGTTACCCACCCACCCACCAGGCTACCTACCCACCCGGCTACCTACCCACCCACCCACCAGGCTACCAACCCACCCACTCAACCAGGCTACCAACCCACCCACCCACTCACCCACCCACTAGGCTACCTATCCACCCAACCACCCATGGGAGCTGCGCGCCGGATGGAGGCTGGGACAGGAGGTCTGCTGCTGCAGGTGAGTAAATGTTTTTGTTTTATTTATATTAGCAGGTGTATGTTCTGGGCAGGTCTGCCACATGATTGCATGTATTTTCTTCGCAAATCTGCCGACATGATTGCATGTATTTTCTGGGCATATCTGCCGACATGATTGCACGTATTTTCTGGGCATATCTGCCGACTTGTTTGCACGTATTTTCTGGGCATATCTGCCGACTTGATTGCATGTATTTTCTGGGCATATCTGCCGACTTGTTTGCACGTATTTTCTGGGCATATCTGCCGACTTGTTTGCACGTATTTTCTGGGCATATCTGCCGACTTGATTGCACGTATTTTCTGGGCATATCTGCCGACTTGATTGCACGTATTTTCTGGGCATATCTGCCGACTTGATTGCACATATTTTCTGGGCATATCTGCCGACATGATTGCACGTATTTTCTGGGCATATCTGCCGACATGATTGCACGTATTTTCTGGGCATATATGTGTATTTTCTTGAGAAAACCTGCACAATTATGTGAATTTTCTGGGGAAAGGGTCACCAAAACTTGGGCCCACTGTCTTTGCGTTGCACTTTTCAAGGGAACCTGAGGTGAGAATAATATTGAGGCTGCCATATTTCTCTCCTTTTAAGCAATACCAGTTGCCTGGCTGCCGTGCTGGTCCTCTGCCTCTTATTCTTTCAACCATAGACCCTGAACAAGCATGCAGCAGGTCAGGGGTTTCTGACAATATTGTCAGAACTGAGAAGATTAGCTGCATGCTTGTTGCTGGTGTAATTCAGTTTATTACTGCAGCCAAATAGATCAGCAGGGCCGCCAGGCAACTAGTATTGTTTAAAAGGAAATAAACCCTCACCCCGGGTTCGCTTTAAGTTAGTTAGCTCCGCCCTCATCCGGTCATTGCCACGCCCATTTTTTTGCCGCGGCGCTACGCGCCGCAGGTTCTGTCCACTAATTTTTGCCGCGGCGCGCGAAGCGCGCCGCAGGTTGTAGCCACGCCCATATTTTGCCGCGGCGCGCTACGCGCGCCGCAGGTCATAGGGGGCCCACAATTACAATTTTGCACAGGGGCCCACTGCTGGCTGTGTCCGCCACTGGCCGCAGTCATTAAGATACACTTGATAATTTGGGCTGTACACAAATCTATAAGGGCTCTTACACAGTGGGAGGTTGCGTTGCAGGGGACGTTAAGGTCGCATAACGTTCCCCTAACGCAACGCATGGTGGTGCTAAAGGTGGACACTACATAGAGCTGTGTTATGCGGCTCTTGGTGCGCCGTTTTCGTTCATATGAATCATTGCTAGCAGGCAGAGAATGATTCATATGAATCATTGCTAGCAGGCAGAAACCGAGAATGATTCATATGAATCATTGCTAGCAGGCAGAGAATGATTCATATGAATCATAGCTAGCAGGAAGAGAACCGGCATTGCAGTGCAGTGAATATTAATTAGCCATGTGGCTAGGCAAAGTAGCGGACTCTCCCCTCCTCCTCTCCTGCACACAAAAAACAATAAAACAACATTACTGAGCATGTGCAAACAGTCTAACGCAGCTAAAACCACCTGTAACGCACAGCATGCAGCACTTTCTAAATACTGCTACACGTTACACACAACGCAACATGTGCACTGCGAATGTCACACAGACTTTGCATTGCTGTGCGTTAGTCTGCGTTGGAACATTTTCTAACGTGCAACTTTAACGTTGCACTGTGAAAGAGGCCATAAACTACATGATCTTTTCGAAATATTCTATTTTTTTTTACTTGTTCCCACTTTTCCCCTTAACATTTGTAGCAATTATGGTGCCACTCGTATGCATAAGGGCATTGCAATTAACCGCTAAAGTCAGCATGAAATTACGCAAAATTACGTAGTGTTTGAGAAATTATGGTTCCTGTTTGCAGTTACCAACCGAACTGATTACTTTTTTTCAGAAATTTCACAATACGATTTTGTATTGTAATTGCAAATTACGATGCAAAATTACGACTGTGCGAAAATTTGTGCTCATCACTCGTCAGAGGTTATAAAGGAACTGTAGTCAAAATATTACATCATGAATAAAAGTGCTTTTTTTACAACATTAATTTATAGATTATGAAATCAGTGTTTGCCCATTGTAAAATCTTTCCTCTGTGAACATCTTTAGTACTGGCAGGTGATCTCTGCGGAATGTTCATTTAGGCCTAGTGCACACCAAAAACCGCTAGCAGATCCGCAAAATGCTAGCAGATTTTGAAACGCTTTTTCTTCTTTTTCTGTAGCGTTTCAGCTAGCATTTTGCGGTTTTGTGAAGCATTTTTGGTGTAGTAGATTTCATGTATTGTTACAGTAAAGCTGTTACTGAACAGCTACTGTAACAAAAAACGCCTGGCAAACCGCTCTGAAGTGCCGTTTTTCAGAGCGGTTTGCGTTTTTCCTATACTTAACATTGAGGCAGAAACGCATCCGCAATCCAAAATCTGCAGCAGCCCGGGAGTATGCGTTTCTGCAAAACGCCTCCCGCTCTGGTGTGCACCAGCCCATTGAAATACATTACCCAAGCGGATCCGCACCCGCAAGCGGATCGCAAACCGCAGCTGAAACGCTCTGGTGTGCACTAGGCCTTACTGAGAGTTCTAAATGGATTCCAAAACATAGCTGGTCTACCGGAAATTTCAGGGGGGGGGGGGGCTATTTACGCATAATGAGCTGCTAAGCCTCAGTGGGAGGATGGGGCTGCATATCAGTATATCACAATATATACTGTAGCTATAGGAAGCGTTTCTGATGCCAGGATATTTAAAGGTAAAGTCAGTGCTGGTCGTAATGGAAAAATCTACGCTTACGGATCATTACGCGTAATTTTACGCTATTACGCATTACGCAATTACGGTTACGGCGTAGGAAATTATCTACGGTTCATCACTGTAATTACGCGTTAACTTACGCAGTTACGCGTAAGGATACCGTAATGTAGGCGCTTACACTACGATGTTACGCGTAGTGCCGTAATACCCATTAATGCGTATTTTTTGACACATACGGACGATGTGTACGCAATAGCCGTCAATGTGACAGCTATTGCGTACACCTCATTCGTATGCGTCAAAACGTACGCTTATATACTGAAGAGCGGGAGAAGATACTATTGGTTGCTTAGGATGTTGACTGATTGGCTACTCTTAGAAAAGGGGAGTTTTTAAGTTAGTAATTACGCGTAAATCTTCGTAAAATTATGCATACCTAGCAATTACGGTAGACAGTGTAATTACGATACCACTTAACTCCTTACGCGTAAATAATTACGCATAAGACCGTAAGTTACGCGTAGCGCTTACGCGTAAATTCACATTGAATTACGATGCGTAATTACGCTCATGCGTAATTTCGGCCCAGCACTGGGTAAAGTAGGTAATCTGAATAATTTACTGTGTTTTACAAAATGTCGTTACTGTTCCTCTTTAAAGTCTGATTGTAGTACTTTATTTTTTTTATTTAATTTGTTTTACAGCTGTATGCAATGAACGACCACAGGTTCACTTTAAGTTATAAACACGTCTGAAAGGTATATAAAATAGATTGCAACTTCTTTAAATGGGTGTAGGTGGCAGTATAAATCATTTTCAAATTACATAAGCATCCACCTAATTGGTTAAAGTGGACCCGAACTCCGAACTTCCTCTCTGCTCTAAAAGATAAGCAACAGCATAATAAACTTTACAGAAAAACATTTCTTTGTTACAGCTGATACAAATCCTGCAATAAATCTGCAGTATTTCTACTTTCTGCTTTCATGGAAGCAGACTGAGGCTAGGTGCACACACAGCAGAAAAGCTACCGTTGCCGGAAACGCTGCATTTTGCCGCTAATGGAAGTCTTTGGGCCACAGGAAAAAAACGCATTTTAAAAACGTATATGCGGTTTGAAAAACGCTGGTGTTGTTGCATAATCTTCAAAAACGCATGAAAAACGCACATAACAGAAGTCAATGGAAACGCAATGCTATGCGTTTTTCATGCATTTTCCTACTTTTTTTTATGTGTTTTTGCTTAAAAAAAATGTTTGTGATGTATTTCCGCTTCCTGTTGACTTCCTAGTGATTTGTATAAAATGCAAAATGAAAACGCATGAAAAACACATACAAAAGCACATGCGTTTTTTTTTTTATATGCGAACCAAAAACGCATTGAAACGCACACAAAACACTTGAAAAACGCATCTGCGGTAAAAACTGCTAACGCAAACGCACCAAAATGCAGCAAAAATGCACAAGAAATGCACACAACATTAACATAAAACATGACATAAAACGCAGCTTTTCATGCTATGTCATGTGTGCACCCAGTCATAAGGCTATGACTTGTAAAGAAATGACACCGAGCGCCCAATATAGTGTAGTATGTACTGGAATGTGGAATATGTAAAGAGTACAAGATATATATACTCACAAAGCAGGGATACCTCCAAGGCAACCACTGTGTAGGCAGGTGGGGAGATTGTCCTGACCCCACTCAGGAATAAGAAGTCGCTCTCTGTAGATAGGGAAAATGGGGGGATCCGCCTCCAACAAGGGTGGATGCAAAACCAGGAAAAAGAACACCAGGCACCAGAAGGATAAAAACAGGCTGTAAAATTGTTAAAAAATGCTTGGGAGGCAGTGGTGGACTTACCTCCTATAAGCAGACACTAGAAACTGTCTATTAGTAGAAGAAATAATTTATTGGCACACTCCATAATAGGTTGCAACATGTTTCGCAGGCAATCTCCTGCTTCCTCAGGAAATTAACCTCCTCAGCAGTAAGCCTAAGCTGAGCTCGGGCTAAACCGGCGCAGAGGATTTCTCAGCCCCGGGTGGGCCGATTTGCACACTTTTTCCTTTGTTACACGCAGCTAGCACTTTGCTAGCTGCGTGTACTAGCCGATCGCCGCTGCTCTGCGCCGATTCGTCGCTACCCGCCGCGTTAGAGGGCCCCCTAGATCCCTTGCGCAGCCTAGCCAATCACCGCCAGACTGCGCTAAGGGGTGGATCGGGACTCCCCCAGACGCCATGACGTGGATGACGTCATCCCGATCGTCGCTATGGCGACGGGGGAAGCCAAACAGTAAATCCCGTTCTGAAAGGGATTTCTTGTTTGCTCTGATCGCCAGAGGCAATCAGAAGGGGTGGGGGATGCCAATGCACATCGGCTATCATGTAGCTAGCGCTAGGCTAGCTACATGATTAAAAAAGAAAAAAAATTAAAAGTGCTGCGCCGCCATCTTGGCGGTTTTAATAGACCGCCAGGGAGGTTAAGAGTAGGGGAGCATACAACAGTGTAGGGTCCAAGATACGCCAGGCGCCTTGTGGACCCTACACTGTTGTATGCTCCCCTACTCTTAATTGCCTGAGGAAGCAGGAGATTGCCTGCGAAACACGTTGCAACCTATTGTGGAGTATGCCAATAAATTATTTCTTCTACTAATAGACAGTTTCTAGTGTCTGCTTATAGGAGGTAAGTCCACCACTGCCCCCCAAGCATTTTTTAACAATTTTACAGCCTGTTTTTATCCTTCTGGCGCCTTTGTTCTTTTTCTTGATAAGGCTATGACTATTACTTATTACTATTACTTACTGTAATACTGTAAACTATACTAAAAACTGTTATATTTTAACCCCTTAGTGAGTGAAAGCGGACCTGAGCTCAGAACTTCCTCTCTGCTCTAAAAGAAAAACAACAGCATAATAAACCTTTAAAGAATAAAACATTTCTTTGTTACAGCTGATACAAATCCTGCAGTAAATCTGCAGTGTATCTACTTCCTGCTTTCATGGAAGCAGACTATGGTAGGGACTAGGTTGTGAGCCCCTCTGAGGGACAATTAAGTGACGAGACAATACACTCAACAACACTGCGGAAGATGTCGGCACTATATAAATAAATGAGTCTCCAGTATTAGGTAGCCCCCCTCACCAGGATAGATAGCAGATGTGTCCCCAGTATAGGTAGCCAGAAATCAGGGCTCAATCGGGTGTGCGGAATTACTGGCGTTCGATTTCCCAAAGACAGACAGACCCCCGGCTGGTGTCACCTCAAGTGTAAGTGGGTCCCCCTCCCATGCCCGTGTGGAGTGTTGAAGGCTCCTCTATAATGCTGGTGCGGACCCTTGCCTCCTCTGGTGCATTTTTCAATTGTTGCCACAAGCCTGTGTATGACGTTGCTACATGCGCCAGTGTCAGGTGGTACAGGCCCTTGCAGTGACGCTGGACAGAGGAGGGGGCCAGAAGTCACGCCAGTGGACAGGTGAGCCTATAACATTCCACACGGCATGGGGGGGGACGACGACACATATACACTTGGGAGGCAGCAGCGGCGGTGCTAGGACGATTTATGATATATTTCATGCTGAAATTTACTGTAAATCGGTGTGCAAAGTGTGGCCAGGTAACAGAGTCCTCTCTGATTCTCTCATCGAATCTGATCCATCTAATAGTCGGTCTGGTGGCAGATCAAATAATGTATGGCCATCTTCAGCCTGCGCTGGCTCTCACTCAAACCCTCTAGTGCAGTGCGATCACTTGGCCCATGTGCTGTGCTATGATCACAGTGGCCAAATCACTACAAGCAGATGCTCTGCATCAGCCGATAGTCATCAACTTTGATGGTTTTTATAGAAGAGAATCTGTAAGTAAAAAAGTGCCCCTATAGGGTACTTAACTCGAGAGGGGTAAGCCTCTGCAGAGGCGGCCTTAGAGTACGTGAGGTCTGGGGCGAGTGTCATACGCGAGGCCATAAGTGTGTGTATGCCATTTACCATACCACCATGCTCACGGGCTTGTCCACTTCTAATGCAGTTCGCCTTATTATTGTTAAAAAACAATTAAGTTTGTTAAAAGTTCACTAAGCCAACCAATAAACTGGAGACGGGTACTAGGTTGGCTGAGGAGCTAGGGATGGGTACTAGGCTGGCTGGCTAGGGAGCTACTAATGAGTGCCAGACTGGCTGGAGAGCTAACGATAGGTATTGGCTGGCTGGGGAGCTTGGGATAGATACAGGCTGGCTGGGAAGCTAGGGAAGTGTACCAGACTGGCTGGGGATGGGTGCTAGGCTGAATGGGGAGCTGGGGAGCCCCCATGCCTTTTCTGCACCACCACCAGGGGACAGGGTGATATGTGTTGTGTCTGTTGGCCTGACTTTGCCTGCTGACTCAGATTCTGTTGGTGGTATTGTACAGTCTTTGCCTGTTTAGCAAATTCCAAAATATGATGCTACCGAGTCCTGTGAGTGGTTGATTGTCGCAAACTCGCTGTGGTTGGCGCTGGGTATGTGGTATTTTGTGGGCCCATGGCCACGAATGCTATGTGCATGACGTAAATCATGATGTCAATGCGCAGGGCGCTCTCGTCTGGGGGCATGCAATCAAGGACACGTGCGCCGGTGGATCAGCAATTGAGCATGAGCGGACCAGGAAGAACGGGGCTCTCAGTGTGAGCGCAGTGGGCATGACTGCGGGGCCCCTTCAGGTGCGGAGCCTGGGGCTGTGTACCCCCGATCCAGCGCGGGCAGCCCCCAAAAATCCACCATCATGCCTGCACCACATGGCGATACATTTAGGATCCAGTGCAGACACAGTACCATCTTCCCACTTGGGCTGCGGCGGAAATAGCAAAGCACGATTGGGTTAGCTCTACTGCACAGGCATGAGACGCCTGCGCAGTAGAGTGGACCCCATCGGGCTTGGCTATTTTTGGCCCCTGAGGTGCACTTTTCTTCATTACAGGTTCTCTTTAAGATCAAGAAATGAGGGCTTTTTTTTCTAGTTGCCATAGGCAGCACTCTGTTTCTCTCATTGGTAATACATCACTTCCACGCTCCGCGCTCTGCTTACCTTCCGACCAGAACAATAGCGCAATCAGCCGCTGGAATAAAAATTGTAAACATTCTCATAGTTGAATGAACTACAGAATTTCAAGTTCATTTGAATTTGTATTGGATTAATTTTTGAATAATTAGTTGTATTGTGCATATATTAGCATGCCTACAAATCAATTAAACTGTATGCATCCAAACTCATTACTCAATTATTTGACAGAATCAGACAAATAAGCTACTGTATTATACTTCTGACAACCACGGCGACAAGTATTTCAGATTTGTGTGAACTGAGTGATGTGAATTCTAATCTCACAGTTATCCTCCGGCATTGTTCTATTGACCTTTGTATGATCAGTTTTTAAATAATTTATTATGATTTTTTTAGTGTGTGCATAATGATGAGGATGGACCTTGAAGCTGATTTTACACTTCATTTTGGCATTGTGGTGTGGTGCTCCTGTCACATCGCAATGCAACGCCAAAAATGACAAATGTGACCCTGTGGCGGAGTGTGCCGACAGGGTCATATGATTAAGCCCGCCCTTCCTCTCCACTCAGCAACATAGCCCTTGCTGGACAGGAAGTACGTCACTGCAATTTTTGTTGTCCACACATGCGCACCGTACACACGTCGATTACATTTCTGCATCGCCCAATGACTTCCGTCACCGCTGCATCACCACGGAAGTCATGCCCAGGGATGGGCTTCCAGGTAGCTATGAACATATATGGGATAAAGAGGCGCCCTGGTTGTATAAAATACGTTAAAACAACTAAAAATAAACAAGTGAGGTGGCTTAACTCAGAGACGAAATTCTTACACAAAGAATTCTTAGACAAAGAATTTAGTCTCTGAGGTAAGCCACCTCACTTGTTTCTTTTTAGTTGTTTTTAATGTATTTTATACAACCAGGGCGCCTCTTTATCCCCTATATGTGCTAAATCCACCCCTCAACATCCCCCGTTGTAGGGGTATAAGCATTAGCCACTGTGTTTTTACATGAGCCTAGTGCTTCTTTTTATCAAGGGGAGCGACCAGCTGAGGTCATGACGGACCACCCCGAGTGGAGTCGGGTTCATTGTCTCTACCTGCTGCCCGTGGTCGGTTGCCCCTAGCAACCCACCTTTGTGAGTAGACCTTTTGCTTAATTCTTTCCAAAAAATGTGTTACATTGACATACTGCACCTTTGGGTTCCCGTTTTCTCTCTTGTATCTTTTGCTCCAGGGTGCTCACACACCCCATCCACTTTAACCTCCTTGGCGGTAACCCCGTGTGTGACACGGGGTAAGCCGCCGGAGGGTGCCGCTCAGGCCCTGCTGGCCCGATTTACATAATTTTTTTTTCAAACACACAGCTAGCACTTTGCTAGCTGCGTGTTTGCTCTGATCGCCGCCGCCCACCGCCGATGCACCTCTACCCGCCGCGGAAACAGGCCCCCCCCCCGCATACCACTTGCGCAGCCTGGCCAATCGCCGCCAGGCTGCGCTATGGGGTGGATCGGGACTCCCTGTGATGTCACGACGTCCGTGACGTCGATGACGTCACTCCAATCGTCGCCATGGAGACGGGGGAAGCCCTCAAGGAAATCCCGTTCAGAACGGGATTTCCTTATGGGCAAGCGGCGCCGGCGGCGATCGGAGGGGACGGGCGGACGCCGCGGGGAGGGGGGAAGCATGTAGCTAGCGCTAGGCTAGCTACATGCTAAAAAAAAAAAATGGCGAAAAAAACCCTCCCGCCATACCGCCAGGGGGGTTAAGTAGCTATGAAGCTACTTGGATTGGAAATGTTAATGAAGAGCTGATTAATCAGCTGTGACCAGGGGTGACCGAGGGTTAACTTACCCATCAACCTGCGGGATCCTCTGCAAGTCAATTGCATCATACGCGACGTGTTGGCTGTGTTCCACGACTCACTACCGCGCTTCCTCCTTCAAGCTGGATGGAGAAAGCACAGTAGAGTCATGGAATGTGGTCAACACGTCGCGTATGATGCGATTGACTTGCAGAGGATCCCGCAGGCTGATGGGTAAGTTAACCCTCCGTCACCCGTGGTCACAGCTAATTAATCAGCTCTTCATTAACATTTCAAATCTGAGTAGCTACGGCTTCTTAGCTAATCGGAAACCCATCGCTGGTCATACCGGATAGTGCTGCATACTTTGCTTGGGCTTGGTGGCTATTTTGGAAGTTTCCGGTGCAAAGCGATGTGGTAAATGTAAAAGGCCCCATACACGCGCATTGCAAGTGTAAAAGGGGTCTCTGGCATACGAATGAGAAAATTAGCACAGTTTGTTTTCTAAAGTACTGTTGCCATGGTTGCAAAAAAAAGTGCAATTTGAGCTGTCAATTTTAATAACTCTTCAGGTATCCACTAATAATAAGCCACACACAAATTGTATGACCTTTACTTATTTACAAAGGAGAACCAGGCTAAAGTCCGACATCACTGGACTGCAGAGAGACTGTGATTTATAGTCCTGGATTATTAACCCTGCCAGTGAAAAGAAAGCATATCGAAACATGAGCATGCCCTAAAAAGGGTTAATACTATATATACTTATTTATCTTATTATGTTACTTGTCACTTCAGGTATACTTTAAGCAAGGCGTCCATGGTCTTGGACACACTCTTTGTAGGTTTTATGGAGCTAAGCAGGATGAGTCCACCACATCACCCCTCAATTATATAGTACAAGATGGACAGATCACTTTTACATTGTTTTTGAAGTAGTGGAAATAAGCCTTTTTTTACTTTATGTCTAAATCCAATTCACGTACAGTGAGATTTTTAATCTGGGAACACAGAGTTTAGCATTAAAGGAACGAGTCAGCAAAGCTGTTTTATTAATTGTTGCGTCGTGCCTGATGTTCTCCCCCCCCCCCCCCCCCCCCCAGTATTCTGGACACATAATAAATAATACAAGTTAAATGATGCTAGTTTTACAGGAGGATGAAGCAGGCGCCTCTTCTGTTGATGAAAGATCTGCAGATTAGTCTACGAATAATAAAACAGTGAAAATTAGATCATAAAAAGGCAATCCCACCATGATATCATATTGAAAGAAGAAGACAGAACTTGCCAAAATAAAAATAAAAAAACCTTAAAAACAAAATGTACAAGCCCAGTCATAACCGGTTCTCTTTAAAGGGTAGCTCTGGCAATAGAAAAGGTGAACACGGCTTTCAGTGTGGCCAGGCTAAAACACAATAGCCTAAGCTAAAGCAAATGTGAAGCAATTATAAAGTTATACGCTCACCTGTGGAGAGGCTCTGGATCCCACAGAGCCTTCCTGGTCCTCTCACGGTGTCCTCGTACCAGCGCTGTCTTCGTGTGCTTCTCCAGACGGGCGGCTCTGTTCTGCACCTGCTTACCTCAGTAGTGGAAAGCCTTTGGATAGTCCAGAGGCTTCTCATATCTTCTTATATCCCACCGTTCCAGCAGAGGGTCACTCTTGACCCAGCAGGTCTAATAGGTTTCTACTAGAACTACGTTAACATATTATGCAGTGGTGCACATCAGATAAATGGGGTTAATCTATTGGGTTAATCTAAGGTAGGATGTGCAAGGAGCACAGAGTAAGTAACAAGATCATGCAATGGGGTTCAATGTAAAATAGAGCAAATCCATTCTAGTCTGCGTAGTCTGTGAGAGGGGTGCCCAACAGTCAGGGCAGGGGTGTTTCTTGGGCAGTGCGACTGCCCTGGGCGCAGACTGGCAAGTAGAAGAAGGGGGGTGCAGGCAGAACTAGGACATAACCGCTAGGGAGCTGGTAACGCGCGGTGCAGCCAAATGGAAAAAGTAAGAAGATTACCAGCTCAATCACCTTTCCTGACTCCTCCTAGGATGCCTGCGTCAGATGTCAAGTCATCATCGCGTCACCACCACGTGATGACACCTGATGTCCTGTAACGGTACTGCAGGCTGTCAGTGCTCGGCGTCCATGGAGGATTCGGCTTGCCTGGGCTCTATTCGCCTGTGTGTTCTCCTGGTCCCAGCTTCTTCCTGGATGAGCGGCTGGTCACTAGTAAGTAGGCAGAGCTACTTGTGACCCGTGGCTGTGTG
The DNA here is from genome assembly GCF_040937935.1 of Hyperolius riggenbachi. Lineage (NCBI taxonomy): Eukaryota > Metazoa > Chordata > Amphibia > Anura > Hyperoliidae > Hyperolius > Hyperolius riggenbachi. The sequence goes on along the minus strand of NC_090650.1, from coordinate 53,342,473 downwards.
ACTGTCCCTAAAGAGTAAGGGTTTGTGAGTCCAAAGGGGATGGAGGCGCAATTTTTACACACTCGCCCTGGGTGCAATTTAGCCTAGAAACTGCTCTGAGTCAGGGTGCAAGATCAAGCTGCAAACACTAGGGCGAGGGCCCTGCCAGAGGCTTACAATCTAAGGGGTAGTGGTAGAGTTACAATAAGTGCATCTGTTGAAAGGGTGCTCAGCAGATTGTATTATGGTACTGATGGGGGAGGGGGGGGGGTGTAGGTGAGCAAGAAAAGGTGATTCTTGAGGGCTTATTTAAAGGACAACTAAGGTGAGAGGTAAATGGAGGCTGCCATATTTATTTGCTTTTACACAATACCAGTTTCCTGGCCATCCTGCTGATCCTCGGCCTCTAATACTTTTAGCCATAGACCCTGAACAAGTTTGCAGCAGATCAGGGTTTTCTGACATTATTGTCATATTTGACAATATCGGCTGCAAGCTTGTTTCTGTTGTTATTCAGACACATCTGCAGCCAAACAGACCAACAGGGCTGCCAGGCAACTGGTATTGTTTAACAATTATTCCTTCAATTCGGTGCCACCACGACTGGCAAAAAACATGGATACCACGTCCATATTTCCTCTTTACCTTTTCTAAAAAAGTCTCCCTGTAAAAAGCAAAACAAGAGTTAGACCTAGAAAGCGGTAAAACGTAAATGAAAGCGTGCTGCTTGTGAAGTCATGGAACAAGCATCTCCCACGAGCATGTTTTGGCTTCAAGAAAGGTTTTCCTCTTTACATGGCTTGAGTGGCCGATCGGGACAATAGCTATTATGTACACGAGTACATTTAAGAACCCCTGTGATGACATGCCCTGCAGAAACCAGCACCATTAATAATCAGCCCATCATCCCCTCTTTGTCTCCGCTGCCCTGCACTCCTATTAGAATTTTATGAGTCGTTTAAAAGTTCCTCTTGACCAAAGAAGGGAACACAAGACCCTAATGTACATCGCTGGCATGGCCGGACAGGAACGCAGCACTCGATCACTGCTGCTTTACCTCGAACTTACAAAATTCATTGGAAAGAATTGCATGAACCTGCCTGCCAGAGGAATAAATTATTCAATTAGGCACATTAAACATCCCCTGGCCTCCCCCATGAGGTCCTATTTTTGTAAATTATTAACACACATTAGTTCTCGCTTGCTGATCAATTATCTTTGAATGTCTCATGCATGTCTTATACGGGCAGTGGCTTTTACACATATACACAAGATTAACATTTTTCTTCATCCTTAAACAGTAATGTATTGCTCTGCAAAATAATGCAAAAAAAAATCTATATTTGGAATAATAAGAACAATCCTACACTTAAAGGACACCCGAAGCAAAAATAAACAAATTGAATAAACAATTGTATCTATCTTCCTAAAAATGACTTTTTACGATATTCCAGTTTTATTTTTAAGTTTTAATTGTTTTATTGTTTTTGCTCAATGACACATCAATTGAAGTATGCCAGAGCTAAAATCTATGAACTATTGACCATTTTTATCTCTTTCCTGCTCACAGAAGCCATTTTCTGCTAGAAAAGTGTTTTATAGTTAGAATTTTTTATCAGCGAGTGTCACACTGTAGTCACTTCCTGTCTGAGTCAGGACTGAGTCAGCCACTTACATACCTGATATTTAACTCTTTCAAGCAGAGAAAGAAAAAAAAGGAACACAGCATAGTTATTAGTGTGCTTGGAAGTGTACATACCCATGTTTCTCTCATCATGTCACACGTCACTTCGGGTATCCTTTAAAATTAACCTAAAGGTAATTAAAGAAAAAAACCTACCTAAGGAAGAGGAATACTCTGGTTCCTATACAGCACACATGTCAAACTCCGGCCCGCGGGCCAAATCTGGCCCTCAGAGCCATTAAATTTGGCCCTCAAGTGGTTTACCCACTTTGCATTATGTTTGTCCCACTCTAGACTACCAGAGAAGCTATATTGGAGGTGAAGCCCTAGAACGCCAGGGAAGCCGTACGGTGGAGGTAGGGGGAAAGCACTCACCACTAGGGAAGTCTATAGGGGAGGGAGGACCACTAGACACCAGGGAACTGTATAGGAGTTGGAGGGGGTGCATTAGACACCTGGGAACTTTATAAGGAAGGAAGGTGGACAGTAGACATTGAGGTTGGCCTGCGACCAGGTCCCAGTGACCAATTTCGGCCCGCTTTGTATTTCAGTTTGACACCCCTGCTATAGAGCCTTCACGTTCCTCTCACGTTTCCCGCGTTCCATCGCTGGATCCCTGATTCAAATCTCCAGCCATGGGAGATGTTGGAAGTCTTCGGGAGCCGAGTTTTCCCAAAGACGGATGGCTCTGTACTGTGCGAGCGTGCGAGACAGGGTGCTCACGCATGCGCAACACGGAACACTCGGGCTTCCTAAGACTTCCGAAGCCTCGGGCAATGGCAGTCTGTCGGAGACTGCTAGCGGGGGAGCCAGCGCAGCAACAACAGGACCAGGAGAGGAATGGGAAGGCTCTATGGGACCCAGAGCCTTTCCTCTCCATAGGTGAGTAACTGGTTTTGTTTTGTTTTTTACTCTCGCTTCAGACTCCCTTTAAATATTAAAAACAACCCAGGCTAAATGCACACAATGGGGTATGTTCACCAGACTGCGGTAAAGTGTAACGTATAAGTGGTAGACATGTTGAACATGGTATTTAGATGGGTAAAACATTACCATGTGTAGCTAATTAACATTTTACTATCCTTTGATAACATATTACCCTTAGTGTGGCCATGCGACAGGCGATTTCGGCCATCCGATTCGATTATTACAATCGGATGAATATTGTTGCTGCCAAGAGTATGCCAGAAAATGGTTGCATGTATCAATCAGACATAGTGTAAGATGGAGGGCCGACATGCTCGGTCGTGTGTACGGCAGTAACGGCGTGTGATATCGGGCAGAGCGCCAAACGTGATGGAACCCCCGGGTGATGTCCCCCCTATTGTAAAATGTGCCCCCTAGTGCCCCGTGCAATGTACTTTACTTGCTGTTATTCGCGGCTGGCTCCATGCTTCATCCACATACACACGCCCCACGTTGTTTCCGGCATATACATGGGCATGTGTGTGACGTCAATTGCCAATGTGTTGAGGATCTACCAGTTATCATTCACTGATGTGCTTGTGACGCTTTCAACTGCATTGTGTATCAGCAGCAGAGATGGGCAATGACATATTCAAAACTACAGTTTGCGTACAAATAGAATGCAGTTTGCACGCCATGGGGCCCACCTGTGAAAATGTCTTGACCACCCCAACCTACGTCGCGCCCTCCTCCTCCTCCCAATGGTAACCACCTGACCAGGGCCGGTTCAAGTAACAATTGGGCCCTAGGACAAAATTATCCTGGGGGGCCCCCCAACAGACACCCCCTGACCAAAAAGCGTCATTAGAGGCCCTTTGTTGCAGCCAAATTTCCCTCCTGGGCCCCTGAGCTGGCTACTGAACCTCACCCAATCAACTCCCAACTTAACAGACTCCACAGAGTCCCTGAAGAGCAACAGTTAAGATGGGGAGGGACATCTTGGGGGCCCCTACAGGCTCTGGGGCCCTGGGGCAATTGCCCATTTTTTCCTATGGTAGCTCCGGCCCTGCACTTGACCACCCCTCGCTAGACCCCTAGCAAAAGTTCCTATAATAACCCCCTTCTCCCCCAACAAGTGTGCAACAATTCCCCTCTCTCAATAACATATGTGGCCTCTCTCAATAACATATGTGGGCAGTATAACAACGCCCCCCTCCCACCATAAATAGCAACGTGTGGCCAGTATAAATATCCCCCCCCCCCACACACACACACACACACCACCACCGTCAGGTCCTTCTGCAGTTGTAGATGTTGTGGGGGCTACAGTTAAACCATTGCCTGCCCATTGGACTGACATTACCTCTCCACCCAAAAAAAAACTGCCTCCTGTGCCCCTCAGGACAGTACTGCCAAGCAGCTCTTGGTATAGAGAATACCCTCACTCCCCACCCCCAGAAAAACTGCAGCCTGGACAATAACCATCCTCAAGACATATATTTAATTGGCCCAATTCTCAGCTCCATACAATTTGCATTATTAGCATCCTTGACCACCTCTAGTCAGCATTTATCACACAGGTTGGTTATTCAGCAGTCATTGGACTGTTGTGGGCCGCCAACGCCTGCTCAGATATGATGCACTGTTCAGGCACCAAACCACCAGCATTACTGAACACCTACTGCAGGCTGTCATGAGCGCATCTGACGTGCGGTGACCCCGCTGCTGTCACCTATCCGTGTGAAACGGCCCTTAAAATGTTGGATTTCCTTTTGTCCCCCTGGAGTCACATCTTTCAAAATACCGTTCTGCATCATTATCTACTGTATTAACATATTATATTATTAATCCTATTCTCCGCTGATAACAATATAAGTCCATCTGTTGTATAAAATAATCATTTGTACTAGATTGATCCCTTTTCATTTTGCCTTTCTAATGACACTGAAGAAGTAGCTAAGGGCAATACTAATAAAGAAGAGACAAGAGCGCTATAGCTGAATTTATGGGGTATAAATATATTGAAAAAGAAAGTAAAGGCTCCCTGGGGTGTGCAGCTTCGGAGGCAACCAACAAAGCATTGCCCAGACTGGCCTTTCTCTACAATGATTTGGTACAGGATTACTAATGATTCAAATGAGTGATATTCTACTACTAGATTTCGATAGTAAACTATCAGTAATATTTACCGACTAGTAGACCTAAGCCCGTTTAAAACAGGCTCTAGGTCTGTCTCTCCGCTGTGCACGCAACCGCCCACGCACACGCCCGCCCGGCTAACTGGCCCCGTCCTCCTGTCCCACAAGGCTGATCGTGCTGTGCACTTGCGCAGTAGCAAAGAGCACGGACCCAAGGACACAGGGACAGGAGTACGCAGGGACAGTTAGATTTTATTAGGTAGGATGCTTTACTATGGCTAAACCTAATCCTACTCTAACACAGAACCCATCCCTGGTGGTGCCTAACCCTAAGACCCCCCTGGTGGTGCCTAACCCTAAGCCCCCCTTGTGGTGCCTAAACCTAACCCCCCAAATCATTACCCCACCCCCACCCAGCCACAAAGCCACTGTGGCCATCATTCATGAAAGTGCTGTCGGTAAAATAAATACATGCGGGAAAACACTGCTGTCGGTATTTTAGACTTATGGCTGCTCATTCATAAAAATGTTGCCAGCAGTGCAGAGATTCCCCGAACTAGGCTGGCGGTAGGCAGGCGGTAGGCTTGCGGAAGCACAGGAAGCTGCCGAGTTGATACATTTCCCCGTGTTCCGCTCTACTGCAGCTGCCTGGGAGGTCTGTGTCTCCATTCACTTAACATTGCGATCGCACATGCAAGGGAGCGGTACTTCCCGACCTCACACTGTTTGCGGTAATCTTTATGAATAAACATTTTGCTACATTTTTTACGATAATCCCCGCACAAGGCGGTGATTTATCACTCTGCTCGGTAATGTCAGCTTTTCATGCGGAAAGAGCCTTTATGAATGCAGAATTTGCTATGTGGTCGGTAAAGTCAGCTGTTTTAAGCATTTCCGCATGCGGAAATGCTTTATGAATGATAGCCTATATGCGGCAAAGAAGGTAGTGCCCGCTATGCAATGGCGCAATTTGGTTTTCTGCAATCCCCCAGAGCCCGGGATTTCATCTGGCACTGAAATTTACCTTCTTTGCCACATATCAAGGCTATTGTAAAAAACTAATTTCCCATGCATGCCGCAAAATGCAGCTTTTATTATAGGCACCTATGGCTGTTCCATTTTTTCCGAGAGGGCTCCTGTGTCCTTTTTTCCTGCTCCTGGTAAGCATACCCTCCTTCCCTGTAAATATTGTTGGGTACCTCTCTAGTGTGGTTAGGGGATGCTTAATAGGTTACCAGAGCTTTTACCAGAGGGAGAATTAAGCCATTTACTGTTCTCTCTCTTTGCATAAAAAATCATTTCCTTAGTCTCCAGTACAACGCGGTGATGTTCATCATGAGCAATTTAGCGCCTAGTAAACAAGTCGATGTTGAGCTTTGTGTAAAATAATAATAGTGCTGCAGGCAGTGCTAAGTATAAACATGCCGCAATAAAGCAGCAGCTCTCTACTGCCTGTGCCTGTATATCGCTAATGGCAAGCCCGGCAGAGAGCTTCAAAAATTGGCACTTTTTACACTTCAACGGCAAAACTCCCCAAATGTTAATACCTGCAGTGTATAACTAATCCTCTCTTCCATTTAGGTGGAAAATATTTCCATAACTGCTTCAGTTCAGGTTAAAATTGTAAATAAATCACATTACTGGACTAGTAAGCCTTCTTCTTTAGACTCTATTCCTATAGGCTGACAAAATGTTAGAGCACACAGCTTACATACATCAGAAGAAGTCTGAATCCCCCGATCTGTGAAAAAGTGGCATGGTGGCCACGATACCGGTGGAGCATTCTACCGTGGGCTCATGATCTACCATACCATTGCCATCCACACCTCTCCAGCCTGGCTAAGTATCTCAGCTATCCTTTTCTCTATGTTGGCCACCAGAGTCATGTTTTGGTCTCACTTAGGCAGGGAACACACTTGACTTTCAGTTTTCCGCGCGCGTTTTTCTGCATACTTTTTCTGCACACTAAGTGTGTTTCCATGCAGGAAAACGCGCGTGTTTTTTCACAGCAGCTGATGTAATTGATACAGAAAACTGCCAAAATGTGCAGAATCAGGATGCAGAATGTCAGTTTTTTTTCTGCGCGCGAACAACACAGTAAGTGTGCACTAGCCCATTGATTAACATGAGTTCTCAGTTTTTCTGTGCAGAAAACGCGCACGAAAAAGTGTGTTCCCTGCCTCAAACTTATCCGTATGACTTGGTTCACACTATCTACCTATATTCATCATGTTTTTTTGTCACAAATTTGCTATTGAACTATTTCTTGGTTATTGACTATTGCACTAATGCACTTTACTAGCTGAGGTCCTGAACTCGGGTTCTAAGCCCAGGGGAGCTCTATTCTTGAGCACCTTGAGTGATTGTTATATTTACATTGATTTTTGGATATATAAGGTATATTCCTATTGTGATATTGATTGGCATGATATATGATGGTATGGCTTCATCTAGTTTTAAGTTAACTGATTTTAATACATTTTAGTGGATAATATTGATGAATACATTTTTCATATATTTGCATTGATATTGGGTGTAATGCTATTTTTCAAGGGCTGAATCCTTTCCTGTTTAAGTGTTATATACCCCCCAGTCCAAGCACACACATTTATGGTCAGAGTGCAGTGATACCATTCTAATTTATACATCAGAAGAAGGTACATAGATTTTTTTGGGCATAACAAATAGCCTCGGTAGAGGCAATGGTGGGTGTGAGTAAGCTGTGTTGGAAGATACCAGCAGAGGCAGCAGTAATTGGGTGCTCGGGGTCCACCCAGGGACGGATTTAGGCAGGAAGGGCACCAAAGCAGCAGGCTAAACTGGTGCAGCATTTGCAATGTTGCAAATGCTGCAATCTAGGGAGATCAGGCGAGTACCTGATCGTGGTACTCTCCTGCTAGCTGCCTGTGCAGCAGCCACCTTGCTCTCTGTGCACATTTTCATTATGGCCGGCGGCTATGGACTTGGGCAGCAATGGAGATGGAAAGGAAGAGGAAGCTTCTGCACTGGAGACGAGCTGAGAAATGAGTGGCACAGATGGCTGCTGCGGTGTGGAGGTGAGCTGGCTACCTATGCTGAAAAGTGGGGGTTAGGAAAAGGAGAAATTAAGGGAGTCATCTGGCTACCTATACTGGAGGGAAAGGGGGAGGAGTCAACTAGCTACATATACTAGAGGGAAGAGGAGGGGTCATCTGGCTACCTATACTGTAGAGAAAGGGGGAGGAGTCATCCGGCTACCTATACAGGGGGGGGGGGGGTCATCAGGTTACCTATACTAGAGGGAAGAGGTCATCTCGCTATCTATACTGAAGGGGGGCGGCTGTTGACAGTGGCCTAGGGCGGTAAAGGGTACAAATCCGGCCCTGGGTCCACCTATTATACACCCGGACCCTAGAGCGACTGCAGTGAGGTGCTCACTATCGTTTAGTAAATGTTAGGAGTAGATGTGGGGAGCTGTGTTAGGCATAGGTAGGGGGAAGGTTAGGGTGGGGTATAGGTGTGGGAGGCCAATAGTAGAATATTGGTAACATCACTGATCTTCTAACAATCGAAAATTGTCAGCACCCAAATCACTCATCCAATCAGTTAGCTGTTAAAGAACCCCTGACCTTGTTTATAAATAAAATGAGTTTAATGCCTTTTTATTAGCTGTGCTGGGACATAAGAGTCACAGCAAATCCCCCAACCCCCCCCCCCCCCCGCTCTGCGCAGCTGTGATGCAGAGCTCGAGGATGGGTGGGGAGGAAGTGTCAGTACTTCCTCCTCTCTGCCTGTCATCAGTAACGCCCCCTCCACTCGCCGTTAATAGTTTCTATCTGCGCAGCTCGCTGGGGAGCTGCACTGTGTGTGGTCCTGAGGTAATTTAGCTCAGAACGATAGTGTACTAATAGATACTGTATATTAGTACACTATCGTTCTGAGCTAAATTACCTCAGGACCACACACAGTGCAGCTCCCCAGCGAGCTGCGCAGATAGAAACTATCAACGGCAAGTGGAGGGGGCGTTACTGATGACGGGCAGAGAGGTGGAAGTACTGATAGTTCCTCCCAGCCCATCCTGGGCGTTCTGCTCCAGTGAAAGGTTTAGGCTGAGCAGAACGGGGACAGGGGGGCGCTAAAGAGGAAGGAAAGTGCTGTGATTTATATCACAGCACATCTAATAAAAAAACATTAGAAGTAAGATATTTCAATCTGAGGTCAGGGGCACTTTAAAGGTTTCTCGAACTGACATGTTACATGATGAGATAGACATGCGTATGTACAGTGCCTAGCACACAAATAACTATGCTGTGTTCCTTTTTTTCTTTCTCTGCCTGAAAGAGTTAAATATCAGGTATGTAAATGACTCAGTCCTGACTCAGACAGGAAGTGACTACAGAGTGACCCTCACTGATAAAAAAAATCTCCCTTTTTATCTCTTTCTTGCTCTCAGAAGCCATTTTCTGCTAGGAAAGTGTTTAATAGTTGGAATTTCTTATCAGTAAGGGTCACACTGTGGTCACTTCCTGTCTGAGTCAGTACTGAGTCAGCCACTTACATACCTGATATTTATCTCTTTCAGGCAGAGAAAGAAAAAAAGGAACACAGCATAGTTATTTGTGTACTAGGCACTGTACATACACATGTCTATCTCATCATGTCACATGCCAGTTCGGGTATCCTTTAAGGCTGGTATAAGATGGCCATACACACCAATTTTTCTGATCAATTTCTGACCATTTCAATGGCTTTGATGTAAATGCCAATCATCTATTGCTCCAACAAATTTGATTGATTGTATACAATGAACAGAGGCGCCAAAAGTATAAGATTAGATTAAATGAGCTTAAAAACCAACTTAAATGGCAAAATTGAAGGAGGAAGTGGTGGTCTTACCTCCCTCAAGCAGACACGACAACGACTGCGATTCAGACAGTCAAACACATTTGTGGCGCATTTGTGGCACATCAGAGGCGCTTAATTTGAATCCTTGTGCAGATTGTTTGATACTCCTCCCTATATTGCCTGATGAAGCGGGGTTGAACCTGCGAAACGCGTTGCATTTCTTTTTGGAGTTCCTAATAAATGTGTTTGACTGTCTGAATCGCAGTCGTTGTCGTGTCTGCTTGAGGGAGGTAAGACCACCACTTCCTCCTTCAATTTTGCCATTTAAGTTGGTTTTTAAGCTCATTTAATCTAATCTTATACTTTTGGCGCCTCTGTTCATTGTATACAATTTTGAGTCCACACTTGGTGGAGGGTTTCTGCCCTTTCTTCCTATCTACAGAGAGCAACTTCTTAATCCTGAGTGGGGTCAGGACAATCTCCCCACCTGCCTTTACAATGGTTGCCTGCTGGTGACCCTGACTTGTGAGTATCTAGCAATACAAACTTATTGCCACCTTGTCCAGTACGAATTACACTATTGGGGCTCTTGGTGTTCCCTGTTTTTATCTCTTTGCAAATTTGATTGATTGACTTTCAACCAATTTCGGGCAGTTTATCAATCAAAATATTTTGGCAGAAATCTATGTAAGCTGAGTTTGTTGTTCCATGTCAAGTAATCACTATCCGAACAAATTCATTTGGATAGGGATCGATTGGTCTGAAATATTGGTCAATAATCAATCCCTATGTGACTAGCTACATAATCACATTTGTAAAATATATCTGGAATGCCCATCCCAACATTTGTGTTAGATGTAATAGTTTAAGCAGAAAGCACTATCTCTGGGCTTATATCTGCTTATATCTGCCTGCACTGGCGTTATCACTGGTGATGATGTGTCATCATTAAGGCACCGTGTTTTATACGCATTAAGAAGAAAACTGTTGTATATGAATCATGCATAAAAAGTTTTGCAAAACGCTGCAGTTTTTACTAAATAAAAAAAAGAAAAATAGTCGCCGGCGTACGTTGAAAAGGGTGCCGGGAAAAAGGGCGCACAGTTTTAAACGATAAGTATGAATAACGTTAAAAAAAATTGTGCTATATTTCGTTTAAAAATAATGTTTTATAAAGTTATAAATCATTAAATAATGTGTATGAAATCGGCAATTGTAAAAACGTTAATCTTCCCTGTTTAAAAAGTGATATTTATAATAATGTTTTATAAAACATTAATAAGAATGTTACTAAAGCTATACCTAACCCTACTCTCACACAGAACCCTCCCTGTACCTATCCCTAACCCCTAGACCCCCCTGGTGGTGCCTAAACCTAAGACCCCCCTGGTGGTGCTAGAACCTAAGACCCCCCTGTTGGTGCCTAAACCTAAGACACCCCTGGTGGTGCCTAAACCTAAGACCCCCCCTGGTGGTGCCTAAACCTAAGACCCTCCTGGTGGTGCCTAAACCTAAGACCCCCTGTGATAAGCATTAATAACGTTTTAAAAAATATTGTGCGGTTTTTCGTTTAAAAATAATGTTTTGAAAAAGAAAAATTTTAAAATTTTTCGTTAAAAAATAATGTTTTAAGAATATTGTACTGTTTTTCGTTTAAAAAGAATGTGTAAAAAATTATAAATCATTAAATAATGTGTAATCATGAGAAGCAGTTATAAAACATTAAAAGTCTCCAGGCGCCGCTTTTAAAATGTTATTTTTCTCCGGCGCCCTTTTTTCCTGTTGGGCATCAATTAAACGATATTTATCATGGGAGTGAATAGCGGCGCCCTTTTTGTCCACCTGCCTCATGCGCCCAAATTTCCTGCTTTCAGTCGCCGAGCCAATTCATAGTTCTTCATTCTCTCAAAAGCAATTACTAGCCGTTTGCTCATAACCAGAGTGCAGGGGGACCTTAGTGGGGTTTGGGATAGCAACAGAGGCTGGGCTGTATAGGCAGATCCAGCCTCTGTATGCAGAAAACATTCTTTAAACACACCTCGGGTTCTCTTTAAAGGGAACCTTAACTGTGGGCCCCAAAAAAAATTCACTTACCTGGGGCTTTCCCAAGCCTGCTGCAGCCATCCTGTGCCCGCGCCAGTCCTTCGGTGCCCTCCGGTCTCCCTCCAAGGCTAAGTTTCGTTTTCGGCCGACTGCATTCCCCATCGTAAAGAGCCGTAAAGCGCGTCCGCATGATGCAAGACGGGAGGTGGGAGGACTGTTGTCAACAAATGCATAGTGAAAAAGCGGAAGCGGTCAAGCGCTATACGTTATCTGCTTCTGGCAGTAAAACAGGTTCTTCCCACTCCTCTTCTGTGTAGCCGTTTGCCTGGCAGCCAATCACGATGCCTGTAACATGACATCAGCTGCGTGGTGATTGGCTGCACAGCAAGAAAAGGGGAGTGACCGGTCCCGCATCTGGAATACAGTATTTTTATGTTCTGCATTAAAGGACTTACGAGGCCAAGTCCATAAAAAAAAATGAAAAAAGTTAGCTACCTTGCTCAGCTTGTTAGGCACGGAGGACGCCGTCCGCGCCCTCCGTGCCGTTCCGCCTGGTCCCCGCCGCTGCACAGCCCCCCGAACGGTCCCCGACCGCGCGGCCCGGGTCGGGCTCCCCAGCCTGTACCAAGATGGCCGGCGGAGCTGGCCGCGGATGCGCAGTCCGCATAGCCGCGAGTGCGGCTGCGCAGCTCTAAGGCCAACCCCCCGATCCACGCTACTGTTGCGTGGATCGGGGGTTTGGCCTTAGAGCTGCGCAGCCGCACTCGCGGCTATGCGGACTGCGCAGCCGCGGCCAGCTCCGCCGGCCATCTTGGTACAGGCTGGGGAGCCCGACCCGGGCCACGCGGTCGGGGACCGTTCGGGGGGCTGTGCAGCGGCGGGGACCAGGCGGAACGGCACGGAGGGCGCGGGCGGCGTCCTCCGTGCCTAACAAGCTGAGCAAGGTAGCTAACTTTTTTCATTTTTTTTTTTATGGACTTGGCCTCGTAAGTCCTGTAAAGTCTGCATTTACTGACAGGAGTGTGCCCTGATAGTTGGAAGATTGGGGCTGGGGGCCCAGCCAGCAGATCTTGCTGGGAGTCCGGAATATTGCACTTACTCCCCTGCTTACCTACCAATGAAAACAACTGTCATTCACCAAAAAAAGATACTTTATTCAACAATCAACAGCAAAAAATGGCAGCGCTCCTAAACAGGCTGCAACTGAAATGAAACCCGCTAGGGACATAAATACACACCTTGAATAAATGCAAGGTGTGTATTTATGTCCCTAGGGGGTGCTGCACACCTCTGTTGGTTTCATTTCAGTTGCAGCCTGATTAAGAGCGCTGACAATTTTGTGCTGTTCTTTAGAAAATAGTAGACCATTTGTGGCTAGCAGCTCCAGGTTTACACTATGTTTTAATTGTTAGTTAGTGGAAGCAGGTCAACGTCGTGGAAGAGTATAGTACTTAACAATCTGCGTGCAAACTGTTTTGGAAGCTAACGTACTGCATTCGCTGTATCTGTTTTGAATGCAAGTTGTGGAATCTGCCTCTAGGTCTGAGCCACCTGGTCTCTGCACTGCTTGAGTCACAGAGGTCGAGCGAATTACACTTTTTCCTGTTTGGGACTTCAGAGTAATGAACAGCCTCCTAGTAAAAAAAGTTTTAGTAAGGTGAGCAGCCTTGCCCTGCAAAGCCGCCCTGAAGACCCACATCATTCGACTTCCGGCACCTGGTCCCGCCTCCCCTCTCTCCACGGAGATAAACTCCAAGCTATTTACTGCAGTAAATAGTCATTATTTACTCTGGAGATCCGCTAAGGTTACTGGAAATTCTTCATTTTCTATCTCATGGCACTTTGTTCTTCTTGTTCATTATGAAAGTGTTGGGGCAGAACCCTGACAAAGCTAATGATTTCTTGTAAGATTTCTGCATAATATAATAGGAATAGAGCTATTATAGAACCACATTTTCTTCTGCATGCAAACTCCAAGATAGACATAGTTACAGATTGCCTAAATATGACGTCAGCTCGCATTAAAATGTATCTAATTTCATATGAATTATTTATTGCATAAAATTAGGAATAATGCCTATGCCAGGCGTAAAAACGGACGCACAATGGAGGTGAGGTCACATGCACCAACATTAACAAGGAAATTCCCATGTAGCCTATAAATCCTATTGATTTGGTAACATAGACGCTCCCACTGTGCGTTTGTGATGCTAATCGGCTATGGTGAGGTCACAGCGTATTGGAAGTGTGTTTCCTGCAGAACTTTCCATTTAGTAGTGACATCCCATCTAATACTAGTGAGCTTCACTGAGCAAAAGTCCGGGCAGAAACAAAATTTAAAGTGTAAAATGTACATCTGTCGTGGCCCACATTAAAGTGGAAGTACTTTTAACATTTACTCTGATTTCTCCCCTATTGGTATTTATAATTATGGGTGTATTTAAGTTCTATTTCAAATAAAAATAATAATAAGGCATCCTTTCCTTTATTTATGTATTTAGCAACTCCCCCAGGGGTGGATCTCCCATGAGGCGGGGCGATGGGCATGCCTCACGTGGCGGAAAATAGGGGTCAGCGCTGAAGCGGACAGCTCACTGGCCGCCCAAAGTCCACATTTCTCTCTCTCCCCCTCCATATCGGCGGCACCTTCCCAGCGGCAAGAGGACACTTACTCACCAGCTCCATGCGTTCCAGCTCTGACGTCGCTCTTCAGCAGCGCCTGCAGCTCCCCCTCCACTGTGAGTGGTGGTGGAGAGGACGCTGGCACTCTGTTGAAGAGAGTGACGTCAGTGCTGGAACGCATGGAGCTGGTGAGTGATCGCTGCTGCAGAGGGAAGGAGCTGCTGCTGCTGCCACCTATATGGTACCTGGCTACCTATACAGGGGCACCTATACCTGGCTACCCATACTAGGGGCACTCATACCTGGCTAACCTATACTGGGAGCACCTATGTCTGGCTAACCTATACTGGGGTTCTCTAAAGACTGAACCACCCATGTGCAGGAGGCTTACGGCGACCTGCGCGATGACGGGACAGTTGTGCGGCGGGGGCGTGCACGTGCGATTTCACCTGAAGTCGCAAATTACTGGTACTACTTCCTGCTCTCGATTTAGCAATCCTCCCCCTTCCTGTCCCGTGGGAAAAGTGTTTCCTTGCTTGCTAAACACAGCCTGCAGTGAGTGAATGTGCAGAGCAGCAGGGTGAGTGGAGAGAATGATTGCTGTGCTGCAGCTGGGACATTAGCAGGGAGAGGTGGCAGGATGTGTTTAGTGCTTCAGAAGTTGGCTGTCATTAGTAGACATATGCACTGGCTGCTCTAATACCAGAGTGCCCTAGACTATTGATTTTTTATTCTAATCAGAGTAATTAACCACTTCACCACTGAGGGGTTTTACCCCTTGAGCATCAGAGCAATTTTCACCTATCAGCGCTCCTTCCATTCATTCGTCTATAACTTTATCATTACTTATCACAATTAAATGAACTATATCTTTTTTCTCCACCAATTAGGCTTTCTTCAGGTGGGACATTATGCCAAGAATTATTTTATTCTAAATATGTTTTAATGGGAAAATAGGAAAAAATGTGGGAAAAAATTCATTATTTTTCAGTTTTCGGCCATTATAGTTTTTAAATAATGCATGCTACTGTAATTAAAATCCATGAAATTTATTTGCCCATTTGTCCCGGTTAAAAACCATTTAAATTATGTCCCTGTCACAATGTTTGGCGCCAATATTTTATTTGGAAATAAAGGTGATTTTTTTTCAGTTTTGCGTCCATCCCTAATTACAAGCCCATAGTTTATAAAGTAACAGTGTTATACCCTCTTGACATAAATATTTAAAAGTTCAGTCCCTAAGGTAACTATTTATGTAATTTTTTGAATTGTAATTTTTTTTTCTTTTATTCCCCCCAAAAAATAAATAAATTGGGGAGTGTGGGAGGTAATGAGTTAATTTTTTGTGTAAAACTAATGTATTTGAATATGAAAAATGCTTTAGGGTGTAGTTTTGGGGGGTGGGGGGTCTGTAAATAATGCATTTGAATATGAAAAATGCTTTGGGATGTAGTTTTACTATTTGGCCACAAGATGGCCACAGTAACTTTTTGTTTATGAGACCTGCAAGCGTTGGAAGGACGCTTGCAGGAAGTGCTATGAGACTGGGAAACTTTTTTTTTTCCACAATGATCGCGCTGCTTATCATAGAAGCAGCAGATCATTGTGGGGCTTAGATCAAGGAACAGGAACGGTTTTTCCCTTTCATTGATCTCCGGGCGAGCGGGTGGCGGCGTGCATGAGAGCGGGAGTGCGCGCACGAGCGAGCGGGAGCACGGGCAGCGGCGGGAGCGCGGGAGGTACGGATTTCTCCGTCATGGGGGTGAAAGGATGGAAAAAGGGACGGAGATATACGTACGGCTGGGGGTAAAGTGGTTAATCAATAATGCAGGGCAGTCTGAAGTTGCAGAAGCCAGTGATACAGGTGCTGATAGCTGACTTCTGTAGTGAGCAGAGAAATAAGCTTCAGGCAATGTAGATTAGCTTGATTGCAGGTAATCTTATCTCTTTTCCCAGCTCCCCCTCCCACCCTGTCATCTTCCCCTATGACCCTTTCCTCTTTTCAGATTTTAGTGGTGTATTTTAAAAGCATGTCCCTGCCAAACAGCACTAGTGATGTCTACAGTCCTGATTAGAGTCCTTCCTGACATTTCTCCTCTCCCACCAGGCTCTGTGTCTTGTGCCTCTGCTTTTTTATCCCCCCCCCCCTCCTCCTATGCATCCCCCTGTTTCATTTGTCCCCCTTTTCTGACTGTCCTCAGAGGAGCTCACCGTCTAATCCTACCATAGTCATAGTCTAATGTCCTACCATATTATTATTATTGTGTATTTATATAGCACTGACATTTACTGTAGCTCTGTACAGAATACAGAGTTTCATAACAGTTAGCTCCGTCCACATCCTGATGACTCCCTTTTCCCAAAAAATTCCCCAAAATTTGCAGCGATACACTTGGGCCCCCAACCCGTCAACCCTTCCTTCAAAAAAATGTTTTTTTTTGGAGGGGGGTGGGGGGGGGGGGGTCTGTAAATAATCTGCATTAAATTCCCTAGGTACGCCACTGTTTTCACCTACTTAGTACTTTTTCAATTGCACAGTGTTAAAAACTTATTCTAAACAGGAATGAGGAAAATTATCTCAGAGGAGAAAACTTAGGAGAAGAAAGGTATTGAATAATAACCATACTGTGAACACAGCCTTAGTAAATCAATGTTGTTTCCCCATGCAGTTCAAAGGAGAGGAGAGTATCACACCTTATCAAAGATATCACCTTATCAAAGTTAACACGCCTTAAGGTGGTACACACGCCAGACTGGAGGCAACGACGGGTCCGTCGTTACCTCCCGCTGGGTGGGCGTACCAACGACAGTTCGGCGTGTGTACGCACTGTCGGCGGACTGATACGGCTGCTTCTGAGCGATCCGCCGGGCGGATTGCTCAGAAGCAGCCGTATCAGTCCGCCGACAGTGCGTACACACGCCGGACTGTCGTTGGCACGCCCACCCAGCGGGAGGTAACGACGGACCCGTCGTTGCCTCCAGTCCGGCGTGTGTACGCACCTTTAGCATAGCAAGCGCTACGAACCCGCAGGGGCTCAGGGCAGGAATGCCAATTAGCAGGCATACGTTTGAAGCGCTCGCTATGCTACTCTGATAAGACGTGTTAACTTTGATAAGGTGTGATATCTTTGATAAGATGTGATATTTGAGTTATCACGGTTTAGTGACTCAAGCTCATTGAGTAAACAGTGAAGGAATGCTTTGTGTACACTTTTCATAAATGACTTTTTTGACTTGATATATTTTCCGCCCTGGAGTCAAGTAGAAGTAGCAGGCATCACTAAGCCTTTGCGAAGGGGTGTTGGTATTGCGACTGTCAAGACATCCACACTTCAGCTCAGCCTAAACACACGGAACTCTGTTAATCATGAACTGTGAGGATTTCCTGCAAACAAGGTCAATTGATGTGGGAAAAAAAAAAAACTGGCTGCGCTAAACACCCGTGGCAACTCTTCCAGATCGATTGTAATGAGGCACTAATTAATTAATTATCTAAATTAACAGAGCAACGAGCCTAGATGCCTAACCTTTAAGCTCGTAAATCCGGATGCCAGGCGCAGAGCAGGGCGAGCAAGAGAAAGATGGGAAAAAAACCTGAATTTCTTTGCAGAGCTTATTCTGACTCCTCTGACTCTTGTGCTATGATACCAGCGAATTGCCGACTTGCAATTCTCACACTGTGGGAATAAGGGGACACTGTGCTCAGCTAAGACCCAACACAATGCCACATTCACACGTCTTCCTACACCCGCCACCAGCAGCTGCGCACAGCGCTTTTTCACATTGAATAATTTTCAGTACAG
The DNA here is from genome assembly GCF_040937935.1 of Hyperolius riggenbachi. NCBI lineage: Eukaryota > Metazoa > Chordata > Amphibia > Anura > Hyperoliidae > Hyperolius > Hyperolius riggenbachi. The sequence continues at coordinate 53,324,474 of NC_090650.1, read as the reverse complement.
GTGTTTTTTTTTCACATAAACTCCAAGCTAGCAAATTTATGCCAGACCTGGCTCCAAATTGAGAGCAAATTGGCAAATAGAAAAATCAGCTCTATTGTGCCGTTAACAAATTTGCTAAGTGACATATTAAGCTTTTCTGTTGTCGCGGAAAGATTAGGTAAATTAAAGTGTAATTTGCAAAGATTTGCTTTGAAGCAAAAAAAAAAAAAAAAGCAAAGATGAAGAAACCCCTCCAGGCACCAGAGAGGATGTCAGAGAGAGGGGAAAAATAGGTAGATGTTAAGAAAAAAAATAATAAAGTTACACGTAATCAAACTAAATTCTTCTTTGTACTAATATTCACCTACTACACCTACTACACACCAGAAGGAATCTAAGAGGAACTGTAGTGAAAATAACATAATTAATAAAATTGCTAATTTTTTACACTATTCATTTATAGATCATTTAGTCATTGTTTGCCCATTGTAAAATCTTTCCTCTCCCTGATTTACATTCCAAAATTTATCTCTGGTGGTGACCTCTTTAGCTCTGCCTGGAATGTTCGTTACTGAGAGTTCTAAGCCCAGAGCGAGATATTGAAAAAGTAATTATTTCCCACAATGCAACGTGGTTCACGGACAGCAAAGTGTCAGGACCATGGTCATGAAATCACACTGTGGGAAGGGTTTCACCACAATATCAGCCACACAGACCCCCTGATGATCTATTTGAGAAAAGGCAAAGATTTATCAAGGAAAAGGGGGTATCAGCTACTGATTGGGATGAAGTTCAGTCCTTAGTTAAAGTTCCTCTTTAATTACTAGTCGACCGTGTCACGTTGATGGGCATGGCCGCAGCGGCAGCCCCAGTTTACAGGAGATCGCGCGTAGGCCGTGTGCGCATCTCCTGCCTGATAGGCGGAGCGGAGCTCGGAGACTGTTAGACGGCGAAACCGCCGTCTAATTAGGGTGTACAGCGCTGCGATCTGCAGCAGCGCTGTACTGGGGACAGCCGTGTGACATGGCTGTACCCTCCATAGGCACAGAGGTGATCGGCTGTCATAGGCTGAAGCCTATGACAGCTGATCAGAGGGTTTAGCTGGTTGGGGGGGGGGGGGGGGGGCGGGGTCAGAGGGAAAATTAAAAAAAATATATAATATTTTAATCAAAATAAAAACATATAAATATTTGTAAAAAACACAAACAAACAACTGGGGGCGATCAGACCCCACCAACAGAGAGCCCTGTTGGTGGGGAGAAAAGGGGGGGGGGGATCTTAAAGGCCTTAAAGCTACAGAGGCCTATTTCACAAAAAATGGCCTGGTCATTAGGGGGGTAAAGCCTGTGGTCCTGAAGTGGTTAAGATGGCCACACACCATACAGTTTCTTATAATTCTTTTCAGTTCATTGAATTAAAAATCAATTTTTATGATTGATTGTAAAATTTGAAAAATCCTCCCAATTAAATGTGTTAAATCTTTTCGCAATTTTGAAAAGAAAAAAAGATAGAAGACTCTGAAAAAATCACTTGGGTCTATAAGCCAAGACATTGTCAATCTACCCTACACCATTCAATTTTCACAAACATTAATTTAACAAAATTGCCTCTCCATTCAGTGAATAAATAAGAATACAATAAGATTTCTCAAATTAATTAAAATAAAAAAGCTTTCAGTTTTTGTGTACAACCAGGGGCGTAGCAATAGGGGGTGCAGAGGTAGCGACCGCATCGGGGCCCTTGGGCCAGAGGGGCCCCGAAGGGCCCTCCCTCAACTACAGTATTAGCTCTGTATTGGCCCTGTGCTCATAATAATCACTTCTATAGATACTTTGAATAGTAATAATCATTAGCACACTGTTCCCCATCCCCCTCTTGCACCCCTGACACTGTAGTTGCCATTGGCAGGTTTTGGTGCGCCGTATCAATTGTTATGTATTGAGTGCTTGGGGGGCCTCATAGTAAAACTTGCATCGGGGTTCCCAGCTCCTTAGCTACGCCACTGTGTACAACTGATTGTTTTTCTTAGCGCTCGGTACCAGCGGTAGACAGGCACCCCCCACAGAGAACAAGAACAAATGTCCCAGATGAGAAAAACATTGCACAGCCAATAGTACGATATCAATTTACCGCCAATCGCCTTCACTGCTTGTGCAGAATCTAAACTACCGTATTTTTCAGACTATAAGACTCCCTTGACCATAAGACGCACCTAGACAAAAAACAGGTGAAAAACTATATATACTAAACCTGGTGCATCCATAAAGAGCCATCTTGTGGATTATGCGGCCTTTTGTACCTCATCATGCCCCCTTGTGTCTCCCTGTGTCCTTCTCTGTCCCTTTTGTGTCTTTCTGCATCCGCCTCTGTCTTTCTTGTGCCCTCTATGTCCCTATGTGTCCTCCTCTATGCCCCTTTGTGTCCCTGCGTCCTCCGTTTGTCCCTCTATGTCCTCCTCTGCATGGGCACAGTACAGGGAGTCTATAAGATGCAGTGATTTTTTCCCCCACTTTTGGGGGAGAAAAAGTGAGTCTTATAGTCCAAAAAATACAGTTTATCCAGAGGAATTCCTCAGTGCCAGCATTTTACTAGCTGAACCTCAGCCCCAAAATTAACCTCCGTCCACCACAATCTCTTCAGTGCTGGCGTTTCAGCAAGTCCTTTTTTTCTGGCAGTGGAATAGCTGAGTGCTGGCTAGAAAATGAAGCCCTTTCCAATACAATCCTTTCAGCAATAGTCAGGTGCTGCTGATGCCAAGATTAACTCTGGCAAAATAAACTGCTTTGATCCAGGAACACAACAACAATCTATCAATTAGCTGCGTATTTCCAGAAAATCTGCCAACATTTGTTTGTTGCCACACATGACTGATCACAATTCTTTATCCAGCCATTGCAATGGAATTATTAAATCAAATTGCTCTAAATATTGCATTGTATATGGCCAACATAACACCAGGCCTGTTAACTGTCTCAAGTCCAGTCTGAGGGCCCGTTTGCACTTGTGCGGTGGGAATTGGCGCGGTAAAAATTCGCATGGATGACGCTGTATGCGAATTTAACCATGGCAGTGCCTGTGTGCTTTTCCATTGATTCCATGAGAATTCGCATGAAAATTCGCATGTCAAAACCGCATGCAAATTCCCTATTAAATACATTGCATAGCAGTATGCGGTATGCGAATTCTGATGGCTCTGCCGTGCAGATTTTTTCTGCACAGAAAAACGCTCAGAAATCCTGACAAGTGGAAACAGGCCCATCCACTTGTCTCAGGAAACGCATGCAGATTCGCTCTAGTGGAAACGGGCCCTTAAATTGGACCTGAACTCTTGCACAGGACAGAAGGAAAACAAAGAGAAATGTACCCTGTATGTATTTAGAGAGATTAGCCTGTCTAATTCTCCCTCATCTGTGACTAATCACAAGTTGTAATTTGATCTCTCTGCTGTGTCAGCTGGCTGCTTTGGCAGAGCAGCTAATATGTAAACACAGTATGTTAACCCTATGTCTGCCTACATGAAACCAGGAAGTAGACACACTGCAGAATTATTGCAGGATTTATATCAGCTGTAACATTGAAATGTTTTTCTTTAAAGGCTATTATGCTGTGGTGTATCTTTTAGAGCACTGGGGATGTTCTGTGTTCGGATCTGCTTTAAAGTGGAATGAAACTCCATATTAACTGAAAAAAGTCTAATAAGGAATTACTTTTTAGCTTAGTTTAGCTTACCTATCCTGTTCTTTTTAGTGTTCACAATCAGATTTAACCTTCCTGGCGGTAAGCCGCGCAGGAGGTTTTCTCAGGCCCTGCTGGGCCGATTTGCTTAATTTTTTTTTGCTGCACGCAGCTAGCACTTTGCTAGCTGCGTCAGCACACTGATCGCCGCCGCCCCGCGCTCGATCGCCACTATCCGTCGCGCCGTGCCGCCCCCCCCCCCCAGACCCCGTGCGCTGCCTGGGCAATCAGTGGCAGGCAGCGCTGAGGGGTGGATCGGGACTCCCAATGACGTCACGACGTCGCTGACGTCGGTGACGTCATCCCGCCCCATCGCCATGGTGACGGGGGATGCTCTCAAGGAAATCCCGTTCTTTGAACGGGATTTCCTGATCGGAGATCGACGAAGGCGATCGAAGCGGGCGAGGGGATGCCGCTGAGCAGCAGCTATCATGTAGCGAGCCCTGGGCTCGCTACATGATTTAAAAAAAAAAACTGCTGTGCTGCCTCCTGGTGGAATTTATTAGACCGCCAGGAGGGTTAAGAGACGTGATATGAAAAAAATAAAAAAATATTTCAGGTGGTTTCCAGCTTTACTGTTTCACTGTGATGCGAAAAGTGACATCACTTCTGCCCTTTTTTTAAAATCCAGATCAGTGTTAATTTTCCCTCCCTACTGCCACAGCTTACTGTACCTCCCACAGCAAACATCACCTAGACAGCAGGCTTATCACTGTGTAATCTCTTTAAACAGAGAGGTCATAGTGCCCTTATCTTATCCGAAATATGAAGCATTCTGTTATTTGCATACTGAGATAAGCGCCTTACTGTAGCTTAAAAAACATCCCACAATCCTGCTGGCACCGCACAGTTCCTGCAGTTAGGTACGGTTCACACTCTGTGCTTTGCCCATGATCGCAATTTGCTGGCAAAATCTTGCGATTTTCGCCTGTGATTCCTGTTCAATAGAATGAGAATCACAGGGTAATCGCCCCCGAAATGCTGCAGGCGGTGCTTTGCGATTAATCGAAATCGCTATCGCTGCAGTGTGAATGTATTCATAGGGATACATCAGTAGCAGTACTTTGCTGATCGCCGCTGAAGAATCGCTCCAATGTCAACCAGCCCTAACAGCACCCAGACCAGGTAAAAAGGAAAAAAAAAAAAGAAGCCAAAATAGGAACCTAGATTAAGAAAAAAAATAGGGGGGGATGGGGGGTTACATATTTTCGGGGCACTATTTTTTGGAAATTTTGGAAATTGTTTACTTTTGGATGTTACAACCCCCTTTAAAGTACATCTGAACTGAATAAAAATTTGGAGGTGGCAATATCTGGAGCTTTTTTAGTAACCCCATTTACTGTGTGGCCCCTCAGCTCTGGTGACGTCTCCTCCCTGTTGGCTATGGCACCCCATTCACTGCTGGAGGGCACATGCTCTGTTCACACGCTGCGTGCCTTTTTTTTTTGCGTGCTCACCCACAATGGCTATCATTCATGAACAGGCTGTCGGTAAGGGGAACCCGTGCGGGAGAATACCGCCGTCGGTAGTTGTGCCTTCTGGGTGGTAATTCATAAACTTTGTGCCTGGGGCGGTAGCAGTGCGGAGGTTTTCTGGAGCATGGTGTCGGCAGGCGGGCGGTAGGCATGTGGAAACAGAAAAGCTGGTCGAGTCCCTCCATGCGGTGCTCTCTCTGCTGATGTGTGGGAGGTCCGTCCCATTCACTTACATGTACTCCGCAAGCTTCCCGCTACATCCAGGGGATCGGTAATCCCCTTCCGCATACCGCTATGCGGAAATGTTTATGAATGAACCTTTTGCTACTTTTTCTGGATAACTGCGTATCAAAGCCGCACAAGGCGGTACGTTGTCACTCTGCACGGGAATGTCAGCTCCGCATGCGGAAAGAGGCTTTATGAATGCAGAACTTGCTCGGTGGTCGGTAAAGTCAGCGGTATTACGCATTTCCGCATGCGGGAATGCTTTATGAATGATAGCCAATGTGTGCAGGTACCTCAGCTGGGAGCGTCCGGAGCATGAATAGTTTAGAATTTATCCAAATTGGGCATGCTCAGAACACTCCCGGTTGCAGCTGCTGTGTTTAGACGTTAGCTAAATGGGAGAAGGTGTTGAGTAGACAAAGCATGTGGTCTTGCTCTAGACAAAACTTTGAGCAGCGGGGCATAGCTCCAACATGGAGGAATGGAACATGCAGTTTATGGGGTTCAGGTACTCAGCTGAGAATGTAGCGTGTGTACAGGTGTCCCATGCCAGAACTGTAATAGGGACACTGACAAAGAAACAACTGATGAGCACATCGTTCTTGTGCTTAACCCGCTGTGCCATCCCATCATGCATTGCCCTTTCACCCTTACTCCACCCTGCATTGAACAGTATGTGCTGCTTGGCTGTTTTTTCAGGATGTGCTACAGAACGCCCTAGTGCGCAAGTAGCCTTAATGTTATGCAGAGATGCAATCCAGTGGAGGAACGTTTGATTCAGGTTTGCTTTGAAGAGAACCCAAGGTGGGTTTTAAAAAATCCTATTAGCACACAGAGGCTGGGTCTGCTTATAATGCCCAGCCTCTGTTGCTATATCGTTCTCCGTCAGACCCCCCCCCCCCTGCGCTCTGCTAGCCCCCATAAATCAAATTGCCGTGCCAGCGACACGCAGCGTGTCGCTAGCCGGCTGTTTACATTGCTCCTGTCACTCTCGGCGCTCCCCCGCCTCCTCTATGTCGCCACTCCCTTCCTGCGTCCCTTCCCTCAAATAAGCTGGGAAAGGGAAGGGACGCAGGCGGGGAGCGGCAATATGGAGGTGGCGGGAGAGTGGCAGAGAGTGACAGTGGCCATGTAAACAGCCGGCTATTGACACGCTGCATGTCGCTGGCACAGCGATTTGATTTATGGGGGCCAGCAGAGCGCAGGGGGGGGGGGGGGGTATGGGGGAGAACGATGTAGCAACAGATGCTGGGCATTATATGCAGACCCAGCCTCTGTGTGCAATTAGGATTTTTAAAACCCACCTCGGGTTCTCTTTAAGGTTAAAGTGATTAATGCTGATGAAAGCAATATCACTAAGAATTCATATAGTGCTGACAATTTACACCGTGTTTTATAGTGTACATGCAAAAATTCATGTCAGTAACTGTGGCCACTTATGATACAGTTTGCCAAACGATGGGAAATGTATGTTTGGGACTAATGGACGAAAATATCAAAACCAATCCAATCAGATTGGTGGGATCGATCTGAAAATTATTATTCTGATTTTGATTTATAAGGAGATTTTCTTCCGTTAGTGGTCCCCAACAATTATTTCCAATTGTTCACATGAATAATCATTCGTAAATGCCACACCCCTAAGCAATTCTCTGGTGTCTAGTAGCCACCCTGCCCTATACAGATCCCTGGTGTCTAGTGCTTTCCCTGTCCGCCCCTGTGTGGTTTCCCTGGTGATCTAGGGTTTTACCCCCAATATAGCTTCCCTGGTGGTCTAGAGTGGGACAAAAATAATGCACAGTGAGGAAACCACTTGCTGGCCAAATATGATGGCTCTGCAATCAGGGGTTTGACATGTATGTTCTAACTCCTTTGCACGCCTACCACAATTAAACTTCCATTTTTCATGAAACTAGGCTTAAACTAAGATTAAATCTCTCTTTTTTGGTTTTGTTTGTTTGTTTAATTTGTTTAGTCTTTCACCAGTTTGCACCTGGGAACATAAAGAACACTTCCCTCTTCTGTATTTTTCTGTGGATTAGAGCCCTTCTATATAGTGCATTAGTGTTGTTTTTTTAAAAAAAGAAGGAAGCCAGAAGCATGTTAGCTTCTATACTCATCCTCTCCATCACAATGCCTATTCATGAGCTAGCAGATGCAGCGAGGACCCGGGGAGCACATGACCGCGCCACAAGTAATGACACTGTTCCAGTTCTTATACAACATCCCGTCAAAGGCGTGTTTGTTAGATTGCTTGAGTGACCTTAGCCAACTACATCCAATGACTGGGGAGGTAGCAGAGAAACAGCATCAGAAATATCATGGCACGATGCTAAGCCTGCTCGATACGGCCGTAGAATAGGCGGAGCGTTCCATCGCTTGAAGTCCTATCAGCGGCTGAGATTCTACTCCTTGTTATTTTATCAGCACATCAAACAGGGCGACGCTGATGTCAAATATTTGCATTTTGCTGATTGGTAAAACCATAACTTGCTGAATTAACTGAATTAAGAATATGATGTGCTAAGCAGGCGTTTTTATTTGATCTGATTAAAAAAGGAGAAAATTCATTATTATGCAATTCCATTTTCATTTAATGTATTCGTTTACTTAAAGAGGAACTGTAGTGAAAATAACATAATGAATAAAATTGAATATTGTTTACAATATTCATTTATAGATGATTTAGTCAGTGTTTGCCTATTTTGCATATGTGTATCAGTGCCAAGGAAGCAAAGTGGGCGCTGCTGAGAGAAGAACGGTGTCCAGAGTTCACAAACAGGTAAATTATATATGATCAGCGCAGAGTCCAAAAACAAAATACGAGTCTTCAACAAAGAATAAGAGCAGGTAAATCTCCACCACAATAAATATTGGGGTCACGGCACAGCTCTGCAATCATGGATACCCAAAAAAAGGAAAGAGCCTTACCAGCTGGGGACAACCCATTATAAGGTTGTATCAAGGCTTTGGTAGGACATCAGGAAGCAACAGTCTGTCCAGGATCCACCAATTCAGCAATGATTCATCTCACGAATGGATATCAGTAAACATCATAAAAAACAAACGGCAACTCTAAGTGTAAACCGTTAATATAGAGTTTTCATAGTAAAAACAGCTTAAAAATAGCATAAAAACAAAACTTACATACGGGCCCATGCAATGGGAACCCCGAGAAAGTTGCACGCGTGTATGGGTCAGCAGTAAAGGACAGTATAAAGGTGCCGCCTGTCTCCTTCCCGACCGGTTTCGCAAACTAGCTAGTATAGGTAGTATAGTGTCCCCCAGTATAGGTAGTATAGTGTCCCCCAGTATAGGTAGTATAGTTGCTCCAGTATAGGTAGTATAGTTGCCTCCAGTATAGGTAGTATAGTTGCCCCAGTATAGGTGGTAGGTGGCAAGCCTGCTCCCCCCTCCCTCCCCGAGGCCGCCGCTTACTTCCTGTATATTGCCGTTACCAGGGGAACCGCTGTCCTGCTTCCTTACTCTTCACAGCAGCTGCAAGTCACGCTACTCTAACTGAGGTCTATGACGGAGGAGAGGGGGCTGGCCGGGGACTATCATAGAGGAAGCGTTCACCAGCTCAGAAGGTAACCCGAGCGGCGGGGGGAGGGGGGGTGGCCGGGATGCCGCTCCAGGATCAATGCCACCTGATGAACCTGTTTCACCTAGCGTCATGGGCCATCTGCCCCTGAATACTCTTCTATAACTGGTGTTTCCCTAGTATAGAAATGATCAGGACACGAGCCCCAGCATTATCATCTTTGAATTGCCCACTGAGACTTGCCATTTGTACATTGATCTGTACCAATGAAGGTTTGTCCTTGCCAAAGGTCTGGATCCCAGCCAGGGCACTACCTGCAAAGAGTTTTTACGTGCTTTCAAATACAAAAAGAATCCAGAAGCAGTATGCTATGCTTCTTATATAAAACTTCCAAACCTTTAATCCAATCTTCATAAAAGCACAAACAGCATAAGGTAAAAGCGTATACTTATCAGCACTTACAGATCAAGAGGAGGTGCAGAGGAAGGTCAACAATCGTCTTGCCCTACGATGTGGGCTTTCTCAAGAGTTTGTATGTTCTCCCCTTGTCTGCGTGGGTTTCTCTGGTTTCCCCCCACATCCCAAAAACATACACATAAGTTAAATGGCTTCCCCCTAAAGTTGACCCTAGACTAAAATGCTCAGACTATGGCAGGGACTAGATTGTTTGTGAGCCCCTGTGGGGGACAGTTAGCAACAAGGCACTGTGTAAGATGTGGATGCTATATACCGTATTTTTGGACAATAAGACTCAATTTTCAAAAAAAATGGCCTGGTCACTAGGGGGGTTAAAGCCTGTGGTCCTGAAGTGGTTAAGATGGCCACACACCATACAGTTTCATATAATTATTTTCAGTTCATTGAATTAAAATCAATTTTTTATGATTGATTGTAAAATTTAAAAAATCTTCCCAATTAAATGTGTTACATTTTTTCGCAATTTTGAAAAGAAAAAAAGGTGGAAGACTCTGAAAAAATCACTTGGGTCTATAAGCCAAGACATTGTCATATCAGGGGCCCCTTTATGAATGGGGGTCTTCCATTCATAGTATTACCCCACCTCATCCTGGAAACCAGAGCAGGAGAAGATCCCCTTGGAAAATGGTGCACTGGAAGGGGATAAGGATTTCCACGTCCTTGCAGAGAATTCCCCAATGTGGGCTGTCATCACCCAGGCAACATAGTTCCATGCAGCTTGGCTTTCCAACCCCATGGGCTCAGGTTTCCTGGCCAATACCAGCCTGAACAAGGGGATAGTGGTAGAAATAATAAAGTGTGAGTGGGAAGGAGGGGGGGGGGGGCAATACTGTTTTTTTTTTTTTTAATAAAATAAAACTGATTTTAAATATGTACAAAACACTCCATCATAAGATAAGCAAAATGCAGAGTCCGATCAGGTCTGTGCTACTGCTCATGCGCAAGTTTCCGTGCCTTCACCTGAGCCTGATCGGGTCTGTGCTACTGCTCATGTGTGAGCCATCTGCGCCTCCACCTGAGCAGGTCTGTGCTACTGCTCAAGCCCAAGTCGTCCGCGCCTCCACCTGAGTCAGATCAGGTCTGTGCTACTGCGGTCCTGCAGTCTTTTGACAAGCAAGGGAAGTTGTGCTCCTCCTATGGATGGCCCAGAATTGAAATGGGAAAGGAGGTCCTGAGGGGAGTGGTCAATTGACATACAAACAACAATTAACCCTCTATAGTCACTCACATCAAGCAGGAACCTCTAGCAGTGATAAAAAACACTTGCAGGAAATTCACACTCAGTTGCACTTTTTTTTGCATAAAAATTTGAATTCAGTTGCACTAATGGAGGATGATTGCTTCCAAAATGGTTTGCATGCAACGGATTTTGCACAAAGATGGTCGGAAATGTCGATTCTGCAGAAATTCCGATTTCTGCCAATGCTGATTACCAATTTCACGGAATTCCGATCGGTTTCCGACTTCCGAGTTCGGATTTCCGATTTCCAAGTAGTGTTTTTTTGGGGTCATTTTTTTGCATTCTCTAATTGGCCAAATACTTCCAAGTTCGGTGATTGGGCTAAAATTACCGAGTTGTGGTAATTCAGTATTTGGTCAGAAATCTGATTACCTAGTAGTGTTTTTTTTTGTCTTTTTTTTGCATTCTCAGATTGGCCAAATACTTCCGAGTTGTTTCTGCATTCTCTGATTGGTCCATTGTTTCCGAGTTCTGTGATTGGCCTAAAATTACCGAGTTGCAGTGATGCAGTATATCTGCAGAAATCCAATTTCCGAGTTCCATTTTCCGATTTCCCGAGTTCTGCGAAATCCGAATGAGCATCCATACCAGTTGTCACTGGATTGTCCCTGGATGAGGAGGACGAGGAAGCCTTTTTAGGATCCAGGGGAGGTAAATATAAACAATACTAAACAATTTATTACAGAAAGATGCCCGCAAAATGTCCATAGAAGCTAAGTTCCTTTATTATGGACGTATCCAAAAATCACCACATCATACAGCTGACTTGTTTCAGACAACTGGTCCTTAATCATAGCCCAATAATGGAGTGGAGTTGAGTTACCATTTCCTTGCCTTCTAACTAAACAATGTAAGTATTAACAATACTAAAAACGGGCTCTAGGTCTCTGTCACATCGCTGCCACCGCCGCATGTCAGTGTGCATGTGCACACACCCCTCCTCCCGTGCACACACCCGCCCGGCTCCCTGGCCCCGCCCTCCTGTCTCAACAGCTCTCCGTGCTGCACATGTGCAGTAGCGCAAACGCACGGACACAGGGACAAAGGAGGACACAGCAACACTTTGGGATTATTATATAGGATTAAAGTGGACCTGAACTCTTGCACATGACAGAAAAAAAAACATAGAGAAATGCACCCTGTATGTATTTAGAGAGTTTAGCCTGTCTAATTCCCCCTTTATATGTGACTAATCACAAGTGTAATTTGATCTCTCCGCTGTGTCAGCTGGCTTCCTCGGCAGAGCAGCTAATTTGTAAAATTCAACAAAGTATTCTTCCTCTGTAGATCATATTAAAATATAACTTTTAATAATTTCCTCTAAAATAGAGTATTGTACAAATGACTGCCTGTCACTACATATAATTTCTCATGTATACATAAACTCGGGGTTATAAGTACATCAAAACGGAGTTTGTCTCCTTCCCCTGAGTTTAAAACATATAATGCTAATTACAAATACCCCCCACCAAAAACAAAACCCGACATGTTTCACTTCCTTGCGGAAGCTTTTTCAAGGGAATAAAGTGCTGTGCATTAGTGCAAGGTGCAGAGTGCTAAGGTGCAATTACATTAAACAAAACAGAGAATCATAGAGCATGTCTGCTCATGACAGCAGTCAAAAGTTTTGACTGCTGTCATGAGCAGACATGCTCTATGATTCTCTGTTTTGTTTAATGTAATTGCACCTTAGCACTCTGCACCTTGCACTAATGCACAGCACTTTATTCCCTTGAAAAAGCTTCCGCAAGGAAGTGAAACATGTCGGGTTTTGTTTTTGGTGGGGGGTATTTGTAATTAGCATTATATGTTTTAAACTCAGGGGAAGGAGACAAACTCCGTTTTGATGTACTTATAACCCCGAGTTTATGTATACATGAGAAATTATATGTAGTGACAGGCAGTCATTTGTACAATACTCTATTTTAGAGGAAATTATTAAAAGTTATATTTTAATATGATCTACAGAGGAAGAATACTTTGTTGAATTTAACTATTGTTCAGGTTTTGTGTGTTAATACAGCTAATTTGTAAACACAGGATGTTAACTCTATGGGCCTGATTCACAAAGCGGTGCTAACCCAATTAGCACGCCTAAAAGACTTTAGGCATGATAACCATTGCACCACGCTGGTGAAAAGACAGTTTAGGTGTGATAAGCTTAGATCGCGCGCAAAGTCCCGCACGCAAAGCAGCGCCATTAAACTCTATGCGAAGTGCACCAGACTTTGCTAGCGCAAAACTTTTGATCAGCTGTGCACTGCGGTGCTTACCCAGTTGATGCCTAAACTTATCATGCCTAAACTTATCACACCTAAACTTATCACCCCTAAACTTATCACGCTTAAACTGAGTTTAGGCGTGATAAGGGGCTTTTCTCCAGGGTGCTAACTGTTAGCACCGCTTTGTGAATCAAGCCTTATGTCTGCTTCCATGAAAGCAGGAAGTAGACACACTGCAGATTTATTGCAGGATTTGTATCAGCTGTAACAAAGAAATGCTTTTCTTTAATGGTTATTATGCTGTTGCTTATCTTTTAGAACAGAGAGGAAGTTCTGGGTTCATGTCCGCTTTAAGTTAGATTTTCTGGTTGTAGATGTCTTATGGTGCCCATACGCGATACAATAAAAACATTCGATTTTCCCGTTTATTCGATCTAAATGATCGAATTGAATGAAAGTTGAAAATATTTTTTTTCGAACAATTATCCCGTTTTTTCGGGAAAAATGATCGAACATGCTGGAAAAATCTTTATATTCGATCTAACAGAATAATCGAACTAAATTATCTAATTGAAAAATTGTACCATGTATGGCCACCTTTAGTTTCACACACAAAAGAGGTAACGTTTCATCTCTGTGATTGCTAAGCTATTAGATGGTATATTTAGATCTCAGCCGGGGGATGGACTTTAAAATCTTTGACAGCAGATAAATCCTAAAGGGCGGAAAAATAAAAAGGCATAAAGTACAACTGTTAATCTTATTTAAAGCCCAGACTACTGACCTGTCATGCAGTTCTCCTCTCATCAGACAGGGGGCCAGAACAAAGCGTGTGTTATACAACAGATCCCTGGGGTATAAAGAACAAGAAAAAAAAAGACTATAATGCAAACCACATCAAAGCAGACAAAATCTCCATTAAAAATAGTTACCTGGAACTTCAGTGCCGTAGTTCCATAACATGCCATCCGCTGCCGCTGTACAGAGGCGACAGGGGAAAAGTGGCATCACCGCTTGCAAATTTTAACGCAGGGGGGTTCAGGGATAACCTGATTCATCGCAGATGAAACAGAGGAGCCATGACGTACTGACACCGCAAGAAAACAGATGTTCTCTCCATGTGCCTACAACAAGCCCGAAAGAAGTGTGCTCAGAAAACAAACTGCACGGCTAAATGTGAACACTTACAAAAACAGAAGTTGTGAAAACAAGAAACGGTTTGCTTTCTAAACACAGGACGGCCCCAGCAATAGTTACAAATATTTACATGGCTTTAATTCCTTTGCGCTTCTTAAAGGGAACCTGCATCAAAAAGTTAGTAAGTTGAAGCAAACCTGAGATGGGGCAGGAGAAACAAATTATACCTACGTGGGGCTTCCTCCAGCCCCCACTAGGCTGATGTTCCCTCGCCATCCTTCTCCACTTCCTGGATCTTCTGCAAATTGGCGTACTGTGCATCCGTGCGCCTCCATCGCGCTCCCATCACAGGAGCATTCTGCGCATGCGCAGTACTACTGTGCAGGCGCAGAACACTCCTGGCAACTGGAAGCATGACATGGAGCATGCATGGCCAGACTGCACCTGCGCCGACTGGACGTCTTACTGGGGCGAATTGCAGAAGATCCAGGAGGTGGAGGAGAATGGTGAGGGAGCGATCAGCCTGGAAGGGGCTGGAGAAAGCCCCATGTAGGTATAATTTGTTTCTCCTGCCCATGTCAGGTACACTTGAAGTGAGAGGGATATGGCAGCTGCCATATTTGTTTCCTTTTTCAAACAATACCAGTTGCGCTGACAGTCCTGCTGACCTTTAATGCATCAGTAGTGTCTGAGTCACACACCTGAAACAAGCATGCAGCAAATCCAGTCAGATTTCAGTAAAGCATCTGATCCGCATGCTTGTTCAGGGTCTATGGCTTAAAGTGGTATGAAACTCCGCATTTCTTCTTTGCTCTAAAAGATTCTTTGCAGCAAAAAAAAATGTACTACCAGAAAAAAACCACGGGTAGCAGAACAGCATTCAAACAGTTAAACACAGCACTTTCTTCTTCAGTGGAAAGCTTAGCACCATTGCTGAACTTGAAGAAGTGATTACAACAGTAACTGATAAGAAAACAAACAAGATAATGTAAACACTTCTAGCATCTCTTGATTTATAAAGCACCAACATATTCCGTGGCGCTGTACAAAGTAAGGAACAAACACGGGGTACAAAATAATACAGACATTGGTACTGTATACACCAATATACAAAATACAGAATCGGTACAAAATACAGAATCGGTACAAAATACAGAAATGGTAATGACAGTGACAACATTAATATGAATAAATGTGTAACAAATTCCAAGATACAAAAAGGTGAGTGAGCCCTGCCCTTGCGAGCTCTTAATCTAAAGGAATAGGAAGGGAACAAGTAGTGGGGTAGTAGACAATATTCATACCTAGAGGCAGTGTGTTTTAGGTTATCTAGTAGGAGTGCAACTTGGGCAAAGGTCAAATGGGGAAGTAACATTTATATCCTGGCGGACTCAAAGCGCCAGAGCTGCAGCCACAAGGACGCGCTCTATAGGCAGTACCAGTGTTAGGGAGCCTTGCCTAAGGTGTCCTACTGAATAGGTGCTGGCTTACTGAACAGGCAGAGCTGAGATTTGAACCCAGGTCTCCTGTGCCAGAGGCAAAGCCCTTAACCATTACACTACCCAGCATTGGAGAGGGATGGATGGATGGATGGGATGGGATGTGGCAGGGGATTCTAGAAGAGGGGTGAAGCACGTGCAAAATCTTGTATACGTGAGTATAGGTAAAATTGCCGGGTGCTTCTTGCGCTCAGAAACTTTACTGACGTTTAGTGACTCAACCCTTTTGTTACCCAGGGCTGTGGAATCGGTACAAAAATCATCCTCCAACTCCTCAGTTTATTAAACCACCGATTCTGACTCCAGGTCCAGGTTTCCAAAATTGCTCCGACTCCGCAGCCCTGTTGTTACCTTAGGAAAGATGCACCCACTTCCTGTGGGACAAGGAAGTAATGAAACTCAACCAGTCAAAAATAAAAACATGTAAAAAAGCTGTAACCCATCTCCATGAAGAAAGTATTTGGTATCCTGGATTTTACGGTTATAATATTTTAGCAGAGAGGCTTGATGTTTTCTGCAGACTCTTTATTCTTGCTGATGCTGTTCCTAGCAGTGGTTATACTGCATTACATAACACTAAAGCAAAGAATAGCAACAATGACCACGTCACTGGCTGTGAGATCAAAAACACCAACAGACAAAAAGGGAAAGGAATAAGAATTAGGCTCTGTCCAGAAATCCCCTTCACGGGAAGGAATTTAGTTATGCACAAAGAGAGTGCGATCGCATCAATATCTCTCTGAGACTTCAAATCAATAGCTAAAGACTCTCGTTATCTATACAGAGTGCTTTACAGATGAGGAATAAGAGTTCCCAACAGATGGTGCCAAACTCAAGAGGCAGTCAGTTTCCCTCAGGGCCTCAGCACCTCCTGCAGAGCAAATGGTTCAACATGACAGGAAGGTGCAGAAGCTGGCTGTGACATCAATGTACTGTTTGTAGGAGATCAGCAATGATTGTAAACCAGCTACAAATGCTGATTACTCAGCAGTAAACCTGCAGACAGAAGTACTCACAACTTCTACAAAAAAGAAGCAGTTAATATATTACTATTTACTGTCTCAATTGTGTTTCTTCGCACTCCCAGTGTCCTCCTGGCTCATCCATAGAAACTGATCTTTTTCCAAGAGAAGGTTCCCATTGCCACAGGCTCGGTTCTCATTACCACATGCTGATAGGCTCAGTTCCCATTGCCACAGGCTCGGTTTCCATTGCGACATGCTGATAGGCTCAGTTCCCATTGCAACATACTGATAGGCTCGGGTTCCATGGCCACATACTGATAGACTTGGTTCCACTGCCACATGCTGATAGGCTTGGTTCCCATTGCAACATTCTGATAGGCTCAGGTTCCATTGCTACATACTGATAGACTTGGTTCCACTGCCACATGCTGGTAGGCTTGGTTCCCATTGCAACATTCTGATAGGCTCAGGTTCCATTGCTACATACTGATAGACTTGGTTCCACTGCCACATGCTGATAGGCTTGGCTCCCGTTGCAACATTCTGATAGGCTCGGGTTCCATTGTCACATACTGATAGATTTGGTTCCCATTGCGACATGCGGATAGGCTCAGTTCCCATTACCACACGCTGATAGGCTCGGTTCCCAACGCCACATGCTTATAGGCTTGGTTTCCATTGCCACATGCTAATAGGCTCAGTTCCCATTGCCACATGCTAATAGGCTCAGTTCCCATTGCCACATGCTAAAATGCTCAGTTCCCATTTCCAAATGCTGATAGGCTTGGTTTTCATTGCCACAGGCTTATAGGCTTGGTACCCATTTAGTTATGCTAAAAGGCTCGGTTCTCATTGCCAAATGCTGATAGGCTCTGTTCCCATTGCCACATGCTGATAGGCTCGGTTACCAATGTCACATGCTGATAGTGCTGAACTGTAACCTGGCTGTAAACTGTTTACTTTGCACTGCGAGGCAGAGAAAGAGAGAGAGGGCTGGTGCACACCGGGCGGCTTTTTGGGCGTTTTCAGATCCGCTTGCGGCTGCGGATCTGCTTGGTCAATGTATCTCAAAGGGGTGGTGCACACCAGAGCGGGAGGCGTTTTGCGGAAACGAAAAATGCCTGGCTGAGGCATTTTTTGGATTTCGGATGCGTTTCTGCCTCAATGTTAAGTATAGGAAAAACGCAAACCGCTCTGAAAAACGGCACTTCAGAGCGGTTTTGCAGGCGTTTTTGTTACAGAAGCTGTTCAGTAACAGCTTTACTGTAACAATATATGAAATCTACTATACTGAAAACCGCAGCAGCAATCCGCAAAACGCTAGCAAAACGCCATAGAAAAATAAAAAAAAGCGTTTCAAAATCTGCTAGCATTTTGCGGATCTGCTAGCGGGTTTTGGTGTGCACCAGCCCAGAGAGAGAGAAACGCACAGAGCTGCAGCTGATAATTATTCACACATATTTGAGGCTATATTTCTGCTTTCTATCATTCTGAACACATTTTACTCACAGTATTAGAGCCACTGAAGATTGTTTCTGTATGCTGGATGTGCTGGGCACAGTCCTCCATAGTAATGCCAACAGTGAAAACTGTTCTCTGCAAATGTCATATTTTCTACTTCTCATAAGAAATGAAAAGATTAAAAAAAGCCTTTGTATTGCTATTTGCCTGTAATTACTGGAAATATATGTGGCATTTAGAATTTTCGTTAACTTTGATAGTTGTCCTTTAAAACCTGATAAACAATTTGGCCTGCCACTTTGTCTACGCTTTAGATTTTGGCGTCTTACGTGACTGAGTTTGAAACCCCTGGTATTAATCATAATATAATTTAAAAAAAAGTGTGTTTGTTTGTGTGTAAGGGGAAATTATTTAAAATCACAAACAACTTGCCACATTGTTACAGACAAGTGTCTGGCTTCCTACATGGCAATTTACATAGCTTCTTTACTTTTAAAAATATTCTCTGATCTCACAATCCACATTTGAACTTTACCTGACCTCTGTGTGCTGTCTAAACATATCTGGGCACCTGTTGTACCCAACACTCAAGGTATGTAATACAACTGCCATCACTGCAAACAAAATAGGTTCTAAATTGTTCAAAGAGACCCACTTTTGTTTTTGTTTTTTTTACTAAAATTAATATGGTTATTTATCTTTTCACCTCATTCACATTCCATGAGCTGGTGAAGGAGTCTTTGTGCCTTCTTACTATTTCACTAATCTTCTGCCAGCCGTCTGATTTAGGGAGCATTGTCCAAATGAGAAAGGGTTCAGAAGATATTATGAACTGGAGTCTGGACACACTATGATGAACATTTGTGGATTGGCCAGGAGTGTAAACACTAATAATCTGATCTCCTCACATGTAAGGCCTCTTTTTCGTAGGCGGCTGCAGGTCGGTGAATTCCCCACCTTGTCAACAGTTGATTACATGTCCATCAGGTCTGGCTAAAGGTGGCCACACACGATACAATAAAATGATCCGATTTTACAGTAATTCGATAAAAATGATCGCATCTCTCGAAAAATCGAAAGTTTTTTCATTCGACTGAAAAATCCGATCGGATTTCCCGGTTTTTTCGATTTAAATCGATCCGGAATGCCAGATATTTCTCTTCAATTTCTACTAAAGATTGTATGGTGTGTGCTGGATTGTCAATTTATTAATATACACACCCTAGCAATTTTCTCTGAGTTTCCAATCATTTTTATTATAATTGAGGAAAAAATTGAACATAGGTGTGTGGTACATTGGTCATATTTTTGAAATGTTACAATCAGTCAGAAAAATGTATTGCAATTCTTAAATTGAACAGATATTTAAAAAATTGTATGGTGTGTGGCCACCTTAAGGGTTGATGAGGTCATCACACGATGCGAACTCCCCAAGGGATGTGTCTGGGACAAGGATTGGTAAGAATGTCAAACTTGCAATCAAGTGTAGTCTCCCAAATAACAGGAAAAGCAGTTTCATCTCTATACTAATTACTTGGTCCAGGAAACCAAATCAAATCAAGCATAGCTTTATTGGCATGGCCAAGACATTATACAGGCACTGCCAAAGCAAAGAGAAATAGGGGACATGAAAGAGGGTGAGTCCTGAAGGTTGGGATAGAAGTGCAGTCTGTGGATATTTTTAGGTTTAAGCTCCTCTCAGGCTGTGGCATGCTGTGACATAGTGTGCAGCGATTGTCTCTGTGGATTCCTTTTCTCAGTCTGTGGCATGCTGTGACAAAGTGTGCAGCCATTATCACTGTGGATTCCTCCTCTTAGGCTGTGGCATGCTGTGACCTAGTGTGCAGTGATTGTCACTGTGCATTCCTCTTCTCAGTCTGAGGCATGCTGTGACATAGTGTGCAGCCATTGTCACTGTGGATTCCTCCTCTCCCAGTAGAATTTAGAGTTTTCTTTCATCCTCTAATGCATGAAAGTCTGGGAATAGGTCCATCAATTTTTAAAAAAAAAGTGACTCTGGTTGCAGTATACAGTATTTGGGGAAGTGCAGCAGGAAGTGATCCTCATCATTGACGCACGCGTTGTTGGCATAGTCTATTCTTCCTGGGTTTGTACGTCTGTCTGTGTCTCCCAGCCTGTGAGCGCTCAGTCTGTAGAAACTCAGGATTTGCCTCTCTTGAGAGTTCTGGAGATTTTCCAGGTATGGAGCCAATTTATATTCTCCACGTGAAATGCAAGCACTGCTACTTTAAAAGGTTCAAGAGAGAGTTGGCAGAGAACCAACAATTCCACTCAAAAGTGTAATCTTCACTATACAAAAAATAAAAACAATCCATATGAAATCATCTATGCAACCATCAAGCATGTTGGCTAACTGTATCACACAGACATAGGACACAATTCACTAAGATCATACTAGTGATAATATGGCAAGTGAAAACTTATCACCACACATCAATCAATATTTAACCTCCTGAGCGTTCTGGACGAGCTGAGCTCGTCCAGAGACGCCGGAGGGTGCCGCTCAGGCCCTGGTGGGCGGATTTTAATAATTTTTTTTAAAACACGCAGCAAGCACTTTGCTTGCTGCGTGTTGTAGACAATCGCCGCCGCCCGCCGCCGCTATCCGCCGCGTAACGAGCGCCCCCCCAAACCTTGTGCGCTGCCTGGCCAATCAGTGCCAGTGCTGAGGGGTGGATTGGGACTCCCTATGACGTCGTTGACATCGATGACGTCATTCCGGCCGTCGCTATGGCGACGGGGGAAGCCCTGACGGAGATCCCGTTCAGAACGGGATCTACTGAAGGCCATAATCGCCGGCAGCGATCGGAAGGGTGGGTGGGATTCCGCTGGGTGGGGAGTATCATGTAGCTAGCGCTAGGCTAGCTACATGATTTTAAAAAAATTAAGTGTAAAAAACCATGCGCAGCCGTGCGGCTGCACATTATCAGAACGCCAGGGAGGTTAAAGAAGCTTGCTTTATTAATATGTAGTGATAAGCTTTCATAGTGAGAATGTTGTCTTATCCACTGCTGCTGCCGCCGGCTGGTGCGCGCTATCGGGCGCGCCCCCGCTGCCCGCCGCTAGCCCCCCGATCAGTGAATGGGAATATAATTCCCATTCACCGATCTAACTTCCCCGCAGAAATACCGACGCTTTCTCTCCAGAGAGCGCGGTATTTCTGCCCCCAGGAAACTTCTCACCAGCATTTTAGTTCCTGGATGCAAGATCGTTCGCATCCAGGACTTTTCTCACTGTGGCCATCTTGTGGCCAAATAGTAAACTGCACCCACATACATTTTTAATAAAAAAAAAAATATTATTTTACATTTAAAATTAGCAGTTTCCTTCCCACACCAAAAATTACCCACATACACTTTTTTTTTATTAAAAATAAAAATAAAAAATACAATTAAAAAAAAACAAAAACAACATAAATAGTTACCCAAGGGTCTGAACTTTTTAAATATGCATGTCAAGAGAATATGTTATTATATTATTTAAAATTATAAGCTTATAGATAGTGATGGACGCAAATTGAAAAAATGCACCTTTATTTCTAAATGAAATATCGGCACCATAAATTGTGATAGGGACATCGTTTAAACGGGACAGATGGGCAAATAAAATACATGAGTTTTACTTACGGTAGCATATATTATTTTCAAACTATAATGGCCAAAAACTGAGAAATAATGATTTTTTTTCATTTCTTTCTTAATCTTCCTGTTAAAATAGATTTTGAAAAAAATAATTCTTAGCAAAATGTACTACCCAAAGAAAGCCTAATTAGTGGTGGAAAAAACAAGATATAGATCAAGTCATTGTGATAAGTAGCAATAAAGTTATAGGCGAATGAATGGGAGGTGAACGTTGCTCGGATGCATGAGATTTTCGGACTGCGGTGCTGAACCGGTTATAACTCACCTCTGTAGTTATTCTCGCATGCAGTAGATAGGGAAAGGAGAAACACAAGCAGGCAGGATGTAGCTCCACCCCCCTCTGCCAGGATGATTTCAGATAGCCTCTGTAGCACAGCCAGGGAAGGAGAGAGAAAGAGGCTGTGGCTGTGTGTGTGGCTGGGTCTGTGTGTGTGTGTATGTGTGTATGCTTGGTGTCTCTCTCCCCCTCCTTCTCTGTGTGCCTGCTGTATATCTCTCTATATACAGAGCCCCCTTCTGCATGAACTAGTAAAATATAAAGCAGACAGCTCAGAATGCTTCACTTTACATTGCAGTCTGTAGTATCACTCCACTTAAAGATAAACTCCGACCAAGAATTGAACTTTATGAGAAATCTATTTCTTTTCACAAACAGACCATCAGGGGGCGCTGTATGATTGATATTGTGGTGAAACCCCTCCCACAAGAAACTGTGAGGATCATGGTCCTGGCAGTTTCCTGTCTGTGACCCTTGTTGCATTGTGGAAAATAGCTGTTTACAGCTGTATACAACTGCCAAAAAATCATGCAGCAGCTACATCACCTGCCAACAGTAAAGATGTCACCAAGTAATAAATGTCAGAATGTAAATCTGGGATTTAAAAGATTTTACAATGGGCAAACACTGACTAAATCATTTAGACATAAATATTGTAAAAATGAAGCACTTTTTTATTACATTATTTTCACTGGAGTTCCTCTTTAACGACAGCTCAGGCCAGATTTATAATTCCTCAGTCACTTTACAGTTGTCATCACTTGCATTCCTCTCTGTGAATAACATCCTGTCTTTAACTTATATCCTGTCTTAACTTAGAATTATGTTGTTATTTTAAGGATTAAAACCTTAACTTTAGAAACCACTCCTTAACTTAAGGACAGAATCCTTATTTTAAAGGGTTTGCCTGAGGTAAATTACATAGTGAATACTAATTGCTTTATCACCATGGTGATAACAGTAAAAACAGCACAGAATCATTATTAAAAACAGGCGATGAGCTTAGTGCATTGTGGCCACACTCTGGAGTTAACTCCGGGACCAAAACGGAACTAGCGGACGAGCGGATTAAAACTTGAAACTAGTGTGAACCCAGCAGAAATTACAAAAAAGTTTCTAAGAATGCATGCACACTGTGCTCTCAAATGCATAAAATCGCTTCAAACAGTACATGCACTGCAATTGTGCTTACTACAGTGTTTTGCACAATATATTGGAACTACCTGTATATAAATCCAATAAACAATTATAATAGTAAAGGATTGCTGTGAGCGACTTGCTCCAGAGAAGGACAGAATAGATTATTTCCCGATATCCAGCCCGGCCCAGGTTTTACCATTAGTGTTGTCAAGGGCAATAGGGTCCTGTGTGCAGGGACCCTCAACGTGATTTTAACAAAACTTTTATCATGAAAAACTAACAAATGCTTTGAACCACCATTTTTTGAAAAACGATTTTTACTGTATATGTGGTGGTTGTCACCTGTGCATTTGTTTAGAATTGGGTGACTACAGGTTAGTGAAGCAGTAGAAAGCACCAAGGAATTGCTGAATTGTGTACTTATTCAATTAAGATCTGTCAGCACCTACTGATTTCACTACAAGGACAGTACCTTGTATTTACAGGAAGGAGGAACACAAACACATTAATAGGGAAGTGAGCACAGTTATGTGTACCTGAACTTTGCATGTCTTTTCAATTAACAAGGTATCTGTATACTCTCCTCAGAAGCAAGATTATGCAGATACCTCTACTTTGTCTCCGTGAAGTCCCATTCCTCAGATATTCCCAATCCTTACCTGTAGACTTGCTGCCAATCTGTAGACAGGACATGGGCATATTTGATGAGAGGGACTTCAGAGAGATGATGTAAAGGTGTTTATCAGGTACTTTACCACTGTGTCATCTCGGTGACTGTGATGAAGAGCTTCCAAAGTACAGGTAGTCCCCGGTTTACAGACGCCCGACTTACGAACGACCCGCCAATACGAACGGCCCGATCCCGTTGCGATGATGTCATTTCCGTAGAGGAAGTTTGAAGAAGCGGTTTCAAACGTCCCGACTTAAGAACGTATTCAAGTTAATAACAAATCTACAGTCCCTATCTCATTCTGTAACCTGTACAGTGGGTTGCAAAAGTATTCGGCCCCCTTGAAGTTTTCCACGTTTTGTCACATTACTGCCACAAACATGCATCAATTTTATTGGAATTCCACGTGAAAGACCAATACAAAGTGGTGTACATGTGAGAAGTGGATCGAAAATCATACATCTTTCCAAACATTTTTTACAAATAAATAACTGCAAAGTGGGGTGTGTGTAATTATTCAGCCCCCTGAGTCAATACGTTGTAGAACCACCTTTTGTTGCAATTACAGCTGCCAGTCTTTTAGGGTATGTCTCTACCAGCTTTGCACATCTAGAGACTGAAATCCTTGCCCATTCTTCTTTGCAAAACAGCTCCAGCTCAGTCAGATTAGATGGACAGCGTTTGTGAACAGAAGTTTTCAGATCTTGCCACAGATTCTCGATTGGATTTAGATCTGGACTTTGACTGGGCCATTCTAACACATAGATATGTTTTGTTTTAAACCATTCCATTGTTGCCCTGGCTTTATGTTTAGGGTCATTGTCCTGCTGGAAGGTGAACCTCCACCCCAGTCTCAAGTCTTTTGCAGTCTCCAAAAGGTTTTCTTCCAAGTTTTCCCTGTATTTGGCTCCATCCATCTTCCCATCAACTCTGACCAGCTTCCCTGTCCCTGCTGAAGAGATGCACCCCCCGAGCATGATGCTGCCACCACCATATTTGACAGTGTGGATGGTGTGTTCAGAGTGATGTGCAGTGTTAATTTTCTGCCACAGATAGCGTTTTGCATTTTGGCCAAAAAGTTCCATTTTGGACTCATCTGACCAGAGCACCTTCTTCCACATGGTTGCTGTGTCCCCCATATGGCTTGTAGCAAACTGCAAATGGGACTTCTTATGCTTTCTGTTAACAATGCCTTTCTTCTTGCCACTCTTCCATAAAGGACAACTTTGTACAGTGCATGACTAATAGTTGTCCTATGGACAGAGTCGGCCACCTGAGCTGTAGATCTCTGCAGCTCGTCCAGAGTCACCATGGGCCTCTTGGCTGCATTTATGATCAGCGCTCTCCTTGTTCAGCCTGTGAGTTTAGGTGGATGGCCTTGTCTTGGTAGGTTTACAGTTGTGCCATACTCCTTCCATTTCTGAATGATCGCTTGAACAGTGCTCCGTGGGATGTTCAAGGCTTTGGAAATCTTTTTGTAGCCTAAGCCTGCTTTAAAATTTTCAACAACTTGATCCCTGACCTGTCTTGTGTGTTCTTTGGACTTCATGGTGTTGTTGCTCCCAATATTCTCTTAGACAACCTCTGAGGCCCTCACAGAGCAGCTGTATTTGTACTGACATTAGATCACACACAGGTGCACTCTATTTAGTCATTAGCACTCATCAGGCAATGTCTATAGGCAACTGACTGCACTCAGATCAAAGGGGGCTGAATAATTACGCACTCCCCACTTTGCAGTTATTTATTTGTAAACAAATTTTGGAATCATGTATGATTTGCGTTCCACTTCTCACGTGTACACCACTTTGTGTTGGTCTTTAATGTGGAATTCCAATAAAATTGATTCATGTTTGTGGCAGTAATGTGACAAAATGTGGAAAACTTCAAGGGGGCCAAATACTTTTGCAACCCACTGTATGTGCGTAATTAAGGCACTGGGAAATTTGGGCGCAGAGTAAAGCGGGCTCACCCTACCCCTGCAAAAGTACCGGAAGAGTTATATAATTTGGCATCTAGCTATTGCTGGCGGCGGAATTAGTCTGTTTTTATGGTAATGTAAACTCTGTCTTTTGGCGGCACCAAAATTACTGACTGAGTGCCGTTATAGCTGCTGTATGCTCCCAAATCTCTGGCGCCCGTTTTATTTGACTCACCTCCAACTGCGTCTTCTAAGATAATCACTAATTTCCACCCCTCTCAGTAACACTAAAGGAACATAGGGGCTTTGATTGGCAGGGCTATTATTCCCTTAGCTGTCCCGTAGGGCGAGTGACTGGAACTAGTGGAGTGAACAATCGTGGATCAGGAGCGACACTTGCCAAAGATCTCACCATAACATGTGAGGAGAAGACACTTGTGTTGGACAATAGACCATTGAGAAACCTCCTGTGGAAGACTAATGGGTTTTCTCCCAACAGGTTCATAGCCAGTGGGGAAGGATCACTAGAAGGTGACAGCAGAGCAGGTGTTCCTTGATCTCAATGATTGTTTGTGAAGGTTCATAGCCAATGGGGAAGGATCACTAGAAGGTGACAGCAGGTGTTCCTTGATCCAGGGGCGTAACAATAGACCCTGCAAGGGATGCCTCTGCAGGGGGGCCCAGAAGCCACAGGGGGCCCATGGGGGGAAAAGTTTGAGAGACTGACAGCTAAGGGCACCGAGAGAGAAAAAACTTATTCTGCTCTTGCACCATTGTTATATTGACTGCATGTGTCCAAAACACAGATAAGGACTCATACACACTCTGGAATTTGTACACTGTCCCTGCTCCCTAGGGTTCGTAAAAAAAAATCTGTCTCTCACTGCTGCAAAGATCTGATGACTGTATGTACAACCTAACAAAGAACGGAGTCACATTTTGAAAAAAAAGTTGTAGACTTTCCCTTTTTCACTCTGAATGGAATTCTAGATTCTTATCACACAGGCTAATGACCTTATGGCCTCTAATTACTTGTACAACACAGCAGAGTGGAGATTGATGTCTTATGCTGGGAATACACGGGTTATCGGCCGCTGGATCGACCCCAGCCGCATCCCCGCTCGGATCGATCCCCGCTCGTCTCCGCCGGCGCTCCTTATCAGAAATCGATTCCCTGCCATTGTCTGCCGGCGGGGATCGAGCAGGCGCGGGTCGAGCAGCGTGATCGGACCAGCTGAATATTATCAGCTGGCCGGATCAGCTGCTCGATACACGGTACAGAAACGTACCGTGTATCCCCAGCATAACTGTTGCTGCTTCATTCAGAGCTTGTTGTCTCATACTGAGTCCAAGATCCCGTAATAAGAGTGAATCAATCAGTGACATTCTGAATGTTTTGCCAAAGTTTCAGTGAATACTATATGTTATGTTCAACATGTCATTGTTGTTTCTCCATACAGCATGTGCTCTCATGTAGTAAAATAATATGGCTGTGTGTGTATACTATGTATGTACTGGGAGCAGAGCTGCAACGAGGGACTTGTCGGCTGCAAGGGGCTGGAGGAAGCCCCGGGTAAGTAGATCTGGGGGTAGCATAGATTGCCTGACATTTCCTTTAAGTCTAAGTGTTTTTATCTGCATGGGGAAAACACATTGGTCTTCAGTTTTGCTGTGCAGAAAGCGAGGGGGGTGGGGGCCCCATCCAAAGTTTTGCATGGGGGGGGGCATCCAAAGTTTTGCAGGGGGCCCAGTGATGTCTAGTTACGCCCCTGCCTTGATCTCAATGATAGTTTGTAAATAAAAATAAACGGTTCAATTTCTAGCCAAAAATCATTTGAGGGAACAGATAATTCTGATCGGAAGTGAAATATCGCAATACATCTTTCACTACACCAATGTTTGCTTCCTATCTATCACAATCACCAACTGTTACAGAGTAACCAGCAAGCTCATGGTCAACCAGAACTCCTAGGAGCAAGTAAGGGGCTACAATGGACCACATTCTTACTAAAATGCTATGGAAAACAATGGTTAATTTGCATATATTCAGCAGTTATGCCCCAGTGCATCACTGCTGAATATATGCAAATTAACCATTGTTTTCCATAGCATTTTAGTAAGAATTTGGTCCATTGTAGCCCCTTACATGCGATAATTCAGGTTGGAGTGAGCTCTGAGATGTCTCCGAGTCCCAGTACTCGGAGACATCTCAGAGCTCACTCCAACCTGAATTATCGCAAATTCTTTCTGTTTTAAGAAAGCAAACTTTTGTTTTCCGTAGCATTTTAGTAAGGGGGCTTTTAGGACCATTGTAGCCCCTTACACACTCATAGGAGTTCTGGTTCACCATGAGCTAGCTGGGTAATCTGTAACTCTGGGTATTTCAAGTATTGCCCCATAAAGCCACATTGGCTCTGTTTAATTAAAGGGACTCCGAGCTCAACATAGAACAGAAAATGGTACTCAACCGGGGCTTTCTGCAGCCCAGTGTAGGTCTGGAGGTCCCACGCCGGTGTCCTGGCTCTTCTCCCAAGGGCTCCTCAGAAATGGCTGGACGGCGGTAGCCGGGCGACACTGGCCCCGAGTGTCGGGCTCCTCTTCCTGATACGTCATGGCTGTCAACATCACGGCGGCCGGCGTGACAGTACGGCACATGCGCGGGACCTCCAGACCTACACTGGGCTGCAGAAAGCCCCGGGTGAGTACCATTTTCTATTCTATGTTGAGCTCGGAGTCCCTTTAAAAAGCTGGCACATCATTGCATTCCAGTGGTTCTGGAGGTGTGACTAGCTTACAGGGACAACAATAGGAGATGTGCATATTCAGCAGTGATGCACTGGGAGAAATCTCAGAGTTCACTCCAACCTGAATTATTATTAGTGGCCATCTTCATTATGAAAATTTTGAAAAAGGGACCTGTCACAGGTATGGAGGGGCATAGGAAGATCGGGAAAGCCTCTGGACTTGCCTCTATTCAGGTGACATTTTTTTATTTACTTTAGGTACGCTGTACCTCTACAATTCGGAGTGCCGCAAGGATCAATCCTATCCCCTCTGCTGTTTGCAATCTACTCGGTACACTTATCCAACGACATGGCCTGACGTACCACTGCTACGCCGATGACACACAGCTATACCTGTCCTTCAAACCTGGTGGAACAGACCCTACTCCAAAAATAAACTATTGCTTTAGCTGAGCTACAGGCATGGATGAATGAAAACTGGTTGAAACTGAATGCTGACAAAACTGAGGTCCTTTTTGTCCAAAGCCAGTGCTCGCCATCAAAACAGCTCTATCCTAAAGCAACGCCAATCAGGATTGGGAATTCAGACATAAACAGCTCCAACCTTGTGCTCAGCCTTGGTGTACTAATCGATGGGGAATTGAGTTTCAGAAACCAAATTTCATCTGTAGTTAAATCTTCCTACTTTCATCTGAAGAACATTGCAAAGATTAAACATCTGATTCCCTCAGAGGATCTTCCAACCATAATTCACGCCTTCATCACATCACGGCTGGACTACTGCAATGCCCTTTATGCTGGCCTCCCCAAAAAGGACCCGCGTCGCCTGCAATTAGTGCAGAATGCTGCTGCCAGATTGCTAACAAACCAGCCTCGCCACTGTCACATTACACCGATCCTTGGCTCACTGCACTGGCTACCAGTAGAATGGAGAATACTCTTCAAGATTGGACTGCTGACATTCAAATCCCTGCACAATCTGGGCCCTGGATACATGAAGGACTTGTTGAAGCTGCACCACACCTCTCACAACCTCAGATCAGCAAGTTCTATAAACTTGGTCACTCCCAGAGTGCACCTAAAAAAATCTGGAGCTAGAGCCTTCTGTCATGCTGCCCCTACTCTTTGGAACTCCCTGCCACACCCAGTAAAAACAGCACCATCCTTGGAGCTATTCAAATCCAGACTGAAAAGCCACCTGTTTAGCCTGGCATTTCCGGACTTATAAAATTCTTCCTCTGTACTACGATGGTCTGAGCCATGCTTATGCGCTTTGAGTCATACGGGAGAAAATCGCTTTACAAATGTTATTTGTTGTTGTTGTTACGCTTTAAAGTGGCACTGTGCTGGCTTGATGTCTGAATACTTCACTTCATCAGTGAGGATGATATCATATTGAGAGGACAAAGGGAAGCTTAAAGGATCAAGTGATAGATTTCCTCCTGATACGAAGTGATTTTTGCCTGCCATTCTAAACGAGAGTACTTCTTATTCTGGGTATAGAGTGCTGCCCATAATTATTCATACCCCTGGCATATTTTGAATTAAAGTTACTTTTATTCAACAAGCAAGTAATTATTTTGACGGGAAACGACCTAGGTGTCTCCCAAAAAGATCCCAAAAAGATAATAGGACGATGTACAAGAGGCATTATTGTGGAAAAAGAAACATTTCTCAACTTTTATTTACATTTGAGCATAAAATGTCCATTCCAAAATTATTCATACCCTTCTCAATAATCAATAAAAAAAAGCCTTTATTGGCTATTACAACAATCAAACGCTTCCTATAATTGCAGACCAGCTTTTTGCATGCCTCCACAGGTTTTTTTTGCCCATTCATCTTTAGCAATGAGCTCCAAATCTTTCAAGTTGGAGGGTCTTCTTGCCATCACCCTGATCTTTAGCTCCCTCCACAGATTCTCACTTGGATTCTAGTCAGGACTCTGACTGGACTACTCCAAAACGTCAATGTTGTTGTCTGCTAACCATTTCTTCAACACTTTTGCTGTGTGTTTTTGGTCATTGTCCTGCTGAAATGTCCACTGGTGCCCAAGGCCAAGTTTCTCTGCAGACTGCCTGATGTCATTGAGAATCCTCATGTACTGCCTCTTTTTCATGGTGCCGTTTACTGTGATTTGGTTCCCTGGTCCATTGGCTGAAAAAACACCCCCAAAGCATTAGGTTCCCACCACCATGTTTGACAGTGGAGATGGTGTTCTTTGGGTTGAAGGCTTCTTTTTTACACCAAATAAAGGAAAGATCAATGTGACTAAACAATTCAATTTATGTTTCATCTGACCATAACACAGATGACCAGAAGTCTTCTTTGTCCAGATGAGCATTTGCAAAGGCCAGGCGAGCTTTTGTGTTCCTTATCTGGAGAAGTGGCTTGTTGGTTCAATAAAAGTATCTTTAAGTCAAAATTTGCAAGGGGTATGAATAATTATGGTCAGCACCGTATCTCTTTCACTGAATGTAACCTCTGATCATGTAATCCATCATCATAATTTGCAGTGCGCAAAGTTTTCACCTTATTCAATGTTATTACCTAGTTGGCTGTGTTTGCAAAGTTGGCATCTTGTCAAATACAACTTGCTTAAAGTGTACTTGCGACAAAATCTAACTAAGCATTTATACTTATCTGGGGCTTCCTTCAGCCTCCTTTAGGCTGTTGGCTCCCTCGTCATCTTCCCGTGCCGCTTCGAGTGTCAACTGGCTGGCTCAGTCTTTTCCTCCAGTTGGTTCAGTCGTGCTGTACAGCACATGCGTGGCCCGACTGCGCATGTACCTCCATTGCATTCCCATAGCTGAGAGCGTTCTGCGCCTGTGCAGACCACTCCCAGTGATGGGAGCGCGATGGTGGGCATGTGCATGGCCAGACTAAGCATGCGCAGTGCACGGGGACTGGAAGAAGAGACCAAGGGGTCACTCCAATCAGCTGATGATTGGAGTGGCCCAGGAGGACAGCGAGGGAGCCAACGGTCTAAAGGAGGCTGAAGGAAGCCCCAGATAATTATAAATATTTAGTTATATTTCATCTCTGTTTTCCTTTCAGAGACCCTGAGCAGGTGATAAAAACAGAATTTACACTTACCTGGGGCTTCCTTCAGCCCACGGTGGGCCGTGAGGTCCCTCGGCATCCTCAGTGCCTGGTCCCAGCTCTTGTTACAGGTCAACTTCGGGCCTGAGGTAGTCAGTTCTGCTTCTGTGGATTGCAGCATTACTCCGGCCGGCGTGAGAGTCCTGCTCATGTGCGGTACAATCTTAGAGAACCACGCATGCGCTGGACTCTCACGCCGGCTGCAATCCACAGAAGCGGGAAGCAGACCTGACCACTTCAGGCCGAAGTCGTCCTGTAACCGGAGCCGGGACCAGGGAAGGAGCCAGGGAGCCTCGCGCCCTACGGTGGGCTGGAGGGAGCCCCAGGTAAGTGTAAATTTTCAGTTTTTATGACCTGCTTTAAAAGGAAGCTGAGGTGTGAGGCCTATGGAAGCTTCCATATTTATTTCCTATTAAACAATACCAGTTGCCTGGCTGTCCTGCAGATCTTTCTGGTCAGTAGAGTCTAAATCACACACCTGAAACAAGCATGCAGCTAATCTTCTCAAATTTGTCATAAACCTCTGATCTGCTGCATGCTTGTTCAGGGTCTGTGTCTTAAAGTATTAGAGCAGGGCTGCCCAATAGGTCGATCGCGATCTACCGGTAGATCGCGACCGCCTTCTCGGTAGATCGCGGCCTCATGGCCGCGTCTCATTAAATGTTGCGGCTGTAGAACACGGCCGTGTCTCATCACATTTTGCTGTCGGCCGCTGGCCAATAAGGATGCAGGGAGGAGAGAGGCGGCGAGGGGAGAGGCGGTGCAGCTGCGACACGTTTCAAGCACGCTTGTCGCACGCTGTCCACCGCCCCTTAGCTCGCCAGAGCACTCCTGGACCCACAGCCGCCACAGGGCATGTTACTCGCATGCTGTCCGCCGCCCCTTAGCCCGCCAGAGCGCTCGTGGACCCACTGTCGCCGGAGGGCATGTTACTCGCATGCTGTCCGCCGCCCCTTAGCCCGCCGCAGCGCTCCTGGACCCGCAGTTGCCGGAGAGCACTTTACTCGCACGCTGCCCTGGACCCTCAGCCACCGGATTGAGGTACTACCTCCTATACTGCAGGCACATGTACCTGGCTAGCCTATACCGCAGGCACATGTACCTGGCTAACCTATACTGCAGGCACATGTACCTGGCTAACCTATACTGCAGGCACATATACCTGGATAACCTATACTGCGGGCACATATCCCTGGCTAACCTATACTGCGGGCACATGTACCTGGCTAACCTATACTGCAGGCACATGTACCTGGCTAACCTATGCTGCAGGCACATGTACCTGGCTAACCTATACTGCGGGCACATGTACCTGGCTAACCTATACTGCGGGCACATGTACCTGGCTAACCTATACTGCGGGCACATGTACCTGGCTAACCTATACTGCGGGCACGTGTACCTGGCTAACCTATACTGCGGGCACATGTACTTGGCTAACATATACTGCAGGCACATGTACCTGGCTAACCTATACTGCAGGCACATGTACCTGGCTAACCTATACTGCGGGCACATGTACATAGCTAATCTATACTGCAGGCACATGTACCTGGCTAACCTATACTGCACATATACCTGGCTAACCTATACTGCAGGCACATGTACCTGGCCAACCTATACTGCAGGCACATGTACCTGGCTAACCTATACTGCGGGCACATGTACCTGGCCAACCTATACTGCGGGCACATGTACTTGGCCAACCTATACTGCGGGCACATGTAACTGGCTAACCTATACTGCGGGCACATGTACCTGGCTAACCTATACTGCGGGCACATGTACCTGGCTAACCTATACTGCGGGCAAATGTATCTGGATAACCTATACTGCGGGCACATGTACCTGGCTAACCTATACTGCGGGCACATGTAATTGGCTAACCTATACTGCGGGCACATGTACCTGGCTAACCTATACTGCGGGCACATGTACCTAGCTAACTTATACTGCAGGCACATGTACCTGGCTAACCTATACTGCAGGCACATGTACCTGGCTAACCTATACTGCACATATACCTGGCTAACCTATGCTGCAGGCACATGTACCTGGCCAACCTATACTGCGGGCACATGTACCTGGCTAACCTATACTGCGGGCACATGTATCTGGATAACCTATACTGCGGGCACATGTACCTGGCTAACCTATACTGCGGGCACATGTACCTGGCTAACCTATACTGCGGGCACATGTACCTG
Organism: Hyperolius riggenbachi; assembly: GCF_040937935.1. NCBI lineage: Eukaryota > Metazoa > Chordata > Amphibia > Anura > Hyperoliidae > Hyperolius > Hyperolius riggenbachi. The sequence goes on along the minus strand of NC_090650.1, from coordinate 53,290,792 downwards.
GCTAACCTATACTGCGGGCACATGTACATAGCTAATCTATACTGCAGGCACATGTACCTGGCTAACCTATACTGCACATATACCTGGCTAACCTATGCTGCAGGCACATGTACCTGGCCAACCTATACTGCAGGCACATGTACCTGGCTAACCTATACTCCGGGCACATGTACCTGGCTAACCTATACTCCGGGCACATGTACCTGGCCAACCTATACTGCGGGGAACATGTACCTGGCCAACCTATACTGCGGTCACATGCACCTGGATAACCTATACTGCGGGCACATGTAACTGGCTAACCTATACTGCGGGCACATGTACCTGGCTAACCTATACTGCGGGCACATGTACCTGGCTAACATATACTGCAGGCACATGTACCTGGCTAACCTATACTGCAGGCACATGTACCTGGCTAACCTATACTGCAGGCACATGTACATAGCTAATCTATACTGCAGGCACATGTACCTGGCTAACCTATACTGCACATATACCTGGCTAACCGATACTGCAGGCACATGTACCTAGCCAACCTATACTGCAGGCACATGTACCTGGCTAACCTATACTGCGGGCACATGTACCTGGCTAACCTATACTGCAGGCACATATACCTGGCTAACCTATATACTGCACATATATCTGGCTAACCTACACTGCAGGCACATATACCTGGCTAACCTACACTGCAGGCACATATACCTGGCTAACCTATACTGCAGGCACATATACCTGGCACACCTATACTGCAGGCATAGGTTAACCTATACTGCACATATACCTGGCTAACCTACACTGCAGGCACATATACCTGGCTAACCTACACTGCAGGCACATATACCCGGCTAACCTACACTGCAGGCACATATACCTGGCTAACCTACACTGCAGGCACATATACCTGGCTAACCTACACTGCAGGCACATATACCTGGCTAACCTACACTGCAGGCACATATACCTGGCTAACCTATACTGCAGGCACATATACCTGGCTAACCTATACTGCAGGCACATATACCTGGCTAACCTATACTGCAGGCACATATACCTGGCTAGCCTATACTGCAGGCACATATACCTGGCTAACCTATACTGCAGGCACATATACCCGGCTAACCTATACGTGGGAGGGTGCTAAGCTTAGCATTTGAAACATTGGTAGATCTCTCGGCCTCGGTGAATTTTAAAGTAGCTCGCTAGCCGAAAAAGTCTGGGCACCGAAGATACACAGAAAATGGGCCCCATGAATTCCAATGGCAGTCTTGTGCTTATGTAGAATGCAGGAATCCTTGGGGTAGAATGATTATATTCTACAGATAACAGCCACATCTGAAAGGTAAAATGAATAGCAGCAGCTCTGCTTGGAGTCCAGCGACTCCTACATACAAACAGCAGCAGCAAGTCGTCACATCTGCCAGAAGCTCTCCATGTGATCACCTGTCACCAGCAGAGAACACCTCAGTGTTCTGTTTCCTCTCGCAGTTGTTGCATTTTCCATTTGTTGTAGCTGGTGCTGCCTTCACTTCCTCTGAGTGTGTCTGTGCGCAGAAAGCCAATGATGAGGTGTCAGGGGTGGCCCCTCCCACCTGGGTACGTGCCTGGCAGGTGGGCTGAAGCGCTGGCAGAGGGTGCTGAGTAGACACCACGCGTTTGGCAGCGCTGGCTCTTGTCACTTTGTGTCACTCAGCTGCCCGGGGGAGGAGGAGGGGTGGGAGGGAAGTGGAGCCCGCTCCTGGCCCCTCCTCACCAACTCCAGCCACACAGTTCAGCATAGCTAATAGACTTTGCAGATAGCGCCTTGTCATGTGCTCCCATCTAGAGATCAGGAAATCATTCCACTTTCCATATTGGTGTTATCAGCATTAGTAGGGGCAGAACCAAATCTTTTTAGAAGTCTAATGAGACTCGGAAGCCAATGATTCCTCATCTAAGTATTTCATTATTATTATTATTTATATAGCGCTGCCATGTTCTGCAGCGCTTTGCAGAGTATATAGTCTTGCCACCAACTGCCCCTCGGAGGAGCTCACAATCTAATCCCTACCATAGTCATGTGTCTATGTATGTATTATGCAGTGCATGTATGATAGTCTAGGGTCAATTTAGGGGTAAGCCAATTAACTTATCTGTATGTTTTTGGGATGTGGGCGGAAACCAGAGTGCCCAGAGGAAACCCACGCAGACACGGGGAGAACATACAAACTCCTTTCAGATGTTGACCTGGCTGGGATTCAAACTGGGAACCCTAGCGTTGCAAGGCGAGAGCGCTAACCACTATGCCACTGTGCTGCCCTCTGAAAGAGAACCTGAACTGAAAATAAAATGTCAAAATAACCATACACAGATCGTACTGAGCTCCTGTGTAGTACACTACTCAATCTCTTTCTCCTCTCCTGCGTCCCATTTGTCCACCATGATCACTGGATTTCTCCGTCCTCCATTTTGAAAATGCCCATTACCCCCTAACAGCTTCCTGGTCAGCACACTGTTAAACGGTAATATTGCCCACTTGAGCCATAGGGAAACATGGACATTGCCTTGTACATTCAGTTGTAACTGACAGCTGCTGATATATAACTGACAGCAACTGGTATATTTCAGTTCTGACAAAATATTGTCAGAACTGGAAGGGATCACTGTAAGAAGAAAATGGTGAGCTTCAGAGAGGAACTGATGGAGAGGTTAGTATGTAATTTTCATTTGCAGCTAGATCGTGTTTATTTTAAATCATTTTCCTTGCTCCAGGTTCCCTTTAAGTTAAGATGTTATTTTAATTAATCATCAGCTTTTCAAGTGGATTAGCCCCGGCAAAGATCCAGTGCAGCCTCTGCTAATTCCGGTAACGGAGTGGCTACAGTCACAATAATGCCTTGTGGTGCGATGTAACGGCTGCATTGTAACGCGGCTTTCCGCACTGCAGCGCACCACCTATACGACGTTCACAGTGTAGCCAGTGCGTTGTGACATAACAGTGTGCGCAGTGTTGCCACCTCATCCACCACCGTCTCATATGAATTATACAGGTCCTGGCGTTTCTCACACATAATCAGTGCCTAAACTGCATATAACTAGTCATAAGGCATGTATAATTCATATGCGCCGGTATTTAAAGGGATGAGGTGGCAACCCCGGGTGTGTGGCACCCCAACACACTGCATGCAGTACGTTACCGCAAAACGCATGCGTTAACAGTGAGTCAGGGAACACACTAGCTGCGATTGTGCATTGAAGTCAAGAGCCTTGCTTGGGAAACCTTTCGTTTGCATTTGCAATTTTCCTCGTGTTTTTAAATTGCACAGTTTTCTCTTTTTCCCGCACAACACACGCATTTGCAATTACAATTTATTCTGCCACAAGTAAAAAATAGCTGAATGAACGCAGAAAACGTGATCACAAAAGTGATGCACTGCTGACGGTGACCCGGATATCGCACAGAAAAAGGGCCCTGCAAGTGTGTTCCCTCCCTGAAGCATACTTTTCATAGACTGTGTGCTTCACTTTATGCGACACAATGCATGGACAACTTGCGGCACAACTGTTCCATTCTGTTGTTTAAAGAAAATCTGTAATGAAAAAAACTCCCCTGGTGGGTACTCACCTCGGGTGGGGGAAGCCCCCGGATCCTATTGAGGCTTCCCCCGTCCTCCTCGGTCCCACAGCGGCGGAGAAAATCCTCCCGGAGCGGCGGCAATGTAAATACTTACCTTTTGGCTCCAGCGCAGGCGCAGTATCCGCTCTTCCCACGGAGATAGGCGAAAATAGCCGCTCTCCGTCGGGCCGCTCTACTAGAGCGGACCCGACGGAGATCGGCTATTTTCACGTATCTCCGTCAGAAGAGCCGCAACAGCGCCCCCGCTGGAGCCCAAAAAGGTATATATTGCACAGGCTGTCAGATTTGTTGCCTGTGCGTTCCGGGGGCAGCAGTGAGACCGCCGTGGGACACAGAAGGACGGGGGAAGCCTCGATAGGGTCCAGAGGCTTCCCCCTACTGAGGTGAGTACCCCCCAGGGGAACTTTTTTCAGTACAGGTTTTCTTTAAACAAGGAATGCAATGCCTGCTGTGAGCATAGCCACACACCATACAATTTTTTATATTTCTTTTCAATTCAAGAATTACAATAAATGTGTCTGATTGATTGTAATGTTTGAAAAATCTGACCAATATATCACACACATGTTCAATTTTTGTCCAGTTATAGCAAAAAAAAAATGATTGAAACCTCTGAAAAGATTGTTTAAAACAGCCTTTCTCAACCTTTTTACCCTGAAGGAACCCTGCAAATAACTTTTGGAACTCGAGGAACCCCTGCATTTATTTTGCAGGAAGCATGGTCTTTAAAAGTATACGTGGCTGTTTATTTCACTACTCCCTATTACACTGCCACTCATTATACTGTCTCCTGAGCCCCCAATTTAGTGCTTCTTGTTACACTACCACCTATTATAGTGTGCTCTATATACTTCCCCAACGATGGGGGAAAATGCCAAGGAACCCCTGCAGAGTGCTCAAGGAACCCTGGGGTTCCATGGTACCCTGGTTGAGAAAGCCTGGTTTAAAGGGAGTTTGAAGTGTATTTTTTTTCTCTCTTTTTATTAATCAGTCATCTTCAGCATTAAAGTGATCCTTAAGTCTAACATAAAAAATGAGATTTACTCACCTGGGGCTTCCCTCAGTCCCCTGCAGCCGATCGGTGCCTTCGCCACCCCGCTCCGGTGCTCCAGGACACGCCAGCGAACACTTATGGGTTCGCCGTCACCGGCCGACAGGCATGGGAACGCGAGTGATTCTTCGCGTTCCCAGCCATAATATCGCCCCCTATGCTGCTATTGCGGCCTCCCTCACGTTCCCATGCCTGTCGGGCCGGTGACGGCCAAACCGGAAGTGTTCGCCGGTGTGTCCTGGAGCATCGGAGCGGGGCTGTGAGGGCACCGATCGGCTGTAGGGGGCTGAGAGAAGCCCCAGGTAGGTAAATCTCATTTTTTATGTTAGACTTAAGGATCACTTTAAGATACAAGCTAATTTGCCGCATCCCCGTGGCAGAACAAGGTATTTATCCCCCTTCAATACCGGGGCAAAATTCTGAGATTGCAGAATTTTGCTTCCTGGTAGAGGCAGAGCTGTGTGCAGTAGCTCTGCCTCTGCTTCAGTCAATCTCTGCTGATCTCCACCTCTCCCCACCCCTTTCAGTCTCCTTTCACTGAGAGGGGAAGGGAAAGGCGGATATCGGCGAAGATTGACTGGATAAGCAGAGCTCTGTCTCTGGATAAGCACTCAGCTCTGCCTCTTCCGGGCAGCAAAATCTGCTACTAAGTTGGGGAATTTTGCCCCGATATTTCAGGGGGATACACTCCTCATTCTGACACAGCGATGCAGCGAATTAGCTTGTATCTTAATGCTGAAGATTATTGATTAATAAAAACAGAAAAAAAAACACTTCAGACTCTCTTTAAAGAGAACAAATCCACTTTGTTAACTTTTATTAATCCTCTATGCGCGTCAATCTGCCCGTGGATCCCCGCCTCTCCCCGCCCCTCTCAGTGAAGAAAGATTGAGAGGGGTGGGTGAGGCGGCGATCAGCGGGGATTGACGCGCGAAGAGGCAGAGCTACAGCCCTAAGCTCTGCCTCAAGCGTGAAGCGCTCCCTGGACACAGCAGAGGGGATGGGGGGGGGGGGGTATGCGACGGTTCAGCAGGGCTTACAGTGCTTAACATTAATAAAAGTTAACATGTGCATTTAGACTCGCTTCAGAGTCTCTTTAAATCTATGAAGAAATTGATAATATACCCTACATCAATCAATCTTTATAAAAATTCATCAGAGCAATATGCTTCTTCAAATCTACTTTTATTGAAAAAAAAAATGGGAAATTCGATCAGATTTCTTAATTGAAAAAAAAAAAAAAAAAGTTTTACATTTTTCTATACTGTAAAATTGCTGAATTTGTTTGTATTGTGTGTTGAATGAAGTGAAATTGCAGATCATATCTCTTCTCCCATCATACGGGAAGTTTATTGGTTAATTTTAGGCCAGTTTCACATTAGCAGCTTGTGTTTTAGCTGCGGTGCCATCAGATGATTGCATTGCACCGCAGCGCTAAAAACAGGCTTTGAAGATACCGGCAGCAATGCGCGGTTATGTAACTTTTGGCAGTTAGCCAAATTATAAGTGAGTCTGTCTGGCACTCACCTTCTGTGGCGGAAATCCGAATTGCAATGAACTGTATTGAAAAAAATACGCTTTCACGCAAATATATGCGGCGCCACCAACTTACATGATGTCTGGTCAATGCACGTTCCCGCCAAAGTTGACCGATAATGCGTTGATGCTTTTACATCAGATGCGATACTTTTGTTTTGCAGGTATGAAACGTCCCATAGACTTTCATTGCTTCAGCGTTACCCTGTGGTAAAAAAGGGTAACGCAACGCATTGAATACGTCCTAGTGTGAATGGGGCCTTAGTAAAGGAACATTCACATTATGCCCGCTGCTGTGCGTTTTATAACATTAGTTATAATTATATTCATACAGCAATGGGCCCTTTCACATCTGGGAGTTGCCTCTGCAGTGCATCGGGTCCTGTCGTAATAAGTCAAATGTGCACATTTCAGTTGTCCATCTGATAGAGGCCTAACGGTGCATCTAAGTGGCCTTACTGCTCACAAAATGGAGATCCCCAGCCCTCTTAACTCTGATAAGACGTGGTAACTCTGATAAGGCATGCTATTTGTCTTAGTGAATCAAACCCATTATGTCATACGTTTATTTTCACTTCAGATTCCCTTTAAGTGGCAGTAGCACCAATGATGAACGTGTGAAGACTAGAACAGTGGCAAATTTATGCAGGTAAGTAAACTCTTTATTATTATTGAACTAGTGACCTTAGCCAGTTTAATAACAGGCTCTAAGTCTGTAACCGCCGCCACCTGTCAGCGCATGTGCGTGAGCCCCCGCGACCGCGCACATGCCCGCTCGCCCGGCCGGCTGGCCCCCTGGCTGTCCTGCTCCTGTCCCAACAACGCAGTAGCGCAAATGCAGACACACACACACACGGACATGGGCGCAGAGACACTTGAGTTTTATTAGGTAGGATTATAAAGTGGCAATTTTTTCTGTGACACTGTGCAAAGTAAGAAACAAACATATGGCACATTATAATACAGACAATGGTGTACACCAAATATAGACACTGGTACATAATACAGCATTGGTAATGACAGTGACAAATATGACATGATGAATAAAATGTATAACAATTTCCAAGACACAAAAGGGTGAGAGCCCTGCCCTTGTGAGCTTACAATCTAAACACAAATACAGTATGCATACCTAAAAGCAATGTGTTTTTAGGTTATCTAGAAAGGAGTACAACTTGGCCAGAGGTCGAAGGGGGAATGGCCTAAGGTAAAGTGTATGCTTGTTGGAGAGGTGAAGCATTTGAGAAATCTTGTATATGTGAATGCCAGGAGGTGATTGTAGAGGAGAACAAAAAAAAAGTTGTGTGCACATCTGAGATTGTGGTTGAGTTGGTATCTGGAAACTAGTGAGGAGATGTACAGGGGAGAGAGATTGTGCAGAGCTTTGTAGATTAGGGTTAAATGTAAACATGCGTTCCCCATGCCTATAATTCAGTGCTATAGACTTATACCTGCAAAATAAACAATGTGCCTGTACATCCCTTTTATTCACTTTAGAGACCTATGTTTTGCTAACAGCTGCAGTAAATCCTTATCTGAGACATGTCAGCCAGATACAGAAGAGCTTCATCCACGTGTTGTTTGGACTTGTGGTTCCAGCCAAACTGAATGCTGCCGGGGGATTCACATGACTGCATGTACATTTGTAGTAGCTGGGCTTACATTCTAGTACTGGCATCATTAAAGCCTCATCTATGGTAGTTTACTCATAACGGAACTACTCATATAGAGAGATGACTGCTCCGATGTGGGCATATGCTGGGTGTTTGCATGTGGCAGAGGTGTGACAAGCAGTTCCGTCTTCAGTGATGCTAGATTTGCAATAATGCTTCCATGTGCATATTTCATTCTTACGTCATACTTTTCCTTTTGCAGAACTACAAGTCTCAGCCCTTCGTGTTAAAGTGAATGGAATCTATTAGGTCAACTGTACTGACTCCTCAACCCTAATAACAAATAGAGGTAACCAAAGATTATTTGGAGGTAGAGAGAGGCTGATGTCCTCCACCACCACAAAATGCACCACCGAGGGGCTTTTAAAACCCTTCAGCAGCCAATGTGTTGAGAGGCTTGCAAGTGTTCCAGGCCAATTTATTTTAGCAAAGTTTTGTATTTATTATTTGTTACATTTCCCTGCTTCTAATTAGTACTGATGTAATGTGGATTTATGGCACTTGTCACTAGGGGGCAGTGTGAGACAATAATAGAGGACTTCTGCTTTCAGTTTCTATATTTCCTGCCAGTAGAGAGAGATCAAAGTCTTCCAAGAATTTACAGCACAATGATTCCGCCGACTGAGGTCAAACGAGATAACACTATTGAATCTGCTAATGGGTTAAGGAGTCTGTAAGCGATAAGGCAATCCAAAGTAAATCAGCTAAAAACAAATAAATCTGCATGAACTTGGCAATATTTGCATCTCATTGATCATCCCTAATCAGGACTGCTATCTCCTTCTAGTGTTGGCCAAAGCCACTTTTCTTGTCCTTACTGCTCCCACTCTGGGCCCCATGTCCCCCTTTGAGCCTCATTCCTGCTCTCCCCTCCATAGCAACAGAATATGTCACTGTGCAAAATTTGCCCCAAAACTGTCGCCCAAGGGAACGAGTTTCGAACCGTGAGGGTGACAGAATTTGTGCAGCAGCTCTCCTCTTCCATGTGTTGATGATCCCCACTTGCAGCTTCCTCTTCCATATGCAGCAACACCCCATTCGGTGCGTTTAGGAAATTAGGATTTGCCCCTTTAGGAAACAGGTACCCATAACCAAGACTTACATAGCCTTTTTTTGGAAGTCCTTGTCATTGCATGTAGCATGGTTCAGAACTGCCGGTCTGTGGGCACTTCTGTCCGTACCCTGTCCACCAGCAGGAGATTAAACTATAGTTTGGCATGGGAAAGCAGAAACAATGGTCACTTGGGCTAAAGCCCACTGCAGCTCTTTGATTCTCTCCACAATCAGCACTCAGGATATCAGGGACAGGGATCTAGGAGAAGGAGGCATGGAGATAAATTATTATTAATAGGTTAGAGTACTACCTGCGCAGGCGCAGAACACTCCCGGTGACATGAAAGGGACGGGCGCACATGTGCATGCGCAGAAGAGCCCAACTGAAAGAAGATAACCAGGGGCTGATAGCGGGCGAATGGAGCCACCCAGGAGGACGGCGAGGGAGGCAATGGTGGTCATTGGGCTGGAGGACCCCCAGGTAAGTATGAAGTTTTTTACAACCTTCGTCTCAGGTTCTCTTTAAGTTATGTCGATACTAAATAATAATAATAATTTGTTTTATGTATAGCTATCCTTACACTCCAGCCCATGGGCATCCGCACATATGGCAAAACCGGGCATCTGCCCGAGCCTGGCCGCCCGCTGCCCCCCACCTGGCCGCGTGCCCGTGCAGCCAGCAGGAGGGGAACAGCGCAGAGAAGAGAGAGAGCTATGGGCACAGTGGGGAAGGGCGGACGTCTCCCCCCCCCCCCCTTCCCTCACCTTAGGGGGCTCTCTCTCCCTCGCTGTCCCCTCTGGAATGAAGTGTGCAGCGGCTGGCAGCGGGCGGAACTTACCTCCTCTCGCTCCTGCGCCGGAAGTTCTGGTGCCGCACTCTGGTCTGGATCAGGCCAGAGTAGCGGCTTATCCATCCGGCGCGTGCGACGAGAGGAGGTAAGTTCCGCCCGCTGCCAGCCGCTGCACACTTCATTCCGGACTCCGGAGGGGAGAGCGAGAGAGGGAGGGAGAGCCCCCTAAGGTGAGTGCCCATAGCTCTCCCTCTTCTCTTCGCTGATCCCCTCCTCCTGCACACATGGCCACTTTTTCTGGGGACATATCCCCCTGGCTACATATACTGGGACATATACCCCTGCCTACATATACTGGGACATATACCCCTGCCTACATATACTCGGACATATACCCCCTGCCTACATATACTGGGACATATACCCCTGCCTACATATACTGGGACATATACCCCTGCCTACATATACTGGGACATATACCCCTGCCTACATATACTGGGACATATACCCCTGCCTACATATACACCTGCCTACATATACTGGGACATATACCCCCTGCCTACATATACTGGGACATATACCCCTGCCTACATATACTGGGACATATATCCCTGCCTACATATACTGGGACATATACCCCTGCCTACATATACTGGGACATATACCCCTGCCTACATATACTGGGACATATACCCCTGCCTACATATACTGGGACATATACCCCTGCCTACATATACTGGGACATATACCCCTGCCTACATATACTGGGACATATACCCCTGCCTACATATACTGGGACATATACCCCTGCCTACATATACTGGGACATATACCCCTGCCTACATATACTGGGACATATACACCTGCCTACATATACTGGGACATATACCCCTGGCTACATATACTGGGACATATACCCCTGCCTACATATACTGAGACATATACCCCCTGCCTACATATACTGGGACATATACACCTGCCTACATATACTGGGACATATCCCCCTGGCTACATATACTGGGACATATCCCCCTGGCTACATATACTGGGACATATACCCCCTGCCTACATATACTGGGACATATACCCCTGCCTACATATACTGGGACATATACCCCTGGCTACATATACTGGGACATATACCCCCTGCCTACATATACTGGGACATATACCCCCTGCCTACATATACTGGAACATATCCCCCTGGCTACATATACTGGGACATATCCCCCTGGCTACATATACTGGGACATATACCCCCTGCCTACATATACTGGGACATATACCCATGCCTACATGTACTGGAACATATACCCCTGCCTACATATACTGGGACATATACCCCTGGCTACTTTTTCTGGGGACATATACCCCTGCCTACATATACTGGGACATATCCCCCTGGCTACATATACTGGGACATATACCCCCTGCCTACATATACTGGGACATATACCCCCTGCCTACATATACTGGGACATATACCCCCTGCCTACATATACTGGGACATATCCCCCTGGCTACATATACTGGGACATATCCCCCTGCCTACATATACTGGGACATATACCCCTGCCTACATATACTGGGACATATACCCCTGGCTTCTTTTTCTGGGGACATATACCCCTGCCTACATATACTGGGATATATCCCACTGGCTACATATACTGGGACATATACCCCCTGCCTACATATACTGGGACATATACCCCTGCCTACATATACTGGGCACATATACCCCTGGCTACCTGTTCTGGGGACATCTCTACCCCTGGCTACCAGTTCTGGGGACATCTATACCGCTGGCCACCTATTCTGGGGACACCTATAGACCTGGGGCTACCTATTTTTGGGGAACCACTGCTGTCAGATTGAGTGTATTTTGGGGAACTGCTGCCAGGTGAGAGGTGTCTACATATTAAGGGGGCATTCTGCCTATTTATGTGCCTCATGACTGCTGAATTTGTCTTGTTTTGCGGGCCTCATGGTTACTGACTTTGTCTTGTTGGGGGCCTCATGATTTGTTGGGGGCCTCAAGATTGCTGAATTTGTCTTGTTGGGGGCCTCATGATTGCTGAATTTGTCTTGTTGGGGGCCTCATGATTGCTGAATTTGTCTTGTTGGGGGCCTCATGATTGCTGAGTTGGTCATGTTGGGGGCCTCATGATTGCTGAATTTGTCTTGAAGGGGGGGGGGGCCCTCATGATTGCTGAATTTGTCTTGTTGGGGGTCACATGATTGCTAACTGCGAGACTATGGAAAAAGCTGAATCATTATCATATGAGACAATAGCGTTAAACCTACTTTTTCCGCTTTTTAAAACAGAAAATGAAACTGGGAGGTTCTAAAAAAAATGAATACTTTTTTTCAGGAGTACGATGGATGAAATTGTTTATCTTCACAGTTTATTTTCAACTTAATTTTCCATAATGTTCATGTATGAGTTAAAACGTTTGTATTTAGTTTAAATTGCTGTTAGCACTTTGTGATAGTAAAGTGACTTTGCAGTTTGGACACTCGACCTCCAAAAGGTTCGCCACCACTGTCCTAATCTAATGTCCCACCATTGCTTAGTTCATGTAAACTTGTCTCCACCCACGACCACACCCACATTCTGGTTCATGACCACACCCATTTTTTGGCACGGCGCGCTACGCGCGCAGCATGACGTAGCTCCATTTTTTGGCGCGCGTACAGCAGCCCAAATTTGCCCCGCTTTTTACTCCCCACTTTTTGCCCCCCCCTGGAAAATTTTCTGCGGACGCCCATGCTCCAGCCCTTGCATAACGACATGCTGCAGACAGATTTATCCAGCTGGATAAACAGATTTATCCACCTGTTGCAGAGCTATAAATCCTTAAAGAGACACTGAAACGAAAAAAAAAAATATGATATAATGAATTGGTTGTGTAGTACGGATAATTACTAGAACATTATGTTCTTATATTTTTATTTTCAGTTATATAGTGTTTTTTATAACATTGCATCATTCTCTAATATTTGCAGTTTACACACTACTCAGCATTATAAATCATTTTACAGAGCAGGCCAGTAAACTATTGACCTGTCCTTTGGAGAGCAAAAGAAAATACAGTGACTGACTGTTGACATAATAATCTTTAGAAGACAGAGCTCTCCACGACTTTGAAAGTCGTGGAGCTCAATGGTTTTTTTGCATAGATAACAACTGGAGTTTCTTAACTCTTCATGTACTGGAAACAATATTAGACTTATGTTTCTGCTCCTAATGTTTTATTTCTTAGCTGTACTACACATACAAATCATTATATCATTATTTTTTTCTCGCTTCAGTGTCTCTTTAAACGCTGTTTTTCAAATAATACAAAATTAATTCTACATTGATTAAAATGTATATAAATCATTGCCCCCCCCCCCCCCCCCCAATAATTATTACACGATCAGGTCAATGTACCTTTTTCAACCTGCAGTCCCTTATCTCCGAAGCCGTTTTTCAATTATATAGAAATTTTTGGAATAGTTCTGGAGCAATTGCTTTTTTCATGCAGAAGTGAGCTCAAGATGGATGTTTACCCAGGTTGAATAATAAGACATCCCCCGAAAATAAGACCTATCTTATATTTCAAGCATGCTTGAAATATAAGACATCCCCTGAAAATAAGACCTAGCTGCACACCCCCGAGACTCCCACCCGTCAAACCCCCCCAGGGTGATACCACACCACCGCTGCTGCCGATTTACCTCCCTGCTGCTGGCCCCCTCCTCCATCAAATCGGATCGTCTTCCATTTTACGCTGTGCATAATTCAGATCTCAGATCAGCGGGGAAAGGCATCTAATGTTGTATAGTAACAGTGGCGCCGTATACAGGAAGTAAACAGAGATCACTTCCTGTATATGGCGGCATTGATACTGTACAAGGTTAGCTGCCTTTCCCCGCTGATCTGAGATTTGAATTATGCACTGCGTAAGCCAGAGGAGGATCCAACTTTCTGGAGGAGGGGGCCAGCAGCAGGGAGGTAAATTGGCGGCGGCAGGGGGAGTATGCCTATGTACACATGCTACATACTAAGGGGTTCTGGATATATACTGGGGGAGATCTGGCTAAATACTAAAGGGGGATCTGGCTACCCCCACAAAATATAAGGCCTCCCTGAAAATAAGCCCTAGCACATATTTTTGAGGAAAAATTAATATAAGACAGTGTCTTATTTTCGGGGGAAAACGGGTATTTACCATTGTATCAGTATTTGCAGGGCCGGCTCTAGACTTTCTGCTGTCTGAAGCAAACTTTGGAAAAATGTTAGCCAGATCTCCCCCAGTATATATCCAGAACCCCCTAGTATGTAGCATGTGTACATAGGCATACTTCCCCTGCCGCCGCCAATTTACCTCCCCGCTGCTGGCCCCCTCCTCCAGAAAGTTGGATCCCCCTCTGGCTTACGCAGTGCATAATTCAAATCTCAGAAAACGGGTATTCACCATTGTATCAGGATTTGCAGGGCCGGCTCTAGACATTCTGCTGTCTGAAGTAAACTTTGGAAGAATGTGCCCCCCCCCCCCCAAAAAAAAGAATATATATATATATATATATATATATATATATACACACACACACACATACACACACACGCCACCCATCATCAACTGGTGCTGATGGTATCACGGTCGGGACCACAGTACCGTCATTGAGCTAATCACTGTACTGTATCAGTAGCAGTGGCCTATCAGATGTCACTGCTACTGATTGAGTGCAGTGATTGGCCCAATGACAGTGCTGTGGTCCCACATGGGCCCCACTTAGCAAAAGGATCAGCGAGTGACTGTGATTGGCCAGTCTGGTGCCAGCACCACTGCCTGATTGGTTGCGGGCCAAAACTTCCCCTCTGACTAGCCATGGCAATCTCTCTCTAGTGATGGGGTGGTTTGACAGTAGCATGTCTCGATAAGAGGTATATATCGACACCTAACCTGCTTATGAATCATGTCATTGGAAACTGCAGCAGGTGGCACCGGTCAAATGAGGGTGGGGAAGTGTGGATAAGTAGGGTAGTGTGTGTGCCAGGAAGTCAGGCAGGTGAGTGGAGAGGAGGCAGGCGCTAGGTAGTCCAAAATGTTTGTCCAAATTCTGCCCCTGAGATTCTGCCCTCTGAATCACGTGATTCCAGTGGCTTCAACGAAGGTCCACCCGAGGCTTTGGACACAGGAAAAGGTGTTACCAATACAGTACATTTATTGTGAGGGTGCCAAATAATGTTTTCTTTTTATATATCATATATAGGGTTTAATCCCACCTTAAAGAGAGTCTGAAGCCTTGTAAAAATCATCTTTTTATTAGGCATTTATCTTTAGCACTATCAGCACTGCTAAATTGCTGCATTCCCGTGGCAGAAAGTTGTCATTAAACCCCCCAAATACCGGGGCAAAAAGTAGTGGATTTTGCTTCCCCGGGAGGCAGAGCTTAGCGCTGTAGCTCTGCCTTTATTAGCATCAATCCCTGCTGATCGCCGCCTCTCCCCCGCCCCTCAGTGAAAGAAGACTGAGAGAAGCGTGGAGAGGCGGCGATCAGCAGGGATTGACGCGAGTAGAGGCAGAGCTGCAGCACAAAGCTCTGCCTCTACCAGGAAGCGCTCCCTGCATTTTGCCCCGGGGATTTGGCGGGTTTAATGATATCGTTCTGCCACGAGAATGCAGCATTTTAGCAATACTTATAGTGCTAAAGATAAATGGCTTCAGACTAAAGTAAACCTGAGATGGGCTAATAAAAAGATTTGATACTTACCGGTACCTGGAGCTTCCTCCAGCCCCATGAGCAGCGATGCATCCCTGGTCGTCCTACCGAATGCCTCTGTTCTCCTGGTATCTGTCCCGGTGATCCGGCTCAGTCGCACCAGTCAGCTCTTCTGCGCATGCACGGAGGGGCCACACATGCGCAGCAGAGCCGACTGAGCCAGATTACCGGGACCGATGCCAGGAGAACAGAGGCACTCGGTAGGACGGCGAGGGACACATCTCTGCCCATTAGGCTGGAGGAAGCCCCAGGTACTGGTAAATATCAAATCTTTTTATTAGCCCAGGTAAGGTGCTCTTTAAACAACTATCATTTTCCAGATGTCATACAACTAAGATTATCGAAAGACCTATAAGGCCTCATTTACAATAATGTTTTAAGAAACCTACAGCAGATAGTTTACTGCCCTGTATATTACACACAATGAAAAGAAGGGTTATCCCCTCATCCACAGTTAGGGGGCAGTATGGATGACAGCAGTTATAGAATGCAATATGAAGTACAGCATTTAGGTTGCGGCAACCACAGATGTGTGTATGAGCATTGGCAATTTCCTCCATCAGTACTGCGTAGAACACTGTGTAGGTAGCTGTAAAGAGTGGGTAAATATCTAGTTTAGCAACTATAGAAATGTTTACACTGCCTGGAAACCATTCTATGTGATTTTTCACAGGGCTGATTTTAGATGAAATGGGACCCTGGGTGAAAATGAACAAAGGACCTCCCCCAGATAGCATTATTAGGTAACCTTTATGGCCTCCATCCCCCAGATAGTAAAATTAGATGGCCTTTATGGCCTCCATCCCCCAAATAGCAGTAGAGGGTGACCTTTAGGGTCTCCATCCCCCAGATAGAAGTATTAGGTGGTCTTTATGGCTTCCATCCCCCAAATAGCAGTATTAGGTGACCTTTATGGCCTCCATCCCTCATGGCCCATACTCACGGGCAACCAAACCTGCATGTCGCTAGCACACGGGTGCGTGTGCGCGACAGTTCGGCGACAGCTCGTCGCCACGTCCCTCCGCATACACACTGCGGAAGAGGGACTAGTGGCGCAACGGAAGCTGTCGCCGACGTTCCTCCTCCCCGCCGGAAACTCAGTGCGCCGGCTATGGGGTTGCTGTCGCTAGTCCGCATACACACGCGGACTAGCGACAGTTGCGGCGAAGTTGCGGTGGCAACTGTCGCTAGGCAAGTGAATGGTTCAATCGCCTGGCGACATCAGCGACGAGCGACGGTTCGGGGTGCGCGCCCGTGCAACGCCTCATACTCACGGGCTACAATTGTCGCTGCAACACGCGGCGCGCGCGTGTTGCAGCGACAATTGTAGCCCGTGAGTATGGGCCATCAGATAGCAGTATTAGGTGGTCTTTATGGCCTCCATCCCCCAAAGAGCAGTATTAGGTGGCCTTTATGGCCTCCATCCCTCAGATAGCAGTATTAAGTGGTCTTTATGGCCTCCATCCCTCAGATAGCAGTATTAGGTGACCTTTATGGCCTCCATCCCTCAGATAGCAGTATTAGGTGGTCTTTATGGCCTCCAACTCCCAAAGAGCAGTATTAGGTGACCTTTATGGCCTCCATCCCCCAAAGAGCAGTATTAGGTGACCTTTATGGCCTCCATCCCTCAGATAGCAGTATTAGGTGGTCTTTATGACCTCCATTCTCCAGATAGCAGTATTAGGTGGCCTTTATGGCGTCCATCCCCCAGATAGCAGTATTAGGTGGCCTTTATGGCCTCCATCCCCCAGATAGCAGTAATAGGTGACCTTTATGGCGTCCATCCCCCAGATAGCAGTATTAGGTGGCCTTTATGGCCTCCATCCCTCAGATAGCAGTGTTAGGTGGCCTTTATGGCCTCCATCCCAGAGATAGCAGTAATAGGTGACCTTTATGGCCTCCATCCCTCAGATAGCAGTATTAGGTGGCCTTTATGGCCTCCATCCCTCAGATAGCAGTATTAGGTGACCTTTATGGCCTCCATCCCCCAAAGAGCAGTATTAGGTGACCTTTATGGCCTCCATCCCTCAGATAGCAGTATTAGGTGACCTTTATGGCCTCCATCCCTCAGATCGCAGTATTAGGTGGCCTTTATGGCCTCCATCCCCCAGATAGCAGTAATAGGTGACCTTTATGGCCTCCATCCCTCAGATAGCAGTATTAGGTGGCCTTTATGGCCTCCATCCCTCAGATAGCAGTACTAGGTGACCTTTATGGCCTCCATCCCCAAAGAGCAGTATTAGGTGACCTTTATGGCCTCCATCCCTCATGTAGCAGTATTAGGTGGTCTTTATGACCTCCATTCTCCAGATAGCAGTATTAGGTGGCCTTTAAGGCATCCATCTCCCAGATGGCAGTATTAGGTGGCCTTTATGGCCTCCATCCCCCAGATAGCAGTAATAGGTGACCTTTATGGCGTCCATCCCCCAGATAGCAGTATTAGGTGGCCTTTATGGCCTCCATCCCTTACATAGGAGTATTAGGTGACCTTTATGGTGTCCATCCCCTAGATAGCAGTAATAGGTGGCCAGTATGGCCTCCATCCCTCAGATAACAGTATTAGGAGACCTTTATGGCGTCCATCCCCCAGATAGCAGTATTAGGTGGCCTTTATGGCGTCCATCCCTTACATAGGAGTATTAGGTGACCTTTATGACCTCCCTCCCTCAGATAGCAGTATTAGGTGGTCTTTATGGCCTCCATCCCTCAGATAGCAGTATTAGGTGGTCTTTATGACCTCCATTCTCCAGATAGCAGTATTAGGTGACCTTTATGGCCTCCATCCCTTACATAGGAGTATTAGGTGACCTTTATGGTGTCCATCCCCCAGATAGCAGTAATAGGTGGCCAGTATGGCCTCCATCCCTCAGATAACAGTATTAGGTGACCTTTATGGCGTCCATCCCCCAGATAGCAGTATTAGGTGACCTTTATGGTCTCCATCCCCCAGATAGCAGTAATAGGTGACCTTTATGGCGCCCATCCCCCAGATAACAGTATTAGGTGACCTTTATGGCGTCCACCCCCCCGAATAGCAGTATTAGGTGACCTTTATGGTCTCCATCCCCCAGATAGCAGTAATAGGTGACCTTTATGGCCTCCATCCCTTAGATAGCAGGACTAGGTGGTCTTTATGACATCCATTCTCCAGATAGCAGTAATAGGTGACCTTTATGGATATCTGAAAGAAACTGGTTGTGTATCTGTTCTGCCACACCAGAAAGATCAGTGTGATGTCCGCTCAACCATAGATGTTTAGGAGCAGAGCTGGAACCAGGTAACTCATTTCCCAACTGTTGATAATTTAAAGAAGGTGAAGTTCAGCTCAATTGTCCAAAAGTATCAAAATCTTTACTGAATACAGGTCGCTAACATGTTTCGGACACACTTTTTGGATTTTTCAGTTGGACACACGAATTCCGAAGGGCCTGAACTCTAGATGGGATCTTAGTCGTATTATCTAGCTAATTTAGGCCCCATTCCTCTGCTTGCTATTATTAGTATTATTATTATTTGTTATGGTTTCTTCATATGTATATTGGCTGCGTGTAGATCTCACAAAACCTTTTCCTTAATTGTCATATTTGCCTTTGTGATAGTTTTTATATGCACTGTTAAGGTACATACACACGTCGGATTTGCACAAATGACCCGTCGCCAAGCGGATCGCTTAAGTCCGCTCTTATCAGCTGACTGTACACACACCCGATTTGACGTCCGAACGACCGGTCGTTTGGACGTCCAAACGACGCGTCGTTTGCGCAAATCCGACGTGAGTATGTACCTTAACCGCTTAAGGACCGGGCTGTTTCTCTCAGATCTGTGGTGCGTGGGCTCTCCAGCCCGCAGCACAGATCGTGTTAATGGCAGAGCGATCAGACTTCCCCCCTTTTTTCCCCACTAGGGGGATTACCTGCTGGGGGGGTGTGATTGCTGCCGCTCCATGTGGCCGAGCGGGGGGGGGGGGGCTTTCCTCCGCAGCGCGATTCCTCCTTCTCTCCCGACCTCTCGTTGCATGGGCGTCGCAGGACGGAGATTCGTCCTGCGCCGCCTCTGATAAGCTTCAGCCTATCACACGGCGGCGATCCCCGGCCAATCAGAGGCCGGGGATCGCCGATCTCCTTTATGCCGTATGCAGCAGCGCCGTATTAATGTAAACAGCGGGGATCTCTTGTGTTTACAGTTAGCCTGCGAGCCGCGATCGGAGGCTCGCAGGCTATTCACGGAGACATCCTCCATGAACTGACATGGAACGTTTCCATGTAAAACCACAAACGACCAGCCGCCGCCTATCGGCGTTCGCTGGTCGTTAAGTGGTTAAACCTCCCCTCAACACAGTGGACTCTCTGGGCGTTCCTCTTGATTGGGGGAGGGAAGGATGAGGTTGTAGGTATTTAACCTTACTGTTTTAACTCAGATTCATACTATGACTAAGGACCAGTGCGTGTCCGAAACATGTTAGCGAACTTTTAAGCTATGTGACCTGTATTCAATAAAGATTTTGATACTTTTAGACTATTAAGCGGAACTTCACCTAGTTTAAATTATGTTCTGTCACACATTGTATAGTGTATGGCAGAACTAAAATTCCCAAGAAAAAGATCTATAGTTATTTAGCCACAAATCCTGTATACAGGCCCAGCTGCCTTATAACTATGTACTACAAATAACACACTCACTCTCTCTCAGGCCTCTAGTAATGGGCCCAAGCTTGACAAAAGACATGTACTACCCACATGGGGCAAGTAAAATATATATTTGTTAATAATACATATGGTAGCTAGACTATGGCATTAGTCATTTGTCTATGGGGCCTATTTATAGAGATGGTGTTAATCACCATAAGGGTAAGTTCATACTGAATCTGTTGCGATCAGGGGCGTAACGATAGACCCTGCAAGGGATGCAGCTGCAGGGGAGCCCAGAAGCCAGAAGGGCCCTGTGGAGAGACTGACAACTAAGGTTTTGGAGATAAAAGCTTTCTGCTCTCTGCACAACATCAGCAAGTTTTGTAGACAAAGATTTGTAGACCGTCCCTATTTAGTGTGCAGCAGGGTCTTGTGTACAGCGCCCAGCCCCAACTTCTCTACCCCTCCCCCAGTGCTGTGTACTGTAGTGATGCTGGAGAAGTCTGCAGAGACGGTACTGCTCCATCGGAGATGGACAGAGTGAGTGTAATAAGCGGAGGCTGGGAGCATATTCGTCTGTCGGTTTTCTGTATGCGTTTACTGCACACCAAGGGCTTGATTCACTAAACCGTGATAATTGATATCACGGTGCGCTAGCGTTTTTTCACGTCGCGCAAAAAACTTTACACGCGTTATAACGCTAGCTCGACCGTGATATCAGTTATCACAGTTTAGTAAATTAAGCCCCAAGTGTGTCTGTATGTGTGAAAACATGCACGTTTTATCACAGAAGCTCATGTAATTGATAGAGAAAATGTGCGCAGTGCGTCACTGCTGCCTCTTTTTATCTGCATGGGGAAAACACATTCAAGTGGAGGCCCCATACAAAGTTTTGCAGGGGGACCCGGTAGTTACTAGTTACGCCCCTGGTTGCGATATTTGAAAATTAGAGACTCCCAGTAATAATGTTGCAATGCACGGTGCCTCACTCGCCGCTGCATCGCCCGCAAGTCAGCCACCGCACATACGCCCGCCCCCCTGGCCCCGTCCTCCTGCTGTCCCAACCGCCGTCCGCCCATCCCCCCACCTTCCCCTATACAGTTCCCTAGTGTTTAGTGCCTCCCCCATATGTTTCCCTGGTGATCTAGGGCTTCACCTCCAATATATCTTCCCTGGTGTTCTAGAGAGGGCCAAACATAATGCAAAGTGGGGAAACCACTTGAGGGCCAAATGTAATGTCTCTGAGGGCCAGATTTGGCCCGCGAGCCGGAGTTTGACATGTATGCCCAAGACTATGATACACGCACTACACGATACATACATAGACATATGACTATGGTAGGGATTAGATTGTGAGCCCCTCTGAGAGACAGTTAGTGACACGACAGTATACTCTGTACAGCACTGCGTAATATGTCGGTGCTATATAAATCCTACCTAATAAAGTACAAGTGTCCCTGTGTACCATGTCCGTGCTTTTTGCGCTACTGTGCATATCCTGCACTGACACAGCTGTTGGGAAAGGATGTAGGGGCCAGGAGGCGGGCCGGCCGGGTGGGCGTGTGTGTTGCGCGTGTGGCGGGCGGGTGCACGCATGCGTGCGGCGACAGACCTAGAACCCATTTTTAAACGGGATTAGGTCATTAGTACTTAAATAAATAAATATTAGATTATTCTTTAGATTGTAAGCGCGCAAGGGCAGGTCTCTCACCCTTTTGTGTATTGGAATATGCTATACATTTGATTAATCTTGTTACTTTTGTCACTGTAAGTACCAATTCTGTATAGATTCTGTATTTTGTATATTGATGTATACCATTGTCTGTATTATTATGTACCCCATACAGCGGCATGGAATATGTTGGCGCTTTATAAATCAATAATTATATATATATATATATATATATATATATATATATATATATATATATATATATATATATATAATGTATTTGGCCCTTTATCAATCAATAATACTACATAATATATATATATATATATATATATATATAGTATTTGTGTTTTTATAAAATAATACGAAGCTACACAAGTCCCAAGATATTGCATATACAATATGTACAAAGGCTGCGGGACTATAGCTCAATTGCTATAACTAAGCAGCTGCTGCAGAACAACTGCACGTCCGGTGTAGAATCACCTATCCGTCCAGAAGTAGAAGTAGCGCAGAACTACAACGCCCAGCGTGCTGTCAGCCTGTCAGAGGAGCTGTACCGTTATTTCCCCCCCCCCATACACCTCTCTGCCATATTCTCCTGGCTGCGTCACTTGCCCACCTGAGCCCCACACCCCCTCCCTCCCAGCACTGCCTCCCCCCTACACAGGGGCACAGCCTGGCTCCCTGAGACCCCCGAGGTGCCCGGGGAGGGGGCAGAGGTGGTCGTATGCGAGGAGTGTCGTAAACCAGGTGCGGAGGGAGCCAGGCAGGCAGGCAGGGAAGGGGGGTGAGCAGGGGAGAGCAGGGAGGGAGGGAGGAGGTGGTGGTGTTGGGGGGGGGACAGAGGAGGGGCGGGGAGGGAGGTGACTCCAGCATTTAGACACAAGAACGAGAGGATCATGGCGGATGGCCCCAGGTGTAAGCGCAGAAAGCAGGCGAACCCCAGGCGGAATAACGGTGAGTGCCCGGAGAGGGGGGGCTCCAGGCAGGGGGTGGCCGGGCAGGGTCCGGGGGTGCTGGCACGGCTGGCTGCCAGTCTGTGGGGCCGGGGCTGCCTGTGCCGTGCCATTACCTGCTGCCTCCTCCCTGGACCGTTACACGCATCTAATCACATGCTAATGTATGGGGGCACCTTCTGTAGCCCAGCACTGGCTCCTATGTACCCCTCTGCGGACCCCCCAGATAAACTTCCCGCACCCCCGAGTCCCCCTCCCCCCCTCCCTGCGGGGCAGGTAGTGCAGAAGTAGCGGATCAGCAGCGGCCACGTTATTATTAGAGGGAGCAGCAGCAGTAGCAGCGCCTGGCTGCCCCTGCCTCCCCTGCTCTCCCATCATTGTTACATTGTCACTGCTGGGGAACTTGTTACTTGTGACACTGCTGGGGGAAAAACTTAGGACCATTGGGGGGTCTCCTCGGAGTACCTGGGTGATGAGAGCAGAAAGGGGGCAAGGCTTGCAGCCAGCCTCCCTCTCTGGAGGAGAAGGCACTGTTGCTGCAGTAGATGGCTATTGATTGTCTTGGTGTGAGTGGTGTATGTGTGTGTGATGTCTACTGTAGATCTATTTTTTCCCCCTTCTGCATAGGTGTGATCTGCAGGCTTCTCAGGACAAGGTATACATGATTAAAACACATCAAATTGAATCTGCCCTGCTTTTTTCTTTAGACTATCAGCAATCACCACACTTTATTTTTTTAATACCCTCAAACTGGTGAGCTTATAAAAAGTATCAGCAGCTGAATAATATATATATATATATATATATATATATATATATATATATTTTTTTTTTTTTTTTTTTCTCTTTTTGGAAGGGATGCCCAGGAGGTTTTAAAAGAGGTACCATAGTGATGTTGTCGCCCCTGGCAACTAATCAGCTTGCTTCTTTCTTTTGAAAGGCGGAGTCTGATTGGTTGCTGTAGGCGTTAGCATCACTTTGGCTCCTGTTTTCCTAACTCATCCCCAAAGTGACAAACACATGTTGATTGAAGTTACTGGGGCGTGACGGTTTACAGGGAGAGAATAGGGATTGGTGCAGACAAAGAGGTTCTGCAGCAGCTGTGCTTTTTTTTTTTTTTCTTTTTTTTCTTTTACTGCAGTGAAGGTTTTGATTGACAGTTCCTGGAAAGACACTTGCAAAAAAGTACAATAGTGGTCTTTAGTTGCCCAGCAGTAGAAGGTCCAGAAACCACTTGCCCTACTGATGGTTAAGTGACCTTAAGTGGGGGGCTTCCCTGGGGAGGTTGATTGCTCCTGCATCAAAGTGACGCCCCCTTTAAGCCATTGGCTTAACCCCTTTGTGCTGCATAGAGCCCCCATCAAAACCCCACCAGCCTGACAGTGCAGAGTCTGCTTTGCCTCTACTTGAAGGGGTTAACCCAGCGCCACTTACACGACCCCCTTTCCACCCACTTTTCAAAGGTAATGTTCACTCTTGTCAGTTTGTATCCTGCTCAGCCCTACCTGATCTATATGCTGTGTTTTTGTCTATTGAACGTTTTCTGCTGTGTTGTCCCCCCCCCCACCCCCCCACAGGTATGGAGGTGCATCTGGCCTCCCTGCTGCCATGTGAGTGCTATTTTGGTTGGGTGTTTTCCCATCTGGCGGGGGTGGGCACTTATGATGATGAATTTGGGTGCGGTAAAGGCTGGGGAATGGCCTACGCTACATTTAGAAAAGTTTTTTTTTTCTTGTTTGGTCATCTTTCGCCTCCTTCTTTCCCAAGCAAAAAGGTACCTGCCTGTCAACCAGAGGGGTGGTGTCTATTGGTAGAGAGAGGGCCCCTTTTTTCCCCTCCGTCTCTCTCTCTCTCTCTCTTGCTGTCCAACAACGACTGCAGCCTATATAAGGGAAACATTTACATTTCACACTCGCTCCACCAGACTTGCCTTTCGTTTCTTACTAACCACCCCCCAACACCACCTCCATTCTCTTCTGCCCTATTGCATTACCTATTTTAAGAGCTCCTTGAGTTCCATCGCTATACTGACAGTGATCAAGGGGTGCAGCCTGTGCTGAGATGGCTCGCAGGCACTCCCAGCCTCCTAATAAAGATAATTTCCTAGTCTGGGAAAGCAAGGGGGAGGAAATAACTTGTTATCGTAATAGCCCTCCTGTTGGGTAGTTGTGTTTTTTTTTTTTCTCATTTTTTTTTTCTGCTTATGGTTTTTTTGTATTGGGATTTCCTGTCTTGTGTAGGGGAAGGGATTTTTACAGATGACCTAAGCTGCAGCATGACAGCCCCTCTGTACTTTTCACATTACCGGGCAGCAGCAGCGGCGTGCACAGATCAGCCTCGCGTTTAACCCTTACGTGGCTGCATTGCAGCTAGACCTGAGCAGGATTAGGGGATGCTGCTTCCTCTTGCAGTGGTGTCATTGAATGGGGTGGAGCTAACAGCAAGGTAAGGCATTAGTGGCCTCTTAGACTGCTTGTAGACAGTAGAGAGAAGTAGTTGGACGTAAACCCTTCAGATATGTTTTCTGGACAACTGAGCCCTAATTTGTGTACTAATTACTTTTCCCAAGACCCAACAGTGAATTATAATGGGGGGGGGGGGGGTTAGTAGACAGCAAATTATAATGGGAGGGTGGATTTGGCAGGGGTTTAAGTGTCATTTTTCACATATTATTGATTAACCCATCTGATATGTCCATAATCAGGAGCGCAACTTATCATCCAGATTATTAGAGGTATCAAAATTTGTTTTCTTAAATAAAAAAAAATTAAATAATTCTAAGGACTAATTAGGCTGGCCATGGCCTTAAATGGGCCGTTTACAGTATGACCCAATAAACCTGTCAATTTTTATTTTCTTACCCTGGTAGTAGGTGATAGAAATGATTTGTTAAGTATTGTGAATTGCTACAGAATTTATTTCCTTGGACCCCGTCTGATAAAAAAAATGTTGCAACCTGATGGACCTTTGCTTATTTTACGCAGAAATATGGTAGTTTACGAGTGGACTAAATATTATCAGTAGATTTTCTATCAATATTTTTACAAAAAAAATTCAAAAAATATTGACTGCTTGGTCAACCATATCGTCCCATCTGTGGCCGACGTACTGTCTGTGCATAGCTTTAGTTTCCTGTAGGTGGTGGCGAGAGGAAGAGGGACATTGGTTGCTGATGACATGTGTGTGACATGTGGTTGGTTAGGAGCCTCCCAGCACTGTAGACATGTTTACCTAGGTAGGGAGGTGGCTGACTTTAATGGATGATAGGCTTGGTTTTTTTAATTTTTTGTTTTTTTCTTTAATGAAACAATGATCCAGCTGAGGTCTTGGGAGATGGGGCATCCGGGATCTACAAATAGCAGCTTGTTCAGGTAGCGGAGTATACAGTAAGAGATGGTGTTCAGTTCATTCCTGCATCGCCTGGCAGCCCCCTCCTGTCTGCTCCCTCGTTCTCCAGGGAAGCATTGATTTACCTCTCGCAAAGGTTTTTTTTTCTACATTCTGTTTTAATGCAATTTTTATAAGATGTGGAGCCGCCGCTGACAGATTGCATGCTCTGCATCATGCAGCCGCCCACCCACCCACTAAACAAAAGGTACACCGGGCACACAGATGACAAATCTAATTTAAGGTATTTTTTTTTTTCGGGAAGTGCAGACGTCACCCCCCCTTATTTCCATCTTACATCATTTAGCTACACATGAGCACACACCCAGCTTAACTAGCTGCGCTTTCTGCTATTATTAATATGGTTTAACCCTTACTGATCAAGGGGTTACAGTTAGTGTCAGGCAAAAGACACTGAAATAAAATATTATAAGTAATATTTTCAGATCGGTCAGCATTAAAGGAAATTGTCAAATTATTCTTATTGTTAATCTTCTTTTACACTTTCCGATTGGTCAATATGAAGACGGGAAGATCTTAACCATTATTAGTGTAATTTTCTGGGTTTTTTTCTAGCATGTTACAGGGGAAAAAAAAAAAAAATAAAAAAATAAAAATAAAAAAAAATATATATATATATATATATATATATATATATATATATATATATATATATAATTTTGTATTTATATAGTGCTGACATCTTCCGCAGCGCTGTAGAGTATATAGTCATGTCACTTAACTTTCCCTCAGAGGGGCTCACAGTCTAATCCCTACCACAGTCATATGTCTATGTATGAATTGTTTAGTGTATGTATCGTAGTCTAAGGCCAATTTTTTTTTAAGGAGGAAGCCAATAATTAGTATGTTTTTGGAATGTGAGAGGTAACCGGAGTGCCCAGAGGAAACCCACGCTAACACGGGGAGAACATACAAACTCTGTGTAGATAGAACTTGGGAACCCAGGACTGCAAAGCGACAGTGCTAACCACCAGCATGTTAGAGGGTAAAAAGAAAAAAAAAAAAAAAAAATATATATATATATATATATATATATATATATATATATATATATATATATATATATATATATATATATATATATATATATTATTTTTTTTTCAATTGGGTTGTGAAGCTCCCATTAAGCTGGAAAAAAAAGTTCCTGTGGTCAATTTTTATGTATTACTACAGAATTTCTTTTGATACTGATTTTCTTTAGTGCAGCCATTCAAGTAATCAAGTCCTGTATTACATTTTTGTTTTTTTTATTAATCCACCAAACTTGTGCTTATTTCTGAAATTAATTACAATTCAGGTGTATTTTTTTTTAATTTTTTTTTTATGCTTTAAACCTGATTGGCTAGGCAAAATATAATGATAAAATAAAGTGCTGTTGTTGACCCCTCTTGTTGCCTGGAAAGGTTATGTTGGACAGTAGGCAGCAAGGTGCATTGTAGGGGGAGGGGACTGCTGGAGTAGTATAAATGGAACTTGACAGCCTGTAAACTAATTGAGAGCAGTGGCTGGCCAGGGCTGCACATACTGTATGCGTTCAAGCTACAGGGTAATGCGGCCGCTCATGTATTATAAAAAGCTGCATTAGAGCTCCTCTGTTAGTACGGCTGGAGTAAGGCTTTCTTTCCCATCTCTCTCTCTCTCTCTCTGCATGTATGGAAATAGAATTTTGATAAGACTTTAAGCCCCTTTTGTGGTGTGCTGCTGTACAGTGATACGGTGTAGCTGAGTGTAGAGTTATCTGTCTGCACAGGTCCAGTAACAGGCAGGACAAACGCTATTAAAGGTCTGTACAGATACAGTGGAGGAGGAGTCAGCTGTTAAGAATGACTTGCTATTTTCTCCTTTCTGAAATGTCATTCACTGGATGAGGTGATGCTGACCTCCAGCGAGGAGAACCTATCCTCTGGACATAAGCGATCTTGTCTGTAGATGAGAATACTGAAATAGGCGCCTGTGTGCTCCTGTGTATGCCTGCATCCGCAGCGTCACCTGACAGCCTTTGTATTAACTTTGTGAATTCTTGTAAACAGTGAAAAATTAGATTCTAAAATCACATCATTAGGCGTCTGTCTTTCTCCCTGACTCCTTTTTTTCTTAAAGGACCACTCCAGCTAAAATCTGACAGAACTGACAGGTTTTGGACTAGTCCATCTCCTCATAGGGGATTCTCAGGGTTTTCTTTGTTTTCCAAAGCATTTCCTGAATGGCAGTTCAACTGCCAAAATAGTAAGATTCCAGCCAGCCTCCCTACTCACTTGTACACTATTTTGTCAGTTAGACTTTGCAACTGCCATTCAGGAAATTCTTCAAAGAAAATCCTGAGAATCCCCCATGAGGAGATGGACTAGCTCAAAACCTGTCGGTTCTGTCAGATTATAACTGCTCACTTTTGTTCGCTGGAGTAGTCCTTTAAAGGACCACTAACGTGAAAAAAGTAGGCAGTTAAAATCTGACAGAACTGACAGGTTTTGGGCCAGTCCATCTCCTCATGGGGTATTCTCAGGGTTTTCTTTGTTTTCAACAGCATTTCCTGAACAGCAGTTGAACTGCTAAAATAGTAAGATACTGGGCAGCCTCCCTACTCAACTTGTAAACTTTTTTGTCAGTTAGGGCCTGTTTCCACTACACGCAGATTGGATGCAGAAAAACTGACTCCAATGAATGCCTATGGGCCTGTTTCCACTAAACGCGATTTTTCTGATGCAGATTTTCCCATAGGTATTCATTGGAGTCTATAAGGGCCTGTTTCCACTGCACGCAGATTTGATGCAGATTGGATGCAGAAAAACTGACTCTAATGAATGCCTATGGGAAAATCTGCAACAGAATAATCGCGTTTAGTGGAAACAGGCCCATAGGAATTCATTGGAGTCAGTTTTTCTGCATCCATTCTGCATCCAATCTGCATCAAATCTGCATCAAATCTGCGTGTAGTGGAAACAGGCCCTTAGACTTTGCAACTGCTGTTAAGGAAATGCTGTTGAAAACAAAGAAAACCCTGAGAATCCCCCAACTGCCTTTTTTCGCAGTAGTGGTCCTTAAACAAAAAAACTGGAAGTTCCACCATGAAGTTGAGTGGGAGGGGCCCAACAGCGGCGGATGACCAAGGCGCCATGATAACAAGAGATGGCCCCTGTGACGGTCTCCTCTCTGACAAGTACGATTAACCTATCCAAACTTCCTTCCACACACGCTATTGTATGGTGCTGCATTGATTTCTCCCTTAAATTCACTATAGACTCCCACAGGTATTAGAAGTAGAGATAGCCCAGCCTTGGAGAACTCATGGAGAAGCACATGATCAGTTTGATCAGCTGATAGATTTGTAATCCTCTGATTTGCTAAGACGACTTCCTGGTTTAACACATGATCAGGACCAGCAAATCAGAGGCTTACAAATCTATCAGCTGATCAAACTGATCATGTGCTTCTCCATGAGTTCTCCAAGGCTGGGCCATCTGTAATTAGAAGGACCAGAGGGAAGCTGTAAACCGGATGTTTGGAGGGGACGTGCTTGATGGCTGTGAAAGGACCATTATCGCCAAACTTTGTAAAATTTGAAATACACAAGTATTAATTGCACATTTGTCCCAGTGTAAAATGCACTGATTGGGATGAAGTTTAATCCTTGATCAAAGTTCCTCTTTAAAGAAAACCTGTAGTGAAAATTATTTCAGATAATGAATTTTATGTGTAGTCTAGCTAAGAAATAGAACATTAGTAGCAAAGAAAAGAGTCTCATATTGTTTTCCAGTACAGGAAAGGTTAAAAAAAAAACGTCAGTTATCTATGTAAAAGAGCTTCTCTGAGTTCCTGTTTTCTGAAGCACTTAAACAGCCATGAGAGGCAGCTTGAGATAAGGTTTTACTGCGGGAAAGTTCAAAGGGTCATTATTTCTGCTCTGTTTTATAGCTCAATAGACAGTGTGCTTTAAAACGGCAACTGTGACAGAATGATGCAATGTTATAAAAAAAAAACTATATAACTGAAAATTAAAATCTGAGACTCGTCTTTGATACTAATGGTTTATTCTCTATCCATACTACACATACTATTCATTATATCATACGTTTTTTTAAGATGTTGACATTTTTTTTTTGAAGAACTTTGTAAGCCAAGCAAATACTCTTAACATTGTTAACAACAGACGTACTTTTCATATTCTAAAGCTGCATACTCAATGCTCGATTGATCCTGCGACGAGGTTAAGCGAGAGGTCACATGACGTACACGACGGTGCGAGCAAGACTTCCTGCGATTGCGCGGTGTTGTTGGGGAACTTAAAGATCCGATCTGCCGTGTCAGTCTTTAGTCATGGTATGAGGCTATGAAACGTTCGCAATCGTGCTTCTCTACCCACCTGGCGATGTTGTGTGCAAAATCGCCGTTCGTCTGAAAAATTGCCAGTTGGGTACATAGCTTAAATGTTGTCTCTTCCTGGATTTGGGGTTTTATCTATCTATTTATGAGACTGGCACTCTACTGTCTGGCTGTGATGTCTTCTGGCTATAATTACCCTTTGAGTTATTCTTCCATAGTCACGTATTTCTGTATTTGCTCTGTCCGCATTTGCGCTCCTATTTTAGCACGTTCTTCATGCCTGTTTACATGTTTTCAGTTGCACACAGAAGGCGTTTGACATGCTATGCCATTCATCATTGTGTGGCAAATAGTTCTCTTAAATGCATAGAGTCTACAACACTTGCAGGAATGGTGCAGGACTTCTCATGTGTGCTTGTTGTTAGCACTCTCTCCTGGGCCCCTGGGTTTGAATCCAAGCCAGGACACTATCTGCCCAGGGTTTGTGTGTTCTCCCCTTGTCTGTGTGGGTTTCCTCCAGGCACTCCGGTTTCCTCCCACTTCCCAAAAACATACAGATAAGTCCAGTGGCTTCCCCCTCAATTGGCCCTTGACTATGAAATATACACTACATGATACATACATAGATATATGAGTATGGTAGAGAGTCCTCTGAGGGACAGTTAGTGACAAGACAATATACGCTGTACAGCGCTAGATGTGGGCACTAAATAAATGCTAAATAATAATAATACACTAAAAAAATGTAATCTGCACGGAAAAAATATGTTATAAATGCATAACTCCGTATTCTTATTTAGTAAGTATAATCATGTCACTAACTGTCCCTCAGAGGGGCTTACGATCTAATCCCTAGTCATAGGTGTATATAGTAGTTTAGGGCCATTTTAGGGGGAAGCCAATTAACTTTTCTGTATGTTTTTGGAATGTGGGAGGAAACCAGAGTAGCCAGAGGAAACCCATACAGACACGGGGATAATATACAAACTCCATGCAGATAGTGCCCTGGCTGAGAGTGCTATCCACTATCCCACCGTGCTGCATCCTCTGAGATCTCTGTTCCATTTACTTTTTCTCCTAGTAGACAATTTTATATTCTTCGATTAAAAATTACTTTTCAACGCTCTGCAGTTAAAAAAAGTAACCCCCCCCCCCCCCAAAAAAAAAAGGTAAAAAAAGGTTATCAAACTTTTATTGAGTATTTAAAAGGCATTTTATTGATAAGGTGTGAACATATCACCTAGGAGGAAACGCGGGTGATATCTTCAATATTTAATAAGCCTAACATTTGTATAGCGCTTTTCTCCTGTCGGACTCAGAGCGCTTGAGAGATGCAGCCACTAGGGCTCACTGAGTAGGCAGTAGCAGTGTTAGGGAATCTTGCCCAAGGACTCCTTACTGGTAGAGATGGCCCAGTCTTGGAGAACTCATGGAGAAGCACATGATCAGTTTGATCACCTAAAAGATTTGTAAGGCTCTGATTTGCTGGTCATGATCGTGTGTTAAACCAAGAAGTCATCACAGCAAATCAGAGGCTTACAAATCTGTCAGCTGATCAAACTGATCATGTGCTTCTCCATGAGTTCTCCAAGGCTGGGCCATCTCTACTTACTGGGTAGGTACTGGCTTACTGAATACAGTGATCTATCCAGCCATTATTGTTGTTAATTCCAGGGCTGTGGAGTCAGTTCAAAAATCCGACTCCAGGTACCCAAAATTTCTCCAGCTCCTTAAATACTGACTACTTAGGCCAGTGGTCCTCAAACTATGGCCCAGCCAAATGCGGCCCCCCAAGGCTTTTTCGCTGGTCCCCAAACACAAAACGTATAACTTATAGATGTGGCCCACTGCACCTTTAAATATCCGCAGACTGCATATAGAATAACAGTGCTGGCCCCACCCACCCACATACTGTAGAAGCCAGCGAGCAGTTATTTGCTGGCTTCCAATCCAATTCTGCATCAGGTGACACTGCTGTCCAACTGGATGGCAGGTTGTCACCTTGGTATGCTTCAATGTCTGGTGCACAAAGATGTTCTTCAGGTGCCACATGACTGAATGGCTGCTGCTGGGAGTTCTCTCCTGGCATGATTATGGGGAAATCAGTACCTAGATTTCAACATCATTTTATGTATGTTCCAGCCCCCCAGCAGTCTGAAGTATGTTGACCCAGCCCTTGACTAAAAAAGTTTGGGGACCCCTGCTTTAGGCTAATACTTACCAGGGCTGTAAAGTTGGTACAAAAATCATCCAACTCTGATTTCTCAGTTTATGAAACCTTTGACTCCAGGTACCCAAAAATTGCTCCCACTCTGACTCCATAGCCCTGATTAATTCTTTAGGAAGTATAAAGACCACGTATAAATTTCGTTTAAACTCACTCCATAGTGTATAGTGATTATAACACAAAAAAGCATCTTTACAGTAAAGCAAAATATAAGTGAGGGGGAAAATAGTATCCAAAGATTAATTACACTAATTGAAATCAATTTGGAGGATGCTTTAATTTGACATAAATTGGAGTTGCCCTTTAACTATAGCATACTGTATTATTTTCAAGCATCAGATCTGTATGTTAAGTAGCGTTTTCACTCAATAAGTGGGTGTTTTATTATTTGGTGAAGTGGCCATTGAAGATGGTGCTTCCTGTGAATTGTGTACATTAGCAGCGCACATATCATGAATGACATCAGCACCTGCCACTTATACAGTCTCCGTTCTGCGCATCCTTCCATATTCCTCCCATATTCCTCTTATTTGTCTCCAGTAATTAGCAGTCTGATTTTATGTCTGTTGTAAAATACGGGGATTATAAAAACCTAGCAAATCTTCCTGGACTCAGAGAGGGCATTCAGTTTAGCCAATCAAAGTCTGTAACTGCTAATTAGTTAAATTATTGGCAGTGGCTTTGGTTTGTTCAGTTATTTTCCTTTTCTCGGTCCAGGGAAATTTGCATGTTAGGAGAGTGTGTGCGTGTTAATTGTGTATAAACTTGTCATGCATGGCTAGGTGAAAATAACGTCATGAATAAAATTGCTTATTTTTTTTACAATATACATTGTTTACATTCTGAAATATATCGCAGGTGGGGGCCATCTTTAGTTTTGCCAGGTGATCTGTACGGAATGTTCGTTACTGAGAGTTCTATGCACAGAGCTCGGAGATATTGCTTGCTTGGCAGTTAGAAAAATAAGTTATTTCCCACAATGCAATGAGGTTCACAGACATCAAACTGTCAGGACCAGACAGCAAGCTGCCTTGGAGTGAAAGGTGGGGGGTGGCTCTGTGGCCACGCCCACCTGCTTGACACAGCCCACATCCACCTGATAGCAGCGGCCTAATTTGCTGCTGACCTGGGGTCGGGCTGCAGCAATGTTGGTGGGGGTGGCCATAGCATTTGAAAGACTTACAGGAAAATGTCAGCGGTGTTTTTGACATCTAGTACGTTTGTGTTGAGCAGGTGAGTGCTTAACTCTACCACCCGACAATCTTTGCAGCAGTATGCCACAGGGCTGTACAAAAATCATCCTTCTCCTCAGATTATGAAACCTCCGACTCTAAGTACCCAAACATTGCTCCCGACTCCTCAACTCCGACTCCACAGCCCTGGTATGCCAGAGCCTTACATTACATTACACGTTCCAGCAAATGCATACATTGTCATCATTGGTCCTCTTTTAGATGTGTACACACGCACTATTATGGTCACCCACAGGGACTCGATCCCTCAATTGGCTGTACACAGCCGTGTGCTGTACAGATGTGTGCCTAGCCTATGAGCTAGTGTCACATTCTGTTGCTATGGAAGGGGGAGGCGGTACGAAGGAGCTTTGCATGATGAAGCGACTTGGAGCAGGAGAGGTAAGGAGGAGAACAAGGTGTTTGGCCAAGATGATCTGATCTTCAGGATCTCAGGCAACGCGTCGGGACCACCAAACACCAGCTAGATTCTCGCTAGAGTGAACCCCAACCAGCCACCTTGCCCACAAACTCTCTAGCGGGTGTACCAGACTTGATTATTTAGCTTCGGAACACCCAGGCAAATGCCCAGGTGTGAAATTTCCATATAATTTAACAGGATAATTTCACTCTGGCATTCAGGGATAGCATTTGCATGGCTACATGTTAATAAAAAAAGTTTTTCCAAGGAATGCTTTTTAGGAACTTTTTTTGGGGGGAGGGGTGTTACAATAATAAATACAATACCACTTTATGGCTGACATTCCGCTGGCATTTTACACATTGTAGCAAATGCCGAGAAAATGAAATAAGATTGGTATTTAAAAAGCCAAGAAAATGGTGGCCATGTTTTCTTGGCATCTCTCACCACTGTAATAAAGGCCTAAGGATGATGCCTGGGGTGCTAAAATTGTACAGCCAATTGCACTTGTGGATGATGGGAGTTCTAGAGGAATTTTGTACCTCCAACGGTGTACCATTGCCACAGCTGCCACAAAGTTACATTGTTTTATTATAATTAGTTTTCTATTTAATATGGTTATAATTACCGTTAGACTTCTAAAACCAGTTGAGACTGAGCAATGTATAAGAATAACATAATAAAGCTCAGAATTACCATAGTTACCTCAGTACTCTAATTCTCAGAATGGGTTTCATATTATTTAATACTCAGACCCCCTTTAGCCAAAAGACATAGTGCTGAAGCTCCTGATCTGAATGAAACCTTCATCTTGTTTTAAGTATTTCCCCTCTGTTCAAAATTAGCCACACCATTATCATTTCCAACAACAAATGTCTTTAAAAAAATATGCCTGAAAAGGTTTCTTCAAATTTTACTCTGGGAATCTTCTCAGCCACTGAGATCTATGACATTAAGCTTTTCAGGCTGCTTTTCTTTGACCTGAGTGCAGGAGATAAGTCTTTACTTTTAGCTGGGAGCTTCTGTGTGCAAGCTACACTGATAGAAAGCTATACAATCAGGAAAACCCCATGTGCTGTTTAGATTGAATTTAAAGTTTACCAGAGCTGTCACATAACGAAGATTTGATACTCATTACAGCGCTGTGTAATATGTTGGCGCTATATAAATCCAATAAATAATAAAAATAAATAATAATACTCAACCGCAGCTTCCGTCAGCAGCATAAGCTTGTCTGAGTCCCAAGCCGTCCTCCCACGGTCTGCCGTTCAGCCACGATCATCCCTGGTAACAGGCTCAGTCAGGTCAAATCTGGGTCTTCTGTGCATACGCAGGCCTTCCGCGCATTCGCAGTAGACCCAGACTGCACCCGACTAAGCTTGTTACCGTCAGTTCCTCTAAAAAGCTCACCATTTTCTTCTTACAGTCATCCGTTCCAGTTCTGACAATATTCTGTCAGAACTGAAATATACCAGTTGCTGTCAGTTATATATCAGCGACTGTCAGTTACAACTAAATGTGCAAGGCAATGTCCATGTTTCCCTATGGCTCAAGTGGGTGATATTACAGTTTAACAGTGTGCTGACCAGGAAGCTGTTAGGGGGTATTGGCCATTTTTAAAATGGAGGACGGAGAATTCCATTGATCACAGTGGACAAATGGGACGCAGGAGAGGAGAAAGAGATTGAGGAGTAGACTACACAGGAGGTAAGTATGACCTGTGTATGGTTATTTTGACTTTTTATTTTCAGTTCAGGTTCTCTTTAAGTGTAAACGGGGCCTAACCAAATAGACAGGTTTGAGAAACCGTTTAACTGTACAGTGTGGCATACTGTAATTCCGCTTTGATACTTAGTTTGGTGGCCATGTTGAAATAGTAGTTTGTTATTATATATTTTCTTTTGAAATAGTTGCGTAACTTTTTGTGTGCCTGGTTTGTGTAACAACTTTTAATTGTAATTATTTATTTTTGGTATTGTTTACTCACAATGCATTTTGCCCCATTCTGCCTGTAGAATAGGCCGGAGACCAGAATCGTTATTACTGGACTTGCACAGAGGCCATACAACTCCCTGCAGCTTTCCCATTTGCGGCAGCTACAATATATTTCTCTGAGCCCTCTGGTATGGGAAATGGGAAATGCCAACGCCTAATCATAAACTGCTCCTGTCCTGATGCTCTGGCCACAAGCCATCTACCTGTGCTTTTTTCTCTATAGCTTTTGTTGCCATTTTTGTTGTGTTGTTGACTTAGTAAGATACTCTAATGAGATATAGATATATACATAGATAGATAGATGCAACTTTTTAACATCTAAAATATAAAAATACTTTTGAACTAAAATGGCATTTCTATTTCATTTTTCTATTAGCTTTGTATTCTAAAACTGGCTTCTAGCACAAACTCCATTTACTTTCTTGCCTGGAATCTCTATGTGTTTTGTACAGAAAGCCCAGGTACCTCCTCTTCCTGTATGAGTATTCAGCTGCACAAAGCAGGAGGTCTAATTTATTACAACTGAACCCTATATGTTACTGTCAGCAGCATAGACAATCCCATGTGCTAACAGACTGTGTTAGGATTGTGATAGAGGGACCGGGTGTTTGTTTTGCTCATAATCAAGTGAGGTACTTTGAAATAAAATTTGGCATATAGGATAAGTTCACGTTGACTCCGTTGCAATGGGCTTGTGGTTTATGGTAACGCAGATGGCACGACTCAAGGTATCTCCTCATTATTAAAGAAAACCTGAAGAGAAAATAAACATATGAGATAATGAATTGTATGTGTGTAGTAAAGCTAAGAAATAGACATTTAGTTGCAAAGAAAAGAGTCTCATATTGTTTTCCAGTACAGGAAGAGTTAAAAAAAACTCACTGGGTCGAATACAATCCTGTTTTCTGAAGCACTTAAAGTGATCCTTAAGTCAGGAAAAAAAAATGACTTTTACTCACCTGGGGCTTCCAATAGCCCCCTGCAGCTGTCCAGTGCCCTCGCCGTGTCCCCGCCGGCGGCCACTTCCGGTTTCCCAGCCACAATTGCGCCCTACAGGGAGCGCGAAGAATCACTTGCGTTCCCAGCCTGTCGGGTCCTGAAACCGGAAGTGGCCGCCGGCGGGGACACGAGGATCGGAGGGACACGGCGAGGGCACCGGACAGCTGCAGGGGGCTATTGGAAGCCCCAGGTGAGTAAAAGTCATTGTTTTCCCCTGACTTACGGATCACTTTAACCAGCTAAGAAACAGTGAGAGACAGCTTGGGAAAGGTTTACTGCAAAGGGTCACTATTTCTTCTTTGTTTTAGGCGTCCGGTAGCGCCCTGCCAGGTTTGCGTTATTATGACAGGACCCGATGTGCCGCAGAGGTCACACACAGATATAAATGCGTCACATATGGGAACATTTCGCTGCGTTGGTTTCCGATTATAACTTGCGCTTTAACGCATCGCATTGCGTATAATGTGAACACACCCAATTCTATCAGTATTTAGAGCTGAATTGAATAGATGGCTTATATCTCGACATAATTGGAGTTTCGCTCATTGCTCATTGTGCAGTAGAAGCAATTTACGATGGCATCAAATTCATCAATTTAAAGTGGCAGTGAAGCAAAAAATAAACATATGAGACAATGAATTGTATGCGTAGTACAGATGACAAATAGAACGTTAGTAGCAAAGAAAAGAGTCTCATGTTTTTATTTTCAGTTATATAACTTTACTTATAATAAGCATCGGAATGTCACAGTTGCAGTTTACAATCCACACTCTGCTTTTTAAGCTGTAAAATGAATGACCCTTTCAACTTTCCTGCACTAAAACCTTATCTCAAGCTGTCTCTCACTGTTTCTTGGCTGTTAACGATCTTCAGAAATCGGGACTGACCTCAACTAATTAATCGACAAGCTTGGAAAAGCTCTTTTGCATAGATAACAACGCAAGTATTTAACTCTTCCTGTACTGGGACTTCACATATTTTTTCATAAGGACTAGTATCATATTTGTATATGTATATCTCACCATGTCACTTTAGGTTCACTTTAACCACTTCACATTCAGACCTTGTTTCCCCCTTATGGACCAGAGCAGTTTTGACATTTTAGCTATGTCCCTATTTTATCAGCATTAATGTTATCCCTACTTATGACACCTACCGTAAGTGAATTATAAATTATTTTTTTCAAGACTCACTAGGCTTTCATTGTATGGCATTTTTTCCTCGAACAACTTTGTTTTCTATGCATTTAAATAGGAAAAAAAAGGGAAAAAAATTGAAAAAACACATTTTCTTAGTTTTACCAATTCCAATTTAAAAATAAAAAGCACTATTGTAGATAAAAAAAAAACACAAATTATTTGGCTATTTCTACTGTTTATCACAAAACTTAAATTACGTTCCTGTCACAATTTATTGTGAAGATATTTGATTCTGAAATTATGCTACAGTGTGTATTTTTCACTATGAACTGGTAAAATAAAAGTATTTTTAATGATATAAATCAATCTTATTGGCTCAGGGAACATATATTCCCTTTCACCAATTAGTGCTGCATCAGATAGTGCTGGAGGTTTTGCACAGGAAGATGCCCAGTTGTCCACAGCTGTGCTTCAGCTACACGACTTATATATATATATATATATATATGTGTCATCATGGCTTAGATGAAGTCACAGAGGACATAGATATACTGTAGTGGTAGAAAAAGTGGTTACGTTGCATTTTGATTGGTTTAAAATTATTGGCTTGTTTACAATTGTTGGCTTGTTTTCTGATTTCATGCACGGTTATGTTTTATATTTCACCATGAGATCATTTCAAAAAGGTATTGTGTTTTTTCCTTTTTTTCTGTTTATTTTTCTTTAAAGCGAGCAAATATTTATATCATTTTATTACCAATAGGCTTATTTATCATGAAAACACAGGCTCCGATCCAGATGGATATCATAAATAATAAAAAGTTATTACTCTTTAAACGCATTCAGAGCTGGGAGATGGCTTGTATGGCACTCACAGACGCTATATCATGTTTTTAAATGAATGTGGAGTTACAGAGTAAATTGTTA
Source organism: Hyperolius riggenbachi (assembly GCF_040937935.1). Classification (NCBI taxonomy): domain Eukaryota; kingdom Metazoa; phylum Chordata; class Amphibia; order Anura; family Hyperoliidae; genus Hyperolius; species Hyperolius riggenbachi. The sequence continues at coordinate 53,251,370 of NC_090650.1, read as the reverse complement.
TACTTTCCATTCAAACAGACATATCTGTGAAATCACATTTCTTATAATTCAGTATAGATGTCCACATTGCCAAATCACAGAGCATAAAAGAAATTACCATTTTCTTGCCATGAATAAAAAAACATCTAAAGTGACCCAGGATAAATAATCAGGGAGTTTGTTTCTTGCAGTCTCATAAGTGAATAGAAAGCGTGGCTGTTGCTAGGTTCACACCATTCAATTTCACGTCAGACCGACTGGTCGAACTGATAATTTCTGACAAAGACTGATCTGCTCCCGATCAATCACAGCCTCAATTTTGTGCAGTATTGATCTGAAAAGCGATCCGGTTATCGATCGATAGCAGATCAGATATATCGTAAATTATTGTTTCGACCTGTCGATGTGAAGGGAAATTGAATGGTGTGTACTCAGTGTGACGGATTGCGGAGAAACCACCGCGCGTTCTGGCAGTGAGGCGGCGGAATCCGCGCACAGAGCGGCGGTTTCCCCACAGCAACATGCGTCTGGTTTGTCTGCACCTAGTAGTGCACACAGATGGAGAGCTACACGCGCGCTGCAAGACAGGCTCTTTATGCCAATAGGAGAAGGGTCAGCTGATCGAGGCGGTCAGTTGATCCCAGCTCAGCAGGTGATTGGTTGATGGGAGCTGGGCGGCGCTGTGGGGCGCCTTACTATATATATCTCTTGCTGTTCAGTTGCTGGTTGTCTGGCGTTGCGAATACCTATGTGTTAGCACTCAGACCTTAGTCAGATCCTTCAGTGTGGTGGAACCAGGAGGACCTGGAAATCCACACTTAGCCCGTTCACTGTATTATTATCTGTGTTATTCCTTAGACCAGTTCCAGGGTGTAGAGACCACGGACCTCACACCCCAGATTAGGAATATTGTATATCATCTGTGTTATTCCTTAGACCAGTCCCTGGGTGTGAGACCACGGACCTCACACTCAAGACTAGGCATTATTGGATATCTGTTTATGAATTGTATCTCTCCTGACTTCTCTTCTGTTTTCTGATTCGGTACCTTCGCACATCTGATCTACTGTTGCCGACCCTGCCTGTCCCTGGTTACCGAATCAGTCTCCTGTCTCTGTACTTTATCTGCCTGTGTGTTGCCGACCCGGCCTGCCCGACCCTTCTGGCTGTCACCCACCCTTTGGGTGCTCAGTCCTCCTGCAAGGGTCCTCTGCTCCTCAGAGGGGGGCCCTGCCGCAAAACCAGTCGGGGACTCTCCCTCCTGGAGCCCTTGACTGCAGTAGAGTCTTTCTCTACTTATTGGACCACCTGCTACCCCGGTGGTTCAATTCCTACTGTTACACCAAACACTTACACGCTTCAGGAGTCTAGAGGTTAGTACTATATCTGTTTTATTGGTGATTCTGCAGATCATCCATAATCAAGTATAGATCTGTATTCTTGGTGATACTGCAGATCACCAATAATCAGATTCTCTCTGGTTGCTGACACCGATCGTTTCACTCAGCATTACTTTTGGCAATGTCTGGTCTGTTTCAGACACCAAATAATGTGCCAAGGACTGTGAAATCTCCTAAGGCAGTGGTTCCCAACCCATGTGCTGCGACACATACATGTGTCGCGGCAGCTTTGGGTATGTGTCGCCGGTCTCTCGGAGGGGAAGCGCAGTGGAGGGAGAGCTGTGGGCAGCGGCGGAGAAGGGGGCCATCTCCCCCCCCTTCTCTCACCTTAGGGTGCTCTGCCTCCCTCACTCTCCCCTCCGATACTAACTGTGGCGGCGCTTGGCAGCGGGCGGGACTTACCTTCCGTGTCGCTCCAAGCGCCGGCCGGAAGTTCTGGTTCTGCAGCCGCTGCTCTGGTCTGGATCAGGCCAGAGTAGTGGCAAATCATCCCGCGCCGGCGACGAGACGAGACCAGATGGGACAGAGACACGGAAGGTAAGTTCCGCCCCTCTGCCAGACACCGCACTTTGTTCCGGAGGAGAGAGCGAGGGAGGGAGAGCACCCTGAGGTGCCGCTCTTCTTCCCTCGCTCTCTCCTCCTGGGGGGGGGGGGGGGGCACCTGGCTACAAATACTGGGCACATATATCCCTGGCTACATATACTGGGGACATATACACCTGCCTACATATACTGGGGACATATACCCCTGCCTACATATACTGAGGATATAAACCTCTGGCTACATATACTGGGGACATATACCCCTGGCTACATATACTGGGGACATATACCTCTGGCTACATATACTGGGGACATATACCGGGGACATATACACCTGCCTACATATACTGGGGACATATACCGGGGACATATACATCTGCCTACATATACTGGGGACATATACCCCTGACTACATATACTGGGCACATATACCTCTGTCTACATATACTGGGCACATATACCTCTGTCTACATATACTGGGCACATATACCCCTGGCTACATATACTGGGCACATATACCTCTGCCTACATATACTGGGCACATATACCCCTGGCTACATATACTGGGCACATATATCCCTGGCTACATATACTGGGCACATATATCCTTGGCTACATATACTGGGCACATATATCCCTGGCTACATATACTGGGGACAACTGGCTGTTTGTCATTATGTGCATTTACTGGTGAAAAGCTGTCTCTTATTATGTGCATTTACTGGTGAAAAGCTGTCTCTTATTATGTGCATTTACTGGTGAAAAGAGGTCTCTTATTATGTGCATTTACTGGTGAAAAGCTGTCTCTTATTACGTGCATTTACTGGGGAAACGCTGTCTCTCATTACGTGCATTTACTGGTGAAAGGCTGTCTGTCATTACCTGCATTTACTGGTGAAACGCTGTCTCTTATGTGCATTTAGTGGGGAAACGCTGTCTCTCATTACATACATTTAGTCTACGTGTCACGGAGATCTGAACGTTTGGTTTGATGTGTCACGACTCCAAAAAGGTTGGGAACCACTGTCCTAAGGGAACAATCACCAGAAAGCTTCTCCTCATCTTGTCCTGTGTTTTGTATCCTCATTGTTCAGCTCAGACACACACACACACACACACACACGCACGCACGCACGCACGCACGCACACACACACACACACACACACTGATTTGCCTCTGCCATTACAAACATATAGGAATGTAGGAGAGGATGTTAGTTTCATTATAAACTATCTCCATGTTTTCCTGCAGGCCAGTACTCAGTGAAAAGTTTTATGTTTTATGTACACTATTATCTTTATAGTTCTATTTCTTGTTTTGAGCGTAGGCACAAGACAAAGTCAAATGGGGAAGTTAAAAGGAACCTGAAGTGAGAGACATATGGATGCTGCCATATTTCCTTTTCACCACTTAAAGGGACTCTGAGCACCTCTCATGGGCATGCCTTTAAGCCAGACGACTTCCAACAAAGTCGTGCTATGACCCCTCTGGAGGAGCCTCAAGCAATGGCTATGCGTGTCACTTCCTCTTCCTGCTTCCATTCAGTGATGCAATTCTCTAACAGAGAAGACAGGGGTGTCCCGGAAGTTATAACATAGCCAAGATGGTAGCTGCGATTTTTAAATTGAAACCAAACGAAAACTATTTGGTGTAGAATGGCGATTCAGACATCAAATGAAAGAGGAGAGCACAAGCTACAGAAAGGTATGCAGAACTGATCGGAGTCTAGGCATACCCATGAGAGGTACTCGAAGTCCCTTTAAGGACCACAGGCTTAACCCCCCCCCCCCCAGTGACCAGGCTATTTTCTTAAATGAAGGTGACAGCTTAATTTGGCCAAAGAAGGTCAGAGAAGATGACAGCTGAGCCCCTTGACACCCACTAGGCGCCAGGCACCTTCTTAGGTTGCCTGGTGGATGATCCTGCTCTGGGTGTGAACTTTTCTTGACTTTGAATCGTACTACGCTACATTGTGCTAAGCGGTGACCATTACAATGCATTTCAGCATATTAATGCAATGCCCCCCCCCCCCCCAATCTTGGCTATGTTATAACTTCTGGTTCACCCGTCTACTCTGTTAGAGAAGTGCATCACTGAATGAAGCAGGAAGAGGAACCTCCCCCTTCAACTAACCTAACACCTAACTGTGAACCATCCACACTCGAGTACCTTAAGTAAAAAGTAGGTTAAAAATGCCATAATTATTCTGAGCTTGCTGGTGGCTTAAAAGGCATTTCATTGATAAGGTGTAAAAATATCACCTAGGAGAACGAGGAGAAACGTAGGATAAAAAGTAAACTGAATAAGAGCCAGTATTCTTTTAAAATTTTATGTAAAAAAAGTAGGTAGTTTCAAAGTGGACCTGAACTCTTGCACAGGAAGGAAAAGATATAGAAAATACACCCTGTATGTATTTAGAGAGTTTAGTCTGTCTGATTTCCTCTCATCTGTGACTAATCAGAAGTTGTAATTTGCTCACTCCCCTGTGTCAGCTGACTGCCATGGCAGATAAGCTAATTTGAAAGCACAGGATGTAAACAATATGTCTGTTTCCATGTAAGCAGGAAGTAGAGACGCTGCAGATCTTTTGCAGGATTTGTATCAGCTCTAACAAGGAAATGTTTTTCTTTAAAGTTTATTATGCTGTTGCGTATCTTTTAGAGCAGAGAGGAAGTTCTGAGTTCAGGTCCGCTGTAATGCTTCATTAATGTTTGGTGCAGGGGCAGCCTGCAGGTTGTTTGTTCAGTTACTGCAGCAGGGCTGAGAGCCGCGTGTACCGCTGCCCTCCCTGTATCTCTGCACAACTCCCGGCCGCTATCTCTGCCTGCCAGGCTCTGTGGCCCATCACAAAGTGTGCTGCAGACCGTTAACTTCAAGGTGTTAACAAGTGTCAGGATGTCAGGTGGTGCTGACGCCTGGGATACTGCATTCTTTGTTACAGCGGCCTCCCCCCCCCCCCCCCCCCCTTTACTTCTACTTTCAACTTTGGTATCGTGTTCACTCTAGCTGTATTTTAAGCCTTCATTTGGGGAATAGAGGAATTCAGGCTGAGTTAACATTCCAGGATCAACAGGCTGATTCCTGGCCAGGTAATTCTCTGCTCTGAAGAAGGGCGAAGAATACAAAAACAATAAGATTCTTGCATTAGAAGTGATGTAGCAGAATTTCCCCGATTTGACTACAATGCAAATACTGATTGGGCTGCAGACTGTTGAGACATTCTGTTTTGTTCATACGGTTTTTCCATCCACGTGGGCCTGCCGTGGGCTAGCTTGCAGCACATCTGGTGCACAGCGCAATACTGCTGGAAGCAATGCTCATAGAGCAAGTAGGTACAAAACAGCTACAAAAAATATATTTTCACAATTTTGTAGAACTCTGAGCTAACTGAAAGCAATGCAGTTTTTTGACATTTTAAGTGGACCTGAACTTTTGTACAGGACAGAGCGAGACATAGAGAAATGCATCCTGTATGTATTTAGAGAGTTTAGCCTGTCTTATTACCCCTCATCTGTGTCCAATCACAACTGTAATTTGATCTCTCAGCTGTGTCAGCTGGCTGCCTTAGCAAAGCAGCTAATTGGTAAAGACAGGATTTTAACCCTATGTCTGCTTCCTTGACAGCAGGTAGTAGACACACTGCAGATTTATTGCAGGATTTTTATCAGCTTTAACAAAGAAATGTTTTTTCTTTAAAGGCTATTATGCTGTTGCTTTTCTTTTAGAGCAGAGAGGAAGTTGTAAGTTCAGGTCCGCTTTAAGATGAAGTAAAGCTGGATGTAGTGCCCTTAAATGACCACTATAGCAAAAAATAGAAAACTTTAGAATACATACATATAAAATGTACTTTTCTCCTAGAGTCAAATGCACTAAAAAAATGTTTTTCCCCAATGTTGCTGTCACTTACATTATGTAGTAAAATTCTGACAGATTCTTGACTAGTCCATCTCCTCATGGTAGATTCTCAGCATCACCTTTAATTCTTTATGAAAGCACTCCCTGGAAAATATGTATACCAAGATGTCAGCCAGCTTCCCTACTCATTTGTGTATTATCTTGGCAGTTGGCATGAGCAACGGCAGTTTAGTAAGTGCTTTTGTAAATAAATAACTTAATACCCCCATGAGGAAATGGACTAGTCCAAAACTTGACAAATCTCTCAGATGTTAACTACCTACTATAAGTGACAGCAACATAGGAGAAAAGTAATTTATAGTGCATTTTATGAATTAACATTCATATGTATGTATTTTAAATTTTACATTTTTTGTGATAGTTGTCCGTTAAATCTCAATTCCAGTAATTCTGGTATTAATACTGTTTTATACACGGGACTCCACCCTGTTGTATTAGCAAGTAATACATTGCTGAAAGTCCTTCAATTACCATCTTCAGTACACTAATATAAGTCACGTGACTGCTGGCTGCCCCACTTCAAAGTTTTTCAGACTGTCATGGGAGCTCAGACCCCTTCTCATAAGGTACATCAGGGCATGATGTACCTTATGTCTTAAAATCAAATTTTTAAGATTTTACTCTTTCATTGTCTCTGCTGAATGACACCTTAATTGAAGTATGTTAGAGCTCAAATCTATGAATTATTGACCCTTTATATCTTTCCTGCTCTCAGAAGCCATTTACTGACAGGAAAGTGTTTTATGGCTGTAATTACTTATCAGTGAGGGTTATACTATAGTCTGACCCAGTCCCGACCTGGACAGAAAACATCACTTGCATACCTGATATTTAACTCTTTCAGGTAGAGAAAGGGGAAAAAAGGAACATAGCATAGTTTTTGTGTGTTTGGCACTGTACATATCATCATATCACATGCCACTTTTTGTTCATAAACTATATATGTTTATTGTCTGACCCTTAGTTATGTTCTATATATTACAGCAAAAACTTTTTTGTGGCTTAATCACATTGATTTTATATGTGCGTCAGTTCGCTACCAGACCGTGGATTTGTTTGTGTGTTGAAAATGAGTTATGGTACGTTTTGCCCTTTGCAGATACAGTAATTACTCCTACAGCAAGGTGGGAACTTTTGGACTGTCTCATAGCAACCGTACACCTAACAGATTGCACGGAGTACTGTTGCTAAGGCTGCAAATAACATCAATTTCAGCTTCCTGTCAGTTTTGGAAATTGTTAGCCTGCTGCAGAGTGAAACAGGAAGATAATGGTTAAAAATTGCAATGTGTGTGGGATGCGGATCTTTGTTTATGGCAGGTAATTAATTTTGTGCCATTTTCCTTTGAAATGTATCTCTGTGTTGCCAACTCATCCCTTTATTACTCAAACATGAAATGTACAGGTTTTGTGGCAAATTTGATGAAGTTTAGGCCCTGATTATATGTAAGTGTAGCCCCAGAACCAGCATAACTTAGACTTGTCGGTAATTTTAAAGGCCCTGTAGTGACATATAGTAGAACGCATTATTCGGGATACTGGCAGGCCCTGTAGTGACATATAGTAGAACGCATTATTCGGGGCACTGGCTTTTATGGTAGGTTTCCTGGTTTTTGCATCAGAAACATTTCCTATATCAACCTGTATGTATTGCTGCAAGAAATCATCCTGGGCATCCGATATGGATGCATTGGAAAGATCACAGCAACTCTCTTCTATCGGGCGTATTGAAAAGGAAGTGGATTGGCTGTGAACAGAGATTTGGATTGCTAAAATACCTCTAGATGTGAACAGTCCAACCTGCAAGAATAAAGCACTCGCTGCATTGTGACATTTGGATTGAGTCCCCTTTTACACTTGGCCACTGCGTTGCCACACATTGCTTCCCTGCCGCACCCCCACAGCAAGGGCCATGCAAATCTATGGAAACTTGCACGCTTTACGTGACGGACGTATCCAAACCGCTGCATTCCCGACGCAAAGTCTGCAGCGCGTTGCCTGCAGGATCCACGGCTATTATGCAGCAATGTAAGTCAATGGGCGAGGCAGTATGTGTAAGCAACGGGAGCGTTGTGCATGTGCAGACTGATGGGAATCACGGTGATGTATTTCCTGACAAGCATGGAGTATGTCATTTAGCGGGGGGAGGGGAGAGAGGGGGGAGCTATGAATATGACCCTGTCATCGCACCATGGCGCAGGGTCATGTGAGGGTGCTAGAACTGCATCGCACCACAAACAACAAGTGTAAAACTGGTCTTAAAGAGAAACCGTGACCAATGCTACGTACACACATGCGACAACGATCGTTCGTTGAGAACGACGAACGAACTTTTAATTGATGAAAGAACGACCTATGTAAAGATAGTTTAAAAAAGTGTGTAACGATCTGATCGTTAGAACGAACGTTACATCACGTAAAGCAACTATTGCGCCTGCGCATAAAAATGAGAAGTTTCACAGAGAAATAGTGAAATGCGCATGTCAAGCCTAGTACGAACGACCGTTTCCAACGATGTACTACTTTTGCAAACGATCGTCGTTGGTTAAAATCCGCCGAGACAGAACTTTCTTTTGTAGCGATTTGGCTCGTTCCTCGTTTGCCTTAATAGTCGGTGGTTCGTTTTTTGTAACAATCGTCGTTGGTAAAGATCGGGGAACGATCGTTACAAACGACTATAGTCGCATGTGTGTACGCACCTTAAGAATTGAACTTCATCCCAATCAGTAGCTGATACCCCCTTTCCCATGAGAAATCTTTTCCTTTTCTCAAACGGATCATCATGGGGCTCTGTATGGCTAATATTGTGGTGAAACCCCCCACAGTGATTTCCTGTCTGTGAACCAAATTGCATTATGGGAAATAACAGCTGGGTCCAACTGCCAAAAAAGCAAGCAGCATCTCCTTCCACTGACATCACCTGCCAGCAGTAAAAATGTCACCATGTGATAAATCACAGAATGTAACTCGGGGAGAGGAAAGCTTTTACAATGGGAAAACACTGACTAAATCATTTATACATAATTATTGTTAAAATGAAGTACTTTTTTTATTACATTATTTTTACTGGAGTTCCTATTTAAAAATAAAGATTTAAACCACTTTGCACACTGTTTAACATTTTAAATCTTTATTTTTCTTGGAAGTGAGCAGTACAAACAAGCATTGAGAATGGGTAGTTTTCACTGCTGCCTCTTATGAGCACAGAAGACCTTGAGTCGCGTGCCTACGGCTTCCCGTGAGAAGGTAAATCTGTAGCCTAGAGAGACTTGCATTTTGGGGCGTTGTGGATGACATCACAGGCAACAGCTGCTCTGTGTCGGCAGCGGTTCAGGCATCATCCAGGATCTGTGGGATGCGTCATTTGCACTTGTGTGGGGGTAGCAGGTGAAATTACGTTTATAATGAATCTTCAGTGGAAAGTCAGGGCAAGGATGACTCTTTCAGTGTGCATTCATTGTCTCTATTGAAAATCTTGGTTGGTTGGGTAAAGGTCCTTTTCCCGTCTGTGGTCACCCAGCTCAGCACCATTGTCAAGGTTTTATGCTTGTTTTACTTGTATTGGTTATCTGTTTGCTTCCTCTCCATCCTGACTGTTGCTCCTCCTTCCTCTCCCTCCTGACTGTGGCTCCTTAAATAGAACCTGAACTGAAAATAAAAAGTCAAAATAACCATACACATGACATATTTACTTCCCATGTAGTCTACTCCTCAATCTCTTTCTCCTCTCCTGCGTCCCATTTGTCCACTGTGATCAATGGAATTCTCCGTCCTTCATTTTAAAAATGGCCATTACCCCATAACAGCTTCCTGGTCAGCACACTGTTAAACTGTAATAACACCCACTTGAGCCATAGGGAAACATGGACATTACCTTGCACATTCAGTTGTAACTGACAGCTGCTGATATATAACTGACAGCAACTGGTATATTTCAGTTCTGACAAAATATTGTCAGAACTGGAAGGGATCACTGTAAGAAGAAAATGGTAAGCTTCTGAAAGGAACTGACGGTGAGGTTAGCATGTAATATTGATTTGCAGCTACGTCCTGTGATTACTTTAAATAATATTGCTCAGTTCAAGTTCCCTTTAAGAGAGCTATAAATTGGAAATGTTGTGATCTGCGGTCCCTTTTCCCCTGGTATTGGAGGAAATACCGTAGCACATAGGAAGGAATCTGAATTATATTGAAATTCCTTCGATGTATATTGTGGTAACTGCTTTTAAAGGAAACACAAGGTGAAAATAAGCTGAGATAAACAATTGTATCTATCCTCCTAAAAATGACCTTTTAAGATACACCATGGTTTTATTTTATATTTAAATCTACTTTAAAGTTTTTACTGTTTCATTGTCTCTGTTCAATAATACATTCATGCCACAGCCAAAATTGAAATCTATGAACTATTGAAGCTTTTTGATCTCTGTTATACTCTCCGATGTGATTTTCTGCTAGAAAAGGGTTTTATGATTGTAATACCTTGTTGGTGAGGGTGATGCCACCGCCCGACCCGGTCCTGACCTGAACAGAAACTGTCACTTGCACACTTTATGTTTTAACTCTTTCAGGCAAATAAAGAAAAAAAGGAAGACAGCATAGTTGTGTGCTTGGGACTGTACATTAACCTGTCTGTCTCACCATGTCACATGTCACGTGTGTATCTTTTAAACAGCCATATACGGTAAGCTTTTAAAAGTATGCCTGAATATCCGCTCTAAAATGCAAAATTTCCGTCCATGACTCAAACATACCTTTGCTAAAGATTTCTATTAGGAAGGCAATTCTCACTTCTGCCAGATTCCTGGCCTGGGAGTCTCTGTAGCAGAACCCCCTGGTGTGCGCACAGGAATGCAGATCCCAGTAGTATTTTGTGTAGGTGTGTTTCTGTTGTCCCTCTTGTGAGATCGCCAAATAGTATAAATTTAAATCCACCGGCTGCGCTTGCGTTCCAGGAATAGCAACATACCGGAGAGCAGAGGACAAATTATAAATAGCATGGTGGTAGAGGCAGTCAGGAGGGAGGACAGTGTCTCAGCTGGCCAGGTCTTGTTGTGTATACTGAGCCCCAACATGCTGCATTCTCCCCACTGGTGGGCCTGTCCTCTCGTTCCACATCATTTGCCAAGGAAGAAACCTGGTTACCAGTATCTGTGGTAGCTAACAAATATAACAATTGTTTGTGTTTTGTTCATGTGTTGGGGGTGGGATGGCCGTTAAAGATCACCTCTGGCAAGGATCTAGTGTGTGTACTGTGGCCCTCCCTGATCTGTCAGTGAGCGAACCGGCCTGCTGGATCATCTCGCCTGAGTTCTGCCAAACTCTATTTTTTCCCCTTCTTACCCTTCCCGCGCGGTTGTTTGCGGCTCGTCGTCGTTCCACTGCTCTCCATGCTAACAGAACCTGGTATGGGGCGACAGGTTTTGGACTAGTCCATCTCTTCATAGGGGATTCTCAGGGATTTATTTATTTTCAAAAGTTGCAGTTGCTCCGTCCAACTGCCGAAAAACTGTGTAGGCAGCAGGGAAAGCTGGCCAGCATTGTTCAAATTCTTTTTAGGGAATATTTTTATAAAGAATAGAAGCCTTGCTGAGAATCCCCTATGAAGAGATGGACTAGTCCAAAACCTGTCGCTTCTGTCAGATTTCTACTACCTACTGTAAGTGACAGCAACATAGGAGAAAAGTAATTTATGGCTCATTTTACTCTGGAAAATATGTACTTCTTATTTGTATATGTTTGAACATATTTTAAATTTTAAAATGTTTCGCCATAGTGCCCCTTTAAGGGATAAAGTCAAACAACAACCCCCTGCACCTTATACATTATATTTGTGTAGCACCTGCAAATGGTTACATTCATGGTCTACCTACTGTAAAGATTTGTGATACTGTACCAATATACGGTGTGTATCCAATCTACTGTCTAATCTATGAAAAAACATCAGATAGTGTATGGCCAGGATTATTCAGGATTATATTTATATGTGCAATCATTGTGGGTCAGTGACTCAGGTATGACTACAGACAGGGAATCTGCTTGGCAGCCAGGCCAACGGCATTTGTTGGAATGAGGTCAGCAATTACCTCTTTTATTTCTCCTAGCATGGCTTCACAGTACTTTACTGGATCAGCGGGCATCACTCTGGTGGTGCTGTAGTGATATATTAAAGAAATACCAGGGCAGTTTAATGCTGCATTTGCTGGGAAAGCTCAAGATCAGAAAGGGTAGGGGTGGCAGAAAATGAGATGGCTAGAAAGAAACAAAACATGAGCCTGGACACGCTTTGATAGGCAGTAGCGGATAGTGGGGCCTGGTGTGCTGTGGCCCAAGGGGTCGCAAAGAGTTAGACTTGATTGAACAGCGTTTGAACAACTACAAGGGCAGTTTAAAAAATAAAGCTGGTCATACATCAATGTATGGCCAGACCCACCATTAGATAGGCGCACACGGTGATGGCAGACACTGCACATGGGCATGGGAGGGGCACCGTCCAGTGTGCATCGGCAGTTATGGTCGGCGAAATGTCACCCCTGTCCCACCCACTTAAGGCTCATAGCTCTATGAATGACATTTACATAGAATATGAAGCTATTGCAGTGAAAATATAGAATGGAGACAAGCACACGTACATTTTATCGATATAAGCATGTTGTATAAGCATGTTGTGCCATTTGTGTACTGCACGTTATGCAAGCAACGTGTGTTTAAAGGTGACAGGTATATGGAGGCTGCCATATTTATTTCCCTTAAGGCTGCTTTCACAGTGGGACGTTACAGGCGCACGTTAGAGCAGCCTGTAACGCACCCCCACCGCACAGCAATGATAAATCAATGGGATGTTCACAGTGCCCACGTTGCGTTACATAGTAACGCTTCACGTCAAGATCAACGTACTGCATGCAGTACTTTATACGCGGCTAAGCCGTGTTAGACTGTTTGCACATGCTCAGTACGGGTGTTTTTTTTTTATTGTAGGGGCGGAGAGGAGGCGGGGAGAGGTCGCTACGTAGCCAGGCACATGGCTACTTTATATTCACAGCACTTGCAGTGTTTACTCTTTGGAGCGGCCGCGGATTGGCTGGCGGGACCACGTGATGCGGAGAGCTCCGCTCAAGTGGTCTCCGCAGTGCCTCCGACAGAGCAGGCGCACCAAGAGCTGCTTGTAACGCGGCTCTTGGTAGCGTCCTGCTCCAACACCACCAGGCGTTGCGTTAGGGGCACGTTATGTGCCCTATAACGTCCCCTAAACGCAACGTCCTGGTGTGTAAGTAGCCTCAAAGGACACATCTGAGCACCTTTAAAAATAAAAAAAATGCACTTACCTGGGGCTTCCCTCAGCCCCTGCCAGCTGTCCTGTGCCCTCGTCGCAGCTCCGCTCCCCGCCGGTGGCCCGGGGTCCCCTCTGGCGCAAGATGCCCACTGCACCTTCGGCTCTCAAAGTCGCACTGATATCACCTGAACTGTATTGCACAGGCACAGTAGTTCTGCACCTGCGCGGTACAGTCCAGATGACGTCACTGCGACTCAGTGAGCCGCATGGTGTAGCGCAAGCAGATGCCAACCTGTCCAGGTCGGTATTTGTACCAGAGGGTACCGGGAGTCACCGAAGCTGCGGAGAGGGCACAGGGCAGCTGCCAGGGGCTGGAGGAAGCCCGAGATAAGTGGATATTTTATTTTTATTGAGCTTGGACCTTCCCTTTAAGCAATACCAGTTGCCTGGCTGTCCTGCTGGTCTTCTGCCTCTAATACATTTAGCAATAGACCCTGAACAAGCATATGCAGATCAGCTGTTTCTGACATTACTGACAGATATGACAAGATTAGCTGCATGCTTGTTTCAGGTGTATGATTTAGACACTACTGCATCCAAATAGACCAGCAGGACTGCCAGGCAACTGGTATTGTAAAAGAAATTAATATGGCAGCCGCCATATCCCTCTCACCTCGGGTTCACTTTAAAGTGAACCCAAAGTGGGAGACATATGGAGGCTGCCATATTTATTTCCTTTTAAACAATGCACATTGCCTGGCTGCACTGCTGATCATCTATGTCCAATACTTCTAGCCATAGACCCTGAACAAGCATGCAGATTGGTTGTTTCTGACAACAATCTGACAGGATTAGCCGCATGCTTGTTTCAGGTGTTTGATTCAGACACTACTGACCAGAGGATTCAACAGGGCTCTCCAGAGGAACCTTCACAGCCTCTATTTGCTCATTGCCATCTTGGACTGGAGATGCTTGTGAGGCGGGCTTCCTATATTGTGCATTTCTTCAATTCAGTTTTCATTGCTTATTTTTTCCATAATTCAGTGCAGTAAATGTGTCATTATTTTTGTGTAGATGGTATATTGACTTGTTTGGAAGTAAAGCTGTAGGGCGTGTGTGTGGTGGGGAGGGAGGAGGCTGCTGGAGGCAGAAGGCTTGCACTGCTCTGTGCCGCCTGTCAAGTCACCCTTCAGTTAAACTCATTACATTGTATTGTGAATTCTGATCTCATCCAGGTCTAGTGAGCCATCTGCTAGGCTCAGCCCTCATCCAGCTTACCCAGGTCTCAATACACGGCCTGAATCAATGCGCCTGAGCCATTGTGCTGGCTGGATTTGTTTTTCATCAGCTGAAAGCACCCCTCGAGGTGCGGTGCTACACATCACCTATATATAGAAGGCATTTGTAAACATTCCCATCCACAGTCTGCGCAACGCTGCAAATGTGCGATATTAACTTGTCAATAAGAGAGTTTAGTGTTGCAAAAAGATGCAAATTAATTGCTGTGTATACATATATGAATAAAGTTACATCGCTAAGGTAACACCAGAGTGAGACTGTATTTCAGCGCTACTGATGCACAGACGTGAGGGCGGTGCTGACTCGGAGTACTGCGCTCTTCAATACAGAAAGGTGTTTCAGCGCTATGGATGCATAGACTTGAAGGCTGTGCTAAATTGGAGTTCTGCGCTCTTCAGTACAGGAAGGTGTTTCAGCGCTACAGAGGCACAGACTTGAAGGCTGTGCTGACTTGAAGTTCTGTGCTCTTCAGTACAGGACGGTGTTTCAGCGCTACGGATGCACAGACTTGAAGGCTGTGCTGACTTGAAGTTCTGTGCGTTTCAGTACAGGACGGTGTTTCAGCGCTATGGATGCATAGACGTGAAGGCTGTGCTAAATTGGAGTTCTGCGCTCTTCAGTACAGGAAGGTGTTTCAGCGCTACAGAGGAACAACAAAAGTTTGCTTTCCTAAAACAGAAAGAATTTGCGATAATTCAGGTTGGAGTGAGCTCGAGATGTCTCCCAGGCACCACTGCTGAATATATGCAAATTAACCAGCGCTACAGAGGCACAGACTTGAAGGCTGTGCTGACTTGAAGTTCTGTGCTCTTCAGTACAGGAAGGTGTTTCAGCGCTACAGAGGCACAGACTTGAAGGCTGTGCTGACTCGGATTACTGCGCTCTTCAGTACAGGAAGTTGTCAAATTTGGAGAATTTTAAGTTAACCTGAAGGGATAAAAAGGTCCCAGTTTGGGTACTTACCTTAGGAGAGTTCCTTCTGAGGTTCCCCCATTGCCGTTTCAGCATTGAGACCACTGCAAGCCTGTCCACAAGGCATACATTTGAAATCTGTGCCGGTAGACTTGGGCGCAGGATACAACTGTTATATGGCTGATCCTGCTCCTGTACAAGCCCCGGCGGCATTAATTACTATTCCCCCTCCAGGCCGCCATGGATGGTGGGGAATGATATCATTTGGCTTCCAGCTATTGCTATTATTGTGTTTTAAAAGCAACTTCAGCTCCGTCTTCTGACAGCGCCGACGTTACTCACGGAGCGTCGCTATAGCTTTAATTCCTATTAGTCTGTGGTGGCGCCGGCTTAGCCCAAATCTTCCTGCACTGAAAAGCACTGCTCTGTCCACAAGGCCTAGTCACTGGAACTTGCCTGCAATGCGCACAGGCAGCTTGTGCATTAGCACAGAGTCAAACAGCTTAGCTTTTTCCTCTTTGCCTGCAGTAGTGCATGAATCACACACCTGAAACAATCATGTGGGTAATCCAGTCAGACATTAGTCAGAAACACCTGACCGGCTTGCTTGTTCAGGGCCTATGGCTAAAAGGACAACCGGGCAATCTGCATTGTTTAAAATGACATAAATATGGCAGCCTCCCTATCACTCTCTGTTCAGGTGTCCTTTAATATGCCATATTTATCTCCTTTTAAACAATACTGGTTGCCTGGTGTCTTGTGGAACTTTCGTACATCAGTAGTGTCTGAAACACCCACCTTAAACAAGCATGCAATCAAACTTGAGTCAAATATCTGATCTGCATACTTGTTCAGGGCCTATGGCTAAAAGTAGCAGAGGATTAGCAGAGCAACCAGGTAATATGGCCCTCTCGCTTCAGTTGTCCTTTAAAGTGGTCCTGAAGTAAGTCTTATGGAGGCCATACACAGTACAATAAAAACGATCAATTTTCCTGTTCATTCTACCAAAACGATTAAATCGAATGACAGTCAAAAATAATCTTTCGTTTTGATCAAGAAAAATTAACGATTATCCCTTTTTTTTTCAATAAAAATGTGATGGGACATGTTAAAAATCTTTATATTTGATCTAATGGAATAATCGTATGAAATTATCTAATCGAAAAAAATTGTACCATGTATGGGCACCTGAAGCACTATGAACTGATCATATAGTCATGTTCATGATTATAAGATATATTAAGTGAAAACTGCATGAGAAAATAATATTTAGTTACAAGGCTATGCCAAGCAGAGTACTAATGTGCTTGCTAAGTAGATCAGGAGGAAGTCCCTCCCCTTTGACCTCTTTAGCCTCCCTATTGGTCCTTTCACATGATAGATGAATTCCCTGACCAATAGGGAAGTTCAGGAGTTCAGATGACTTCATTATCACTTCCTGTTCCACCTACTCCAATCTCTGGGACTGCTGATAAGTGAGACATGCAGATGTCACTGCAGGTAGCCTGTGATGATGTATTTTATGGCCATGCGCTGAGTTTATGTTTATTTTAACTCCGGTAATTTTGTGATAAGGCTGAGTACTAAGCCTATGACATTGCCTGCCGCCTTACTATAACAGCACAGGAATGTGCTTCAGCCTAGAACAGGGGTGTCAAACTCAAATACAAAGTGGGCCAAAATTGTACATTGGGACCTAGTCGCCGTCCAACCTCAATGTTTACTGGCCACCTTCCTCCCTTATAAAGTTCCCTGGTGTCTAGTGGTCCTCCCTCCCCTATACAGTTCCCTGGTGTCTAGTGGTCCTCCCTCCCCTATACAGTTCTCTGGTGTCTAGTGGTCCTTCCCTCCCCTATACAGTTCCCTGGTGTCTAGTGGTCCTCCCTCCCCTATACAGTTCCCTGGTGTCTAGTGGTCCTCCCTCCCCTATACAGTTCTCTGGTGTCTAGTGGTCCTCCCTCCCCTATACAGTTCCATGGTGTCTAGTGGTCCTCCCTCCCCTATACAGTTCTCTGGTGTCTAGTGGTCCTCCCTCCCCTATACAGTTCCCTGGTGTCTAGTGGTCCTCCCTCCCCTATACAGTTCCCTGGTGTCTAGTGGTCCTCCCTCCCCTATACAGTTCTCTGGTGTCTAGAGACCCCCACCCTCCCCTATACAGTTCCCTAGTGTTTAGTGGTTTCCCCCTCCCTCCCCATATGGCTTCCCTGGTGATCTAGGGCTTCGCCTCCAAAATAGCTTCCCTGGGGGTCTAGAGTGGGCCAAACATAATGAAAAGTGGGAAAACCACCTGAGGGCCAAATTTAATGGCTCTGAGGGCCAAATTTGGCCCGCGGGCCGGAGTTTGACATGTATGGCCTAGAAGCTGGCTGTAAAGCAGGCTGGCTCCTGTCTGCTACTACCATCCTTCACCAGGCTAGTGGTCTGACTGTAATACTTATCCTACAGCTATTATGTTTTTAGTGTTAGCCACCTGGAGCAGGGCTGCAGATCAGGTATTCTGACTTGTTTCATGAGCCGGAGAAATGGTTTAAAATGCAATGGAGCCCTAGGCAAGGTAGTAGATTTGGGGCCACCTTGTGGTCTTTTTGGTAAGCTGAAGTGGAGAGAGGTCAGAGAAGGTGGCTGGTGGGGCCCTTGACTCCCCCTAGACCCCAGGCACCTGCCTAGGTTATGCCTGGCAGTAATTCAGAACTTACTGTGGCCAGGGGGTTAGCAGGAATTAACTACCACCCAACGAGTATTGTCAGAAGGAAGTCTGCAATGGCAGCCTTCATCTCTCTTCCATTGAAGTGGTACTAAACCACAGAAAATGGTGACAAGGCTGCATTCAAAAAACACCTCTGTTGAGTCCTAACGGGCACTGGTAAACTGGCAGGACATCTGTGCAGGCCACACCTCCACCGCCCCTCCCAGAGCACTGCCTTGCGACTGCTTCTTGTTAGTAGTACCGCTTCAGGTATAGATACAAATGGTTCTAAATTAGGCTTTTTGCACACCTTCAGGTATCAGAGGCCTAATGCTCATACCAGTGCAGAGTTTGTTTACTCCCTACACAGCTGCTGCCTCTGGCCACTCTATGATTCCACAGTATAGATAATAGATTGTCTCCTGTGAGTGGAATAAGGATGCTGCCTACGGTATAGTGCCACCTAGAGGGAGTGCCACTGTAGTTACCGTAGTAAACGAAAACCGGCCTGGCTGCTCTAAGCAAAACCTTTCTTATCTGCAAATGACTACGTATAAATACCTTCTATTCTGGGAGATTATGAAAGCTGCTATTGCTGGACCCCTATAAGAATACCGCATCTCACTTTCACATTGAACGATCGAGCAAGACTTGTGGAACAAGCATTCTTCTAGTCAAACCAGAACACCTGATATTTTGTCTTATGATATTCATTCCAGGACAGTGACTCCATAAGATCAAAGATCACCTTTTTTAAATTTTTTGGATTATAACCAGTAAACCTGTGTTTTTTTTTATGTTGTGTTTTTTTTTATGTAGCCACATCCCACCGCATCTATTGGATGTAGGCTGTAAAATTTGTTACAGAGTCTCTTTAAAGGATACCCGAACTGACATGTGACATGATGAGATAGACATGTGTATGTACAGTGCCTAGCACACAAATAACTATGCTGTGTTCCTTTTTTTCTTTCTCTGCCTGAAAGAGTTAAATATCAGGTATGCAAGTGGCTGACTCAGTCCTGACTCAGACAGGAAGTGACTATAGTGTGACCCTCGCTGATAAGAAATTCCCCTTTTTTACCTCTTTCCAGCTCTCAGAAGCCATTTTCTGCTAGGAAAATGTTTTATAGCTGGAATTTCTTATCAGTGAGGGTCACACTATAGTCACTTCCTGTCTGAGTCAGGACTGAGTCAGCCACTTGAATACCTGATATTTAACTCTTTCAGGCAGAGAAAGAAAAAAAAGGAACACCGCATAGTTATTTGTGTTCTAGGCATTGTACATACACATGTCTATCTCATCATGTCACATGTCAGTTCGGGTATCCTTTAAGGAGGAACTGTAACCAAGGATTGAACTTTTTTCCCATCAGTAGCTGATAACCCCCTTCCTAAAGGAAATATTTAGCTTTTCTCAAATAGATCATCAGGGGGTTCTGTGTGGCTGATATTGTGGTGAAACCCCTCCCACAGTGTGATGTCATGATCATGGTCCTAACAGTTTCCTGCCTGTGAGCCTCGTTGCATTCTGGGAAATAATGACTTTTTCGAACTGCCAAGCAAGCAGTATCGCCCTCTGTGCATAGAACCCTCAGTTATGAGCATTCCGTACAGATCGCCTGACAGGACTAAAGATGCCGCCACCAGTGATGAATTTCAGAATGTAAATCAGGGAGAGGAAAGACTTTACAATGGGCAAACACTGACTAAATCATCTTTAAATGAATATTGTATAAAATAAGCAATGTTATTCATTGATATTTTCACTACAGTTCCTCTTTAATACAGCAGCCATTGGCAGTGAGGAATAATGTAGCTGGCATATCTTCACGTTAAGTTTAGGATCTTAATGCGGCATTAGTGCACTTGTCTCCTGCAGTGTGCTGGGCTGTCCCAGCATGACCTCTGTACATTGAGTGGAATGAGAGCTCGGTCAGTCCAGGCCATTATCCTTAAACACAGCATCGACAGGGGGCTTTCAGGAATGTAGTGGAGAATCTTTTGTAACCCTGATTTTTTTTTTCCCTCCCTTGTCCAAAAGCCCCTCTTCATGTTTTTGTCAGGGGGGCCTTTCAGTCCAGAAACCAGGTGCCTGAAGAATCTCCTCTTTATTCTCTCCTCTGTTTTTTCACTTAGGCATGGGGCACCTCTTATGTATGAGGCGGCAGTGCTGAGGTACAGGAGATGGCCGTGTCTAATCACACTGTCACACGTACATTACAGCATCCTGTTTTCTGTGCTGTCATCATTTCCTGCTCAAAGTGAGCGAAGGAAAGAGAACTTCCTGGTAGCATGAACTGTATTACTCCTGGGAATGGAGGAAGGATATTAATCCACATGAAAGCTATGAGGCCTACCTGCAGCGATTTATGACTTTCCCTCTAAAGCGTTTTCATACGTTGAGCTGTTTTTAATAGTACATTAGAATCTCATTATACTACACTCTGACATAGCAAACTTCTGACTATAGTGAACACCAGGGCCTGAAAATTCACCTTTATGCATATACAACATAGGACCAATGTTGATATAGTAAACTTCTGATATACTAAACAACTTGGCGAGGTCCCTTGAAGTCTGCTGTAAAGGGGTTTTATTATTAATGCCCACAACAGATGGATTGACTTTTCAGCCATATTGTTTCAGCAGTGTACCCAGTTAAAGTGTACCTGAACTGAAGGGGGAAAAAAGAGTTTTACTTACCTGGGTCTACTACCAGCCCCCTGCAGCCGATCTGCTGCATGCTTGTTCAGGGTCTATGGCTAAAAGTATTAGAGACAGAAGATCAGCAAGACAGCCAGGCAATGTGCATTGTTAAAAAGGAAATACATGTCAGCCTCCATATCCCTCTTGTTTCAGTTGCCCTTTAACCCTACACTGAACAAAACAAATTCTAAAAGCATTCCTGATTATTGCTGTAAATTATAGTTATTACCTAAGGAAATGTATGTAGCCTGACCTCCAGTTTAAAATGTTGTGATTGTCCATAAGACAACCTATACGATTTCGGATTAGTCATACAGTAATCGCAATGTTGTCATGACATGTCTAATGCAATAGTTAGTTTTGTTATGAAGTTTAAAGCCTTGCTTTCATTTTCGGTGGGCTGTGGTCACATGATTATGCCTACAGGAAGTTGCCCATTCTGAGCCTTACTAGGAGAGAGCTTCACCATTCGTTCATACTGAATTTCTCTCCAGGCAGCTTCCTGTAGACAATCATGTGACCACAGCCCAGGGAAAATTATAAATAGGACTTTTTACCTTCAAAGTAAGAACTACTTTTGCATTGCTTAATATTTTATTCTACTTTGGGGGTATAACATTATTTTTAGATACAGTATAAGTGACGATTGTAGTGCTCTTTAACATACATATGCTACAAGTATACTTATTCCATCAGTTTTAGGTATGACCCACTTTCAAGGCCCAGAAGGCGGCAGACTAAGATATGTCTAAATTCGTCTCAGTCATATCAAAGTTTCCAAGGCGGCGGTGGATATAGGTAATCTCATAAGCTACAGGCGTTCCCGTATATGCATATATAGCTATATTATGGAAATGTACCTTACAAAATCTGAAGATCCCAACGTCTTAACGAGCGCTGGGAATATATCAGTCCTTTTTGCAAAAATAAGCCAGAGGCTTCATTTCTGTGTCTCAGTAGTTCGGTTGTAAGTCATCCACATGATCAAACCGAATGTATGCACTTGGGACGCTCCCCTTTCTTCTACATTTTCTATGCAGCATCCATACATCTGATATTTTCCGGGGATTAGGAATATTTATGACTTGGCGCGGTTCTATCTAAATTCTGCCCGCCTCCGGTGGGAAAGGCAGGTTAGTGGCGAGTAGGCGGCGATGAGAAGCACTCCTGGCTGTCAGGAAAGTTTTGTATAGTGTGTTTAAAGCAGATCTTACAGCTGAAAAGAAGGGAAGGGGGATAAAAAAGAAGCCCTTCTCCGGCTCTCCAGTTTGGAGTTTTTCTTCCTCTCGGCAGGAGTTTGGAGATGCAAGCTCGGGTCACGTTCCCCCTCCCCCACAGGGCGTCCTTTTTCTGTGTTACGGCCACATGGGACGCATCAGATGGTTATAAAGTACTTTTATTTCCTGTAGTGGTGGAAGCGATAAGTTGATCAACAGCAAACACCTAAACCAAAACGTCTATAAAAATGCTAATAAAATAATAATTTTCCAACCGGATGCTGGCTGTATACAGGCGGGTCGCTTTTTCTAAGCATAATAAAACCTCATTCTGCAGGGATGGCTGAAGTCCTTTCCTTATAAAATTCCCTATTTCGGTCAGTGCTTGTTTTGTTTTACTTACGCTTAAAGTGGACCTGAACTCATGCACTGGACAAAAGGAAAGCATAGAGAAATGCACCCTGTATGTATTTAGAGAGTTTAGCCTAATCCCTTATCTGTGACTAATCACAAGTTGTATCATGGGGTGTCGGGGGACGCTGTACACACACTAGATTCATCACCAGCCGCCTCAGCAGAGAATTGTCCTACATGTGCACCAGTGCTGCTAAAGTGGATTACAATTCAGAATACTTGGAATTAGCTGTTTTAAAATACTGGCAATCTGTGTTCAGATTAAAGGATACCCGAGGTGACATGTGACATGATGAGATAGACATGTATACACATGTACAGTGACTAGCACACAAATAACTATGCTGTGTTCCTTATCAGTGAGGGTCACACTGTAGTCACTACCTGTCTGAGTCAGGATTGGGTCAGCCACTTACATACCTGATATTTAACTCTTTCAGGCAGAGAAAGAAAAAAAGAAACACAGCCTAGTTATTTGTGTGCTAGGCACTGTACATACCCATGTCTAGCTCATCATGTCAGTTCGGGTATCCTTTAAGAAATAAATCATTACTCCTCCATACACAGTGAATGTTTTGCTGGATACACACGATACGATTCTTCCGCTCGATAGATGGATTCGTTAGATAATTCCTGACATGTCCGATATTCCTTCCGATCGATTCTGCGCTCAATTTCTTGAAGAACAAAGAGCACAAGATAAGAGAATTGAGCGCAGAATCAAGCGGAAAAAACGATCATGTGGACTGATGAGCTCCGTCACTCCAGTGGGGATGCACGCGCGATCTCCTGCAAACCACTCCCCAGGAATTGGCATTACGTGGTCCTGGGGCTGCCACCTTGCGACTGCCAATTGGCGTTAGGCGGTCGCAAGGAGGTTAAAGTGAACCTAAAGTGAAAATAAACTGATGAGATAAACAATTGTATCTATCCCCCTACTGCTAAAATAACTTTTAGATATCCCCGTTTTATGTTATGCTTAAAGAGAACCCGAGGTGGGGATCTTAGAGTTAAATCTATACACAGGGGCTGGGTCTGGCTATAGTGCCCAGCCTCTGTTGCTAGTTGAATCCCCCGTAAGTCCCCCCTGCGCTCTGTTCTAGCCCATAAATGACAGCCGCGCTGTCGGGCTCTGTTTACCTTTCTAGTGCCACTCACGCCGCTCGCCCCGCCTCCTGCAGAGCGCCGGTCCCCGCCCGCGTCCCTTCCCTCCAATCAGCGGCGAGCACTAGAAAGGTATGGTAAACAGAGCCCGGTGCGACACACTCAGTGTCGACAGCGCGGCTGTAATTTATGGGGGAGAACGGAGCGCAGGGGGGATTTAGGGAAGATTCAACTAGCAACAGAGGCTGGGCATTATAGCCAGACCCAGCCTCTGTGTTTAGATTTAACTCTAAGATCCCCATCTCGGGTTCTCTTTAAAAACTTAAAAAAAAATGTAGATTCAAAGGCAGTGGATCAGCAGGACTGTCAGGCAACTAGTATTGTTTAAAAGGAAATAAATATAGCTGCCTCTATATCCCTCTTGCTTTTGGTTCCTTGTAAAGTCAAAAAAACACCTCATAATAAAAAAGACAAATCAATATCTTATGTCATAAACCAAATATTCTTGCATTCATAGTGCAGCTTGCTTCCTGTCTTCTCTGGATCCAGCTGGTGGGCGGGACAGGATTAGGTGTGACCATTCCATACCCAAACAATGGATCACATACCGCATTTTCTCAGCATCTCTGTATTACCATGGAAACCAATAAGGCATAGGTATGCAGATGAGTAGGATATAGAGCAAGGGTCCCCAAACGTTTTGGGTGGAGGGCCGGGTCAACATACTTCAGACTGCTGGGGGGCTGGAGTATACATAAAATGATATCGAAGTCTTTTCGGGCCAGACAGTAAACCATACCCAGGTGACAACCTGCATTCCAATTGGACAGCAGTGTCACCTGATGTGGAATTTGATTGGAAACCAGCGAATTACTGCTTTCCGGCTTCCATGTGGATGGGCGGTGCCAGCACTGCTATTCTATATGCAGACTACCAATATTTAAAAATGTAGACCGCATCTATAAATAATACATTTTGTGTGTGGGGGGCCGGTAAAAAAATCTCAGGGGGCCACATTCGGCCCGCGGGCCTTAGTTTGAGGACCACTGATATAGAGGCTGCCATATTTATTTCCTTTTAAACAATATTGGTTGCCTGGCAGTCCTGCTGATCCACTGCCTTTAAAGGACAACTGAAGTGAGAGAGATATGGAGGCTGCCATATTTATTTCCTTTTGAACAATACCAGTTGCCTGGCAGCCCTGCTGGTCTAATTGGCTGGAGTAGTATCTGACTCTCACCAGAAACAAGCATGCAGCTAATCTTGTCAGATCTGACAATAATGTCAGAAACACCTAATCTGCTGCATGCTTGTTCAGGGTCTGCGGCTAAAAGTATTAGAGGCAGAGGATCAGCAGGATGGCCAGGCAAGTGGTATTAAACGGAAATGAATATGGCAGCCTCCATATCCCTCTCACTTCAGTTGTCCTTTAAATCTACTTTTAGCCATAGACCCTGAACAAGCATGCAGCAGTTCAGATGTTTCTGACATAAATATGACAAGATTAGCTGTATGCTTGTTTCAGGCGTGTGATTCAGACACTACTGCAGCCAAAGAGATTAGCAGGACTTCCAGGCAACTGGCATTGTTTAAGGCTACTTGCACACCAAGACGTTGCGTTAGGTGCTACGTTAAGGTCGCATAACGTGCACCTAATGCAACGTATGGTGGTGCGGGAGAGGACGGTAGAGTGAGCCGCGTTAGGCGGCTCTATCCGTATAAGGTCTCCCAGAGTGGCGCTGATTGGCCGGCGGGACCACGTGATGCGGAGCGAGACACTCCGCATCACGTGGTCCCACCGGCCAACAGCGGCCGCCAGTGCAGTGCATATTAAGTAGCCATGTGCGCGGCTACTGTAGCTGCATCTCGCCGCCTCCTCTCCGCCCACCCACTGAGCATGTGCAAACAGTCTAACGCGGCTATAGCTACTCTAACGCCGTAGCATGCTGCACTTTCCGGACAACGTGCAGCGTTACATGTAACGCAACGTGGGCTGTGTGAACAGCCCACTTGTGTTACATTGCTGTGCGTTGGGGGAGCGTTACAGGCGTACTAACGTCTTAGTGTGTAAGCAGCCTTAATGGAAACAAATATGGCAGCCTCCATATCCCTCTCTCTTCAGCTTCTTTTTAAAACGTCTATAGCAAGTTGCAGTTACTGAAGTTGAAGACTTTTTTGATTCTCTGCCTGGCTTTTGGTGTTTCAGAGTTGGCGTCTGCCAAGAACTTCATCTCATTTTATTTGGTGTGTTTGTTCTGTTGGGTTCAGCTGTGTAGGAACCTGAGTCCTCCTATCCCTCTCCTGCCGGCTGCAGTGACAGCTGTGTCCTCCCTGCTCCTTTGTCCGCCCATCATTCCCATCCAGTGTAGACATGGAAATTGATGCATGTGTTTTTTCGCTCCCCTCCCTCTTCCCCCCCAGTGCGGTCACTCTTGCTGAATTACCAGTCAGTGGTCTCCCCTTACAATGCAGGCTGGGTCCAGGCGTCCATTGTTACAGCCAGGACTCTGCTGGGGGATTATTATGGCAGGGATCTCATGGCCGGCTAGATTCTCCTGCATTAATCCACTTCTGTTATTGCATGTCCAGGAGGGAAGGGGCTCCCAGTAATGCAATCCTGTGGGATAGTTACGTTACATAATACAAGATTTAAAGCAGAGCTGGATGTTTTTACCCTATATAAAAATAAATATGTACAGTATTCGGGCCAGTGCAAACCAAGAACCGCTAGCGTATCCGCAAACACTCAGCGTTTTTTGAAGCATTGTTTTCAGAGCGATTCTAGGCATGTAGTGCAATTTTCTACAAAGGCCTAGCGTTTTTTGGAGCGTTTTGGTGTAGCATATTTTATTTTTTGTTACAGTAGAGCTGTAACTGAACAGCTACTGTAACAAAAATGCTTGGAAAATCGCTCTGATCTATCGCTTTTCAGAGCGGTTTTCCACTTTCCTATACTTAACATTGAGGCAGAAACGCCTCAGAAATCCGCAAAAATGCTGCAGGACTTGCCTTTACGTTTAGGGAAAAAACAAATCGCTCTGGTGTGCACCAGCCCATTGAAATACATTAGCCAAGCAGTTTTCCAAACGCAACCGTTTTTAGAAACGCTCAGAACCGCTCTTGGCGTGCACCAGCCCTTCATTTTTGAACTGAATGAATGCCCAATATTTTATTTAGGCTAAGTTCACAGCTGACGTTGCGTTTTTGGTCAGACGTTTAGGTCGCACCGCAGGTAGTAACGCAACGCAAAAGCATAATGTGTTAGTACACGTTATGCTATATTGCGTTGCGTTTAGCTGTAATTTCAATGCGACCTTAACGTCGCATCAAATGCGCCGTTATCGCGGCATCCTGTCGCGCCCAAAATGGCGCATGCGTTTGTTTGTTTTTTTATTAAAAACAAAATCCACTGAGCATGTGCAAACACAGTAACGCAGCCCATAACGTGCCAAACGCACTGCAAGCACTACTTTCACAGAACGTGCTGCGTTACACTATAACGCAACGCATGCACTGTGAATGTTGCATTGACTTTGCATTGCAGTGCGTTTGTACACGTTACAAAATGCTATAACGCGCAACTTGAACGTCGCACTGTGAACCTACCCTCACACTTTTTAAAACGACCTCCACCTATAATTTCTGCATGTTACTTCGAGAACGATGTTCTAGGATTCAGATAATGTATGAGCAGGGCTGTAGGTTAAAGTGGACCTGAACACTTGCACAGGACAGAAGGAAAACCTAGAGAAATGAACCCTGTATGTATTAAGGGCTCGATCACACTAGAGGCGTTCTCTGCCTTTTTTCAATGCTTGTGCAATGAATGTCTATGAGAAGGTTCATATCAGCGCGGTTTGTGCGCTGTGCATTCAGCAAAGCGGTGCCTGGACCATTTTTGGGTCGCTTTTGCTATAATGGAAGGTATAGGAAGAGCACTAAACACTCACAAAATCGATTTGTGGGGTGATTGCCTTCGCGTTTTAAAGAGTAAATACATTGTATTTATTCTTTTCCGGGTCAAAGAGTTCACTTCCTGACTTGCGTACTTTGATCTCTCCGTTGTGTCAGCTCAGGAATCTGGGCTGCCTCGGCAAAGCAGTTAATTTGTAAACACGGGAGGTTTACTCTATGTCTGCTTCCGTGAATGCAGGAAGTAGACACTCTGCAGATTTATTGCAGGATTTGTATTAGCTGTAACTTATTTGTATTATGCTGTTGCTTATCTTTTAGAACGGAGAGGTAGTTCTGCGTTCAGGTCTGCTGTGTGCGAGGACTGTGTATGACCTGTAAGGCCTGGGTGCCTATCCAATTGCTGTGCTTGTCTGGGGAAAAATAGGCAATTTGAGCTAAGCGGTGAGGAGAGAGGGGGTGTAAGAGATGTGTCTGGAACAAGTTTAGGTGAAGCTTTCTGTCAATTAGTCCCTTCAGTAGGTTCCACAGCCCTCCGCACTGTATGACGCCAATTTTCTGCCAGCAGGAAATGACGGCAAGCAAACGTCACATGCGTGTCACGTGTCATTTCCTGTTTGTCTGGTGGCCAGACAAGGAACACCGCGCTATCCTGAAGGCCTGTTTTTGGCGGTGCGATGGACTCGACGCACCACATCGCTAACGCTCTTTTCTAGTATGAAACCAGCCTTAGGGAACATTTTAAATTGTACCAAGGAGCTCAAACACAGACGAACTGAAGCTCTGAAGCAACTCTGAGACACATTCAGCGTGTAGCATGACTTTATTACAGATACCGTCTGCAAATTCTAATTGCCTATATTTTCAGTAGTCCCAGAAATTGGATCAGAGAGCTGAGCATCTGTGTTGGTCAACAATGCCATCTACCACTCAAAGGACCAGCAGGCAGGCTTAAGAGGTCAAAGAGGAGGGACCTCCTACTTATTAGCATATTATTCTTCTTGGGATATCTCTTGAACCACAAACATACACTGAACATGTACTGAATTTTCCCACCTCTTGATTCCTCCCAATTCCTTTAGACCAGGGGTAGGGAACCTATGGCTCGGGAGCCAGATGTGGCTCTTTTGATTGCTACATCTGGCTCACAGACAAATCAGTAGGGGGTGCTTAACTAAGCTGCACTGCTCAAGCAGCACAACTTAGTGTGATTAGTGCAAGAAAATTTTTCAAACTAGGCACGCTACTGCTAACGCTAACTTACTCGCGCTCCCCCCCCCCCCCCCCCCCCAAACTAACGGCCTTGGACCCTGTTCCGGTCCAGTGACTTTGTAGGACGAAAACCCCCGAACTTTGATTAGCCCAATAGACTGCCTATCACTTGATAGCCTATTGGGCCAAAGTGGGGTATCTCATCCTACAAAGTGCATCAACCCCCAAGATTGTACAAGCTGTCGATATTTCACCTTTTTGGCTCTTGGGGAAATTTCTGATGTGGCTGAAACCCAAGAGAAGCTAAAGAGGTGTCTGACACTTTCGCTGCCCGGAGGCACATCACCATGGCAACAGGGACATGAGCCCTCTGCTGCGCATGCGCACTGTCCCAGTTTGAAACCTATTGTATGGCTCTCATGGAATTACATATTAAAATATGTGGAGTTTATGGCTCTCGCAGCCAAAAAGGTTCCTGACCCCTGCTTTAGACTGTAATATTGCAAGGGCAGAGCCCTCTCACCCTTTAGTGTTTTGGAATTTGCTATACACTTTGTTTATCATATTACATTTGTCACAGTAATTTCTATGTCTACCAATTCTGTATTATTTACAGTACCAATAATGATATTATGTGTACCATTGTCTGTACCCTGTACAACCCCACAGAATATGTTGGGGCTTGCTTTTTCAATCAATAATAACAACCATTTATATTTTGTCCCCCAGTTTTCATTAGGTAACCTTTCATTATTTACTTCTATTACCGTTAGCTCAGTTGATGTTGGTCAGGTGTTCTCCGGGGTCACTTTAGGGCAATATATTACCACAGCGCCTAACGTCCGCGCGTGAAATGGAAAATTGAAGTCACACAGGCACCATGATGTGTCAGATGGCGCGGGTTAAATAACCTGTGCAATTCTCTGCAGTTTGATATTAGGGCACTTACGTAATTGGCTCTCCTGTTTCATGACTTCTAATGTCCTCGGCAAAAATTGCTCCTCCTAATTTCGTTTCTCGAGCTCATTTTACCTCAGAAAATGCAGACAGATAGGTAGATGAAATTATCTGCAGGGAATTGAGGTAAATTAAAGTTTTATATCTGCCAGACTTGTGATAACCTCCTCTAACCTTTTACTGAGAACACACAAACGCTGTCTTATCGGGTAATATGTCAGGCTGTCATTTCTCCACATGAAGAATTTATGGATGATGGAGTGTGGAACGCGCCAAGTCTTCATAGACAGGGGTCAGGGTGGGAGTTTAACTAGCGACCGGCGAATCCTGAGGGTCACTGCACAAGATGTCATTAATTCAGCCCAGATACATTCTAGCTCTATATAAAATACATTTCAAATCTTAGACCAGAAATTAGGGTTGGAAATTCATTCTTTTGTTACAGATTGCTTTTTGTACATAGCGTGTGGTAACTGGTCAGTCTGTTTTGTCCTTGTTGCTGTTAGGCGTCATACACATGTACAAGGACTGTCATCTTCAGGGAAGGGGACTTAACCTTCGGGAGACTGTTCTAGGCTGAGTGCTGTACAAATGCGTCACTAGCTTCGAGGCTAGCAGCGGATCTGTTGCTATGGAGGAGGGACAACACCCGGCGCATGAGTGGCTTCTGGGAGGCGGGGTGAGTAGAACAGTGCGGAATTTAATATGCTGGATCTTTAGATGATGTCTTTGGGATCCTGTACCCTATGGCCTTCCTTAAAGAGGAATTGTAGTGACAATGAATAAAAAGTGCTTATTGTTTACAATATTCATTTATAGATTATGTAGTCAGTGTTTGCCCATTGTAAAATCTCTGATTTACATTCTGAAATGTATCACTGGTGGTGACATCTTTAGTTCTGTCAGGTGATCTGTATGGAATGTTCGTTAGTGAGATTCTATGCACAGAAGGAGATACTGCTTGCTTGGCAGTTGGAACAAGCTGTTATTTTCCACAATGCAACATAGTTTACAGGCAGAAAACTGTCAGGACCTTGGTCATGACATCACACAATGGGAGGGGTTTCACCACAATATCAGACATACAGTTTTACTACTAGCGAAAATGCAGTTGGGATGCTCCACGGTCAGTCAGCTCTAGGAGAGAGGAATGTTTTTTTGCTTCATAAGGATGATATGTTGCTCCCCGACAGCCTGCAGTAAAGCATCCCATAAGCCATCGGTAAAACCCGTGAGATGCACACTGCCATGGCTGTGTAAAAAACAGCATGATTTATATTTTAATAATTATTAACCCATTACTATTCCTGCTAGTAGCTTTCTCTTCCTTATCTATAATTTTTAGTTTAATTTTTTTATAAATTTCGCCATAGTGGTCCTTTAAAGCGGTATTGTCACCATAAAAATCAAATTTCAACAGCAACTGGTCTGAGTGTATTAAGTGATAAAGATGCTAATCCTGCATTTAAAACTTGCAAAACTTTTTCTGCTGTTATGGTTTGGAGTTATCACATAACTTTGGCACTGTTTGGCACTAGGGCCAGTGCTCCTAACAGTTGAATGCTGGGAGTTCTTTTTATCTATAATATATTCCTTCTCTTCCATTTAATTCCCTGCCTAGCTTTCTTATCTGAAACACCTCTGCTCACTTGTGTTTACAAGCAAGGCTGAGGTGACTCAGCGATTGGTGGATAAGACAGTGCAGTTCCTAGTATACACCTCAGTGGGAGTGTCTGAAGACTCTGGGAGGAGGGCAGCTAATGCATACACAATGAGCAAGAGAAGGGAGGGGGGGGAAAACAAGAGTCAGGGAGGATATGATGTCAGCATTAGCTTCGCAAGATGGCCACTGCCTAGAATAGGATTTTATGCTTTTCCTTTATAAAATTCACAGGAATCAGTACGTGGATAGCACAATACATCTGTTATGCAAGTAAAAGTAGTATTTATCTACTTATATTTGTGTTTTTATTTCTAGGTTAGCATGGGTGTCGCTTGTTCTTTAAAGCACACCCTGCAGGAACCGAAACCAAACCTTGGGATTTTAACTTAGCTGGAGCTTCTTCCCCCCCCCCCCCCCCCACCACCACCAGTAGTCCAGCAGGTCCCTCTGCATCCTCTGTTCCCACACTGGTACCTCCAAAGTTCCTGCGACTGGAGCTCCAGTCGTGCCGACTGCACATGCGTGTTCCCATCTGCATGTTTCCAGTCCCCAGGAGCATCTGCAGTTCCCAAATGAATGAACTGTGCATGCGCAGAATGTTCCTAGTGCCAGGGGCATGATCATGAAGCGTGCTGAAGGGAGCCTGCATGCACAGTAGAGGTCCAGACCGCAAGAATCTTTAAATCTCCCAGCAGGAGAACTGCGAGGGAACCAGAGGGACCTGGCAGACTACAGGAGGCTGGTAGAAGCCCCAGGTAAATTAAAATCCCGAGATTTGGTTACAGCTTAGGTGCGCTTTAAAAAGGAGCTGTCAGCCACACTATCTCTGAACACCCCCCCCCCCCCCCAAACCCACATATATAAGTAGATAAATACTTGCTCTACTTACATAACATATGTATTGCACTGTCCACATTTTGATTTTACTGATTTTCCATTATAACTCTGTCTATCTTGAAGCCAATCTTGATGTCATTTCCTCCCTTACTCTCCTCTGCCTGATTGTGTTTGCTTTGCCCGCCCTCCTCCCAGTCTTCATGCACTCCCACCCAGCTCTGCATTAGAAAGGGCATTGTCTCAGCATGAGGAATATTGGCCAATCAGAGAGAAACAGAGGTGTGGGAGGGAAAAAAGAAGGGAAAGAGGCTTCAACCAATCAGGCTTCAACCAATCAGGCTGCATTAGCTATGTCTGAGGGGAAAGTAAAGAAAAAAAAAGAAAACCCAGCATGCCCTGCAACTTCCTTTGTGCAGCAGATGTACCAAATAAGAACCAGGGAAACTAGGGGAATTATCTTTTATGGGGTAAAAAAATAAGCGTGATATTTATTATTTAACTTTAGGATTGCCTGGCATCCTTATCACTTGTTTACCTGATAAAAATAATTGATTTCTGATTTTATTCCGGACTGTTACTCTTTAAAAGGAAATCAATATGGCAGCCTCCATATCCCTCTCACTACAGGTTCCCTTTAAGTGACATAAAGTGTTCTGTGAAGAAGTACTGTGTAAAATGTGAGCACTATATGTGTATGCCTATGAATAACAACTCTCCTGGCTAGGTGTGTGTTCATCCCTTCAGAGTGCGTCTATTCAGCCATTTGTCTACCTCATTTACAAATGGCAACCTGAATGGCTCCTTAAGCAACTGTAGAAAGTTTTGAGGAGAAAGTGCCACCTCCGTCTGTCCGCTGGATTTGCGAATCCGTTAATGAGCTGTTGTGTGTGAGAGCCGTGAAAGACGCCACAAAGGAGCCTGTTACCTATACAGTTTGTTCGATGTACCTCGTAGGATTTTATTGTGAGAGAAAAGCTCTATTCAGCTCACGGTGTATAAAAGCCAATAGCCTATTCAGCTGGGTTTGTGGGAAACTTCTTTCTATATTGTATACTTTTTTTTCCCTCCTCCTCTCTGAGTGTTTCTCTAAAGGAAAGAAAAACATTTTTAATGCAAATGGAGAGAAATGCAGAATGTATACTTGCAAGGATATAGACTAAACATTTGTTCTGTGGAGTGGATTCTGCGTGGTTTCTTGTGGTTTCTTATAGGCGGGACGTGGAGGAGAGTGAAGTTTTGTGGTCTTTTCAGGTAAGGCGGTTTTGTCGTACTTTGGAATTGTGCGGGTGTCGGGCAGACATGCTCCAGCTGACACCTAAGTCTCACAGTTTCCTGCCACCTGTTTGAAATAAAATCTGTCATATAAGAAGATGGTTGGGTTTTTTTTTCCACTTAAAGAGACACTGAAGTGAAAAAGTAGTATAGCTAAGAAATAAAACATTTGGAGCAGAGACATGAGTCTAATATTGTTTCCAGTACAGGAAGAGTTAAGAAACTCCAGTTGTTATCTATGCAAAAGAGCCTTGGAGCTCCATGACTTTGAAAGTCGCAGAGAGCGCTGTCCTCTGAAGCTTGTTATCTCAAGTGTCTGGCACTGTATTTTCTTTATCTCTGCAGAGGACAGGTCAAAAGTTCACTGGCCTGTTCTGTAAAATCATTCAGAATGCTGAGTAGTGTGTAAACTGCAAATATTAGAGAATGATGCAATGTTATAAAAAAAAAAAAAAAACACTATATAACTGAAAATAAAAATATGAGAATATTTTCTTTGCTACTAATGTTCTAGTAATTATCCTTACTACACAAACAATTCATGATATCATGATTTTTTTCCGCTACAGTGCCTCTTTAAGGCGGGTCTAAAATCAGAACATCCTTTCTGCTCTAAAATATAAGCAACAGCATAATAACCGTTAAAGAAAACCATTTATATTTCAGCTGATCCAAATCCTGCAATAAATCTGCAGAGTGTCTACTTCCTGCTTTCATGGAAGTAGGCATATTGTTTGCAACCTGTGTTTACCAATTATCTGCTCTGCTATGGCAGAGAAGATTCATGGGATGACACAGCTGAGAGATCAAATTAGGGTGGTGATTAGTCACAAATGAGGGGAATTAGACAAGCTAAACTTTCTAAATACATACAGGGTGTATTTCTCTGTTTTCCTTCAGAGTTTGTCAATCTTAAGGACCATTATAGGTTTTAAAGTGTAAAATACACACATATAAATGTACTTTTAACCCAGAGTAAAATGCACCGTACATTACTTTTTTTCCTTTGCCGCTGTCACTTATAGTAGGTAATGAAAATCAGACAGATCGGTCAGGTTTTGAACTAATCCATCTCTTCATGGGAGATTCTGAGTTTTTTACTTACTAAAGCACTTACTGAACTGCAGTTGATCACTCCAACTACCGGTATAGTGTGCAAACAAGTAGGGAAGCTGGCTGATCTCTTTGTACAGATCCTTACCAGGGAGGGATCTGGTAAAAAATAAAGGTAATTCTGCAAATCCCACATGGGGAGATGAACTAGTCCAAAATCTGTCAGATTTGTAAGCTTTTTACTACCTACTGTAAATCATAGCAACATAGGAAAAAATGCAATTATAGTGCATTTTACTCTGGGAGTAAATTTATGTCTATGGGTTTAGAATTTTATAATTTTTGCGATAGTGGTCCTAGTTTATTTTTTCCTGATCGTCTATTCTGGTTCCCTCTCTTCAGTCCCCAAACACCCACTGCTCCTCCGAAAAACACATAAACTCATTACATCTCCAGTGATGATGTCACATGACCTCTTCCAGCCTGGTCCCCTGGCCAACTGGAGGCAGGCCAATGCATCATCACAGCATCCTGCCTCCTGTGGTGCCTCTTAGAGGGAATAGTAATGCATTGTGTCACTCATCCACCCTCCTGTTATTCCCTATGGGGGTGTTAGGCTGGTTTGGTGGATGTGGGATGTGCTGTGTGGGGGGCACTTTGGGACTTGCTGTGGGAAGGGGCGGGACCAGAATGCGAAGGGTCTGTGTTGCCATAAACATTGTATGTGCTTTATACTATGCTACTCATTTACTGATTAAAGTGATTATTCTTATGAATGCAGCTATAATAGTGAGTCCCAGACATTCTTGCTTGCTTATATTGGATTATACAGACATAGGCGTCAATTCACCAGAGAGGATTTACTAAGAGAACAAAGGTAGGTAGTTTATCTCATGAGGTATTTTAACACTCTGGAGTCAATTCACCAGTGTGAGAGGACAGAGAGAAAAGTGTTAGATAGCAGGGGATAATGGAGAGATATGCATGAGGAAAGTGTGAGAAAGCAGAGAGTTAGGTAATCGGTAATAATGATTTACATGGGATACTTTTCCTCTCTGTAAGCTTGAAAGTGAAGCATTGTGGGTAGGAGGCGGAGTTTTACCACTACCTGACCAGAGTATTCCCGCCTTTTACTGCCGGATCATATCATAAATCATATCACGAGTGAGTCTGAACTTCTTCACCACCTCTGTCTCAGTAAAATTATCAAGAACTGTTCTCTCACGAAAAATACGAGGGGCGATTAAACAGACCCTCCTCCTGCGCCTTCGTCTCCTCATAATAGAAGCAAGCTCTAAGGCCTAGTGCACACCAGAGCGGTTCGGCTGCGTTTTGCGATCCGCTTGCGGCTGCGGATACGCTTGGGTAATGTATTTCAATGGGCTGGTGCACACCAGAGCGGGAGGCGTTTTGCAGAAACGCATACTCCCGGGCTGCTGCAGATTTTGGATTGCGGAGGCGTTTCTGCCTCAATGTTAAGTATAGGAAAAACGCAAACCGCTCTGAAAAACGGCACTTTAGAGCGGTTTGCCAGGCGTTTTTTGTTACAGTAGCTGTTCAGTAACAGCTTTAATGTAACAATACATGAAATCTACTACACTAAAAACGCTTCACAAAACCGCAAAATGCTAGCTGAAACGCTACAGAAAAAGAAGAAAAAGCGTTTCAAAATCTGCTAGCATTTTGCGGATCTGCTAGCGGTTTTTGGTGTGCACCAGGCCTAACAGAGTAAGCTCAAAACTCTCCATCTTCCACAGCAGCAGCTGCTGTGTGAAAACCACGATATCTCCAGGTTCATTCAGGGGATAAAGAGATGAAAAAATAACGAATGGCCACACCCCCTTTCTTCCCTGGTGAATTGTGATTTGGAGAAAAACTAACTACTAACTATCACTTATTTATCTCATACTTATCTCACATTTATCTCCTGCATTTCTCTCTGTCGATATTTTCCCCTATACTTCTGGAGAATTGCTATTTGGAGATATCACAGGAGGTAAATTACCTCCCAAGAGATAAATAGGTTGGTAACCTCTGGTGAATTGACGCCATAATGTTTTGGATTGCATTTGGTCTGACTTTTAATATTGCTAACAATGAGAGGGCAGGTCCACAATTCTTTGGCACCTCCCAGTCCCAACCTACTGTTTCCAAAGCGATTTGTGCTTTCTAGGAATCTCCGGCGATTCCAAAACCTAAGGCAGCGAGCGTTTTGCCATAAATACAGCCATGGTGCCTGCAGCATTTTCGGAGTTATTTCATTCAGGGAACGCAGAGGCCAAAATTGCCTTTCCTGAAATCGCCCTCTTTTTTAGTTGCGAAATCGCTGTCAAAAATGCTAGCGGCCTAAGGCTTTGGGATCGCCCATGATCACCAGCAATCTCAAATCCCAATCACATTGCAATTTGGCCAAATCGCATTCGCGGGTTCTGAACATTTTTTGGAGCGATTGCACTCCAATGCAAAGGATGGGCAATCTTCTTGTTTTAAATAAACTTTTAACTGACTGCCAGGTCTCCTGAGGTCCATGTCGTGCCAGGCATGTAGACCCACCCCCTTGCACAAAAGGTCATTGGTGCTTCTCTTTTTGAAGATAGAGAAGCAACGATAACCTTTTGCACAAGGGGGTGGAGCTACATGCTGGAAGCCGGCGGACGTGGACCGTGGAAGGTCCATTAGGTAGTTTAAACTTTGTTTAAAAAAAATAACAAACACAAATCGTGATGTACAACCAAAGTCAGTAGATTGTAGCTTGCAGTCGCAGCTGAAATTGGGCAACAAAGCGTAGCCAAAAACGTGATTTCGCAAGCGATGTTCTCAATGGGCCCCTTGTGTGGTATTTTTAACGCTCCCCACCGCCGGGCAATGAAAGTCTATGGAGAGTTTCACACTTCCGCGGGACGGCGCGGCGCGATGGAAGTGGCGCTTTCACCGCATCCCTGATGCTGGTCCAAAACTATGTTACCACTGCAGTGCTGCGTCGACTTGAGGCGATCTGCGTTGTCTCTTAAAATCACGTTAGTCTATGGGGACGCCTTTTTCTTCATGTTTTCTGTGTTTAAACACGTTGGCGCTGCAGCACGCATGCGCGGAAGCGTATTTTAACAATACACTCCTGCATACCCGAAACAGGAAGTGACGACAAGCGCGTGTGACTTCCTGCTTGGCCAGGTGCCAGACAGGAACACTGCACAATATCACGGTGTTCCCTGAAGGCCTGTTTTTGGCGGTGCGATATGCGCGACGCACCACATCACGAACGCTGGTTTATAGTGTGAAACCAGCCTAAGTGTTTTGTCTGCACAGAATGTTTACCAATAATGAGCTGGACAACTTTGTATTTAGCTTGCTGTCTTTTTTTGTCCTGGTAAAAGGTGTACTCTTAAAGATGAGAGGGATATGGAGGCTGCCATATTTATTTCCTTGTAAACAATGCCAGTTGCCTGGAAGCCCTGTTAATCTTCTGGCATAAGTAGTGTCTGAGTCAAAACCCTGGAACAAGCATCCAGTAAAACCTGAGTCAGAGCCCTTGATCTGCTGCATGCCTGTTCAGGGTCTATGGCTAGAAGTAGAGACACAGGGTCAGGTATTGTTTAAAAGGAAATAAATATGGCAGCCTCCATATACCTCTCACCTCAGGTATCCTTTAACATAAATATGTTTTGTGAACCCTGAATATCCCATTTCAACAATATATTTTCTATTTTTGCATCTGTAAGAGATCTGGCTGTCCCTGGTTTCCTGTTATTGTCAAATACTTCCCCTTTACCAGCAGTCTGTAAACTGTATACAGTAGTGCTATGGCTGCTTCCTGCTGGTCTAGCATCTTCCCCAGCCTCTCCCGTCACCCTGTAATCCCATCCTCACAGTTGTGTCTCTGCATCACATAGCCAGACCATAGTCAAGATCTGTGATCTTTTATCCACACATTAGGTCTTATCTAGGTGCAGAAGAGAATGCAGGGCAACAGATTACCGAATATTAACACAGGTACTATTACATGCCTGTCAATCACCGATTCCAAATACCGGTAACCAGAACCAAGTCTGCTTTCATAGCATGTAATCTGCATCCTTACAAATCATCAAAAAAAAATTGGCGGCCACAGCGGGTTCTCTTTGGACTCTGCACTGTCCTGTTGCAAATGGGACCCGCTGTTGGGAGATGAGGCTTGGCTGAGCTGCCGATCACCACCCCTCCCAATCAGAAGGCTGAATGGGGTGTGGGCAGCTTGCTAACCAACCCACTCCGTACAGAGTCTATGGAGGGGAGGCAGAGTGTGGATAGCGCAACCATTAGTCAGCCTAGGAGAACCCCCTTGTCATTGGGGAACTGCAGTCATGTGACCGCTGCTGCTCCAATCATAATTTAAGGGATTTTTTTTTTTACAGCACTATTGATAATCAAGGTGCAAAGCACAGAATTAATTACAAAGAAATTCAATGGCGAGGGGCTTTGAATTAAAGAGGAACTTTAACCCAGTGTTGAACTTCTTCCTAATCCGTAGCCGATACCCCCTTTCCCATAAGAAATATTTACCTTTTCTCAAATATATAATCAGAGGGGTCTGTATGGCTGATATTGTGGTAAAACCATTCCCTCAGTGTGATGTCATGACCATAGTCCTGACAGTTTGCTGGCTGTGGCCCTTGCATTGTGGGAAATAATGACTTTTTCCAACTGCCAAGCAAGCAGTATCGCCCTCTGTGCATAGAACTCTCAGAAACGAACATTCCGTACAGATCACCAGGCAGAACTAAAGATGTCACCACCAGTGATAAATGTCATAATGTATATCAGGGAGAGTAAAGAGTTTACAACGGGCAAACACTGACTAAATAATCTATAAATGAATATTGTAAGAATAAGCAATTTTTTTCTGTATGTTATTTTCACTACAGTTCCTCTTTAAAGTAAGGCTTGTGTAGCGCAGTTTCTAGAAATGTACAATAATGCGAGGGTCACTTTAAGCAGCCTCTCACGCCATACAGAGCTGTTCACCGGCCACATGCAGGCTCGGAGGGACTCTCCCAGTGCGCTCGGGTCATTTTACGCCCGCCATTTTGACCCAGAGAGCCTGTAACTCTATCTCCTGGGCACGGCCTGCGTTTCAGCTCTACCTGAACCTCTCGACATATGGTTGAAGTTAGAGGTGGCAGCTGCAAACACAATCAGAGATGACTCATAAAGGGGAGAGCATGAAATTCCCCAGGAATCACTTGAGCTCGGAAGCTGGGAGGGAGCGTCAGCGCTCATGTGTAGGTGTGGTGCTAAAATGCAAATCCACATTCTGTTTCACAAATAACTGTTCACCTTTCCCTCTTTCTGAACCGCAACTCGGCTAATTACCGCCAGCAGAGTCTGAGGTGCGTCATAGCAGCACAGAGTATGGAGACCATTACATGAGGCAAATAACAGAAGTACAGATACTCCTCATACTATATACCAGGCAGAAGACACGTAGCAAGAGTACATATCAATGTACAACGCTTTAATGAATTCATATTGTTTGATTGTGCCACACCCCTTCAATATCGCCATCTATCCAGACTATTTAAAGGCTACCCAAACAAAAAAAAGACAGAGCCTGTCATGACAGACTCTTGTCTTAATGCTACAGGTCTGGGGGGATGACAGGGTTAAATATAGGTGATTGCACCGTCCCCCAACCCTCCCGCCACCAGAGGGAATTGTGGTTGTGGCAAGTGTTTTTTTTTTTTTTCATAAATTTCCCCCGAGGCTCTGGCCATGGCCATTTGCATTGCTGCAGCACGCCCCCCAGCTCAGTAAGTGCGGTCTAATTGGTGGCTGCTGAGCTGGGGCGGGCAACACAGGCAGAGGCACATACCGGTAACTGCGACTGGGTTCCTGAGGAGGTGGGTGGAGCGTCACATGTGACCAGATTACGTCAGATCAGGTAAGTATTTAACACTGACACGCCCTCCTCTGATCATGGAGCATTAAGATAGAGCCTGACATGACTGTCTGGGAGTATTCTTTGAGTCAAGGGCATGCGCAAAAAAAAAAAAAAAAAAAAAGGACTTGCAGCACAGTGCTAGTACTTCTAATTCAGCACTGCCCTGCATGTCTGATAGCCCTAAGCTTTTCCATAGTGCAAGAGACTACCCTCCCAGTTGCTTGTCTGTCATATTGAAGCTCTGGATGTGGCTTCTCTGTTGCTTCTGGCTGGTCACCGCTCCTCATAAATTAACACTAGTCCGCCTCTGGTCCCTAAATTTTCATCAGAGCTGGGGACTCTGTAACAAAGTTCATCCGGTCCGTACTGTATTGTGGGGGAAAAGCATGGCAGAGCTGCCAATCCCCACTTCCCCCCCAATCAGGCTGGAAGGGCCGCCCATTTAGGGAACGCTTAGTTCTGACCTCAGACCGCCTATAAGCAGCAGGGGACTCTCCAGTCTGAGTTCTGACATGACAGACAGCTGGCTGGAAGGGAAGGTGGTCGCACATCACTGCACTATGGAACATAGCACTAGCATACAGTAACCCAGCTGTCTGTTTCATTTATTTATTCCTTAAAGTGAACCTGTGGTGAGAGGGATATGGAGACTGCCATATTGATTTCCTATTGAACAATACTAGTTTCCCGGCAGCCCTGCTGATCTATATGGTTGCAGTAGTGTCTGAATCACGCCAGAAACAAGCATGCAGCTAATCTTGTCAGATCTGACAGTAATGTCAGTAACCCCTGATCTGCTGCATGCTTGTTCAGGCCGGTTTCTGACTGCGAATTGGCAGTGCGGCCCGGGGGATTACCGAATTACTACGCAATAATCCCCATCTGGCAGCCGGCTAAGCAGGAAGTGAAACTCACTTCCTGTGGCCGAAGAGATAACGTGCATGGTTGTGTACTGCTAAAATACGCTTCTGCGCATGCTCGGCGGGTATTTTATCATATAGGGACTTACATGATTTCTGGTCCGCCGCAGAGCCGCACGGTGACGAAAACTTCATTTCCGTCGCATTGTACCGCGTTGGTATGAAAGTCCCCAAAGACTATCATTGTCAGACGGTGGGGTGCAGTAAAAGTACCCCACCGCACTGCCCCAGTGTGAAAGGCCCCTGAGGGTCTATTGCTAAAAGTATTAGAGACACCGGATCAGGAGGACTGCCAGGCAACTTGTATTGGAAATAAATATGGCAGCCTCCATATCCCTCACTTTAAAAATCCTGTAGCGCTGGAATTTACATAATAGTTGGATTTTAGGACCATCACACTTGCAAATCCCATGCAGCCAGGCGGTGAGCTAATCCTTTCTCGGGGAGCGTAACAGGTAATAAATTATGGGGGAAAGTTTAGGGATAACACATTTGTTATGAGTACCTTTGTGTGCCTCAGTTTGTGGCTGGACAGGTTGCAGCAGCCAAGCCGTCAGCGGTAAGGAAAGTATAGCTGAATATCCGTCGTCAGTGGAATGGCATGTCCCTGGCTGCTGTCGGGTACACCCCCTGTACGGTGCTGTAGTGCGGTCATCATGCAGCAGCCTCATGCAGTGACCACAGCGGAGCCATTTCCGTGATTTCAGGTTCTCATTTTGTAATGTACTGTAATCCAGTGGAGTAGCACAATTCCTCATTTTGTGAATGGATGCCAAAGGACGTATTTAATAAGATGAAGACCGGAGTGTGCAGCGCTTTAATCCCTAACAACCAATCAGCTGCCATGCTCATCATGGCTGATGTCTGACAGGCTTGCAGATCTGTGTTTGTGAAAACTACGTGTCATACATATATCTATGTATGGTGTAGTGCATGTATCATAGTCTAGGGTCAATGTAGGGAGAAGGCAATTAACTTATCTGTGTGTTTTGGGGATGTGGGGGGAAATCAGAGTGCCTGGAGGAAACCCACACAGACACAGGGAACAACATACAAACTCCTTGCAGATGTTGAGCTAGCTGGGATTCAAACCGGCGACCCAGCGCTGCAAGGCGAGAACGCTAACCACTTTGCCACCGTGCCACCCTATGTAACAATAAATCCCTTAAAAGACTATTGCGAAAGAACTGTAAAACAAAAATACATACTTATAAAATGTACATTTCCCCCAGAGTAAAATGTACTATGAATTACTTTTTTCCTATGTTGTGTTCACTTACAATAGCCAGTAAAGAGCTGACAGATTTTGGACTAGTCCATCTCCTCATGGGGAATTGTAATTGCTTCCTGTTTTCTTTATAACAGTGTTCCTGAAAACGATCTATATAAGGATATTGGCCGACCTCCCTACCTTTTTGTATACTATTTTGATAGTTGGACTGAGCAACTGCTGTTCAGTAAGCACTTTTGTAAATAAGAAACTACTGAGAATCCCCCATGAGCAGATAGACTAGTCCAAAAACTGTAAGTGACTTCAAAATAGAAAAAAAGTAATTCGTAGTACATTTTACTCTAGGAGAAATCCACATTTTATATTTATGCATTTTAAATGTTACAATTTCTTGTGATAGTTTTACTTGAAATATTAGGCACAGTTTTTTTTATGTGCATTTAACAGAATATTATTTTAAGTTAAATATTTATAAAAAAAATTGTAGAAAAAAAACAAAACCCTGTCGTTTTTACAACACACACAAAAAAGAAACTACCGTACCATCTGCACCAGTTCATAGAGCTTAGCAACTGATACGGTAGCTGTCGGCTCAAACCCAGTTAGCCTGAAACACTCCATTTTGCCTTTTCAGCACATGGGCATGCAGTGATGCCTGTGTTGTAGCAGAATTCACACAGAAGCATGATCAGTTTGATCAGGCAAGAGTTTATAAGGTTCTGGTTTGCTGGTTGCAGTAAGAGCCAAAGCAGGAAGAGACCGTACCGAAATAAAGCATTACAAATCTGTCACCTGATCAGACTAATCACATGCTTCTCCTTGAGTTCCGCTACACAACTTACGGGCTAGCATTACACTAATGTACTCAGTGGTGATCAGACACCCAGCTCAGAGCATCTCCAAAACACCGGGTGCTGTGGGCGGTTCCCAGTACACATTGGTGAGTACCTTCAAAACATGGTCCTCGGAAAGACAACCAGTGACCCAGCAACAGGATCATAGGTGCCCAAGGCTCAATGACGCACGTGAGAACTGGATGATAGCCCATCTGTTCTGTCCCACAGATGGGCTACTGTAGCACATATTGCTGTGAAAAGGATGTCAGAACACACGGTGCTCTGCAGATGGTTCTGTATGGGGCTGCCTAGCTGGAGACCAGTCAGACAAGGCTGTATGTGCAGATAGTCTGCGGGCCTCAGGTGTAGAGCGTCCATGTGTCTCAGGTGTAGAGCGTCCATGTGTCTCAGGTGTAGAGCGTCCATGTGCCTCAGGTGTAGAGCGTCCCTGTGTCTCAGGTGTAGAGCGTCCGTGTGTCTCAGGTGTAGAACGTCCGTGTGTCTCAGGTGTAGAGCGTCCGTGTGTCTCAGGTGTAGAGCGTCCGTGTGTCTCAGGTGTAGAGCGTCCGTGTGTCTCAGGTGTAGAGCGTCCGTGTGTCTCAGGTGTAGAGCGTCCGTGTGTCTCAGGTGTAGAGCGTCCGTGTGTCTCAGGTGTAGAGCGTCCGTGTGTCTCAGGTGTAGAGCGTCCGTGTGCCTCAGGTGTAGAGCGTCCGTGTGTCTCAAGGGTAGAGCGTCCGTGTGCCTCAGGTGTAGAGCGTCCCTGTGCCTCAGGTGTAGAGCGTCCATGTGTCTCAGGTGTAGAGCGTCCGTGTGTCTCAGGTGTAGAGCGTCTGTGTGCCTCAGGTGTAGAGCGTCCCTGTGCCTCAGGTGTAGAGCGTCCATGTGTCTCAGGTGTAGAGCGTCCGTGTGTCTCAGGTGTAGAGCGTCTGTGTGCCTCAGGTGTAGAGTGTCCGTGTGCCTCAGGTGTAGAGCGTCCGTGTGTCTCAGGTGTAGAGCGTCCGTGTGTCTCAGGTGTAGAGCGTCCGTGTGTCTCAGGTGTAGAGCGTCCGTGTGTCTCAGGTGTAGAGCGTCCGTGTGTCTCAGGTGTAGAGCGTCCGTGTGCCTCAGGTGTAGAGCGTCCGTGTGCCTCAGGTGTAGAGCGTCCGTGTGCCTCAGGTGTAGAGCGTCCGTGTGTCTCAGGTGTAGAGCGTCCGTGTGTCTCAGGTGTAGAGCGTCCGTGTGTCTCAGGTGTAGAGCGTCCGTGTGTCTCAGGTGTAGAGCGTCCGTGTGTCTCAGGTGTAGAGCGTCCGTGTGTCTCAGGTGTAGAGCGTCCGTGTGTCTCAGGTGTAGAGCGTCCGTGTGTCTCAGGTGTAGAGCGTCCGTGTGTCTCAGGTGTA
This sequence comes from Hyperolius riggenbachi, assembly GCF_040937935.1. Taxonomy (NCBI): domain Eukaryota; kingdom Metazoa; phylum Chordata; class Amphibia; order Anura; family Hyperoliidae; genus Hyperolius; species Hyperolius riggenbachi. The sequence goes on along the minus strand of NC_090650.1, from coordinate 53,206,733 downwards.
GAGCGTCCGTGTGCCTCAGGTGTAGAGCGTCCGTGTGTCTCAGGTGTAGAGCGTCCATGTGCCCCAGAAAGTCATCCAGTGATGAGCAATTCCAAGTAGCACTCAACACTTTTCAGGATAAGTACGGTATACAAACTTCACTTTATTAAATAAAAGTGCATTTATACAGCATAGAGGCCAGCTAAATGTTTCAGGCATTTGCTCTTTTCATGTCCCTCATGTTGTGCTGGGCTTTATGCTGTATAACCAGCTGCACCTTATATAATAAGGTGAAGTTTGTATATTTATCCTGAAAAAGGCTTGAGTCCTATTTGGAATTGCATGTGACCAGTCAGCTGATCCGTGTCTGCTGCCTGCACCTACCATTGGAACATGGGCATCATTACTGCACTGTAGAGCAGTGGAAGTAGGCAGAGCCTGGTCTGATAAAAAAAATTTTTTGGACCCCTGATTCCCCAGATGTCAGTCAGATCAAACACCTGTAGCATGTGCTGGATAAGCCCGATCCATGGTTTTCACTCATTGCAAACTGCAGTACATAAACCATCTTGTGCCATCATCTTGGCGTCAGAAACCAGATGACACCTTTAACCCAGGAATGAACGTCATACCCCTTTTTCCATCAGGGATGTTTTTATGGCTGATATTGTGGTGAAACCCCTCCCACAGCGTGATGTCAGGGCCATGACCCTGACAGTTTCCTGTCTGTGAGCCTCATTGCATTGTGGGAAATAACGGCTGCCTCTATTATATGAACCCAACCTTTTCTCCTATCACAGGGATAGTGGGTTTGTTTTTAAATAAGGGCAGTTGGTGCCATCCATTTTTTTTTTTGTCAGCCGGCAGTAAAGATGATGACCTGGCAGGCTCACAGTGGATCAAACAACATGAACGAATTACACAGTGAATATCAATATTTTCTTGATCTATCTTCTGTTTTTTTCTTTTACTTCTCACTTTGCAATGTAATGATTCATTTATTTTTCCCTACTCTATTTATCTCTCCCTATTTTTCATAACGTTTTCTCTCAGTAGTCTTTTGGAGTCCCTGCCTTGATGGGTCAGAGCTGTTTCACAGACACAAAGGGGACCTGCACAGTTTGGCAGGTGGCTTTAATGTTCTGGGTGCTCGGTGTAGACCTCCATTGACATGATGTGTTGCCATGCAAGGCGTGTAATCTCTGCACTAGAGGCAGGGCAGTCAGGGGAGGCTACACAGCAGTGAGTTGTGGAGACTATTATGCTGCATTGTGTGGAGGAAATAATGGCATTTCTGGACACAATTGCTATACAGGGTGAGGACTTCCTGCAGGGTTCCTGGCTGCACAGCACACAGTCCTGAGCCCATATGACTGCTGCCTAACTCTGTTTAGCTTCGTCTATGAACAAAAATTGTACTATGGATGTTAGTTTATATTATCCCGCTATTAGAAAACTATAGTCTAAAATAGCTGCAAGCAAATCAAAGCAAGCCTGAAGTGAAAATGGACTTGTGTGATAAGTAACGGTATCTGTAGGACTGATCCTAAATAGAACTTTTCTGGAGCCCAATATTCTTATTTTGGGTTTAAAGGGAACCCGTGAGATATAAAAGTCCCCCTAAGGAGCACTCAGCTCGGGAGGGGGGTTCCTAAAGCGGCTTCTCCCATCATCCTCCGCAGTCTCGTTCCAGCACTGGAACCCCCGAAACTCAGGTTGTCGACGCGCGTATGTGCACTAGCTCCACCTTGCCCAGCTTTCTTTGGAGATAGTTGTGTCGGGTCCATGCTGCTGAACAGGTGTGAGGCATATGTGCAGTAGCACAGACCCACTCGGGCATGACTATTTCCACAGGAGCCGAGTTGGGCGGAGCTTGCACGCATGCGCATGGAGGCCACTTTGTGTGTTCCTCAGCGCTGGAGCGAGACTGCAGAGGACGACGGGAATCCTCTTTAGAATCCAGAGGCTTCTCCAAGATGAGTGCCGCATATGGGGCACTTTTAAATCTTACAGGTTTACTTTAAAGACTGAAAAGTCAGTTTGTAATCTGGTAGGGATGTAGATGGTAAAAATATAAAACAATAAAAAATAGTTTAAGGCCCACTAATGGCGCTTTGCCAATTTCGGAAATAACTTTTATTACGATTTTAAACGCAATTCCTGAAACAATCGTGATTTGGCCCGTCGTCCTTTGAATGCCATTGTTCGGGATCGCTCCAAAAATGATCGGGATTATATTAGTTTTCACAGTACTTGATCAGGACCCCTACCACCAGCCACTTCGCTCAGCACAGACCCCCACTGCAGTCTTGTCAGAAAGTTAATTTCCTGCCCTGAACCCCTTGCAGCTAACTGGCCATGATGGTGCCACAAGCAAGCCCCGCCTACGGATCCTGCCTCTGATTCCTTCATACCCACTGCTGCAGGTCACCCGCCCAAGCTTGTACAACTAGATTTCAAACTCTGCAGAAGCCTCATTTCACCAGTGGCAGCATTCCAGCCCTCGGCTTGCGAAGCTGTTAGATATATAGGTGTATTTTAGGTCTCTGCCTGGAGACGGGCTTAAAATGAACTGCTGCATCCAAACCCTCAGTCACTAGGAAGGATCCAAGTAGGTGAGGACACGAAGTGTGTATACGAGAGATGTGATTCATAAAAATAGCCCACATTCTGCTCGGGACGCTCAGGAGAGCACGGCAGGCCTAAAAAGGAAAGTTCCAGAGCTGGCAGATAACCGCAAAGAAAAACACTCACTGGGCCTTATGGCTGGAAGGGTCTGAGGCAAGAACTGTTCCTGTTGTCCACAGCAGCCAATCAGAGCCTTCCTTTCCTGTTACCACTCTGCCCTGCGAATAACAGGAGTATTGGACTGATTCCTGCTGGCAGAAACGGCCATCCTGATTTCATACCTACACATGTGGGGTATTTCTTATACTGCAGATAAAAGTTATGAAAGTTACAAAAAAATTTTGTAAACTTTTTTTGCTCTGCTCCTGTTCTCATGAGCCCTGTTCGCAGTCGGCACAATGTTGTTAGAGTGATATCTGGGCACCACAACATTCATTAAACCTCCTGTATTTTTATTAATGATTTTCTTAGATATGTTTTTGCTTTTTTGTGTATAATTTTGTTTACTTAAAAAAGTAGTAATTCTTGTAAAATAAAACAAAATACCTATTATTGTGGTCTGTGGTGCATGGGCATCCATTTCCTGGCAAATCCCTGTGAACTTCCTCTTCTCCATATTAGTCCCGCCCCCCCTGCAAAGTCACATGGCCACCGCAGTGAGCCCCATGCAGCATGGTAGAGGAAATGCTGTAGGCATGGGGCTTCTTCTAAACTGCGGGGACTTGGGTTCTGGCTGACTAGTAGTGATGGTCAATGAGATGCAAATAATTTTGAGTTAGGGCTGGTGCACACGAGACCGGTTCTGGAGCATTTTTAAAACGCTAGCGGTTTGAAAACTGCTTGGCTAATGTATTTCAATGGGCTGGTGCACACCAGAGCGGTTCGTTTTTTCCACAAACACATTTTTTTAGATTTCGGAGGCGTTTTTGCCTCAATGGTAAAATATAGGAAAGTGGAAAATGGCTCTGAAAAACGCTAGACCAGAGTTGTTTTCCAAGCGTTTTTGCTGCTGAAGCTGTTCAGTAAAAGGGCCCATACACCTAACGATTTTCGCGACGATATACAGCAGATTCGATCACTGTGATCGAATCTGCTGTGACATCGTCACGCAAACGCTGACAGAACGACCGTTTTTTTTTTCCGATTGCCGGCCGGTCGGGAGTGCGTCGATATCGGCGTTCGAATGCCCGATGACTGACGCAATACAGCGGAGATACATTGCCTGTTCCGGCCGGCGCGACTCCCCCGGTCTCCGCTGTCTTCTTCTCCGCTCCGGGCTCCAGAGCTGCAGCTTCACTGAACTTTCTGTCCCGGCAGGAAGTTTAAACAGTAGAGCGCCCTCTACTGTTTAAACTTCCCCTGGACAGGAAGTTCAGTGAAGCCAGCCGGACTGGAGACCAGCGCAGAGAAGAAAACAGCGGAGACCGGGGGAGTCGCACCAGCCAGATCAGGTAATGTATAGCTGGCGGCAGCTCCACAGATTGTGATCGGTTTCATGCTTCACAATCTGTTTGCAGTAAAGGCAGCCATATGATCCCTCTCTGATCAGATTCGATCAGAGAGGGATCTATCTGTTGGTCAAATCTGATGGCAAATCGACCAGTGTATGGCCACCTTTAGAGCTTTACTGTAACAATATTTGTAATCTGCTACACACAACACTCCAAAAAACACTAGGCATGCTTAGAAAACATCTCTAAACATGCCTAGAATTGCTCTGAAAATCTGCTTCAAAAACCTCTAGAGTTTTGCGGATCTGCTAGCGGTTTTTGGTGTGCCCTGGCCCTTAATGCAGTATTATGCAAATGATGTGTGCAAATGTATGCAGCTTGAAAATGCACCAATCTAATTCCATCTATGCATAATCCTGCATTAATTCAGAACCAGCAACTGCAATGAATGCTGCATTTTTTGTGTAATTGGTTTTATGTCTTTTATATTTTGTGGGTCTGCAAGCTTTTCGTGTAGCTTTTTGTTCTGCAGTGGAAATGAGGCTTTTATAAAAAAAATGGCATTGAACTGAGGCTTTAAACTCGCACTGGCACTTAAACTGTAAAATCTTCAGCAAAAATACTCCTATGCTATGTGAACATGTCAGATGTACAATCTCATGTTAGCTGCTCTCCAGCTGCAAGGAAGGGATGTAAGAGCAGGTCAGCTGAGCTCCGTTCATGTGAGCAAAAGCAGAGCCAGGTCAGTGTTTTCCCTGCAACTAAAGGGAGTAAAGGCAGAGTCAGATGAGCACTTTTTGATGTGAGTAGTAGGTCAGGGGCAGGTGAGCGCCTTCATACAAGTTAGGGGAAGGATAGGAGAACACTCATCATGTAAGAACAAGGACAGGTAAGCACCTTCATATGAGGAGGGACAAGGACAGGTGAGTGCTTATTATGTGGGCAAGGACAGGTGTGTAAGGACAAGGATAGGTGACCACTCATTATGTAAGTAAGGGCAAAGACCGGTGAGCACTTTCATATGAGTAGGGGCAAGGGCAGGTGAACATTCATTATGTGGGCAAGGACAGGCGAGCACCTTTATGTGAGTAAGGGCAAGGACAGGTAAGGACCTTGATATGAATGACAGGTGAGCACCCGTCATGTAAGGGCAAGGACGGGTGAGCACCTTCATGTGAGTAAGGGCAAGGACAGGTGAGCACCTTCATGTGAGTAAGGGCAAGGACGGGTGAGCACCTTCATGTGAGTAAGGGCAAGGACAGGTGAGCACGTTCATGTGAGTAAGGGCAAGGACAGGTGGGGACCTTCATGTGATTAAGGGCAAGGACAGGTGAGCACCTTCATGTGAGTAAGGGCAAGGACAGTTGAGGACCTTCATGTGAGTAAGGGCAAGGACAGGTGAGGATCTTGATATGAATGACAGGTGAGCACCCGTCATGTAAGGGCAAGGACAGGTGAGCACCCATCATGTAAGGGCAAGGACAGGTGAGCACCTTCATGTGAGTAAGGGCAAGGACAGGTGAGCACCTTCATGTGAGTAAGGGCAAGGACGGGTGAGCACCTTCATGTGAGTAAGGGCAAGGACGGGTGAGCACCTTCATGTGAGTAAGGGCAAGGACAGGTGAGCACCTTCATGTGAGTAAGGGCAAGGACAGGTGAGCACGTTCATGTGAGTAAGGGCAAGGACAGGTGGGGACCTTCATGTGATTAAGGGCAAGGACAGGTGAGCACCTTCATGTGAGTAAGGGCAAGGACAGGTGAGGACCTTCATGTGATTAAGGGCAAGGACAGGTGAGCACCTTCATGTGAGTAAGGGCAAGGACAGTTGAGGACCTTCATGTGAGTAAGGGCAAGGACAGGTGAGGATCTTGATATGAATGACAGGTGAGCACCCGTCATGTAAGGGCAAGGACAGGTGAGCACCCATCATGTAAGGGCAAGGACAGGTGAGCACCTTCATGTGAGTAAGGGCAAGGACAGGTGAGCGCCTTCATGTGAGTAAGGGCAAGGACAGGTGAGCGCCTTCATGTGAGTAAGGGCAAGGACAGGTGAGCGCCTTCATGTGAGTAAGGGCAAGGACAGGTGAGCACCTTCATGTGAGTAAGGGCAAGGACAGTTGAGGACCTTCATGTGAGTAAGGGCAAGGACAGGTGAGGATCTTGATATGAATGACAGGTGAGCAACCGTCATGTAAGGGCAAGGACAGGTGAGCACCTTGATATGAGTAGGGACAGGGACAGATGAGCACCTTCATGTGAGTAAGGCCAGGTTACTTACCCATGTCACTGATGTACGATGCTCTGCGATGTACACTGCTCTCCATCCTTTGGACACTTCCACCTACACAGCTGGAAGTTGGGAAGATGGAGTGCGGCATATAATGCAGAAGCAAGTTAGCTCTCTCTTCCACTGTCCACCCGCTCTGAACACAACGGGACAGTTTTACTTTTTGCAAAACATCTCGCTCATCCCTAATGAACTACCGGTAGTCTAAAACCTGTTTGATTCTTGCCACCTAGTGTAAGTAACAGCAACATGGAAAAAAAACTTAATTTATAGTGCGTTTTACACTGGAACAAATGTACATCTTTATATGTATGTACATATTTGTATTTCAAGTTTTAATTTTAAGACTTACAAGTTTGCCAACATGCTATTTGGAAGCAAGAAAGACTTTATATTGTGTCATGATGCCGAATGCAAGAGTCTCACGTTTCCCGGCCAGCGTTGATTGATTTTATTTGGTGTAATGTTTGGAGGCCGCAGGGACTTCTTGTTGCCAGATCCATGAAGTTTCCCTCTGCAGCTTCCAGCTCTCTGGCCCTCTTAGCATAATTCACCATGAGGAAGCTCCCAGGAGCCCCCCTTTGCCCTCCGCCCCCAGTGGGAACAGATTCCCAGCCCTGGCCGCCTCAGATCAGCATTTGGTTTATGGGGCCTTGCTTGTTGTTTGTTCCCTGCTCTGCCTTCAGCTGCCTTGTGATTGCACACCTGCTCCCACTTGTCAGCGGGACATCCAGGCACAACAGGCTGCTCAGCGCACTTCCCCGCCGCTTATCTCCCAAACTTATTAAAATGCAGAGGGAAGGCTGTACAATTAGACCCATTCCCTTTTCTTTCTGTGCTGCAGTCGCTGGGCCCGGCGGCGTGCAAAGCCCTGTTTAGTTTTCTTATCTGTAAACAGAGCAGTTCCTTTAATATACGTACTCGCACCTCTTATGATATAATTTATGGCTGATAGACCTAATTATCATATAAATGCTTGCCGCTTTTCACGGTTTCTGTTTTCTTCGATTCAGCGATGTGGCAGCTAATCTCCCGGCTTTTGTTATAATAGCAATGTGAAAGCTGCTGTTTCCTTATCGTAGTGACAGTTAGTTTCATCTCATAGTGGCAATATTTTTGTTATGAGCAATAGGACTTTGCCTGATACACAGTCACAGAGACCTGGACTTTTTCACACTGTGACTGGGTTCTCCTCTGAGGCCCGTATGTAAGGAGAGTTCAGTCTCGCCGCTCCTACTTGTATGCTGATCTGATCTCTGCTTTGTCTCCTGGCAAGTCAAAGTCACGCATCTGGCGCAGGGTCGTAACTACAAATCATGAGGGCCCCCAGCAGAACTTTGGGGCCCCCCAGTGTTCACACCCCCTCCCTTCTGTGACCCTAACAGCCTGGGGGCCCGCCTTCTAAGGGTCATAAAACAGTTGTGGCCATCACAATCTTTGCATCCATAACAAGCGTAGCCACAAAAACACCTGACCTGAGGGATGAACCCCTGTGTCAGAGGGAGTGATGGTTAGTAGTTGGGGCCCCTCACTGCTCTGAGCCTCCTTGCAATAAGAGGGTCTGCTCCCTTGTAGTTATACCCCTGCATCTGGTTCTCTGCTTGTATTGCTTGGCTGTTGCTACTTCCTGTAGCGCAGATTTCCACAGCTGAAACACTGCAGCAAGGCCGGATTCCCCATGAGGCACTGTAGGCACGGGCCTACAGACGCCTGATGATGGAGAGGCGGCTCACTCCCCTCCCCGATTGCCTCTCTCCTTCCCTATGCAGGGTCCTGATGAGAGTGTAAATTAGTGGTTACTCACCCAGCTCTCTGCATTCTACTGACAATATCCCCCTTCAGTCAGGGGCACCACTAGTTACTTAATACTGAGGTTCCACTGGCTACCTAATACTTGGGGTCACCTCTGGCTACTTAATATTGAGAGTTTTTCTGGCTACCAAACGCTAAGGGGCACCTGTAGCTACCTATGACAGACAAGGGAAGTAAGGGAGAAGTGACAGCTAGCACACTTGCGGTGTGGTTCAGCAGGAGTTTGTAGGATCATGGAGGGCGATGTCTAAGGTGCCAGGATATCTGTGACTTTAGGTTCCTGGGAGATAAATCCGGGCCTGCGCTACCGTGTTCTCAGAGAATTCAGTCTGTGCCACGTCTTTTTTAGTTTGAACAGTATGATGATGCAGAGTCAAATAATAGGCCCTTCCTCCAAAGTCTTCTGTGCAAGTGGAATTATATTGTCTCTGCTTTAATAGATTAGCCACACCTTAAAGTGAACCTTAAGTGAGAAAAAAAAAATGAGTTTTACTAACCTGGGGCTTACCTCAGCCCCCTGCAGCTGATCGGTGCCCACGACGAGTCGCTCTGATGCTCCGGGTCCCGCTGGCGGCCACTTCCGGTTTCGCCGTCAGGACCCGTCAGGCTGGGGAACGCGGCTGATACTACGCGTTCCCAGCCAAAATAGCACCCCTATGCGGCCATATGTCCGCATAGGCACTCGTATGCGGACATATGGCCGCATAGGGGTGCTATTTTGGCTGGGAACGCGTAGTATCAGCCGCGTTCCCCAGCCTGACGGGTCCTGACGGCGAAACCGGAAGTGGCCGCCAGCGGGACCCGGAGCATCAGAGCGACTCGTCGTGGGCACCGATCAGCTGCAGGGGGCTGAGGTAAGCCCCAGGTGAGTAAAACTCAATTTTTTTTTCTCACTTAAGGTTCACTTTAAGAACTTGACTAGACAAACCATGATTTGCTACATAGTTAATAAAAAGTCAATAGAGTGTGTTTCACTTTGCTCAAAAGCTTATCATTTGTTACATACTTGTGTACAGCTTCTATTATTGTATTTTGACCGACAATTGCATTTCATAAGGGTGAGTGAAAACAGCAGAGGATTTTTATTAACAGGATTTAGTGTGACTGTAAGAAGAGGAAGAAAGCTCACTAGTTTTCTGAATGAATTTGTTATAATACACCCATTGCAAAGGCAGTTCCCAACTGTATTTTAATCTGGTTGTTCCAGGTGACATCACTTTGGAACAAAAGCAAATAGGATAACTGTATTGACAAAGAGTAGATAAACAAGTTATTTTTTTTTTAATTAAATGTCAATGCGAAAATACATTGTATAAATATATTGTATTTTTGCGATATGGTCAATGAAGAACGAATGCCGTAGAAACCTCAGATTTTCTCGGAAACTGAATTTTGCGGTAACTTAGATTTTTCGTTCTTGACTATATCAGCTGGGATATGTATAGGTGTATGCGGTTTCTACAGAAGGTGAAAACTGCTGACGCTCTACTTTCAGTTTGGCAGCCAATCACAATCCATGATGTCCATGAACGCAACAGCAAATTATGCTTTTTAAATTAAAAACGAAAAACAACAGAAAGACGTGACGAAACAGCAGAAAGAAACAAATGTATTAAAGAAGCATTTTCGAAAGTCAATGTTTTTGCAAAAATGAACGCGAAAAGAATATCTGCATTTTCGCTCAAAACTGTAGGCTGCTATGAGTAGTGCTTGTTACTGTGTTAGGTCCCATTCACACTCGGGCACTTTGCGGCTGCGATTTGCGCTTTTCTGATTGCTGACAATCAGCAAAGTGCTGCTGCACAAGCAACCATATGGGATTACCGTCACTGCAGTGATTGCGGCACCTCCTGAAAAATGCTGCAGGCATCGTGTTTGCAATCAGCGATAATCGCAAACGCGCTGCCTGCAGCATTTTCCTAGCTATTGAGAATTGCAAAACCCAATAGTTGAAAAATGCCCGGAAAAAAGTAATGCAAAATCGATTTGCGATCGTGATTTGCGTTTAAGAGGGTGAATGGGGCTTTACTATGATTTGGTGTCTGCGCTGCCTGTGGATAGATGGGGGACATATGGTAAATGGCCTCAATTCTGGTAGGGTTATCAAACAAATTACCTCATGTGAGGTAATTTAGCTCATGAGGTAATGACCTTTAGCGATTCTGGTACGTTTTAGGCATGTTTTACCTAATGAGGTAAATTATGAGGTAATTTACCGAAAATAGCTATTCTCATGGAAATTAGGGGGCATGTTAGCACATAATTTACCGATCAGTTTAAGAACTGCCTGTACCTGGAGGTAAAGTCAATTTGTATTCATTTTGCAGTTTTTTTAGTGGAGTTCCTATTGCTGATTTAATGTTGTTCCTATTCAGGCTGTGTAATAGAAAAGAATAGTAGAAATAAAACTCCAAATATTTACTGGATCTTCCAAAGGCTATCCTAACTTATGGAAGACACTTAAAGACTACTATTGTTTATTTACTGCATGCTTACCGCTAAAATGCCTCATGTTATACCTCACTTTATGCATTTACCTCATGTTTTACCTCATGTTTGTAAATTGAGAAAAAAAGAGGAAAATGCCGCATGAGGTATTTTACCTACAAAAAAATATTTACCTCACATAGCTACCAGAATTGAGGCCATTGTATATACCTGTACAGTGGATTTGACTGGGCTAATCCCAGCACAGGCACACAACATGTGGATTTCATCTGTATCCGGTGTTAAATAGCTGACCTAGTAACCCCTGGGAGGGGCGGAGTGGCCACCTCATGTCCAGCTCCCGGCCAGCTCCTGATGGAGGAAGGGAGTGTTTAGGAAATGTGTCCCATGACACAGGCAATGTAATTACGTTAGACCTGATATAGCTCCACACATTGTACGCCTTCTGGAGCAGCAAAGTGCTCCAGGTAATAGGCTGGAAATCTCTGGTTACCCATAAGAGCCTCATTTCTTTCCGCAATTAGGGCTGCGTTTACATGGACTTTTTTTTTTTTTTTTTAAGGTTATAAGGTTGAGGGTGACTGCTGCATCCCCCACACTGCGCTCTGCATCTTTTCAGCTGCCCTTAGCCATGCCACCCCCAGCCACCTGTGCGCACGAGTCAGGCAGCTTTACATTTGTTTTAGCTGTGTGTGCGTTTAAGAAAATTTCCGCAGTCAACCGCCCTCAAAGCCACCCGTGTAAATGAGACCTTATTGTGATCTGACTAAGGCTAGACAGGGCAGTTTCTGGGCTAAATTGTTCACAGGGTGAGGGTGTAAAAATTGCTCCTCCCTGTAGGCTTGTGAACAATATTTGTGATGCAGTATTTGACAGTATGAGTTAGCCAGAAGTGGCCCTCAATATTTGGTAGCCAGATAAGATATAGCCCCCCCCCCCCCCCAGTATAGGTAGCCAGGTGCCCCCTTAGTATAAGCCCCTCCTAGTATTGGTGGACAGATGGGCTCTAAGTACAAAGTAATCAGGTATAGGGGCCCCCAGTATAGGTAGCCAAGTATAGGGGCCCCCAGTATAAGTAGCTAGGTATAGGTGCCCCCAGTATAGGTACCTAGGTATAGGTGCCCCCATTATAGGTACCTAGGTATAGGTGCCCCCATTATAGGTACCTAGGTATTGGTGCCCCCATTATAGGTATCCAGGTACAGCACAGGAGAGGCGAGCAGTGGGCACACTGTGACAGAGCTGTGGGGAGGGGCTCAACTCCTCTCTCACCTTGGGCCCCCTTCTGTGCTCCCCCACCCTTGTGGGAAAACTTGCAAGTGCCTGGATAGTGTAGTGGTGAAGGGCTCTGACTCTGATACAGGCGACCTGGGCTTGAACCTCCCTTGGAGTGAGATCGGCTGGGGGGCTGTCAGAAAACCTGACTTTCTCGTATCTTCAAATTGCCCTATTATTGATTTTTAGTGGATTGTCCCTTTATATTTCTTTATGTTACAACAAAACCATGAAAAGAACAAAAGGTGAGCAGGACCCTTTCTATCCTCCACTGATGAGATTATATAAGTGCAGCTGTAAAGTGCTGGCTGCATCCCTCTATGGACACAGACATGCATGGCAGCAAGACGTCATATTGATTTCCCAGGCATAGTATTTTACATAAAATGAATGTTTCCATCCCAGAATACTATATATAGATGGGAGAAGACGACTGTCTGGAGCCTCCTGATCATATAGACCGGCTCTCGGGCAGATTATCTTTCATGTGCAGAAAAAAAATAACAGGAAAACTGTATTTACCGAATGTCGTTTTTACATTGGCATTGCCACAAACCTTAAAATTGGCTTCTGTGAACAGGAAACCATACCTTTCGCATGCACGCAACAGTTCAAGATGGACTTATTGTTGTCCTTCCTGAACACATAAAAAAGGACAAGACTGTCTACACAGAGAAGCGGTCGCTTTACAGTCGGGAATATGTTCACTGAATATGAGCTCCATATACAGTACTGTTTTTTTTCTTCTCTTATTGAATCAATACATATCTTTATTTTAAAGGCCAGTGACAGACAATGGCCTCAATTCACTAAAATCATGCTAGAGATAATAAGGCAAGAGAAAACTTACCTCCACACGTGAGAGAGTTATCTTACCTCTTCATTCCTTAAGTTACCTCTCCTGTAGTTAATTTACCTCCTCTGTAGTTAATTTACCTTCTCTGTAGTTATTTTCACATGCAGCTAATTAACAGCCTGTCTTTAACTCTGGAGTTATTTTAAGGATTGGAGAGTTAATTTAAAGACAGAAGAGTTAACTTTAGGCTTGCCTGAGGTAAAATGTTTCCTGAATACTACATGCCTTATCACCATGGTAACAACTCTAGAAGAGTTATTAAAGACAGAAGATAAGTTTAGTGACTTGAGGCCAAGATAACTCTCTCACGTGTGGAGGTAAGTTTTCTCTTGCTTTATTATCTTTAGCATGATCTTAGTGAATTGAGGCCAATGTCATTTTTTGTTAGTTTGGGATGGAGCAACTAAAGGATAACTGAAGTGTCCCAACAAACAAGTGCTGCTGATAGACCCCTCCCTTGTTGTAGCAGGTTAGGTAAATCCCTTCTTCCATGAAAGAGGTACTTCACGAAAAGACCATGACTATTTGGCTTACAATGCATGTCCATACATTCCTACGATAACAGCTTGCCAAAAACGACCTTATGTGTGTACAGTGACTGCTGATCGATCCTGCTCGGGCATCGTTAAAGGACTTACGAGCCAAACAGTATAAAAAAGTTTAGTACCTGTGTCTATTTTGAATCTATGGAGGACGCCATCCGCGCCCTCCGTTTAATTCCGTCAGGTCGCCGCTCTGCTACTGGCCCCCTGGTCGGCTCCCGACCCCAAGGCCCGGGTCGGGCTCTCATTCCTCCAGTAACATGGCCGACGGAGCTTGCAGCAGCTGCACAGTCCACATAGACGCGAGTGCGGCTGCGCAGCTCTAGGGCCTCCCCCCGATCCACGCACAGGAGACAACCTGTATCGTGGACATGGCGGGAGGAGGCCTAGAGCTGCGCAGCCGCACTTGCGTCTATGCAGACTGGCAAGCCTCATCAGCCAGGTTACTGGAGGAATGAGCCCGACCCGGGCGGTGGGGTCGGGAGCTGACCAGGGGGCCAGTAGCAGAGCGGGGACCCGGTGGTATTTAAACGGAGGGTGCGGATGGCGTCCTCTGTAGATTAAAAATAGACACAAGTACAAAACTTTTTTTTTATACTGTTCGACCCGTTAGTCCTTTAGGGTACTTACACACCAGGACGTTGCGTTTAGGGGACGTTATAGGGCACATAACGCAACGCCTGGTGGTGTTGGAGCAGGACGCTACCAAGAGCCACGTTACAAGCAGCTCTTGGTGCGCCTGCTCTGTCGGAGGCGCTGCGGAGACCACGTGAGCGGAGCTCTCTGCATCACTTGGTCCCGCCAGCCAATCAGCGGCCGCTCCAAAGAGTAAACACTGCAAGTGCAGTGAATGCCAAGTAGCCATGTGCCTGGCTACATAGCGGCCTCTCCCCGCCTCCTCTCCGCCACTAAAATAAAAAAAATTCACCCATACTGAGCATGTGCAAACAGTCTAATGCGGCTTAGCCGCGTATAAAGTACTGCATGCAGTACGTTGTCTTGACGTGAAGCGTTACTGTGTAACGCAACGTGGGCACTGTGAACAGCCCATTAATTTTTCATTGCTGTGCGGTGGGGATGCGTTACAGGCTGCTCTAACGTGCGCCTGTAACGTCCCACTGTGAAAGCAGCCTTAAGGATCTGTCCAGTGAGATTGCTATCGACCCCCGACGCCTGAGCTTCAGAATGATATTTTAACCCCCCCCCCCCCCAACCGATTGAAGCTGCTCAGTCATCCACCGGTAGTCGGCCCTCTGCCCCCCTCCCCCACCCCCCCTTTCCATAGCAACAGGACGCATTGCTAGCAAGAAAGGCTAGGAATGTGTTTGTACAGCACCCTGAATAGATGCCAGAGGGATCGCTTTCCAATCCACAACGGGCAACAATTTGCGCATGTGTGTACTTAGCAGTAGTTCCTATGGTCCACTCTCAAGCTATGTGCTAAATGCTGGTCTAAATGAAAGGTCACTATTTATACTGTCTTGTACAACATGTATAGCATCACCTAACATTTTTAAACTGGGGGGGGGTCAACGGATGGAGGTTCGTTACTTTTGTTGATCGCTGCGATATCGAATGTCGTTACCGCTGCACATCCCATTGAGCAGTTTGGACTGAAATCTTCTCAGCATGTCCAAGTTACGCATTTGACCGGTTTTGGGCCGAAGTCACTTGAATCATTGATTGGGCAGACATGTTGCGGCCCAAACTTTCATCCAATTCAATAAAATTATCGAAACGGATAGTTGATTGGGACGCAAAATCAATAGATGTATGACCATCTTTATAGGTGATTCTAGATGCGTATTCCTTTGACCTGTTTTATTGAGAAGCAAGCAGTTCTAGTACAAGCAGAAATCTGGGTCAGACGGTAGGAGAGAGGTGACACCTACAACAGGAGAGCAATAAAAATGTATTTCCAATGAAAACTTCAACAAAAAGATTCTAATACAGTACTGTATTTCAGCCAGGTCACAAAAATCTTCAAAGTCTTCAAAGGCAACTTTTGGTGAACCCTTTCCCTTTTGAGAGAAGTCTGTTTTGTGTTTTTGTTGTGTTCTCATTGGAGTGGCTAAACACTGGTTAAAAAGTGACTGGCCTTCAAAAAATCATTAACCATGTAATGGCTGTAAAGAATTGCACCTCTGTCTGAGGGCCATCACCACTCTCTCCTGGTGTGAAGATAACATGAACCCTTTTGAAGTAGATCTTATCAATCATGAGGTGTGCCCAGCCAGCCATGCATGGAGCTACTGCTGCCTCTGTAGAAGGAGATGGCCACTTTTCAGGCCTATTGTTCCTGCACTTCACACAACAATTACAACAGCCTAATTAGTCAGTCAGATGAACAAGGTGATAATTATGCTTTCAGTGAGAGGGAAAGCAAAGTGCTTACAGGCGACGCTTCCATTATTAAGACACCAGCATTGTTTTTCTGCCTCCATTCTTGAGGCCAGGTTTATTGCCACTAAATAACTTTCCATTATGGAATAGTTTTATCTTGCAGTTTACATTTGCTTGACTAGTCGCTCCAGAAGTTATCCAGCAGCAGTGCATGTCGAGATGATGTTTGGCTGATGTGAGGTAGCACAATTATTCAGGAAAACATCAGGTGACATGTGTGCCCACCCTGCCATTTAGCGTCTGCCATTAAGCCTGCATTAGGCTTTGTATACATTCACTCTGGGTGTCACTATGCTACTGTTTTACAGTCCTAGTACTGGTAATTGGTTCAGTTCTCTCTCAAATTGCAACCTCAAGGAGGGCCTCCAGAAAAACATTTGTGTTGCTCCAGTTTGGGCAGACACTGTAACCCATGTGCAGGTTAGTACTGCCCAGTAGGTGGGAAATGCAGACTGTCCGGATCTGCGGAAATTTCGTTTTCCGCCAATGCCGATTACCAACTTTGCAGATTTCCGGTTTCCGAGGGGTGGGGGGTCATTTTTTTTTGCATTCTCTGATTGTCCAAATACTTCCAAGTTATGTAATTGGGATAAAAAATTACACAGTTGTGGTAATGCAGTATTTTAACAAAAATCTGATTTCGGTTTTCCGAGTTCCAGAAATGCAGAATGTGAATGAGCGCCACTATTAATACCTTCGCCAAAGCCTCAAGTAAACTTTTTCACATTGGCTATCATTCATAAAAGTGTCGTCGGTAACAAAAATCCATGCGGGAAAATACCGCTTTCGGTATTTTAGACTTCTGGGTGGTCATTCATAAAAATGTTGCCAGTTGCGATACAAGTGCGGTGATTTGCCGGAAAAAGGCTGTCGGTAGGCTTGCGGAAACAGAGAAGCTGCCTGAGTCCCTCCGTGCGCTGCTCTCTCTGCTGCTGCTTGGGAGGTCTGTCTCCATTAACTTAAATGTATTCCGCATGCTTATCGCTACTTCCAAGGGAGCGGTATTCCCCATCTGCATACCACTTGCTCTAATGTTTATGAATTGACATTTTGTTCATTTTTTTTAAGATAATCACCGCACAAGGTGGTAATTTATCGCTCTGCTTGGGAATGTCAGCTTTTCATGCGGAAACAGCCTTTATGAATACACATTTTGCTAAGTGGTCAGTAAAGTAACCTGTTTTCAGCAGTTTTCATGCGGGAATGCTTTATGAATGATAGCCATTGTCTTTATGGGGGGTTGTGTGTAGAATTCTGAGGAAAAAAATAATTCGATCCATTTTGGAACATGGCTGTAACATAACAAAATGGGGAAAAAGTGATGTGCTGTGAACAGTGGCGTAACAATAGCTGCTGCAGCTCCTGCATCCGTGGGGGGCGGAACACCTCTGGGGTTCGCTCAGGGCCGTTTTGGGGGGCAGAAGGGGTCGCAGCCCCCCAAGACGGCCCCGGGGGGGGGGGGGGAGGAGGGGCATCCAAATGTTTGCAGGGGGGCCCAGTGATTTCAAGTCGTGCCCCCGGCTGTAAATACTTTCCGGATGCACTGTATGTAGTAGCACATGGCCTTCGTTTCACTTCTTAAATCCATGACTGGGATTTTTTGCCTTTCGCAGATTACCATTAGGCCTGGAACCCACTGCAAACCGCAAACGCTAAACGCAACCGCTAGCGTTTTGCCTGAGCGGTTTGCAAGCTGATTCATGCGAGTTTTCGGTCGCGTTTTGCAACAGTGTATTTTTTTCCCCAGCGGGTGCCTAGCGTTTTGCGTTTTGCGTTTTTATCCTGATTGGTCCTGTGAATTATTTTTCATTTTGTTACAGTGTGCTGAACCGCAAAACGCTAGCAGAACCGCTCAGTTTAGGTTTTGCTGAGCGTTTCTGCTAGCGTTTCAATACTTTACATTGAAGCGCTAATGCTCCCAAAATGCTGCATGTCCTGCGTTTGCGTTTCTGGGAAACGCAAACGCTCCTGTGGAAGTTGCCCCATCCATTAACATCAGCTGAGCGTTTTGGCAAAACGCTAGCGTATCGCAGCGCTGCCAAAACGCTGCCAAAAGCGCTCCTGTGGGTTCCAGCCCTTACCGTGTTAATAGTAAATCAGGCTCTCTGTGTGTTTAGTTCTGGTTCACCATGTGCTTGCTAGGTAATCTCTACCTCTGTGTCATTAGTGAAGGTTTTTTTAATCTGCAGGGGATCTCCTGTGCAGGCCAGGCCGAGGTAAGGTGATGTACAGGAAGGCCTGGAAGGAAAGAGGAAGTGGCCGGTGTAGTCATTCTGGTGTTCTATCTGATGAAGCAGCGCTCAGGCTGCTGTGTGTGAGGTACTCGTTTAAAGGAGAACTGTAGTGAGAGGGAGATAGAGGCTGCTATATTGATTTCCTTTTAAGCAATACCAGTTGCCTGGCTATCCTGCTGATCCCCCTGCCTCTAATACTTTTTGCCCTAGACCCTGAAGAAGCATGCAGCAGATCAGGTGTTTCTGACATTTTTGTCAGATCTGACAAGATTAGCTGCATGCTTGTTTTTGGTGTGATTCTGCAGGCAGATAGCTCAGCAGGGCTGCCACGTAACTGGTATTGCTTAAAAGGAAATCAATATGGCAGCCTCCATGTACCTCTCACTACAGTTCTCCTTTTAAGGAAGGTGTGTTACGTTCTTGTTGGCCTAGCGGCCGCACCTTTCAGACTTCACTGGTTTCCAGTAAAGCAGAACCATGTTAATAACTGTTTAGCAGGTTGTAAAAGTCAGCCGTCATTCATTAAGCAGAGGTGGCATCCTGCCCTCTCCCTCCAGAAGGCAATCAGGCTTCACAAAGATGCTTCTTACCCAGTCATGTGAAACGTCTGTGCTGCAGGAGGGTACAGTATAGCCTCACATACATGCTACCATTAATGCACAATCTAAACCCTATATTGTTAAAAATAGCTGATTTCAATTTGTGTTGTTTTAATGTGGTCCTGAACTCTTGCACATGACAGAAGGAAAACATAGAGAAATGCACCCTGTATGTATTTAGAGAGTTTAGCCTGTCTAATCCCCCTTAACATGTGACTAATTACCAGTGTAATTTGATCTCTCAGCTGTATCAGCACAGACATTTGGCAGTCCTCAGCAGAGCAGCTAATTTGTAAACACAGGAGGTTAACTCTAGGTCTGCTTCTTTGTAAGCAGGAAGTAGACACGCTGCAGATTTATTGCAAGATTTGTGTCAACTGTTAAGGCCCATACACACGTCGGATTTCCGCGAACGACGGGTCGTTTGAACGTCCCGTCGTTCGCCCGCTAAATCGGGCGTGTGTACAGACTATCGTTCGTTTGATAAGAGTGAGTTTGAGCGATCTGCCGGGCGGATCGCTCAAACTCACTCTTATCAAACGAACGATAGTCTGTGCACACGCCCAATTTAGCGGGCGAACGACGGGACGTTCAAACGACCCGTTGTTCGCGGAAATCCGACGTGTGTATGGGCCTTAACAGACATGATCAGATAGCGATTGATTTTTAAAGGTACCCCTATATTGGCAGATGAGACAGCAGATTCAGTCACCAGATAGACCCCTCTCTGATTGAATCTGAACAGAGAGGGGTCTATCACTGCCACACGTTTTACAGGTATAATGCGAGAGTGGATAACCTTTAGGCTGGTTTTACACCTGTAGGATCAATAAAGGGAGGACTCTAGATAATCCAGAGTCTTCTCCCATCCTCCTCCACCGTTCCAGCGCTGCATCCCCCGAAACATTGCATGTGTAATAGCACAGACCCGATCTGGCTCTGCTTTTCCCACCAAAGCTTGAACGGGTCCATGCTATGCTGCAGTGCAGCTGCGGGCCCGCTAGTTTCGGGGGTCACATCGCTGGAACGGCCTGGCGGGGAGGACAAGGGAAAGCTCTGGAGGATCCAGAAACGCACAGGTTTACTCTAACCAAGGTGCTGGTCTTATTCCTACACCGCAGTGCAGCCTCAGTACAGCTGGTTCCCCTCCACCCCTGCAGTGTACAGAATAGGCTCTGCCCCATGTGAGTTCAATCTATCAACATGCAGGAGGCATCCAAACATCATGCGACTATCATTTACAGCCGTATTGAATGGATTTGAAATGAATCCAAGTGGGTTTGGTAATCGCTACGATAAAGTGTCCTCAGTGAGAATGAAACCCAGGAGTACTGTGGGCCAGGAGTACCAAGAGCTGAAGATACACACCCTGTATTATCGATACTGTGGATTTATACAGGGCTGATTTATTCTGCAGTGCTTAACAGAGTTCATAGTGATGTCACTAATTGTCCTTAAAGGAGCTCGAAATCTAATCCTACCACAGTCATGAGAAAGGGAGGACCACTAGATACCAGGGAACTGTATAGGTGAGGGAGGGGGGAGGCCACTAGACACCAAGTTATATTATAAGGTGGGGGCGGAGCACTTCAGGAAACTGTATAGGGGAGGAGAGCCACTAGACACCAGGTTACTGTGTGTGGGAGGGAGGTGGCCACTAGACATCGAGGTTGGCCCCCAATTTGGTCCCGGGTCCACTGTGCATTTGAGTTTGATACTCCTGCTCTAGACAATAAATAATGTGTATCCATAGCTTTAGCCACCATAATCTGCTGGCAGTGCTATGTTCTTTTCTGTGGTATTTTCCCCCAATCATTCCTTATGTGATCATAGCAGTGACTGTCTACCTGAATCGTTCCGATGTGATGTTATCCTGTGCAGAAATTCAAGCATTGCCACACAAACTACATCAGACAAATGGATTCATACTGCTCTGTAGCTCAGCCGAGGCCTAACGCCATTATTTTACAGAGTAATAGATTTACAGCGTCTGTTTCTCGGTCTTCTGAGACGTGGAGAATACGGCGAGCAGTTGTGGACCACTTTTATCCTTATTTGACTCCCGTCTAGTTTACACCATGATGGGGGGAGAGTAGTTTTGACAATAGCAATTATAAATGATTAAGCTGATCAGGGCCGGTAACTGGGTAAATGACACAGATAACACAACATGCTCATTAGGAGCTTTTAATGAGCCATGATCGTCCTGACTGAGGAGCAGAGCAGACATTTCAAAATTAATAACAGGAAGTCCAGAAAAGAAGCTCTATCACCATGGCAACAAAGATGTATGTTACCCAGAGCAACCACTGTGCCGCCAATCGGGTGCCGTTTTCTTTCTTTTTTTTTCCCCCTCATCTGCAAAAGATAAACCTTGCCTTATTGTATAATAATGTCCATAAATACTTGTCTATCAGATTTCTCCTATAGTAATCAATGCAAATCATGTACATAATATTTATTATTACTACAGTATTTATAAATATGGCTTTTGCACATTCTCCTCAGAGCTTTACATAGAAAATTGAACTATGGTAATAATAATTACTCTCTATCAAATATCATAATCTAATGTCCCTGCTACAAAAGGCCAATTCGTCAGTTAAAGGGACCACTCCAGTGAAAAAAGAAAGCAGTTAAAATATGGCAGAACCGACAGGTTTTGGGCCAGTCCATCTCCTCATGGGGGACTCTTATGGTTTTTTTTGTTTTCAAAAGCATCTCTTGAACAGCAGTTACTAAGCCTAACTGCCAAAATACTGTGCAAGTGAGTAGGTAGACTGGCTGCGTTCGAGAGAGAACGGCGCTGGAGACTTGGGCACAGGATACAGCCGGTATATGGCTGATCCTGCTGCTGCATAAGTTCCCGGCCGCGGTAAATACTATTCCCCCTCCAGGCCACCATGGATAGTGGGGGAATGAAGTAATTTGGCTTCCAGCAATTGCTTTATTGTTTTAAAAGCAACTTCCGCTACGTCTTCTGACGGCGCTGAAGTTACTCCCTGTGCCTGCTATAGCCGTAGTTCCTATTACGGCCCATGGTGGCGCTGGCTGCACCCAAGTCTCCTGCGCTGCTGCGCCGAAGTCTCCAGCGCTGGATTCGCCGTGTTCGGACTGGCTGGCATCTTACTATTTTGGCATTAACCACTTAAGGACCACGTGATTTTCTTCTGATCGGTGCTGCGTGGACTCTCCAGCTCGCAGCACCGATCAGGATTACACCAGGGCGATCAGACTTCCCCCCTTTTTTCCCCACTAGGGGGATGTCCTGCTGGGGGGGGCCTGATCGCCGCCGGCTGCCCGCACTTTCCGGGGGGGGGCTCTTCAAAGCCCCCCTCCGCAGCGCTTTCCGCCCTCCCCGGCTTTCCCTCCCTCTCCCTTACCCTGTGAGCGGCGCAGGACGTAGTTCCGTCCTGCGCCGGATAGGATAGGCTCCTGCCTATCAGATGCCGGCGATCCCCAGCCAATCAGAGGCCGGGGATCGCCGATCTACGTCACGGCGCTGCTGCGCAGCAGCGCCGTGTGAAGTAAACAGCGGGGATTTCTTCCCCGGATGTTTACATTATGCGTGCGAGCTGCGATCGGTGGCTCGCACACTGTTCACGGAGACAGTCTCCGTGGACTAGCATGGAAAATCCATGCTATACCACTAACGACCCGCCGACGCCTATGGGCGTTAGGCGGTCGTTAAGTGGTTAAAGGGACACTGTATGTGGGGGGGGGGGGGTCAGGGGAAAAGGAGTTGAAATTTCCCGGGGGCTTCTAATGGTCCCCCGCAGGCATCCTGAGCCCGCGCAGCCACTCACCAATACTCCGGCCCCGCCTCCGGTTCACTTCTGGAATTTCTGACTTTAAAGTCTGAAAACCACTGTGCCTGCGTTGCCGTGTCCTCACTCCCACTGATGGCACCAGGAGCATACTGCGCAGGCCCAGTATGCGCCGTGTGCTCCTGGTGACATCAGGGGAAGCGAGGACACGGCAACGCAGGCGCAGTGGTTCTCAGACTTTAAAGTCTGAAATTCCAGAAGTGAACCGGAGGCGGGGCCGGAGCATCGGTGAGCGGCTGCGCGGGCACAGGATGCCTGCGGGGGACCATTAGAATCCCCGGGTAACTTCAACTCATTTTCCCCCGACTCCCCTACAGTATCCCTTTAAGACTTAGCAACTGCTGTTCAGGAAATGCATTTGGAGGGGTAAAAAAAGAAATCTCTGAGAATCCCCATGAGGAGATGAACTTGTCCAAAACCTGTTAGTTCTGTCAGATTTTAACTGCTTACTTTTTTAGCTGTAGTCCTTTAAAGAGGAAATGTAGTCAAATTAACATAACAAATACAATTGCTTATTCTTTTCCAATATTCATTTATAAATTATATAGTCATTGTTTGCCCACTGTAAAATCTTTCCTGTTCCTGATTTACATTCTGAAATTTATTACAGGTGACATCATCTTAAAGGACATTCGAGGTGAAAATAAACTAATGAGTTAAACAATTCTATATATCTATCTTCTTCTAAAAATGACTTTTTTGGTTATCCTGCAGTTTTATTTTAAATTTAAATCACTTTTTTAAGTTTATACTGTTTCATGGTTTTTTCTCAATGGCACATTCATTGAAGTATGCCAGAGCTAAAATCTATGAACTATTGATCATTTTTATCTCTTTACTGCTATAAAAAGCCATTCAGTATCAGGGAAATGTTTGATGGCTGTAATTCCTTATCAGTGAGGGTTACGCTATAGTCCGACCCAGACAGAAACTGTCACTTGCATACCAGATTTTTAACTCTTTCAGGCAGAGAAAGAAAAAAAGGAACACAGCCTAGGTATTTGTGTGCTTGGCACTGTACAAACCCATGTCTATCTCATCATGTCACATGTCACCTCAGATGTCCTTTAAGTACTGGCAGATGTTCTCTGCGGAATATTTGTTTACTGAAAGCTATAAAGCCAGTAGAAAAGATCTCTGGTCTCCCATAATGTCTCAGTAAGAGGGTGGGGCTACATACAGTACTAATCTATATATCAATATATAGATATAGGAAGTGTTTCTGATGCCAACGTAAAAGTGGGTATCCTGAATAATTTACTGCATTCTGCTATACGTCATTAGGGTTCCTCTTTAACCTGCCAGTATATTTTTATGCATGTGGGGGGGAGACCGTGGTGTATGGATGGAATCCACACAGACATGGAGCAAATACAAACTCCATGCAGATAGTGTCCCAGCTGGGGATCAAGCTAAGGACTCTGCTGCCAAATACGCAGGTCAGCCATAACATTTAAACCATCTGCCTGATATTGTGTCAAGACTACTCTAACCCATCCAGGCCTGGCCTCCACTAGACCTCTGAAGGTGTCCTGTGGTATTTGGCACCAAGACGTTTACAGAAGATCCTTTAAGCAGGGTGAGGTCTCCATGGATTTGATTTCCAGTCTTATCCTTCAGATGTTCAATTAGACTGAAATGTGGGCAATTTGGAGGCCAAAGAACACGTGACTTATCAGACAGGCTATTTTCTTCTGTTGCTCTTTTAAGGCACTTTCAGCAGGGAGAGGGGTCAGTCAGAAAACTGAAGCATAAGTAGAACCGTTGCTCAGAGCGACCAATCAGAAATCTTGTTGAAGATATTAGCTGAAACCTGATTGTTTGCTTTGAGCAACTGTTTCTATTTTCATTGCCCCAGCATGGATCCACTGGGCAGCACGGTGGCGTAGTGGAAATCACTCTTGCTGGTTCCCTGGGTTCTAATCCCAGTCTGGGCACTATCTGCACTGAGTTTGTATGGTCTGCATGGGTTTCCTAAAGGCACTCAGTTTCCTCTCATACCCCAAAAACATAGATAAGTAAATTGGCTTCCCCCTAAAATTGGCCCTAGACTACGATGGACTTATGAATCTTGTAGGGATTGGATTATGAGCCCCTCTGAGGGACAGTTAGTGACAAGACAATAAATACTCTCTGTACAGCTGAATACTCAAAACCCAACAGGGATTTTACCGGTTATCAGGAAAATCGCTTCGTGGTTACAGACCTGTAAGCATTGTGGAAGATGTAGGAAGGAATACTAAATAATAATATGTACCCCACTGAATCCACCAACAAAATGGCCGCCTGCTTGCCTACATAGGCCCACTATACAGTTAAGAAGTGGCTGTGCGGTTCTTTTTGGCCTCTCCCTTCCTCGCTGAGGAAAAGCTTTTCTTTTTCTGTCCCAGACACGATGTTCAGTATTCCTCTCCAGCCCGGACAGCTGGCTGCAAGCATTTTGGCTGTTTGTCTCCTGCCAACAGGTGCTCACGTTGAGCAATCTATATATTCCCACAGTACAGCTGACCATTTGCCTGGCTCCAGATGGGAGGCCCTTCCTCCAGAGTGACAGAACTCTGCAAGAACTTCACCACAGAACAATGAGCAGCCTGCACTTCCCTCTCCCAGTGCTGGAAACAGGGATGTGCTTTCACAGCAGGATTGCAGGGGTTTCCGCCAAGAAATAATCTGTATGTGATCTTTGTAAAAGGCACTCTACTAATCACACTGCCTGCCACGTGACAGTATCAGCAGCAAACGCTGGATCTGCTCACAGGAAAGGCCTGGCTACGCAGCTGAGCATATTGGGAAATATCCCTTAACCTCCTGAGCGATAATCCCGAGCTGAGCTCGGGGTATATCGCGCAGGAGGATTTCTCAGGCCCCGGTGGGCCGATTTGCATAATTTTTTTTTGTTACACGCAGCTAGCACTCGCTGCCACCGATCCGCCGTGCCGCGCAGCCCCCCCCCCAGACCCCTTGCACAGTCTGGCCAATCAGTGCCAGGCAGCGCTGAGGGGTGGATCGTGACTCCCTCTGATGTCACGACGTCGGTGACGTCATCCCGCCCCGTCGCCATGGCAACCGGGGAAGCCCAGCAGGAAATCCTGTTCTGAACGGGATTTACTGCTTACTCTGATCGCGATCGGAGTGGGTGGGGGGATGCCGCTGCGCAGCGGCTATCATGTAGCGAGCCCAGGGCTCGCTACATGATTTAAAAAAGAATTTTTTTTAAAAAAAAAGTGCTGCACCCCCTCTTGGGCGATGCAATTGTATCGCCCAGAGGGTTAAAGGGAACCTAAACTGAGAGGGATATGGAAGTTTCCTTTTAAACAATACCAGTTGCCTGGTTGTCCTGCTGATCTATTTGGCTGCAATTGTGGCAGCATCACACACCTGAAACAAGCATGCAGCTAATCCAGTCTGACTTCAGTCAGAGCACCTGATCTGCATGCTTGTTGAGGGGCTGGGGCTGAAAGTATTAGAGACACAGGATCAGCAGGGAGAGTCAGGCAACTGGTATTATTTTAAAAGGAAAAATCCATATCCTTCTCAGTTTTAGGTTCCCTTTAAAGCAGCATGGTCAGCCATACTATCCCAGGAAAAAAAAGTAGATAAATACTTGTTATACTTACATAACATGGAAGTGTCCACATTTGGATTTCAGTGAGTTTTATATATAAATAAAGGGAACATTTTTCCAGGCATTTTCCATCTTTACTGCCTTTGAAGTCAATCCTGATGTAATTTCCTCCCTACAACTGCAGCATCTTATTGCTTGGATGCTTGATGGTGCACCATAGAAGTCATTTGAAGGACAACTGAAGAGAGAAGTATATGGAGGTTGCCATGTTTATTTCCTTTTAAGCAATACCAGTTGCCTGGCTATCCTGCGGACCCTCTGCCTCTAATACTTTCAGCCATAGACCCTGAACAAGCATGCAGCAGATCAGCTGTTTCTGACATTATTGTCAGATCTGACAGATTAGCTGCATGCTTGTTTCTGGTGTTATTTAGACACTTCTGCAGCCAAACAAAATAGCAGGGCTGCCTGGCAACTGGTATTTTTTAAAGGAAATAAACATGGCAGCCTCCATAGTCTTCTCACTTTAGTTGCCCTTTAAAGCAACAGGGACAGTCATACTATCCCAGTATAAGTAGATATATACTGGCTCTGAAGCAGTACTGAAGGCCTTCCCCCCCCCCATTACCATTTGCAGTTTGGCTAGTCGTGTGATTGTTTTTAGATGCGCAGCATGGCAGAAAATTCCCTTCACAGTAGAGTTTACTGTCTGGTTTGTATTTAGTTTTACAAGTTTATAAGCTGTTTGTATGTTTTTGGAATTCTATCTTAAAACTTTGGTTTTACAAATGAATGTGTGATGCAAGTTTGTTGCATAGTGTCATGGATTGCTGAATTGTGAATCATGGCAGTAGCTGTGTGCTTGGAGGCAGCCCTCTAATACATCGGTATTCTTGTTCATTTATTTGGCTGAAAGAGATGGGGTTGTGAGTCGTTTCTGAATGACTCATTACTCCGCATGATCTCTCACCGAGATATAAATTGGCACTGATAGATTAGTATCAGGCTAAAGACACATTAAAACCTACAGCGAATGCGAATGTATGCAGTTTAGCCACTTGCACAGTCATTGACAAAGGTGACCAAATTTCCTCTCTGCTTTTATAGATAAGCCACTGCATGATAACCTTTATGGGGGGAAAAAAACTTCATTACAAATAATGGAAATCCTAAAAAAAAACTTCCTGCACATTCCTGGGAGCACAGAAAGGATTATTTTGATAGGAAGAAACAAATAGAATATTTCTGCTAGTTTTCATCTTTACTGTTTGTGTGCGATGCCAAAAGTGACATCACTTCCTTTTCTTCTGTTTAGTGTTAATTTTCCCTCCCTACTGCAACAGCTTACTGTCCCTCCCACAGCATACATCAACTAGACATCAGGCTTTACATCACTGTGTAAACGCTTTAAAGGAATGATTCGATTACCTTCTGGTCATAGTGTCCTTATCTTATCTGTAACAGGATGCTTTCTGTTATTTGCATGCTTAGATAAGCTTGATACTGTAGCTAAGAAAAACAACTTACCACAATCCAGCTGGCATTGCAGAGTTGCAGAGCACCAATGGGGACTACAAGGCAGAGGCATAACCACTATGGAAACAGCCCTTGTCGGGTGACTAGGGCAAATGGGAGCCCCAAAAATCTTACCCTCCTTCTGTTCCAATTAAAGGCTTCCTTCCAGAGTAGGTATTGTGGCCACACTTGTTATGGGTGGTGGAGATCTGGTGGTCATACCATTATGGGCAAGGGTGGGTGGGGGGATCATAATTGTTACATTAGTCTTAGCATATGGGGTCCTAGCTGTGGGTCACACCACAGGACAAGGGGAGGTGTTGTGAACAATGGGGTGTCCCAGGTCCCATCAAAGCTTTATGGAGGACTCTGGGATTTGTAGTAAAGCTCTTGCTACAAGGAGCAGTAACCATAGCTCCCAATTGTCCCTCTTTTGGAGAGCCAGTCCTTCTTTGGGAACCAAATCCTCTTGTCCCTCTTTCTTCCTCATTTGTCATTCTTTCAGGACTGATGTACAGATCTATGTAAATATATGTATTTTTCTTACTAAAAATGTGTTTAATTGACTCTAAACTTTATTCCCATCCTTTAAATTGATACATTTCTTATTTTCAAATGTTGCTAGAAAGGGCCAGTGTGGTTTGAATGAGAAAACTTCTGAAATCTTTATTGTATGCATGACTAGGGGCGTGGCAGGGGCATGTCTGGAGGTGTGGCAGGGGCATGGCTTAAATGTCCCTCCTTCTTGTCTCAAAAAGTTGGGAGGTATGATGTAACTAATGCAGTCTAATGCTGGTTTGAGGTGATTAGATGGTTCGATAGATAATTTTTGACATGTCCAATCTCCCTTTCGATCCATTCGCTGCTCGATTTCTGATAGAAGTAAATGGAAAAGATAAGAAAAACGAGCGGAAGATAAGAGAATTGGCTGCAAAACGATTTGAGAGGAGAATCGAGCGCCAGAAACGAACCGTGTATTCCCAACATTACACAATTGCACTGTTTTTGTCTTTTGCAAAGTAGCGGGACTTCCCAATATTTACTTCAAGCTGCTTTTCTACCTCTGAAAGTTGTCTGCAAACAGCCATATTAGGCTAGAGGACGTGGCAAACCGTTGTTTTCTTGCTTTTTTTTTTTAAATAGAAAAAAGCGACTTTGCTTCCAGAGCTTGTTGCTAGTTCCAGAACCTTGTACAAATAAACAGTCCCGGTTCATTCTTCCTGCTTCTGGAGCTGGGCCCGAGCAGACGTACGAGAGTGTTTGGTGCACTGTCATGGTATGAGCATGTTCCACTCGCTTATCCTGGCACGCCGTTGCTTAATGGGACTTATCATCCTAGCTAGCGATTAAACACCGGGAATGATGCACTATGATTCAAGGATTACTAGCCTGGAGAAAGGCAGGAAACCAGCCCT
This sequence comes from Hyperolius riggenbachi, assembly GCF_040937935.1. Lineage (NCBI taxonomy): Eukaryota > Metazoa > Chordata > Amphibia > Anura > Hyperoliidae > Hyperolius > Hyperolius riggenbachi. Next base: position 53,177,898 of record NC_090650.1, on the reverse strand, counting down.
ATAAATAGCTGCTTCCCATTCCACTAGCCTGGACTCTGCTTAGAAGCTCTCTACAGCTCCCCCCGGCTGATGCACTGTGGAATGACAAGCCTGTCCCTGGGCGGTGACTAGAGAACAGCCTCTGCACATAAATGACATGGCTAAAGTGGATTTAGGGAAAGATTTTTTATAATGCTCCTGAATAAACATCTCACAGCGAATGTCACAAATGAAGATATTTAAAATGAAAGTGACATGGTTGAGAATGATAAACTTCTTTATGGCTCTGATTTATTAACGTAGATTGCTTCATAAAAGTGATTTTTATATTAAAGAGAACCCGAGGTGGGTTTTAAAAATCCTAATTGCACACAGAGGCTGGGTCTGCATATAATGCCCCACCTCTGTTGCTATATCGTTCTCCCCCAGACCCCAACCCCCTCCCCCCCCCCCCCCCCCCCGCGCTCTGCTGGCCCCCATAAAGCAAATCGCCATGCTAGCGACATGCAGCGTGTCGATACCCGGCTGTTTACATTGCCCCTGTCACTCTCCTCCATTCCCCCGCCTCCTCTATGTTGCCGCTCCCCGCCTGCGTCCCTTCCCTCCAATCAGCGGGAGGGAAGGGACGCAGGCGGGGAGCGGCGATATGGAGGAGGCGGGGTAGCGGCAGAGAGTGACAGGGGCAATGTAAACAGCCGGCTATCGATACGCTGCATGTCGCTAGCATGGTGATTTGCCTTATGGTGCCCAGCAGAGTGAGGGGGGGTTGGGGTCTGGGGGAGAACGATATAGCAACAGAGTCTGGGCATTATATGCAGACCCAGCCTCTGTGTGCAATTAGGATTTTTAAAACCCACCTCGGGTTCTCTTTAAAGTGACTCAGAGCAAAGAATTAGATAATTTCTGCAGTCTAGTAAATAAATGGAACATGTGCGATACTTGGGGCAAGAGAAATAACATTAATGTTGCGCTTTTTTCCTGGCGGACTCAAAGCGTTGAGCTGTAGCCACTAGGATGCACTCTATAGGCAGTGTTAGGGAGTCTTGCCCAAGGTCTCCTTACTGCATATAATGCCCAGCCTCTGTTGCTATAAGACAAGACAAATAACATTTATATTGCGCTTTTCTCCTTGCGGACTCAAAGCGCCAGAGCAGCAGCCACTAGGGCGTGCTCTATTGGCTGTAGCAGTGTAAGGGAGACTTGCCAAAGGTCTCCTACTGAATCAGTGCTGGCTTACTGAACAGGCAGAGCCGAGATTCGAACCCTGGTCTCCTGTGTCAGAGACAGAGCCCTTAACCATTACACCATCAACCAACTGCTATACTGTTTTCCCCCCAAGGATTGTAGGGTCTGATCAGGTGGAAACATTGTGGCAAGGCTGCTCCGCTTAGTAGGGAATTATTACAGTTTTCCTGTTTTAAACAGTAGCAGCGGTTTTATTGTGGTCTGTGAAAGGGCCATTGTGTATTGGTGTTTCACCTTGTGAACAGCTAAGTATGGATGTGCAGGAAGCTGTTGTCACACACCTGCTAATTCAGTAACAACCTTCTCGACATCCTGATAAGACAAGCTTGAAGGATCACTTGCTGTTTAGTTTCGTAGACCTGAGCTGTATACAGAAAAATTAGAATTAGCCGTATTAGCGGTAGCCTTGCTTGGCTCTGTGCTGGCTGCTTTGCTAAATGGTCCCTTGCTGAGCAATCACATCATAAGGTCTCAACAATTCTGGCTCCACCTTCTCCCCCATGGCTAATGTCCACCTTAAAGTGGACCTGAACTCTTGCACAGCACAGAAGGAAAACACAGAGAAATGCACCCTGTATGTATTTAGAGTGTTTAGCCTGTCTATTTCCACCTCATCCGTGACTAATCACAAGTGTAATTTAATCTCTCAGACGGGTCAGCTCAGGAATCTCAGCAGTCCTCGGCAGAGGTGCTAATTTGTAAACACAGGATGTTAACCCTTTGTCTGCTTCCATGAAAGCAGGAACTGCAGATTTATTGCAGGATTTGTATCGGCTGTAACAAAGAAATATTTTTTAAAGGTTATTATGCTGTTGCTTATCTTTTAGAGGATAGCGAAAGTTCTGAGTTAAGGACCACTTTAATTGTTAAATTAAATTGCGTTTCTGCACTGTGCATTTTTATTTTTTTGAGCGTTTTCGGTATGTTTTTGTATGCATTTGCTATTGCATTTTTAATGCTGTTTTGTGCAATTTCACATTTTATAAATGTACCTATTCAATGGAATGAAATACAGTAACATATTTTTAAAAAAACACGTAAAAACGCATTATTCTGCCTCTCCATTGAGATACATTATGTACATTTTACATGCGTTTTGAAAATAATGCAGCAAGTTGTACAAAAGCACATATATGCGTTTTTACATGCCGCCCATAGACTTTCATTAGCGGCCACAACGCTAGCATTTCTGCTTAGTGTGTTCCTAGCCTCAAGCTATGTGACTTTAAAAGGAACCTGAAGTAAGGGGCATATGGAGGCTGCCATATTTAAACAATACCAGTTGCCTGGCAGCCCTTATCATCATTCCAACATTCAGGGCTGTGGAGTCGAGGAGTTGGAGTCGGAGCGATTTCGGGTACCTGGAGTCGGAGTCTGTGGTTTCAAAAAACTGAGGAGACGGATGATTTGTGTACTGACTCCACAGCTCTGGCGACATCAGTAGTGTTTGAATCAAATACCTTAAATAAGCATGCAGTAAATCCAGTCAAATTTTTTTTTGTCAGAATCCTCTGATCTGCATGCTTGTTCAGGGTCTATGACTAATAGTATTAGAGGCAGAGGATCAGCAATACAGCCAGGCAATCTGCATTGTTTGAAATTAAAAAAAATGTGTCAAACTACGGGTTCCTTTTAAGTTGGAGAAGTTGCAGTTTAGGTGGTTCGCACAGGGAATCTAGCTGCAAACCGCTTTAACGGTATATGATTATTTCTTCCTGTGATACAATGAAAGCAGCCATATTCTGCTTGTCACCATTACACACAGACAAGCTGCTCTGCATCTCCAGCCCTCAGCCTGTGAAAATTCCACTCCTCTGTCCTCCCCTCTCTGCCACCTTGCCTCTGAAATATTGTGCATGCTACAGCAAAAGCCTCCTCCTCCCCAGGCTGAGCTCCCATGAGCACTTTCAGCATGGGACTCAGAATGCCTAGGCACTGGAGGAGCTGGGAACCAGGACACATTCATTTGCATGCAATTAGGTGATAAATGAAATTTAAAAAAAAAGCATTTGGTGGGAAGAATGCCCAATAAACTATATGTAAGGGGCAGAAAAATGAAGGCTACAAAAGTTTCTCAGAAGGAAAAAATGTGATGTTTGGATACTCTGCTGACTAATGCATGTGACAGTTTATTTAGAACTGGGCCCGTAGTAGCACTATAAGCACAGGACTCTCTCCAGGTAGGGATTGGTTGCAGTGACATTGAATCTCGTTGGGTTCCTTTCTTCTGCTCGGCAGGTCATATAGATATTTATATTCTGACATGTGCAGGCTAAAGAGACTACTAATGCATACATCTTAATAAAGTTCCTATTAATTTCCCTTCCGATTGATCATTGTTTAAATCCATCAAGATGCCCTTGGCCAAAGATTGAAAGCTTGCAGATCGTTCTGATACACTTGAAAATGTGAACGCGTCTCTGTTATGTGACTGAGCTGCAGATCAGCAGCACATGCTCATCTCACTTCATTGGACCTGATCGCTGTGTTCATCCCTATAGCATACTGGTGGTGAGGCTGCTATTCTGAGGAAGCATGTCCTCTCTACAGACCACCTAAAACTTTTAGTCTACATTGTCACAGATTCTTGTGAAGGGGGTTGAGATGATTGTAGCTTGGAATTGGCCAATCGAATGCCGTTCCTGTAGATTTTGATTGGCCCAGTTAAACGCTGCATACAATTCTGGAGTAGTGGGAGCACACAGAAAATCCACCATGTGTGTGTTTAGAGAGGAGAGCCTGTCTAATTTATCCTCATCTGTAATTAATCACGAGTGTAATTTGAGCTCTCAGCTGTGTCAGCGCAGAAATTTGGCAGTCCATGGCTGACACAGCTAATATGTAAACACATTGGGCTCGATTCACAAAGCGGTGCAAAGTGTTAGCACCGTGGTGAAAAGGCCCTTATCACGCCTAAAGTCACTTTAGGCATGATAAGAAGAAACTCGCGCGAAGTTGCCGCGCGCAAAGTTTTGCGCGCGCAACCGCGCGCGTGCGCGCGCAGCGTCCCCGCTTCGCGCGAAGCTCCCATTAAGCCCTATGGGACTTTGCGCGCGCTCTCACGCGCGGTAACTTCGCGCGAAGAGCAGGAAAAAGCGGTGATAACTCAGTGGTGAAAAGGTCATCACGCCTAAAGTCTTTTAGGCGTGATAACTGGGTTATCACCGCTTTGTGAATCGAGGCCATTATGTTCACCCTTTGGGCTTGATGCACAAAAGCGTGATAACTTAGTTATCACGCCTAGAAGCTTTGCACGTGCTAACTAAGGTGCTAAGTAGTTAGCACGTGCAAATTACTTAGCATCGTAGTTAGCACGTGCAAAGTGGCTTTTCACTGGCGTGCTAACACTTTGCACTCTTTAGTGAATCGAGCCCTTTGATACACTGCAGATTTATTGCACAAGTTCTATAAAATGTAACAAAGAAATGTTTTTCTTTAGAGGTTATTATGCTGTTGCGTACCTTTTAGAGCAGAGAGGAAGTTGTGAGTTCAGGTGCACTTCAAGCAGGTCAGTGTGCCAGACGTTACTTGATAAGATGGAACAGTTGGGTTTGGTGGTGCTTGGTCCACAGTGTAACAGAAGCTGGTGAAATCATTGTGAATCAGGCCTTGTTCACATTGCGTTCCGTTTGCGTGTCCGTCCGCTTTGGGATGTTTTTGAGGCGTCTTTTTTTTCCCGATTCCCGGCGCTTGGGTGGGCGATTCGTTTTTGTGCTTAGCGGTTTTCTATGCGTTTTTTCAGAGCGGTTTTGTAATTCACTCCCTGACGCAAGTCATTTACCTGGTCAGCAACATCAAGTAAGAACAGACATGAGCTGGAAAGTTGCTGTAAAGGCAGATCTCTGTTAGGGCTGGTTCAGACGGGCGTTTTTGTGGCGTTTAACGCAGCGTTTCAGACGCAGCGTTTTTTGGAATCTACTGCCATCCCATGCAAGTGAATGGGAGCGTTTAGAGCTGGCTTTTGCAGGCTTTCATGAAAGCCAGGCAGTAGATCCCAGCGTTGCGTCTAGTCTCAAAAGCAACATGCTGCTTTCAGAGGCAGTAAACGCGAGGAAACAATAGCAGAGACCAAAACTGCTAGCCTTGAACGCTTTTCAAAAGCTAGCTTTTAAACGCTGGCGTTTAAACGCTGGCGTTTGAACGCAATGCCAAGCAAAAGCTCAGCAGACGCCCGTGTAAACCAGCCCTTACCCAGGAAATGGAAGCAACTGCTAACAAATCAAAGTTGCTTTCTGCCACATCTGTTTTGTGGTTAACGGAGATTTGTGTACACAGCAAAATCTCCACTCATCCTCTGTCTGGGAACAGATTTGTAATTAGAATTCTGTGCCCCAGGTAAAAAACTGACCACCAGAGGGCAGTCCTGGGTCAAAGGATAAAGATTGAAGTAGGACCTATACTCTGTATTCACAAGAAGTTTTGAATTAGGATGATACCATTTATTGGCTAACTTATAAGAATAAGAGTAAAGGTGGCCACGCACAATACAATAAAATGATCCAATTTTACAGCAATTCGATATCCCAAAAAATTGAAAGCTTTTTTTTTTCATTCGACTGAAAAATCCGATCGGATTTCCCGTTTTCTTCGATTATCGATCCGGAATGCCAGATATTTTTCTTCAATCTTTCTAAAGATTGTATGGTGTGTGTTAGATTGTCAGTTTATTAATATACACACCCTAGCAATTTTTTCAGAGTTTTCAATCATTTTTATCATAATTGGGGAAAAATTTAACATACGTGTGTGGGTACATTGGTCAGATTTTTGAAATGTTACAATCAGTCAGAAAAATTGATTGCAATTCTTAAATTGAACAGATATTTAAAAAATTGTATGGTGTGTGGCCACCTTAAGGCTACTTTCACACCTAGATCATTTTCAGGTTTTTGTAAGCACCGATGATTTAGAAAATCGCCCTAACTGCGCTTGTGCAAGGATTGCCTTTGAAAGTGTTGCGATCTGATGTTAGGAAGTGAAAAAAAATTGCTCTGCAAAAGCGATTAGAAAAGCGCTTACAAAGCGCAGGGAAAGGCGATTTTAAAAATCTCAAATTGCTCAGGAATAGAAATAGCGCTGGCGATTTTTAATGTGAACATAGCCTAAGCAAGCTTTCGGCAACAGCACAATATCTCTCTGCTGGAGTCATTTCAAATATCTTTGAGAATGTACAGGGTTTTGAAATGACTGTGCCCTACTAGAAATGGGACTTTGAAGACCTATCAAAAATATCCCTAAAGGCTCGTACATACATGCAACTTTTCCACCCAACTATTGCCTAACTTTGGTCTGTTGGACGATAGTTTGGCGTGTGAACGTGTGGCAAACGACTAGACGAACTAATGATAACAGGCAGTTTGCCCAATCCAACAGGCAGATCATCTTACAAGACTGTTGGGCTGATATCGTGCAGCTGGCCGTGTGTGTACAAGTAGCTTGAACAACTTGTACTTGTTTCGAATGCTGCTATATTGTGCAATCCGTCTTTTGCAGTATGCAAATGAATTGGCTGTTCAGAAAATATAAGTTGTGAAATTGCTTGGTTGTGCGGTTGGTCATGTCATCAGGATGGTCATGTGAAAAATTAGCATGTGTGTACAAGCCTTAAAGAGAAACTCTGACCAAAAATTGAACTTCATCCCAATCAGTAGCTGTTACCCCCTTTTACATGAGAAATCTATTCCTTTTCACAAACAGACCATCAGGGGGCGCTGTATGACTGATATTGTGGTGAAATCCCTCCCACAAGAAACTCTGAGGACCGTGGTACTCCTGGCAGTTTCCTGTCTGTGAACCTTGTTGCATTGTGGGAAATAGCTGTTTACAGCTGTTTCCAACTGCCAAAAAAAAGCATGCAGCAGCTACATCATCTGCCAACAGTAAAAATGTCACCATGTAATAAATGTCAGAATGTAAATCAGGGATTTAAAAGATTTTACAATGAGCAAACACTGACTAAATAATTTATACATAATTATTGTAAAAATGAAGCACTTTTTTTATTACATTATTTTCACTGGAATTCCTCTATAAGTTAGATGCATGTACATATATGATTGATAGTAAGGATAGTATGGACTTGCCTGCTGTCTATTTTGTGGCTTGTAGGATTTCCAATTCATGTTGTAAATAGAATCGGTACAGAATACATGGACACAGGAAGTGGGTCGCCAGCATTTGAGTTCCTTAGCTCATGCATGAGTGAATTTTAGTTCCCCTGACAAATCCGCATAGCTTGCAACTGTATTTTACTTCCATATGTATACCTGCTGCTGGTGAATTTGATTGGTCCATATTCTAGCTGCATTTATTTCAATAAAATGACCACCAAATTTTAATCCACCTGCCAGCTGTCTGTTTTGTGGCGTGTAGGTTTTCTAATTCATGTTATAAATAGAATTTGGTATATACTACACGGACACAGGAAGTGTGTCGCCAGCATTTGACTTCCTCAGTGCATGTATGAGTGAATTTTGGTTCCCCTAAAAAGTTTGCCCAGTTTCCATCTGATTTTTACTACCATAACTGCTGCTGGTGAATTTGATTGGCCTATATTCAAGCTGCATTCATTTGCATAAAATTACTGCAGAAATTGCATTAACTTGGAATTATTTTTATCTCCTTAAAGGAAACACGAGGTGAAAATAAATTGATGAGATAAACAATTCTATCTATCCTCCTCCTCCTAAAAATGACCTTTTTGTTAAAATATCGCAAGTTTGTTTGCTTGACTTTTTAAACCTACTTTTTAAAGGGACTCCGAACACCTCTTATGGGTATGCCTTTAAGACTCTGACCAGTACTGCAAAGTACTTAAAGAAAACCTGTACTGAAAATAAAAGTCAAAATAGGCATACACAAGTCATACTTACCTTCCATGTAGTCTACTCCTCAGTGTCTTTCTCGTGTCCTGCGTCCTATTTGTTCACTATGATCAAGGGAATTTTCCGTCCTCCATTTTGAAAATGGCCATTACCCATAACAGCTTTCTGGTCAGCACACAGTTAAACTGTAACATCGCCCACTTGAGCCATAGGGAAACATGGACATTACCTGGTACATCAGTTTTCCTCTCAGCTATAACGGACAGCAACTGATATTTTACTGACAGCAACTGATATATTTCAGATCTGACAAAATATTGTCAGAACTGGATGGGATTATTGTCAGAAGAAAATGGTGAGCTTCTGAGAGGAACTGATGGCAAGGTAACTATGTAATGTTCATTTGAAGTTACCTCATGTGTTTATTTTAAATATTTTTACTCAGTACAGGTTCTCTTTAAAGATGCATACCTTTCTGTGGCTTTCTGCTCTCCTCTTTCATTTGATGCACAATGCCGTTCTACACTAAATAGTTTTCGTTCGATTTGAATTTAAAAATCGCGGCTGGCATCTTGGCTATGTTATAACTTCCGGGTCACCCCTGTCTTCTCTGTTAAAGAACTGCATCACTGAATGAAGCAGGAAGAGGAAGTGACACGCATGGCCATTGCAAGAGGCTGCTGCAGAGGGGTCATAGCATGTTGGAAGTCGTCTGGCTAAAAGGCATGCCCATGAGAGGTGCTCGGAGTCCCTTTAAGTTTTTACTGTTTCATTATCTGCTCAATGAAGCATGCACTGAAGTATGCCAGAAATAAAATCCATGAACTATTGACCCTTTTTTATCTTTTTCCTGCTCTCAGAAGCCATTTTCTGCCAGGAAAATGTTTTTTGGCTGTAGTTCCCTATCAGTGAAGGTTTCGGCGTTAGTACTACCCAGTCCCGACCTGGACAGAAACTGTCACTTGCATACCTGATTTTTAGCTCTTTCAGGTGGAGAAAGAAAAAAAAGGAACACAGCCTAGTTATTTATATGCTCGGCACTGTATTACAAATGTCTATCTAATCATGTCACATGTCACCTCGGGTATCCTTTAACCATTCTTGGTGTGTTTATATTCTCTATAATTCTGTACGTGGGTAGCTTTACTCAATTATGATGACTGTGTAGACTCCATATTTCATAATTTAGTGGAAATCCACACAAGACCCTTTTATAAGGGAAATAGGTCATGAACACCATTTACTTAACCTGTTATTTTTGCCTCACTGGCTTCTATAGTCAGTTCAGCCAAAGACTCTCACAAAGGTGGAACGAGGCTTTTAGCCCTCTCCTCTCTCTATTTGGTTGTAAGACCTCTCATACTGCATCCATAGAGTAGATTAATTGAAGCTGACATGCAAAATGGTTGTTGAGAGATGCAGCCCGAGCCCCTGGAGCAGCTGTGAGATCTGACACACCAGCCCTGGTTACACAGGCACTGAGCACTCCATTCCATCATCAATCTCTGCCTTGTGTTTTCTTATCCCCCCTCCCGCCCCTCATCTTAATGTGCATCACATCTAAACTTGTGCAGCTGTTTAGTCAATTCTCTGCAGTTTTCATTACTGCGCATTACAGTTTATTGGTGACAAATCTTTTGGCGGGGCAGCTGGAAACTGCTCCTGTCAGCTCAGGAGTCTGAAGTGCACCTGTCACACTAACCTGAAAGATGTATTATTAATAGGATAGGCTGAACGACAGCTGAATTGTGCTCTGTAGTTTGGGGGGGGGGGGGGGGGGGTTGTGTATCTCCTCCATATGGGTATTCTCTCTCCTTCTGTGTGTAAATTCCCATGGCAAGAGACTGTATGCTTAAAGTAAACCAGAGGCCTTGGAAACTAAAGATTTGATACTTACCCGGGGCTTCCTCCCGCCCCATAAACATGTCTTCCTCGCGCGGTCTGCCGTTCAGCCGCAATCAGCCCCGGTAATAAGCTCCCTCGCGTCAGTCCGGCTCTACTGCGCATGCGTGGGAGGTCTGTGCTTGTGCAGAAAATCCAGACGGGACCTAACTGAGCGTATTACCAGGGCTGATCGCGGCTGAACAGCAGACCGCAGGAGGACAGCAGATCTGTATTACACATGCATGAGTCTGGCTTACGTATACGCAGTGCAGATGCACCTGTCTGCGCATGCCGAGTGCTTCCAAAGCCTTGCAAGGAGTCCAGAAGGCATGCAGTTTGACAAGGGGCAGAGGTGGAATGACAGGACAGCGAGAGAGCCAGAAAAAGCCAAGGGATCAGCATGACAGCCAGGAAACTGTCATTTTGTATTAAGAAATAAAGATGATGGCTCCTATAGATCTTGGGATTCAGGTACCCTCTTTAGCTCGCCCCTGTTCCCCAGCCCAGGAGAACCCTAGTAAATCAGCTCCACATGTGAAATCCCTTCAGCTGAAGTATGGCTGGAAGATATGAAGTATGTGGAGCGCTGTGAAGTAGATCATTGAAAGATACACAGCAAACCCACAGTACTATCTCCAAATATTCCCCCTGACAAGGCATTGTATTCAGAAGAGATGTGTGGTTTACTTGGTATCCAAGCAGCGTTCTACAATACAAACTGCACACCCCAGCCTTCCTGAGGGGTGGGCACTGATTGAGAACAGGCCTCCCCGTGCTCTGTGCTGTGTGTGAGGAGAGGAAGGTCATTAACTCACAAGTGTTGAAGTTTGTAAAGCATTTGTTATTAGTGAACTTGTATTGTTTGGAACATAAACTTAACTGCCTTTTCCAGGATTTTTTTGTTTATTTAACCTGATCACTCCAGCCCCCCTTGTTCCCTAGCGTAGCCTAGCATTGTACTCCCAAGGCTATTTCTCCCGTACCACCTTACTCTCTACTTCCATAGACAGAAGCATAGTCATGCCTTAAAGGCATACTGTAGGGGGGTCGGGGGAAAATGAGTTGAACTTACCCGAGGCTTCTAATGGTCCCCTGCAGACATCCTGTGCCCGCACAGCCACTCACGGATGCTCCTGTCCCCGCCTCCGGTTCACTTCTGGAATTTCAGACTTTAAAGTCTGAAAACCACTGCGCCTGCGTTGCCATGTCCTCAATCCCGCTGATGTCACCAGGAGCATACTGCGCAGGCCCAGTATGGTCTGGGCCTGCACAGTATGCTCCTGATGACATCAGCGGGATTGAGGACACGGCAATGCAGGCACAGTGGTTTTCAGACTTTAAAGTCTGAAATTCCAGAAGTGAACCGGGGGTGGGGCCGGAGCATCGGTGAGTGGCTGCGCGGGCACAGGATGTCTGCAGGGGACCATTAGAAGCCCCGGGTAAGTTCAACTCATTTTCCCCCGACCCCCCTACAGTGTCCCTGGAGTGTAACTCCAGTGAAAATACTGTAATACTGTAATAATAAATTGCTTCATTTTTACAATAATTATGTATAAATGATTTAGTCAGTGTTTGCCCATTGTAAAATATTTCCTCTCCCTGATTTACATTCTGACATTTATCACTTGGTGACATTTTTACTGCTGCCAGGTGATGTCAGTGGAAGGAGATGCTGCTTGCTTTTTTTGGCAGTTGGAAACAGCTGTTATTTCCCACAATGCAACAAGGCTCCCACATTGTGATGTCAGAACCATGGTCCTGACATCACACTGTGGGAGGGGTTTCACCACAATATCAGCCATACAGAGCCCCCTGATGATCCGTTTGTGAAGAGGAAAATATTTCTCATGGGAAAGGGGGTATCAGCTACTGATTGGGATGAAGTTCAATTCTTGGTCTCGGTTTCTCTTTAAAGCAGTGACATAGCTAAGAAGCTACGGGCCCTGGTGCAAGTTTTACATTTTGAGCCCCGCAAGCAATCTATATGTAACAACTGATGCGGTACACCAAAACCTGCCAAGGACAACCACAGTGTCAGAGGGGCAAAAAGGGGATGGGGACCAGTTTGTTAATGATCACTACTATTCAAAGCATCAATAGAAGTGTGTATTACCAGCACAGGACCAATAAAGGGCTAACACTGTGGTTTAAGTAGGGCCCCTCTGGCCCAAGGGCCCTGGTGCGGTCGCTACCTCTGCGCCCTCTATTGCTACGCCACTGCCTTAAAGTGAACCTGCTTACTACAAGAAAATTTATGCGTGCTCAACACCAAGCTTAACCCTTACAAGTCTGGCTGTGCAAATCTGGCTAAATTGGCTTATCATGAGGCATTGCTCATGCAAAAATGCATTTGCTTTCGCATGCTAAACTTTGCAGGGTCAAAAACTAATACCGTGAAGCGGTTGCCCTGCGGGAATTAGTTCATGCTACATAGCACTATCCAGGAGCGCCACGGGGAGGCTTCCCAATGCCCCCATACAACCGGGGGGACTGCGGGGCCCCAGGCCCTCTCACTGCCTAGGGACCACAGTGTTACCCCGGAGGGGGAGGCTGGGTGGAGCGGACGACCCCCCCAAGCATGGCCAGCGCCGGGGGGGGGGCCATCCGCACCCACCTCCCAAACATTAAAAACAGGCACTTACCTTAACGTCCATTGCGTTCTGCTACTGCGCATAAACTTGGGGGCACTGCATGGAAAAGGAATGAAGTATGGGTCACCCCAAGCTCAGGGCTCAAGGCTGGCTCGCACACATCACTCCAGAAGGGTGGGGGGGAGGGGAAACAGGCACAGACAGTCCACTCCAGGGCTCACACCACCTAGAGCAAGCCATCCACCACCTGCCTCCAAAGGGTAGAGATTGCAAAATGCTTACTACAAGAAAATGTATGCGTGCTCAACACCAAGCTTAACCCTTAGGGCCGGTTCACATTACAAACGCGGATGGCCACGCATGCGGAACGCAACGCGTACGAACGTTGCGTGGCTGATCCCATCACTGAAAAGTGAATGGGACAGCCGCGCGTTTTTGCTAAATCTGCGTGCAGCATGCGTTCCCGGACCGCACTGGTCCGGAACGCATGCAGTGTGAACATCAGAAAGTGCTCTCTATGCACTGTCTGATGTCGTGCGTGTCGGCCTCCTGCACGCGTTTCCAAAACGCGGCTGGAAACGCGTGCAGTCTGAACGGGCCCTTACAAGTCTGGCTGTGCAAACCTGGCTAAATTGGCTTATCATGAGGCATTGCTCATGCAAAAATGCATTTGCTTTCGCATGCCAAACTTTGCAGGGTCAAAAACTAATACCGCGAAGCGGTTGCCCTGCGGGAATTAGTTCATGCTACATAGCACTATCCAGGAGCGCCACGGGGAGGCTGAACTGACAATTTTTTTTAAAAATAAACACAATATTCCTGCAAATGAATATTACATAGTTGCCTTATTGTCAGTTGCTCTCAGAAGTTCACCATGTTCTTCTTACGATTCCAGGATTGTATTTCAGTTGCTGTCAGTTATAACTGAAAGGACAACTGATGAGCACGGTAATGTTCCTGTTTCCCTATGGCTCAATTGGGCGATATTACAATGTGCTGACCAGGAAGCTGTTATGGGGTAATGTCAATGTTAAAAATTGAGGACATAGAATACCATTGATCACAGTGGACAAACAGGTTGCGGAAGAGGTGAAAGAGATTGATGAGTAGACTACATGGGAGGTGAGTATGACGTTTGTATGTTTTATTTTGACTTTTCATTTTCTGTTCAAATTTGCTTTAAGCAGCCCCACCCTCCCATATCTGACTGCAGAGGTTGTTTTGGGGGACGGGGCATAGTCGGGTTCAGCCATGCATCTGCCCACACGTATAAGTATAACCCAACTCTGCTTCAATTCAGAGTTTGCTGTATGGTCCTGACAAGTTGCTATGGCTGCTTCTGCCTCATTTGTATAATGTAAACACTGGCAGATAAGCTTGTATTATAGAACAGACTCAAAAACAGCAATACAAGTATCCTGCATTATTGAACAGAGATTCATGTAAGGTTATTTTAAGCATCTTAAAGTATAAGTACACTAAAGCACAGATAACATTAAGTTTGTTTAAAGTGTACCCGAGGCAACATGTATCATTATGAGATAAACATTAGTATGTACAGTACAAAACCTATAAATAACCAGGCTGTTTTACTTGTTCTATTTTGCTGCCTGAAAGCGTTAATTTCTAGGCATGGAAGTGACGGCTTCTGTCTTGTCAGTACCTTGTCAGGAATACAGTAAACATCACTGATGTTAATTACAGCCATAAAACCTTTCCTGGCAGAATACAACTTCTGAAGGCAGGGAAAGATAAACTACATGAACTATTGATAGTTTTCTAACTCTGGGACACTTAATAGGCTGCCACTGATTAGAGACAGTAAAACATTAAACCTACTTTATAGATGTTTTAATATAAAAGAAAACCATGGGCTAGTTAAAAAAGTCATTTTTAGGAGTAGGAGGATAACTATAATTATCTCAACAGTTTATTTTCACCTGGGATTTACTTTATACAATACAATAATACAATACAATAACATTTCTATAGTGCTTTTCTCCCTCAAAGCGCTTAGGCTCTCTCAGATTCAGTAATTGGTAGTAGGATGAAGTATTCACACAACAAAAGTTATATTTCTGCAAATGCCAAACTGAACAGGTGGGTTTTCAGTCTGGATTTAAACACGTCCAGGCATGGAGCTGTCCTGATCTGTTGAGGTAAGAAGTTCCAAAACGTAGAAGCAGCATGACAGAAGGCTCTGGGTCCAAAAGTTTCCAAGTGGACTCTGGGTATGACTAGATTATTAGAACCTGTTGATCTGAGAATGCGGGGATTGCTACGCAGCTGCAACATTTCTTTCATGTATCCAGGGCCCAGATTATTCAGGGATTTAAATGTCAGTAGGCCGATCTTGAATAGGACCCTCCATTCTATAGGTAGCCAGTGAAGGGAGTGCAGGACTGGCGTTATGTGGCAGTGACGGGGTTGGTTGGTTAGCAGTCTGGCATCAGTATTCTGTATCAGCTGTAGGCGGTACAAGACCTTTTTTGGAAGGCCAGTGTAGAGAGCATTACAGTAGTCCAGTCGGGAGGTAATAACTTTAAGCACATAAGGGACAATGGTCCTATCCTAACCTGGATACGATGGTCCTGTCCTAATCTGGACCAAACCAAGGAAGGATCGGCTAGAAATGGCGTATTCTGAGCGTCTTAACCATAAGTGGATCTCTGCATGCAGCCTACTGTAATGAACTGACTACACGTTGTTTCCCCCTGCCTGGGAAATGTATGAAAAGTGACATTCATGCTCCCAATTTTAATCACTTAGTTATTCTTATTAAGTTATCAGTGTGGACATATGCAGATGCTGCCAGGGCCCGGCTGCGGGCTAAATGGCCATTATATTTTGCGCTGAGATGATTGAGCCGGCGTCTGTGTTCTCGGCAGTGTGGGGAGATCAATTAGCAGCATTACATCGCCACAGAGGTTTTGCATCTGGCACCTCACATGCTGTCTTAATGCAGGCGCTGAGTGACAGGGGCGCAATCCCATGCATCTTATTATAAGGTCAAGTTACTTTTCATTAACCTCACGCTTTCTCATCAGCGGAATGCAGGCTGATGGGTACAGCGGGCCTGGCCTAGAAATGGAATAAACTCTCTGCACTCACCCTGAGCCGCCTTAACCCTTTGCTAGTGTCAGTTAGGTGTCAGTGACATACAGTGCTATCTGGCAGCTCTCTTTTCGCGGTGAGAGGGGGTTACAGAAACAAAGATAGTGACATTTATCGCTAGACTGCTGTGAGGTTCAGTGGGGCAGATAGTATAAAAATGTCAGCTGTTGTGACCTGTCCCTGCTCTGCCTTGGTTCCTTTGTACATTGTTATTATTGATTTATAAAGTGCCAACATATTCCATGGCAATGTACAAAGTAAGAAAGAAAACATAATAATACAGAAAGTCCCCGACTAACAAACGGATAAAAATGTGAAAATTTGATTCTGTGGTAACAAGTAATAAAAAGGCAGAGGTGGCACACTGGGGGGCTGAGTCAGCACAGAGGGGGACACTGAAGGCAGAGGTGGCACACTGGGGGCTGAGGTAGCACAAAGGGGGACACTAAAGGCAGAGCTGACACACTGGGGGGCCAAGATAGCACAAAGGGGGACACTGAAGGCAGAGGTGACACACTGGGAGGCTGAGATAGCACAGAGGGGGACACTGAAGGCAGAGGTGACACACTGGGGGCTGAGGTAGCACAAAGGGGGACACTAAAGGCAGAGCTGACACACTGGGGGGCCAAGATAGCACAAAGGGGGACACTGAAGGCAGAGGTGACACACTGGGGGGCCAAGATAGCACAGAGGGGAACACTGAAGGCAGAGGTGACACACTGGGGGGCCGAGACAGCACAGAGGGGAACACTAAAGGCAGAGGTGACACACTAGGGGGCCGAGATAGCACAAAGAGGGACACTGAAGGCAGAGGTGACACACTGGGGGGCCGAGATAGCACAGAGGGGGACACTAAAGGCAGAGGTGACACACTGGGGGGCCGAGAGATAGCACAAAGGGGGGCACTGAAGGCAGAGGTGACACACTGGGGGGCCGAGAGATAGCACAGAGGGGGACACTAAAGGCAGAGGTGACACACTGGGGGGCAGAGATAGCACAGAGGGGGACACTGAAGGCAGAGGTGACACACTGGGGGGCCGAGAGATAGCACAAAGGGGGGCACTGAAGGCAGAGGTGACACACTGGGGGGCCGAGATAGCACAAAGGGGGACACTGAAGGCAGAGGTGACTCACTGGGGGCCGAGATAGCACAGAGGGGAACACTAAAGGCAGAGGTGACACACTGGGGGGCCGAGATTGCACAGAGGGGGACACTAAAGGCAGAGGTGACACACTGGGGGGCCGAGATAGCACAGAGGGGAACACTGAAGGCAGACGTGACACACTGGGGGGCCGAGATAGCACAGAGGGGGACACTGAAGGCAGAGGTGACACACTGGGGGGCCGAGATAGCACAGAGGGGAACACTGAAGGCAGAGGTGACACACTGGGGGGCCGAGATAGCACAGAGGGGGACACTAAAGGCAGAGGTGACACAATGGGGGCCGAGATAGCACAGAGGGGAACACTGAAGGCAGAGGTGACACACTGGGGGGCCGAGATAGCACAGAGGGGAACACTAAAGGCAGAGGTGACACAATGGGGGGCCGAGATAGCACAGAGGGGGACACTAAAGGCAGAGGTGACACAATGGGGGGCCGAGATAGCACAGAGGGGAACACTGAAGGCAGAGGTGACACACTGGGGGGCCGAGATAGCACAGAGGGGAACACTAAAGGCAGAGGTGACACAATGGGGGGCCGAGATAGCACAGAGGGGGACACTGAAGGCAGAGCTGACACAGTGGTGGGGCAAAGGTAGCCCAGAGGGGGGCACTGGAGGCACAGGGGGCAGAGAAAACCCAGAGGGGGACACTATAGGCACAGGGGACAGAGCTGACACAGTGGAGGGGGGGGGCAGAGGTAGCCCAGAAGGGGACATTGAAGGCACAGGGGGCAGAGGTAACACGGGGCATAGAAAAGGTACAGGGATAGAGAGGGCACTGAGTTCCAACTTCAGAACAGATTCAGGTAAAGGACAAACCTATAGTCCCAAAGTCATTCATTAACTGGGACTACCTGTACTGACAATGGTATACACTAAATATAGACACTGGTGCATAATACAGAATTGGTAATGACAGTGACAAATGTAACATGATGAACAGAATGTATAGCAAATCCCAAGACACACACAAAAAAAAGATAGCCCTGTCCTTGTGAGCTTACAATCTAAAGGATTATGGTGGCAAAACATGATACCATTTTTTCCCGATTTGAGAATTACGACCTACTTGTATGTGCAGTCTTTAGCATCTCTGTATTTAAAATTAATTATGCAGTTTTTGCAAACTAAAAAAAGAACTGGAAGTGCGTATGTATTTTTTTTTTAACCCAAACAACTATGTAACTATTTAAAATAGCTGCGGCAATTCAAAGATCCTCAGCAACTCCTACTAGCTGCTGCTCAACCATTCCGAAGCCATAAGGCCTTTTTTGAGACAGGCGACTGAACTGCGCTGGCCGAGAAGTTCAGAGTCCTGTCTGCCGCCCACGAGTGCAGTTCGGGTGCAATTTAAATGCAGCTTAATGGCAGTGATTGTAACACCACGCGGTCAGATGTGACTTGCTGGGTTGCCTGTACAGCACTGGTACCGAGTGCCAGCAAGCTCCCGGCTAATGCAGGAATTCACTGCCTGTCAGTTGCCTATTTGAAAGAGGCCTAACTTATGATAGTCTGCCAATCAGAAGGGAGGCGTGTCTTTAGCGGACAGAGCAATCACTCTCACCACTGCATACCCATGTGACTAGTGGGGGAGTGGTTCAGACTGACTGGGACTGATTACGTTGTCCTACATCCCCGAAGAGCTAGGAAAATGTACAGATGGAAGGTTTGGGGTTTTTTGTTTTTTTTTAACCAAACTTTTAGGAGCTTAAAGGGCAACTGAAGTGAGAGGTAAATGGAGGCTGCCATATTTATTTCCTTTCACACAATACTAGTTGCCTGGCAGTGCTTCTGGTCTATTTGGCTGTAGTAGTGACTGAATCACACCTGAAACAAGCAGGCAGATAATCTTGTGAGATCTGACAATAAAGTCAGAAACAGCTGATCTGCTGCATGCTTGTTCAGGGTCTATGGCTAAAAGTATTAGAGGCACAGGATCAGCAGGGTAGCCAGGCAACTGGTATTGCTTAAAAGGAAATAAATATGGCAGCCTTCATAGCCCTCTCACTTCAGTTGTCCTTTAAATGATCTAAAATAATGTAATGTTAAATTCAAATAAGTTTGTGGCTGGAGCTCTGAGTACACCTGTGCAGGGGCAGTGAAAGCTTTATGTAAGGGCATCAGTCAAGCACCACTGATGTATAGTGGAACATAAAGACTGCAGGGTCTGCCCTAATCACCCACATAGCTTTATTTAGCTTAGCTAATCAGCCTACGAATAATTGCTGGCTTTGGTGAACAGGGTTTGTTTGGAAAAAAAAAATTGTAATTAAAGTAAGTCTTGTAATTAGGCGTGAAATGACATTACAGGTTCTCTCCTACATGTGTGATCTAACATGTGACCTTATGCTTGTTTCAGTCTGGGCTGTTTCGGTGGCACTATGACATCACCAGCAGAGGAACTCAGAGCTTGATTCAGATCTGGGTTTCCACCTGTGCTGGTGGAAATAACTGATTGCCGCTTAATGAGGCTGAGCATTGTAGTGAGAGCTGGCGGGAGAGATTACCTACAATGAGCCAGCTGGATTTAAACATTCTATTTTTCCACTCCACTTTAGTTTCTCTTGCTTTTTAGCTAAGCGGTCTCTTGAGTTAGATGTTAAGGTGTCCAGATACATCTAATGAATTGGCAGCCGATCGACCATCTAATTCGATAAAGTGGATGTGCACGTCTGACCGATGATGCGACCAATTTTGGGCCGAGCATGTCGATCGGACTTTCGGCAAGATGCCGGCCCGTTGTGTCCAATCAAGTGTGTGGCGGTAACAGCAAGCAATATTGGAATGATCAGTGAAACCCCAAGAGCTCTCCCCCCTAATGTCAAATGTGACATGATATGCAAATGAATGCTGTTGCTAGCAGTGTCTGGAGGAAGTCTTCCAGTAACAGGAGGAAGTCCTTCAGTGCCCCTCCCCTCTTTCAAGCCTTTGCATTGGTACTTAGGGATCGCACCCAATACAAATCATAACCATTAATCACAAACGGTAACATTTTTGAGTGAATGCGATTTTGCCAGCATTCCTTCAAGTGAAATTGCTCCAAAATGCTGCAATTTCTTTAGTAGAACAACCCTCATTGCAGCATTTTTCTGATCGGCAAGTGCTGCAAATGAGCCACAGCCCTTAAACATATCAATTTCCTGACTGCTTATCACCTTTGTGAAATATATGCTATGGCCAGAAAGGGAACTTGGCTACTTTGGGATCTGCCAGCCAATTTGAGACGTTGCCAATGTGTGAAGAAGCCTGTGGGCAGGGGCGTAACTAGAAATCTCTGGGCCCCCCCAGCGGAAATTTGAGAGCCCCCCCGGGGCCCACTCAGGGGGGCAGGAGGGGTCGCAGCATGAGGGGAGAGCATTGGCCCCCACATCGGCAGGGAGGGGGGCCACTCCTCCCTTCCTCACCTTGGGCTCTCCCCTTAGCGCGCTCTCCTCCTGCATTAAATAGGTGACAGCAGCGGCGGCAGGAACACCGCAATACCTCTGTGTTCCAATGCTGAGGTCTGATCTCTTAAGTGCTACATGCTACTTCCTCTTTATCAGGAAGTAGCTTGAGGCACTTAGAGATTGGACCCCTCCTGCCCCCCAAAACAGCCCTGAGCGAGCCCCAGAGACCCCCCCAAGCACAGGTGCAAGGGCTGCAGCCCCTATTGTTACGCCACTGCCTGTGGGGTAACTTACATTTTAGGATTTATGATTAGGGTTGAGTGCCAGGAAGGTGTTAACAACAAGCGTGCAGGTTCAGGTTTTAGGGATTAATTTCAAGTAGCCAAATGAAGACACGAGGCTGCGACTGAAAATATATTTGCATAACTAAAGTACAGTTCCAGAACCCAAATGAACAGCATGACGATCAAGCCTATCCATGAGTCCCCTCCAGTATAGGGGATTCTGGGGTTTTCCAGAATGCACACAAAATAAAAAGTACAACACGTAGGCGCAAAGGGGAAGACATTAAAAGTAATAAATCTGCATATATTCAGTATCAGACCTGGGGCATTTGCTTT
The DNA here is from genome assembly GCF_040937935.1 of Hyperolius riggenbachi. NCBI lineage: Eukaryota > Metazoa > Chordata > Amphibia > Anura > Hyperoliidae > Hyperolius > Hyperolius riggenbachi. The sequence continues at coordinate 53,157,091 of NC_090650.1, read as the reverse complement.
AATGCAAAGTATAGGAGTGCGGGCAAAGCGCACATAAATCGTAAATGTAAGTTATTTGCAAGTGATTTTAAAGCGCTAGAACTGCCCAGAAGCACAGTGCATTTAAATCCACCAATCAAATTAAGAATCACAAACACTATGAAATTGCTGACAAATCGCTGACACTCTTTACAAATTGCTACCTTAATCGCCGGAAATCTCAGTTGCAATCGCCTGCAAGATTGCAAAGGCGATTTCTAGTGTGTCCCAGCCCTCACAGAGATAAATGTGTTGCTGTTAAAGACTTTACTCTTTAAAATTCCACCTGCTGGACCTTCTCGTGGTTCAGGATGTTGTGTCACTGAACAGAGTAATATCACCTGATAGGCAGACTGCTTCTGGTCCAGTCATTTGGAAACTGCCAGAATAACTGGATCAGCATGACAGGCAGGCAGCTGGCATTCGCACAGGAAGACGTCAGTCATGCCAGCCTCCCTACTTCTCAGTGCAGGTCTCCTGTCAATAACGCAAGTGCTGAGCACTGTGGTGTGTGTGGTGGGCAGCAGAGTGGACTCAGGACAGGACGTGGAGGCCTGCAGTCACACAAACACATCTGCAGACGGACGGTACCTTGGCAGACATCTCCTATGCGGCGTCTGATGCCACACTGACTGGGTGGTGATATGGAGGTGGAATTTCCTGCCTCTGCCAAGCTGCTAGCGATTTGCAGATAAAAAGCGATATTTTTGCCCTGCTGGAAACCCGTCTGGTATTTATTCACATAGTGCGGTCATTTTGGAGTGTTTAGCTTCAGTTTTCCCGTAAAAACTCAAAGGTATTTAATTTAACTGTCAGGCGTGGCGCAAAAAAAGCAGCCATCTGGCCGCACCCACGAGCATTACGGTTCACCTTTATCATTATGTAACGGTACAAGATGTGTATTTTGTTTCACCTCTGCCCTCCCTGCACTATCTAAAACAACAGGCTCCATGTACCCCATAAATACCAAGACAATGACAGCATCTCGACTCCCAGCTCACACCATCCCTCACAACTAATAGGAAACACCAGCCAGTGAGGCACATGGTTCCGGGCAGCCTGGCTTCGGCTGCCTGTTATATCATTCTATAAAAGAGCTGTTATTCTCCTTGGGTCCGCTGCTTAATAACGTGCTACGTGGGCACACGCTGCACCCGCCAGTCTATGATGTCAGCGCACTGTTATGCTGGAGCCTATACACACATGGACTTTATGGTTCCCAAAGTCATAAGTCATGATCATTTTGAAGGATAGTTAGAGCAGTTGATTGGCACCACTGACGGCACACGATCCGACCGATCATACAGACAATCGATCAGGAGAGAGATTATACCATTAATGTACACCGTTAGACTATGGTAGGAATTGGATTGTAAGCTCTTCTGTGGGACAGTTAATAACATGGCTATGTAGACTGTTTAGCACCTCCCACACTGGGTCAGAAGGAGAAATGAACTTATGTGCACATTTTCTAGGACGCAAGAATTCCTCTTTAAACCCTAAAATAATGTCTAAATGCCTTCCTTCTGACGTCAAAGATACAAACAAAACGCCTTGAGGTGCCCATACATCTAGCGGTGTATGGGCAGATTGACCAAGAGACAGATCTCTCTCTGATCGAATCTAGAGAGAGAGCTGTTGCCTGCCCAAACATCACATGCCGATTCCCAATCGATTTCAGCATGAAATCTCTCAGGAATCGACTTTGTGACGCTGTATCCGCTGTCTCGCCGCCCCATGTGTTGTCCCCCTAATGTAAAATGTACGATGCACAGGGACTCCATCTGCAGCAAGATGATGTTGTAGGTCTTTGGTGCTGGTCTGTGGGTTGACTCTGACAGTTCTCACCATTCGTCGCTTCTGTTTATGCAAGATTTTTCTTGGTCTGCCACTTAGAGCTTTAATTTGAACTGAGCCTGTGGTCTTCTATTTTCTCAATATGTTCCTAACTGTGGAAACAGACAGCTGAAATCTCTGAGACAGCTTTTTGTATCTTTCCCCTAAACCATGATGGTGAACAATCTTTGTCTTCAGGTCATTTGAGAGTTGTTGTGAGACCCCCATGTTGCTACTCTTCAGAGAAAATTAAAAGAGGAGGGAAACTTACAATCGACCCCCTTAAATACTCTTTCTCATAATTGGATTCACCTGTGTATGCTGTGTATGTAGGTCAGGGGTCACTGAGCTTACCAAGCCAATTTGAGTTTCAATAATTAGTTCTAAGGGCCCGTTTCCACTATGGCGTTGCGGAATCGCCGGCGAATCACCGCAGGCAAATCGCATGCGGGTGCGATTCCGCATGCGTTTTTTGCCGCGATTTCGCATGCGATTTCGCATAGGTAAGGCTGTATGCGAAATTAACCATGTCACTGCCTGTGTAAATTAACATTAATACCTATGCGAAATCGCATGCGAAATCGCGGCAAAAAACGCATGGGGAAAACGCATGCGATTTCCCTATTAAATACATTGCGTGCGATTCGCCTGCATTCCACACGCAGGCGAATTCTGAGGGCCCTACCCTGCAGATTTTTCCTGCACAGAAAAACGTGCGGGGAAACGCACAAGTGGAAACAGTCCCATCCACTTGTACTGACTGTGCGAATCCGCATGCGGGCAACGCATGCGGATTCGCGATAGTGGAAACGGGCCCTAAAGGTTTTGGGATCAATAAAATGACAACAGTGCCCAAATATACACACCTAATTTTATTTAAACAATTATTACGTACTTTCTGTAAATCAAATAAACTTAATTTCACTTCTCAAATATCAGTGTGTGTCTCTCCTATATGATATATTTAATTAACATTTTTTATAGTAACAACCAACGATTTATGCAGGAAAATCATGACAATTAACAAGGTTGCCCAAACTTTCACATCCCCTGTATGTCCCCTGCCTTACCTGTCCGTCGCTGGCTTCAGGCTCCAACCGCATACACGCGCCCCACGTTGTTGCCTGCGTATATGTGGGCGTGTGTGTCATGTCACATCGTTCGGTTCGATATCACACGCCGTAACCGCCATACACCTGATTGAGCAAGTCGGCCCTACATTTTGCAGCATACCGCTACATGTGACCAATTTCAGCCTGAAATTGGTCGCATCGACGATCGGGCATGATCTTGGCGGCACCGATTTTCTTCTGATAATAATCGAATCGGATGGTTGATAGGCCACCAAGTCACCTGATATATGGCCACCTTTACCTTCCCCTGTTTACCCAGAAGCCCTTGCGGGAAACTGGAGTCTCCACCACTCATACAGCTTCCAGTGACTCACCTCCCTTGGTGTGAGGTGAGGATTAGCGCAGGTGTTGGGGGATTTGGCACCCCTGATGTATTTTAGCTCTGTGATTGCTTTCATGTCGCTTCAGTCTTATAAATGACAGCAAGCTAGAACACTGCAGAAAAGCCCTCTAGGATTCTGTTAGTCATTTAGACGTGTGACATGTTTCCTTTTATCTGCTGACACCCTGGCTGCAGAGAAATGGTACACAGAAGGCTCCTGCTCTGCCTCTTGCAGGGACTGGCTGGGGGCCAGCTTGTAAACCTTGCCTGTGTCTCCTCATACTAGGTGCTGTGGAGTGTCCAGGATATTTATCTCTTTCTGTGTGTTTTTTTCTCTCTCCTGGGCTGGTTCCTGTGTGGCCTGTAGCTTTGTTAATCAGCAGGCCTCCTGAATGTCTCGCCTTGCTTGTTCCTTACCTTTTATAGCTGCTGGCTTCCGGAATGGTATAAATACCTCCACAGGACAATTCTGCCCCTTCCCTCTGCACATCGCTGCTTGCCTAATTGGTCCCTGTTATATGTAGTAGCATTGTGTGTGCGCGCTGTGGACGGTTAACTGCTTACACTCTTGCTAATATGCTGTTTGTTTTCTCACAGGAAGTGAGCCAAGACAGACAAAATGGTTGTCAGTTACTTTGTAACTTTTGTCCATAGTAGCATCTATGATACTTGCCAAATGTCCCTAGAGTGCTGGGACAGTGATGGGCATTGGAAATAGTTTTTTGGAAGTTATTTGTTCCTGAGATACAGTACTAATTACATGCCTTACAGGACAGTACTAATTACATGCCTTACGCATTCTCTTTAGGTGGTTCTTAAAGCAGCACTCTAGGCGCAAATTTATGACTAGACCTGTGTAGTAACTCATTGCAGAGCTTGTTTTTATGTATGTGGAGGCGTGATTAGCCAGGGTCAAATACAACACTTTTAAAAGGAACTTTAGCGAAAAGGGGAAAAAATAAATCATAAGTGAGAAATTAAAAAATAGAAAAGAGATCAAGAAAGGGACAAGAAGAGCGATCATAAAAGGGACATTTTTGAGACTCGGAAGCTACTTGAAGAAGCAGGGACAGCCATACTATCCCATAAAAAAAATAATTGTTCTACTTACATAACATATGTATTGTACTGTCCACGTTTTGATTTCGGTGAATTTTATATATTAAAAAAAGAGAAAACTTCCAGGCAGTTTACATCTTTACTGTCTCTGATGGAAACCGATTCTGATGTCATTTCCTCCCTTACTTTTTTTTTCTTTTAGAAACTGCACTGTCATATCAATCTTGCTTTGTAAACACATGTGAGCACAGCATAGATTGTATTTCAGCAGCATCTGCAGAGGGGTGAGGTTGATTTCCCTTCTCAGCTTCGTGTCACACTGAACTGCCCTCAGCCAATCAGTGAGGAGCAGGAATGTGGGAGGGGAGATAACAAGCTTCCCTCTCCCCAGTAATGTACCAGAATAGAGCCAGACTGACTGAGATAAGATTAATTACAGCAGAAACATTTATGATTATATTGGAATGTTTGCAGTGCAGACTACATGTAGACTACATAATAAACAGAGCAGTGGGTAAATGGCATTTGATTTTAAGGCGGACAATCCCACTTTAAAACTTTATATTGCACTAAATAATAAAAAAAAATGCTAATCAAAAGCGCTGTACTAACACAGTAGATTGTTCAGGGCTTCCAATCACCACCAAAAATACAGCAAGGATGGCTGCACAAAGTGCTTGCAATTGCACAGGAGCCATCACTAGGGGGCCCTAGACCTTAGAAGCTGCCTGGACCTCTATGGCTGTTGTTATGTCCCCGTTACATCACTATGTAAACTCTTTCATGACTTAATCCATTACCGGATATAAGCAAGTGCTGCAGCATCCTATTAGAACCGGTTCCCCACTTTTCCTGCAGCTAGTCAGGACATACATGGCATTCAATTAGCTGCGGTTCATTGAGCTATGTTATCCTTTATTTACAAGTGTTTTTGATTGTGCTCAGTGTTTGTTACCATTCATTTACATTAATTGCCTGCCAAGTACCAGTTCTGACAGCCACTCCAAAGTTGATAGATGGAGTAATTTGTTGAAACTAATTTATAACAGGGAATACACAAGCGAGGAGGCCGTGTCTGCATGGGCTGAGCTAGGCTGCGTTATGAATATGCCGCTGGAATAAGAACTCTGCTCTAGACAATAACTTTCCTATACCTGCCAATATCAGAACATCTTCTCCCGTGACTTAGTGCTGCGGCAGTTACCAAAGGAGCAGGAAAGCTGCAGTGACATTCAGAAGCCGTGAGTTTGGCCCTCCTCTGTATACAGTACATGGAGCTGAACCTGGCTGCTGCTGAAGCCGTATATGCCTCCATGTAATAGAAAAGGGAGCAGTGCATGTGTGGGAACATTGCCCTAATCATCACTGCCCAATACATCATCAGGGGGGGGTCTGCGTGGCAGATATTGTGGTGAAACTCCTCCCACAGTGTGATGTCATGATCATGGTCCTGACAGTTCGCTGTCTGTGAACCTCGTTGCATTGTGGGAAATAACGGCTTTTTCCAACTGCTAAGCAAGCAGCATCTCCCTCTGTGCATAGAACTCTCAGTAATGAACATTCCATACAGATCACCTGGCAGGACTAAAGATGTCATACATTTCAGGATGTAAATCAGGGAGAGAAAAGATTTTACAATGGGAAATACTGACTAAATCTATAATTGTAGTAGTTACAGAGGCGCCAGCAGAATAAAAATTAGTAGTCTATTAAAACCAAATAAAACAATTGGGGGACCGGGGTGGATCCGTCTCCCCAATACATATGACACAACCACCATATATGGTATCCAGAAAAATATATATTTAATCAGTACTCCACATAAAATTATAATTTTATGTGAAGTACTGATTAAATATATATTTTTCTGGATACCATATATGGTGGTTGTGTCATATATATATTAGGGAGACGGATCCACCCCGGTCCCCCAATTTTTTATTTGGTTTTAATAAACTACTAATTTTTATTCTAACCCTTATTTTTCTTCTACGGAGAGCGACTTCTTAGCCTGAGTGGAGACAGGCGTAATATTCCCATATGCGATTGGAGTGGTTGCCTGAGGTCAGCAACCCAGACTTGTGAGTATATTCATACCTGCTGTACAAATTAAAGATTACCTTATATCAACAATAATACACTATTGGTGGCTCTCGGTTGTTCTTTCTTTTTGTCTTTCTAAATAATCTATAAGTTAATATTATAACAAGCAATTTTATTGTATAATGTTGTACATACTATTATATGTCATTATGGTTATTCGCCATGAACTACAATTGTCATACCCGGAATTGTTTGTGGTTCACATGACATAGGCAGAAGTGCATATGGCAGACCTTGAATTGGGAGCTACAAGCATACATTTAGAGCATGGGAGGCATGCACGAGAGCTCAAAAACATCTAAGGAGTAGGAGCCATGCTACACATGGAGCTTGGAAGGTCGGAGTAGGTGGCTAGGGACTTTTGCTGTCTGATGGTCTAGGGCAGGGCTGTCCAACTGGCCGCCCATGGGCCACACTCACTTGCCTGGACTATTCTTTTGTGTCAGGCCTCCTCCTCTGGCATGCCCATCTTTTGTTTGCACTGACTTGGGGGAAGAAGGTGCTCCCATGCCTGGTGGTTCTGTAGGGGAGGGCCCTGTAGTGGTAGCTCTATTGTAATTGCAGTTGAGGTCGATCATGCATGGACTTTCTTCATTCTACTTATATTTTCACAGGTTTTTCCTCAGTGCTCCTTCTTACACAGTCCACAACCAGGTGGTCTTAATTGACTACCTTCCCTCAAAGGAAAAAAAAATTCCCTAGACTACGCTAGGGACAGACTGAAAGCCCCTTTGAATTCCTCAGCACTCTCGGTACAGACTGAGTCAAAAATTTCAGCGCTGCATAAAATAAACACAGAGCAATTGAGTCTCTCTGGAGTAATTCTGAACATGAAGCTGAAAATCGCATTCTTATAAAGCAACAATAAAGCGCAGGGAGGCAGACATGGAGAACCAGGGAAGCAGACACTAGCTGAAAACTAATAAAAGCAGGCAGTTGCCATTGTAGGATCTTGAAAAGGAGTCTTTGGTTTTTTCGGCTTGGAGTGCCTCTTCAGCTGAATACCGCTGAGAGCTTCATTCCATTACTGAGACATTGTGTGCTGTATTTCCCTGGCTGCATCTGAGGATGTGTTTATGAGGTAATGCTCTAGCCGGGGAAGCTATGACAGCCTTCCAAACAGCTGGCTTCCACTGGGTAATGGAGGGATGGGAGCGAACGTATACAGGGCCACATCACCAGAGCTGCATGGGTGTCGTTCGTCTGCCGGGGAGAAGTGGCGCCAGTGTTACTCCACACATAGAACGCATCTCTGGAACATGCCGCACATATTCACGTAGCCAAACAACCCTTCGCCGTATACAACCTTTACATGGGCAGTGATTTACAGCAGTGTGAGAGTGTTGTCTGTAGTTTATTTCACTCCACTGTCCAGATCTACTGTCATACATCTTAACATTTTTATTACGTGAGCTGCCATTGCTGGCTTCTTATAAAAAGCTAGTTTTTTGGCTCTTGTATTCACCCTAGGTTTTACTGCTAATGAGTCTGTGGCCTTGTATGAGCATACAGGACAAGAAACTAATGAGAACCTAGTAAAGGGCACCTGAAGTGACGTGAGCTAAACGTGTCTTTACAGCCCCAGTCCTACTTAGAACTAGGTGGTGGTCCTTTTTTTCTCACTGTAAGGGTTAAGGATTCAGGGCTGTAAATTACAGTTGCACTGAAGTCGAAGCTCTCAATGATAAAAAACAAAACAAAACGATGATCAGTCAACTGAGACAGTCGAAACTTTGAAGGATATCCAAGTAAAGAGTGTCCTTTTACTTACCTGGGGCTTCTTCCAGCCTCCCATTCTTGTAGGTCTTTGTTGTCCTCCTGGTCCATGACTCACACACTACTGCGCATGTGCTGGCCTGTCGGCAGCCTCCTTGATCTTGCTCCTGTGGCCGGGAACGTTCTGGGCTCATGCAGTTCATTAAGACAAATAATGGTGCATGCTCAGAACACTCCTGGCCATGGGCGTGCTATTAAAGAGGCGCATCGTTGAGTCAGCACATGCGCAATAGTGCGTGACTTAGCTGAGTCGCAGGCTTTACCAGGCCACACAGTGGATCCACAAAGGGGACTGGGAGGACACTGTTTGGGGTACCCCCCTGTTCCCTGTCCTCAAAGTGTTTGACAGAACCTACCAGTTGAATACCAAAACCAGGAAGTTCCTTCAAGCAGCACAGCGCGAAAGAGAGCTGCGCAATCTTGAGCCGCACAAGCACAGCAAAAGCATAACAATCAGAGCCACCACACTGAAATAGGTAATCAAGCCCTCCTTGGGCTTTAAACAATAGCTTTTCCATAATTCAGGGGTACTTAAAGCGGACCCAAATCAAACATTTTTTAATTAAAAATATTTAGTTGCACCACTCTTGACACATACAAAGATAAATAATCACTCCTTCAAACCTATGCGCTTCAGTGCATGCATTTCAACCTTCTCTTTTCATAGCTAGGATTATACTGGGGGCAGCCATTAGCAATTCCTCCATTGCCGGACACCTGCTACTCCACCAGTTTGCCGTAAAAATCCCGGCAATTTGAAAGGAAGGGGAGGGGTTCCTCCAATAAATGTAAAATATGTTATATTTGTCATCATGCAGCTGAAAAAAAGGCTGCTATTTATTATTATAATTTAGAAACTAGATTTTATTTCTGAAATCTTGTATTTTTAATTTGGGTCCACTTTAAACTCAGGTTTACCAGATGAACGAATCAATTCTTCTGTCTCGCTCCAAACTGCACACTAGTGATCCGTGTCTGTAGCTGTGACACTCAGCAGGATCCGCGGCTGTAAGTGGAGCGTAGCTCTGTAGTCCCGGGCTTTCGGGAAATACTGTCCAGGGCGGGCTTCAATCACTCTTATAGGACTGGAAATCCCACCTGTGATGTTCCATACAAGACCATAAATCTGTGTCTGGTCCTTGTCATGCATGGCCAGTGATGGATGACCGGTGGCTGCTGTGATTGATAAGCACACCAATAAGTAATGAGTCTGGTTTCGGTGCTGTGTACATGGAGGATAATCTAGAGGCCTTCCGTGTCCCCCTCGCCTCCACCAATTAGGAGCTTGGACCCCCTGAAGCTCCTCTATATGAATTTGTCAAAGAGTGCACATGGCTGCGCTCCTGTCCATGAAAGAGCACGCTTCGCAGCTGCACAATTGCATGGAGCCGCTGGGGCTCGGCAGAAAAAATCCTAAGCCGGAGCAGCTCTGTGCTACTTCGTGCCACACCCCTTCACAGATGAGGGCACGGCTGCGCACTTCCAGAAGGTCCCAGCATCACATCCCGATCACGGCCAGGTGATTGTCTTTGGACGCACAAGTAATGCTGGGCATACACGGATGCAATTATGCGCCGGATCGAGTGCATCCCCGCTCATCCACGCATGCCCGCGGATTGACCCCCGCTCGTCCCCGCAGGCATCCCTTATCAGCCACTCGATTCCCCGCTAATGTCTGCTCGCAGGGATCGAGCGGGGAATCTATCCGGCAGGTCATCGGTCAGCGGCTCGATTGATAACAGCGCACCTCGCCGTGTATGCCCAGCATAAGATGCTTTAGTACTTGTATGACTGGTAGGTTTTATAAAGATAAGATAAAAACATATAAGGTAAGATAATTAGTTGTATATTCACTAAGCGGCGATAATCCAAATAAAGTGCGTAAAGTTTACCGCAAGATGAGTAGAGTGCAATACATTACATGCAATACATACTCTCACTCTAAAAAAGTACAAATAAAAAAGACCTTGGAGTTTTGGAGAGAATAGATTTTATGTGTTTTTTTATATTTTTTAAAAATGTTTTTTAAACCAGTAAAATTATATTTTGCTGCATTACACTGAGGGCACATGGAGACAGGTGACACAGAGGGGGAAAGAGGGGAACACTGAGGGCAAAGAAAAACAGGGGGCTACTGGAGGCACAGGGGAACAGAGATGACACAGTGGGGAATACTGGAGGCACAGGGGAACAGAGATGACACAGTGGGGAATACTGGAGGCATTGGGGAACAGAGATGACATGGGTTTTAACTATCATCTGTATGCAGATGACACCCAGATCTATTTCCACACCCCTGACATATCCACCACTACCATGGACAAGGTCTCCTCCTCTCTATTAGCCATCTCCTCCTGGATGTCCGCTAGGTTCCTGAAACTAAACCTAGTCAAAACGGAATTTATGATCTTCCCACCCCGGACATCCATAAACCTCCCAGATGTGCATGTCACTGTTAACCACACTATTATTCACCCTACCTCACAAGCCCGCTGTCTGGGTGTCACCCTGGACTCCGCACTCTCCTTCACTCCCCACATCCAAAACCTCACAAAGTCCTGCAACTTCCACCTTCGTAACATCTGTAAGATTCGCCCTTTCCTGACCTCTGCCACCACCAAACTCCTCATCCATGCCCTCATAATTTCCCGCCTTGACTACTGCATGCCCTGCTGTCTGGTCTCCCTATGACCCGAACAGCCCCACTGCAGTCCATCATGAATGCGGCAGCCAGAATTATCCACTGCTCCCATCGTTCCACCACTGCAGATCCCCTCCTTGAATCCCTCCACTGGCTTCCTATCCAGTCCAGAATCAGATTCAAGATACTGTGTCTGACCTACAAATCTGTCCACAAAACCTGTCCAACCTACATTTCCGATCTTACTCAGAGGTACACACCTAGCCGCTCACTGCGCTCTTCCAATGAACTTCGCCTAACCGCCCCCCCCCCCCCCCCGCATCACCCAGTCCCATGCACGCCTCCAGGACTTCTCAAGAGCTGCTCCAACACCTAGGGAACTCCCTACCTCCACCCGTTAGGGCAGCCCCATCCTTCAACATCTTCAAGAAAGCCCTCAAAAAACTCACCTTTTCACTCTGGCCTACTACCCCTCAAAAGTGCTCTAAATACACAGCTGAACTCTGGTCCCCTACCTTCCGTGTCCTTACCTCTCCCTCTAGAGTGTAAGCCTTTGGGCAGGGTCCTCCTCATTTTGTGTCCTACCTAATCATGCTCCTCCATTACTGTGAACCCATGCTATGCATCTGAGTGAACCTAACTTGCCTAATCTCCATGCTCCCCTCCAGTGACTAAGCATTACCTTGTACTCATACTGTGCTGCATGATCTGGTCTTTCTTGTATTCAGGTATTGTCATTTTGCTGTATGTCACCCCTAAATATTGTATGTATCCCTATTTATTGTCCAGTGCTGCGTAATATATTGGCGCTTCATAAATACAATAAATAAATGACACAGTGGGGAATATCGGAGGCACAGGGGAACAGAGATGACACAGTGGGCAATACTGGGGGCACAGGGGAACAGAGATGACACAGTGGGGAATACTGGAGGCACAGGGGAACAGAGATGGCACAGTGGGTAATACTGGAGGCACAGGGGAACAGAGATGACACAGTGGGGAATACTGGAGGCACGGGAACAGAGATGACACAGTGGGGAATATTGGAGGCACAGGAGAACAGAGATGACTCAGTGGGGAATACTGGAGGCACGGGAACAGAGATGACACAGTGGGGAATACTGGAGGCATGGGGAAACAGAGATGACACAGTGGGGAATATTGGAGGCACAGGGGAACAGAGATGACACAGTGGGGAATACTGGAGGCATGGGGAAACAGAGATGACACAGTGGGGAATATTGGAGGCACAGGGGAACAGAGATGACACAGTGGGGAATACTGGAGGCACAGGGGAACAGAGATGACACAGTGGGGAAAACTGGAGGCACAGGGGAACAGAGATGACACAGTGGGGAATACTGGAGGCACAGGGGAACAGAGATGACAAAGTGGGGAATACTGGAGGCACAGAGGAACAGAGATGACACAGTGGGGAATACTGGAGGCACGGAGCGTAGTGGACGTTCAGGGGATCTCGATCGTTAACAGGGGTCTACCTGCATACCCCATAATAAGAAACATTTTGGTAATTAACCCCATAGTTTAGATTGTGTAGCATTTTGTTTTAATCTCTTGCTCTGCTTATAGATCCTGGTTTTGCTTCAGATTTGTTTTAACCACTTGACACCATCCATTGAGGGGTTGAAATGGGCATGCGCGCATGTAAGTGCTCCGGCAGCACAGGTGCATGTGCATTTCGGCAGAATGGACGTTTATAAATGTCCATCAAGTAGTTAAAGTGAACAGAGTACTATTTTTAGCACCCAGGGCATCTCAATAGCACATTAATAATTCATGCCAACAATCCGTCTCATTATTTAAAAAAAACTTCCATTTGACCTTTTCTTTTTACATTTAAAAGTTTAACGAGTAATGCAGTTGTTTTATTGCACACAGTAGCAAGAAGTAAACAATACCTTTCATCAACAGAATGGGGGTGGGTAATTAGGACAACTACTTCAAATAATTTATCCAGAGGGAAGGTGTGAAGATAGCATCTGTGACTTCTGTAAATAAGGACAGCTAGAAGGGGTGGGGGGGAACATGGCAGCTCCTATAGCTATTAGAAACCAGGAGAAATTCCAGGGGAAAAAAGGGTGCTTAGTTCCCTTTAAAACAGGGTTTGCCGTCCAGCAGACATTGTATATACTGTAACTATAAAGCACTGTTTTCCATTGCTCAGGGGTTCCTTGACCCACAGCCTTGCCTTGTAATTGGCAGGTCTGGTTAGATTAACATTCTGCCTGCGCCAGGCCCATTATTTTCCTGCTTCGTGGTCAGTTATCCTCTCGGCAGCGTCACAAGCAATACACGGAGAAAGTGAAGGGCTTAATTGCCTGAACTGTGCGCCCGGTTCTACGAGACGAGAAGAAAGGCCTCTGTTTGGTTTAATTCTATTGATGGGTTCAAATTTTTCTTCCGTGTAAATGGAATAATTGGAATTACACTTTAAAGCCCTCAATGATTCATTTACCTGGCTCCGCTCGACGAGGAAGAAGTGAAATAATTGGCTTAGCCGCCCTCTGGCGCTTCAGATGTCCTGATTTTTTTTCCATTGGCATGGCTATTTATTCTAGGCAGAGAAATATGTTTTGAAAGTGAATTGTATGCATGACCTATTTCCATCCCTGCTCACCATGTAGGGTATACGAGGGCACGAGCGGTCACGTGACTCAGCTGGCCATCTTGAGATCTTCCAGCATTCCCTTTCAGGAAGGGATGATGACCAGACGCGAAGCAAACAGATTTTCCTCCATCTTTTATGTGCTGTATTTATGGTGCGACAGATGTAAACATGTGGCATTTTTTTTACAAATTTGTATTTTTGCTATTTTTCATCTGTTTAGACTTTTACACAAATGGGCCTTAGCCAGAACCTGAACCCGCATGCTTAGAGTGTTTAGCTAAAGTGAAGATGTGAAGTGTTGTCTATTGTTTATCAGTTGTACTGGGGAAGTCTTTGTTGAACTTTCACCTTTCTGCTGTTTATGGCCATTGCCCGCTTGCATTTACTTCTTGGCTAAAACTGGGGCGCTGCCTTTCACACTGGCTCGTTGCATCATTCTCTGCCAATTCTACCTCGCTGCTCCTCGTCACAGTAGGCATATTAGTCTCTATAAGACTGGCAAGACTTCCTGCGGTGCAATGTGATTTATATTGTGGCGGTGTGTTGCACATGCGCTGATTGGCCAAAATTCAGTGACCTACTTCCTGTCTAGTGAGGAGAACGTCATTAAGCAGGGGCAGAGCTACGGAAATCACCCTGTAGGTGTGTTAAATAGTAAATGGTGCGGCGTGATCGCCCTCCAATGGGCTCTAGTGCAGCAGGACAGTCACACCACAACGCACGCATATCACGGCTGCATTAGCATTTTTGCGATTGCGCGCAAAAACGCTAGTGTGGCCGTGATATGAGTTATCACGGTTTTGTGAATCAAGCCCCTTGTGTGAAATTAGCCTAAAAGTGCCCATTAACGGTACAATTTTTCCTTCAGACTCTATCTTTCAATGCAATTTTAAGGCTTCTTTCCCACTAAGACGTTGCGTTAGATGTCACGTTAAGGTCGCATAACGTGCCCCTAATGCAACGCCTGGTGGTGTTGGAGCAGGACGCTACCAAGAACCGCGTTAAAAGCAGCTCTTGGTGCGCCTGCTCTGTCGGAGGCGCTGCGGAGACCACGTGAGCGGAGCTCTCCGCATCACGAGGTCCCGCCAGCCAATCAGCGGCTGCTCCTGGAAGTAAAAACTCGGTATACAGAGGCGCCAGAGTAGAGTAAAACGTTTTAAAAACCGCTTAAAAGGAGAGGGGGATGTTAAGGTGGACTCACCTCCCTCTTACAAAAAAAGAAAACTCACTTGAGTCTCAATAAAATAGAATTGTCAAGTAATTTATTCAACTCCACAAATGCAACGCGTTTCGCGGGCGTGACCCCGCTTCCTCAGGCAAAAATGGGAGCACAACTCAGTGGGTCAAGCAATAAGTTTGAGCGCCTCTGTCCTGTGACTTATTGCTTGACCCACTGAGTTGTGCTCCCATTTTTGCCTGAGGAAGCGGGGTCACGCCCGCGAAACGCGTTGCATTTGTGGAGTTGAATAAATTACTTGACAATTCTATTTTATTGAGACTCAAGTGAGTTTTCTTTTTTTGTAAGAGGGAGGTGAGTCCACCTTAACATCCCCCTCTCCTTTTAAGCGGTTTTTAAAACGTTTTACTCTACTCTGGCGCCTCTGTATACCGAGTTTTTGCTGATCTTCTAGTCCACCCTGGGTGGAGGGGTGCATCCCCATCTACTATCTACAGAGAGCGACTTCTTAACCTGAGTGGGGTCAGGTCCTAATGCTCCCCACCTGCATTTAAAGTGGTTGCCTATTGGTAACCCGTGTTTGTGAGTATATATATACATAAAATTGTATTGAACTCTTCATTTTACCTGACAATACTGCACCATATTGGGCTCTCGATTCTCTTCTTGTTTTTAAGCATCCTGGAAGTAAACACTGCAAGTACAGTGAATATAAAGTAGCCATGTGCCTGGCTACGTAGCGGCCTCTCCCCGCCTCCTCTCCGCCCACAAAATAAAAAAACCCACCCATACTGAGCATGTGCAAAGCCGCTAGAACGCACAGTATGCTGCACTTCAAACGAACATGCAGCGTTACTGTGTAACACAACGTGGGCACTGTGAATAGCTCATTGATTTCTCATTGCTGTGCGGTGGGGTGCGTTACAGGCTGCACTAACGTGCGCCTGTAACGTCTCACTGTGAAAGCAGCCTTATGATCGAATTGTATAGAAAACAGTGCCATTTGTGGCGCAAATCGATGTGAAATGATTCTTTGGTTGATTGGGAAAGGGAAAAAAAAATGATATGAAAGCTGGATTTTATGATCGAATTGGAATGTAGAACCTTCTTAAATCATTCCATTAATGGGAATAATCAATAATTGCCTTCCAATTACTCTCGATTGTTCAAATCGCATTGAAAGATTCAATCTGAAGGAAAAATTGTACTGTTAATGGACACCTTAAGACATTTTAACCTTACTTAAGTTTATAAGTGCAGGAAAATCTGAAACGTTCAGTTGTTTGTAAGATGACATCAGGGGTAAGTTGAAAAATTGAACTTTGCCTATACCCCGTACCATAATTACCCTGCGCCTGTTCTGTGTCAAATGATTCATCCAAATCCACAGAAAGATCCTTTAACAGCAATTAATTAAAACATTCCTAAATGAATTCAGCTTCCAGTAGCGTGTTTGTTTCCAGAGGTGTAACAAAAGTTTAAAAAAATTAAATGTAAAAGTAAAGGTGCTAAATGCTTTACATTTTGTGTCTTTCACCTAGCTGTTCGATGTTCTAAATCTGTGTGTATAGGGAAATTCAAGCTATAGGCGATGCTGGGTGATGTCACTTTTGGCAGCTATCTGAATGTGTTGATACGTTACAGTATTTGTTTATATTCACTAATTAGAAGATTTGGTCTGGAGAGAATAGCAAAATCCCAACGCTCCCTAATTCTCCTCATGACGCTCCCTAATTTACCTCATGAGCTCATTGTGAGCCTCGGTCGCCTTAGCCGTTCTTAGCACGCGCTTTTCAGGAATCCGCTTTGCTCAGTTGTGTTTTTCTTTTTCTCTTCCACAGTTACCAATTACAACAACGTGTTAGACGCAAACTCTGATTCAGATGATGAAGACAAATTGCACATTGCTGAAGAGGAGAGCGTTACTGATGCAGCAGATGGTGAGGGCAGCGTGCCAGAAGATGACTTGCCAACCGACCAAACAGTATTAGCAGAAGGCGACGAAAGTGTGAAAGCAAGTTGCTGGGATGATGAAGGTATAGCGCGCTGTTTATACTGTTTAGCTGTAACATCTACAGCACCGTGTTTACAAGCCTGCCTGTTTGTGCTTACTCTATAAATAGGAAAATATTTGGACAGATGTTGTTCGCCTCAAAGGCCTTATTCAGCTTTAGGCTGAAAATATAATCGCTATAACGAGCATCATGCAGGTGTTAAAGGGTTGCCCCGCTTAAAGCAAACCTATGTCAAAGTCGAGGTTGATAAGTTCAATGCATTTAACAGAGGTTAAGGCGGTTTTTCACGTTATTTGCTGTATTTTGGCATCTGTTTTGGATCGTTTGCAAGTTGCACAATGCAAGCGCAATCACTGGAACCCTTTTACTCTAATGTGATCTAACTTTGCCTGATCTCAAATGAGTGCTGTATTTTTTTCTTTTTGTGTGCATTTGTGCTTCTGTTCATAGCAACCAAAATCACAAAATGTAATCACTGAAAATTTACCATATTGTTCGAAACATAAGAGACACCTAGGGCAAAAAACAGAGGGAAGAAATTTAGTAAACCTGGTGTTTCTGTGGTGCAGGGAGTCTTAACCCCGGCTACCTCCACCAGCTACATTAGCTTTACTACACTAACCCCCACTTCACCCACCAGCTATACTAACTACCCTACACTAACCCCTGCTGCCTCCACCAGCTACACTAATTCTCTACACTAACCCCTGCTACACCCACCAGCTACACTAACTACCGTACATTAACCCCTGCTGCCCCCACCAGCTACACTAACTACCCTACACTAACCCCTGCTGCCGACACCAGCTACACTAACTTTCATACACTAAACCCTGCTGCCCCCATCAGCTACACTAACTTCCCTACACTGACCCCCGCTGCCGCCACCAGCTACACTAACTTTCCTACACTAACCCCTGCTGCCCCCATCAGCTACACTAACTACCCTACAGTAACCCCTGCTGCCCCCACCACCTACACTAACTACCCTACACTAACCCCTGCTGCCCCCACCAGCTACACTAACTACCCTACACTAACCCCTGCTGCCCACACCAGCTACACTAACTTTCCTACACTAACCCCTGCTGCCCCCACTTGAATGGGAGCGTTTACCGCGACGTTCCGAACGCTTGCGGTAAACGCTCCGCAAGCGTCCGTCTGAACCAGCCCTTAAAGAGACACTGAAGCGAAAAATAAAATATGATATAGTGAATTGGTTGTGTACTATGAATAATTATTAGAAGATTAGCAGCAAAGAAAATATTCTCATATTTTTATTTTCATGTATATAGTGTTTTTTCTAACATTGCATCATTCTATATGTGCAGATTACACAACACTCAGCATTCAAAATGATTCATTCAGAGCAGTCTGTGAACTAATGACCTCTCCTCTGGCAGAGAAAAAGTAAATAGTTCAGGAACAGTTGAGATAATAAAAGTCAGAAAACAGCCCTCTCCACGACTTTGAAAGTCGTAGAGATTAATGGCTTTTTTGCATTGAGATAACAACTGGAGTTTCTTAACTCTTCCTGTACTGGAAACAATTAGACTGATGTATCTAATCTTAATGTTTTATTTCTTAGCTGTACTACACATACAAATCATAATATCATAAATTTTTTTTCGCTTCAGTGTCTCTTTAACCAGCTGAGCGGTCTGGACGAGCTCAGCTCGTCCAGTACCGCCGGAGCCTGCCGCTCAGGCCCTGCTGGGCCGATTTGGCTCAAATAAAAAGCAGCACACGCAGGCGGCACTTTGCCAGCCGCGTGTGCTGCCTGATCGCCGCTGCAGTGCGGCGATCCGCCGCATGCAGCGGCGAAAGAGGGTCCCCCCAGCCGCCTGAGCCCAGCGTAGCAGGAACAAAAAGTTCCGGCCAGCGCTAAGGGCTGGATCGGAGGCGGCTGACGTCAGGACGTCGGCTGACGTCCATGACGTCACTCCGCTCGTCGCCGTGGCGACGAGGTAAGCGAAACAAGGAAGGCTGCTCATTGCGGCCTTCCTTGTTTATTCTGGGCGCCGGAGGCGATCGGAAGATCGCCTCCGGAGCGCCCTCTAGTGGGCTTTCATGCAGCCAACTTTCAGTTGGCTGCATGAAATAGTTTTTTTTTTATAAAAAAAAAAACCTCCCGCAGCCTCCCTGGCGATCTTATCAGAACGCCAGGCAGGTTAAATAGGAAACCAACAGTTCTGTTTCTACCATCAGCACCAGCATCTCCTGCAGGACAAAGTTGGAGACGTAACAGAAAATTTGCATAGTTAAGAAATTATATAATCTGCAACAGATCTTTAACTTCTCAAAATCAATGGGATTTTGAGAAGAACTTAAAAGTAACACGATCTGTGTATTCTCTCCCAAAACCAAAAATGACAATAGTAACGCTTCTCAGATGGGGTTTCTCAGCATTAACTGAATGATCTAATTCTTAAACAATGTAATCGTTGTACTATTTGTAGACTAAAGAAGTTGTAAGCACCATCAGCTATACCTACAGCCACGCAGCCAGGCACCGCCCAGCACATGCTTCTCCAATCATGGTAGCATTATATGCGGCCAAGGCTGTCAGTGGTCTCTATACTTCTTCAAAGAACATTATAATCTCTTTCTGTATCTACTCACATGTGTTTTAGAAGTTGGGAAACTTTGCCTTAACCACTTGAGGACTACAGTGCTAAACCCCCCCTAAAGACCAGGCCAGTTTTTGCTTAATAGGCCACTGCAGCTTTTAGGCCAAGCTGCAGAGACGCACAACTCGGCACATAAGTGATCTCCCAGCCCCCCTCCCCTTTCCTCCCCACCAACAGATCGCCCCCCAGATGTCTGTTGCGTTTTTAATAAATATTTATCTGTTTACTTTTTAAATAAATTAGTGTGTATATATTTTTTTTCCCTACTCCCTCCCCCCGCCAGCCAATCAGCATGGTCAGCTGTCATAGGCTTCAGCCTATGACAGCCGATCACCCCCCAGCCTATGGAGGGGACAGCCATGTCACATGGCTGTCCCCAGTTCAGCGCTGCTGCAGATCGCAGCGATGTACCCAGTAAATTGACGGCGACATCTAACAGTGAACAGCTTTGATTGCCGCTCGGAGATTGAAGGCCGGGCGGAGCTCCGCCTCCCAAGCAGGAGATGCACGCGCAGCCTGCATGCGGTCTCCTGCAGTAGCCGGCCCCAGGACTTGACACCAATTGGCGTTAGGCGGTCCTGGGGCTGCCGCCGCGGCCACGCCCGTTAGCGTGACGCGGCCTTCAGGTAGTTAAAGTGGAATAAAAATGTTACATAACCTTCAATAAAAAATGTTTTTCCCTACTTTTTATTATCCGTTCAGTTGTCATATTGCTTTTGTGCACAAGTAATATTACCGGTTTACAAATTACAAGTTCTCAAAGTACAGTTTATCTGCTCTGAAAGCTGCCATTGCATTTTATTCATAGCTGCTATAATTTAATATACATCTTCTAGTGAGCTCTTCTGAACTGTGTGTATGCTTGAAGCAGAGAGAGCTGTTTTTCAGCACAGCTAAAAATGTAACAACTGGTTAATGTAAACAAAAGATCATGTTATCACCTCTTCGGATGCGGATCATAAGTCTGAAGGAGCTGTCCACTGCAGAACAAAGTGTTGTGTTTAACTGAATGCTATTCTGTTGCATTTTTGTGGTAGTAGGTTTAAAGCTGTAAGTAATCTGTTAGAGCAAAGAAGAATTTCTCAGTTTCAGCCCACTTTAAATTAAAGAGAATCTAAAGCGAACAAAAATTGCTATTTTTACCTGGTAGTTCGCTTCAGTACTCTCAGTAGATGTAAACCGCCGCAAAACGAGAGGTTTAGACCCCCCAAATCCCGGGGCTAACATCCACGACCATCTTGGTAGTGGATTGGGCTGCCCTGAGATGCAGAGCTTTCAGCTGCAGCTCTGCCTCTGCCACGTGGAGTAGTTCTGCGCCTGCACAGTCTGCTCTGGTCCACGTGGCGGTGAGTGACAGCGCCGCTCGCACAGGCGTAGTACAGGCCGACCTGGAGGTCCAGGTCGGCCTGACGTCATCGCTGGGGACCGGGACGGAGCTGCGGCGAACGGCTGCGGGCAGAGCTGCGGCGAGGGACATGCTGGGAGCTTGGGGCTGGAGGAAGCCCCGGGTAAGTAGCGATTATTTTGTTATATTTGCCTGATAACTCCTTTAAATACTGAGGGCTCATGACAGCCAATGTACCTCTTGCTGCTTTCTAAGAAGGTGTTTGGCCTCAGTGTCAGCAAGTGATGCTCTAAAGAAGGGGGCAGACAAAAATGGAGTCATGGCCAATGGTCATGCACCTGCCACACTTTCAGTTTGTGGCATTCTTTGAATGGAGTTAAAAGAATCTATGGTGAAGGGTCTGCTGGACGGCCCAAATGGAAATGCAGCAGGTATGTGTGTAAGTCTAGATTCCAAGCTGCTGCTGGGTATGTATGACACACATATCAAAACTACTGGACAGAGCGTATTACAAACCAATGTTATGCCCAAACAGTAATGAGTTATTGCAGTGCAACATCCGGATCAGAAAAGAAACATTAGATGCAATACAAGGAGATGATATCCAGGAGCAACACACATTCTAATGGTTCAGACTTAAATCATTAAATTTTCCTAGGGCAATCAGCAGCAGTAAAAACCATATACTCGGGGACAGATTTACCCTAAGGCGCTGTAGGCACGTGCCTACAGGCGCCTGATGATAGAAAGGCTGCTCTCTCCCTTCCTCCAGTGCCTCCCTCCTTCCCCAAGCAGAGTCCCGAGAGGAGTGTAAATGAGAGGTACTGACCCAGCATTTGCCAATCCACTGATGAGATCTACCTTCAGTCGGGGGCACCACTAACTACTTTTATACTGAGGAAGGATACTTCTGGCTACCTAATGCTAAGGGGCACCTCAAGCTACCTAATATTGAAGGTATATCTTGGCTACCTAATACTAAGAGGCACCTGTATCCTGTATGACGGGCAAGGGAAGTAAGGGAGAAGTGACAGCTGGGACAGCCAGCACACTTGCGATGCCGTTCGGCCGGGGGGTCTGTAGGTTCATGTAGGTACAATCTGGGCTTTCTCAAGACCGTTTTTTATTGAATCATTGCAATGTGTGTTGCTCCTGGATATCATCCCCTTGCATTGCAAGTATAACACACATGCCCTCTACCTACCTACACACCTGCACTACTTACACTGGTTTGGTTCTTTGGATGAATGTTTCAGATTCTTGACCTAAATCCTTCGTACACATACTACCGGTACATGGTTCTCAGCTGCAGTAGCCGGTCTGAGGCGCATCTGTCAGAAATCTAGAGATTAGGGCCCATGGAGATGACCACTTGTGTAGTGTGATCCCCCCTGCAAACAGTTGAGAGCAGTACTGTCGGTTTCAAACATGTGTCGGCCCATGTTGCCATTGAATGTATTTTACCAATAACAGTTATCGGGAAGGTGTACATGTGAAAGCTCTACAAGTTACAAGATGTACCCGATAGTAGAATATTGGTAACTTTACAGATATTAACCTAACAGATTTTTTTATGAACACTTAACCTAGCCCAGTGATGGCTAACCTTAGCACTCCAGCTGTGATGGAACTACAAAGTCCTATGAGGCATTGCAATACTCTGACAGCTCTAAGCATGGCTCGGAGGCAGAGGCATGATGGGATTTGTAGTTTTATCACAGCTGGAGTGCCAAGGTTAGCCATCACTGACCTAGCCTAACTCTCACAATACCCCTCTCCTTCCTACGCCTGATTCCCTACAAAAAAACCTGCACCCTAAACCTAACTCTCCCAAACACCACCACCTATGCCTAACACTGAACCCCCACCTACACCTATCAATCTTTGCCGCTATCTTTTCAGTGGAGATGGGAGGAGGGATGATGGGGCAATGCATGAGCGCACAGTTTCCTGTGGTGGGTAAACAAAAGAAAACAATGCGCTCGCTCATCAGTTAGCAATCCAGCTCGAAAGATCGCTAAATGACGCTGTGAGACACAAAAGTAGTGGAACATAACAAATATGGACACTGTAGACTCGTACAGAGGCGCTAAAAGAATAAATTAACTTTAATTTAAAATTATATAAAATGGGAGGTTGTAGTGGACTTACATCCCCGAATGTCGGTTTGAGTTCAATAAAAACTTTATTTGACTACTCCACAATGCAATGCGTTTCGCAGGCACAATACTGCTTCATCGGGCTATTAAGGAATATATATAACAAATATATTCCCATCTGATAACCTAGTTTGTCCCCCGTAGATGTGGACGTAATTCAGGCTAATTGTCTTCAACTGAATTACAATGATTCCTCCCTGTGCCGCTTTAGCTGTAATTAACATTATGGTTTATGAGGGCCACCAAAGCAAGTGCTACGTGTTTTGGAGCTGGTGCCAAGAACACCTGTCTTGCTCTGGTAGCCCTGAATCCAGTCCACTGAAACAGCAACTGTCACTCTGCCATTCACTTAACTGGAGAAAGTACAACATTTTAGTGGTAATAACACAAAGAAGGGAACTCAAGTAAAATGCATCTTCCCTACAAACACATGCTGCTTCTTAACTAGCAAGCATTTCTTTTTATAGTCAATCATTAACTGATGTAACCTGATGTGTACAGATGGATATTAAACCACACTGCAGTGATCAGCCCGTAGATATTCTGCTCTAGGTCTGCTAGAGGCAGGTGTGTGTGGGTGGGGGTGGCTGTGTACCCACCATGCACACGTAGATAAGGCCACAGGAACGCCTCGTACATATCTTCTCATCAGAATAATCTACCAGATGAGACCACACCGGGCCGAAATTTTTTTCTTGTCCGTCTCCAGGTAGACACGTAAATATGATGTCTCATTGCTTAGTCTTTAAACTGATGAAATGTTGCTGCTTTTTGATTGAAACAAGGTCTCCATAGTTACATAGAACATTAGTAGCAATGAAAATAGTGGCATATTTTTATTTTCAGGTATATAGCTATTTTGTTTATAACACTGCATCATTCTCTAATATTTGCAGTTTCCACAATACACTCAGCATTTTAAATGATTCCACAGAGCAAGCTAATGATCCTTTGAACTTTTCTCTGCAGGTGCACACCATGCGGTTTTTGTAGCGTTTTCCAAACCGCTTCCGCCTGTGAAAACGCTTGGCTAATGTATTTCAATGGGATGGTGCACACCAACGGTTTGAGGTTTTTAGCAAACCGCAAACGTGGGTCCTGCTGCATTTTTTCGGTTTGCAGATGCGTTTCTGCCCCAATGTAAATGATAGCAAAAGCTCAAACAGCTCTGAAAAACGCTACATCAGAGCGGTTTTCCAGGCGTTTTTGTTACAGAAGCTGTTCAGTAACAGCTTTTACTGTAACAATATTTGTAATCTGCTACACAAAAACGCTCCAGAAAACGCTAGGCATGTTTAGAAAACCTCTCTAAACATGCCTAGGCTAGAATCGCTCTGAAATCTGCTCCTAAAACCTCTAGCGTTTTAAGGATCTGCTAGCGGTTTTGGTGTGCTCTGGGCCTTAGAGGCAATTGAGATAAGAGCTTCAAAAGACAAAGCTGTGCAGGACTTTATAAAGTCGCAAAGCTCACGGAAGCTCCTTTGTATAGCTAACAACTGAAGTTTCTTAAAGGTGGCCATACACTGGTCGATTTGCCATCAGATTCGACCAAAAGATAGATCTCTCTCTGATCAAATCTGATCAGAGAGGGATCGTATGGCCATCTTTACTGCAAACAGATTGTGAATCAATTTCAGCCTGAAACCATCACAATCTGTGGAGCTGCAGCTGCTGCATCCCCCCCCCTGCATACATTACCTGCTCCGCCGGCGCGAGTCCCCTGGTCCACCGCTGTCTTCTTCTCCGCCTGGTCCCGGCATCTTCTCCGCATTGGCTCCTGGCTGGCATCTTCTCCCATCGGCATCCGCGTATAACTTTCTGTCACTCCAGTGACAGCGGAAGTTCAAATAGAGCGCCCTCTATTTGTACTTCCGCTGTCACTGCAGTGACACAGGAATTTATGGCGGGATGCGGAAGCTGATGCGGAGAAGATGCCGGGACCAGGCGGAGAAGACAGCGGTGGACCAGGGGACTCGCGCCGGCAGAGCAGGTAATGTATACCCGCTGTATTGCGTTGGTCGTCGGGCATTCGAACACCGCTATCGACGCACTCCCGACCCGCCGGCGACCGAGAAAAATCTTCAGCACAGATGGATCAACGGGAATCGACGGGAACGATGGATTTCGGACGGTAATCCATCATTCTCTCA
Source organism: Hyperolius riggenbachi (assembly GCF_040937935.1). NCBI lineage: Eukaryota > Metazoa > Chordata > Amphibia > Anura > Hyperoliidae > Hyperolius > Hyperolius riggenbachi. The sequence continues at coordinate 53,132,095 of NC_090650.1, read as the reverse complement.
GCGATGTGCGCGGCGATTTCACGACCGTTTTGATCACTGTGATCGAAACGGCCGTATTTCGGCGGGAAAATCGTTAGGTGTATGGGCCCCTTAACCAGCTGGGCGGTATGGACGAGCTCAGCTCGTCCATCACCGCCGGAGGCTGCCGCTCAGGCCCTGCTGGGCCGATTTGCACCAAATAAAGAGCAGCACACGCAGCCGGCACTTTGCCAGCCGCGTGTGCTGCCCGATCGCCGCCGCTCTGCGGCGATCCGCCGCGAGCAGTGGCGAAAGAGGGTCCCCCCAGCCGCCTGAGCCCAGCGTAGCCGGAACAAAAACTTCCGGCCAGCGCTAAGGGCTGGATCGGAGGCGGCTGACGTCAGGACGTCGGCTGACGTCCATGACGTCACTCCGCTCGTCGCTATGGCGACGGTGTAAGCAAAACAAGGAAGGCCGCTCATTGCGGCCTTCCTTGTTTATTCTGGGCGCCGGAGGCGATCGGAAGAACGCCTCCGGAGCGCCCTCTAGTGGGCTTTCATGCAGCCAACTTTCAGTTGGCTGCATGAAATAGTTTTTTTTTAATTTAAAAAGACCCCTCCCGCAGCCTCCCTGGCGATCTTATCAGAACGCCAGGGTGGTTAACTCTTCCTGTATTGGAAACAATTTGAGACTAATATCTGTGCTAATAATGTTTTATTTCTTAGCTGTACTGCACATACAAATCACATTATAAGTTTATGTTCACTTCAGATTCCCCTTGAAGCAAACCTAAAGCGGAAAAAAACCAACTTATGATATAATGAATTGTATGTGGATTACCGATAATAAATAGATAATTAGTAGCAAAGAAAAGAGTCTCATATATTAATTTTCAGTTATATAGATTTTTTTTTTATAACATTGCATCATTCTGTCACATTTGCAGCTCTGTATTTTAAGCTATAAAACAAAGCAGAAATAATGACCCTTTGAACTTTCCTGCAGTAAAACCTTTTCTCAAGCTGTCTCTCACTGTTTCTTGGCTAAGAGCTTTAGAAATCAGGCCTGTATCCGGCCCAGTGGGTTGAAGAGCTCAGGAGTTCTTTTCTTTTCTTTTTTAACTCTTTCTGTACTGGAAAACAATATGAGACTTTTCTTTGCTACTGATGTTCTATTTCTTACTGTACTACACATACAATTCATTATATCGTAACCTTTGACATTATGTGAGAAATGTAGATACTTACCATGGTAGAGGGAAGCTGCTGGATCCTCCAGAGGCATCCCCCTCCACCTCACTGTTCCAGCGGTGAGACCCCCTCCGGTGGGATTCCTCTCTCGCAACTGCGCTCCTGTTTGTGAATGAGCACAGCCACACGGCGGCTCACCCCTTAGCATTGAGCCACCGATCGAGCTTGGCAGGAAAAAGCCGTGCCGTTTCAGTTCAGCCGAGCAGTCTGCACCTGCGCAGAGATCCGCCGGCAAGCCCTTGATGAGCCTCGGGGGTTCCATTGCTGGAACAGCAAGGAGTGGGGGAGGCCTCTGCATTAGCCAGATGTTTTTCTCTACTTAGGTAGGTACCCAATTGGGGCATAGGGCTAGGATTAGGGCCCGGCAGACAGGGGTGGCACTAAGACAGTTTTCAATAGATTTCAGTATGAAATCTATTGGCAATCTGCAGTGTGTGGGCAGGCAATAGATCCCTCTCTGATTAGATTGGATCAGAGAGGGATCTATCTGATGGTCAATCTGGTGGCAGATCAATAGGTGTATGGCCACGTTAAGCCTTGTACACACGCCTGCCTTAAGTGTACGGCAACCAGCGACCCCAAACCTGCAAGCAATCTACTTAAACCCAGAGACATTGCTCCCCCGCCAACCGTGTGACATCACGCATGCGCTGCTCGTTGTGCATCCGTCATCCCCCTGCATAGCAACACAGCCTGTCGTCAGCTATACAACTGACATGCGGGTATGCAGCCCGGCCCAGCAATGTCTCCCAAGGGAATCGGCTTCTGATCCCCGACGGGTGACATTAGTTGTGAGTGTGTACAAGCCCTTCAATGCAGAAAACAAAAACACACCCATAAGTAGATATCAAGACTTTTTCTTTAAAGCGGGATTGTCGGCATTAAAATCAAATTTCAACAGCAACTGGTCTGAGTGTATTAACCACCCTGGCGTTCTATTAAATGCGCCAAGATGGCTGCTGCGCAGTATTTTTTTTAAATTTTTTTTAAATCATGTAGCTAGCCTAGCGCTAGCTACATGATGCCCCCCTCCCTGCGCCGTCCCTCTCACCCCTCCGATCGCCGTCGGCGCGTATGCCCATAAGGAAATCCCGTTCTGAACGGGATTTCCTTTAGGGCTTCCCCCATCGCCATGGCGACAAACGGAATGATGTCATCGACGTCGTGACATCACAGGGAGTCCCGATCCACCCTGATTGGCCAGGCTGCGCATGGGGTCTGGGTGGGGGGGCCTGTAACGCGGCGGGTAGCGGCGATCGTCACCAACACGCAGCTAGCAAAGTGCTAGCTGCGTTTTTTTTTTTTCAAATTAAGAAAATCGGCCCAGTAGGGCCTGAGTGGTGCCCTCCGGCGGTTATGGACGAGCTAAGCTCGTCATTACCGCCAAGGAGGTTAAAGTGGATCCGAGATGAACTTTTACATATTGCATAATTGTGTTCCTTTCCTATTGTTTATAGGGCATTCCTCAAGCCAAATACTTTTTTGTTTTTGTTTTAATACTCCCTAATTCCCTATAAACTAAACAAGCCTCGCCCACAGGTCTTCAGAGAGCCAAGGCACTTTCAGGCAGTAGCAAGGGCTCAGTCTGGGCAGGAGGAGGGGGAGGTATTACTAGCCAGAGATTTCAGAGGCAGAGGGGTGGAGGGGGGATTAGGTTTTTTTGCTCAAGATACAGATAAGCCTGCCTCTGTGCAATGCTTACAAACAACATGGCTGCTGTCATTGTATCACAGGAAGAAATAATCATATTCCATTAAAGCTGTTTGCAGCTAGATTTGCTGTGTAGACTATCTAAACTTTAGATAAGATATATAGACAAGTTACGTGTTCTAGTTAGTTTTTCATCTCGGATCCGCTTTAAGTGATTAAGATGCTAATCCTGCATTCAAAATTTTCAAAACTTTTTCTGCTGTTATGGTTTGGAGTTATCACATACCTTAGAAGCAATGGCCCTTTAATTGCCATTGCCAAACAGTTGCATGCTTTTTATCTATAACAGTGATGGCTATCCTTGGCACTCCAGCTGTGGGGGAACTACAAGTCCCATGAGGCATTGCAATACTCTGACAGCTCTAAGCATAACTCGGGGAAGCAAAGGCATGATGGGATTTGTAGTTTTGTCATAGCTGTGGAGTGCCAAGGTTAGCCATCACTGATCTATAATATATTCCTTCTCTTCCCTTTATTTCCCCCTTCTTCTAAAAACATAAGACAGTGCACTTCCTAGTATAGACCTCGGTGGGAGTGTCTGAAGACTCTGGGAGGAGGGCGGGTAACAAATACACAATAAGCAAGAGGAGAAAAATAGAGTGAGGGAGGAAATGATGTCAGGAGGTCAAAGGTAACCAAGATGGAAACTGTCTAGAATAGGATTCTCTGCTTTTCCTTTATAAAATTCACAAGAATCCTAACGTGGACAGTGCAATGTGGAGAGAGCCGTCCACACCCACCTCCTAATATTAAAAACAGGCACTTACCTTAACGTCCATTGCGTTCTGCTACATGCGCATTAACTTGGGAACACCACATGAGAAAGGAGAGAAGCATGGGTCACTCCGAGCTTTACAGTTCAGGGCTGGCTCCCATACAGCACTCCAGGGGGGGGGGGGGGGGGGGGGGGGAGGACAGGCACAGACAACTCACTCCAGGGTTCACACCACCGGAGCAAGCCATACACCACCTGCCTCCAAAGGATACAAACTGCACAAAATGCTTTCCATGAGAAAATGAATGCGCATGTAGCAGAACGCAATGGACGTTAAGGTAAGTGCCTGTTTTTAATATTAGGAGGTGGGTGCGGACGGCTCTCCTCAGCGCTGGCCATGCTTGGGGGGGGGGGGGGTCGGCTGCGCCACCCAGCCTCCCTGTCCGGGGTGCCGCTGTCGGGGCCGGCCCGCTCATGAGCTAGGGTTAAACTTGGTGTTTGAGCACGCATAATTTTTCTCATGGAAAGCATTTTTTTCAGTTGTATCCTTTGGAGGCAGGTGGTGGATGGCTTGCTCCGGTGGTGTGAGCCCTGGAGTGAGTTGTCTGCGCCTGTTCTCCCGCAACCCCCCCCCCCCCCCCCTCTGGAGTGCTGTATGTAAGCCAGCCCTGAGCTCTAAAGCTCGGGTGACCCATACTTCACTCCTTTCTAATGTGGTGCCCCCAAGTTAATGCGCATGTAGCAGAACGCAATGGACGTTAAGGTAAGTGCCTGTTTTTAATATTGGGAGGTGGGTGCGGACGGCTCTCCCCGGCGCTGACCACACTTGGGGGGGGGGGGGGGGGTTGGCTGCGCCGCTGTGGTATCCAGGCAGTGAGAGAGCCTGGGACCCCGCAGTCCCGACGGTTGTATGGGGGCATTGGGAAGCCTCCCTGTGGCGCTCCTGGATAGTGCTAATGTAGGTTTGGTTATTGGATCCTGCATAGTTTGGCATGTGAAAGCAAATGCATATTTGCATGAGCATTGTCTCGTGAATAGCCAATTAGGTCGGATTTGCAAAGCCAGACTTGCTAGGGTTAAACTTGGTGTTTGAGCATGCATACATTTTCGCATGGAAAGCCTACTTCTTCTTCTTGCTTCAAGGTTGAGGCACGTACTCTATTAGATAGATAGATGCGGCGTATGCTACGAAGCGGGTTGGCTAGTAATAATTTATTTCGCCAAGTACAAAGGGTGGTTGTACCCAGAATTAGTTTAGGCTCATACAGGTTTTGGAAGGAGGGGGGGGATAATTTCCAAAAGTCAAGAGCCGAGGCTGCCTTACTACGATCATCTGTCATCCCTAAGGAGACATGGGGGAAGGGGGACAGAGGGAGGCAAAGGTTCAGCAGTGATGACCCAGTTCTTCATAGAAACCTACAGTGATGGCTGTCGCTGCTGAGGGTCTCAATTGCTGACTTCTGGAATCGGCAGTGCAGGCCAAGGTGTTCCAGTTCAAAAGGTGCAGTAGGTGTTAATTTTGGTGGTGGGTCCCAACTCCTGGGCAGCATTCAGCAGGGCTGGGCAATGACCGTCTATCATTGGCATTCCTGTGCAGATGAGACAGGACTTTGCTTTGTAGGGCTACTACCTGCTTCAGTGCTGGGGTTGGACAATTCGCTTGTGGCCTTGTGGAGCCCCCACCTGCTGGGAAGGAACTTAAAGGATACCCGAAGTGACATATGACATGATGAGATAGACGTGTATGTACAGTGCCTAGCTTACAAATAACTATGTTGTGTTCCTTTTTTTTCTTTCTTTGCGTGAAAGAGTTAAACATCAGGTATGTAAGTGGTAGGTCCTGTCAGGACTGGGTCAGATTACAGTGTGACCCTCGCTGATAAGAAATTACAACTATAAAACACTTTCCTAGCAGAAAATGGCTTCTGAGAGCAGGAAAGAGAAACAAAGGGTCAATGGTTCATAGATTTTAGCTCTGGCATACTTCAATGAATGTGTCATTGAGCAAAAACAATAAAACAGTAAAAGCTTATAAAGTAGATTTAAATATAAAATAAAACTGTGTAATATCTTAAAAAGTCATTTTTAGGGGAAGGAGAGTAGATACAATTGTTTATTTTCACCTGGTTGTCCTTTAAAGGGAACCTGAGGTGAAAGACATATGAAGGCTGACATTTATTTCATTTTAGACAATGCAGATCCCCTGGCTGTTCTGGTGATCCTCTACCTCTAATACGTGTAGCCATAGACCCTGAACAAGCATGCATATCAGATGCTCTGACTCAAGTCTGACTGGGTTAGCTGCATGCTTGTTTCAGGTGAGTGATTCAAACACTACTGACTGGAAAGGTCAGCAGGCAGCCGGTATGGTTTAAAAGGAAATAAATAGTGGCAGCTTCCATATGTCTCTCAGCTCGGGTTCATTTTAAACACCGACATACCGCATCCAATGAGACTCCGTATTACAGTTCCTTTAAGGTAACAGAAGTAATGCTTGAAAGGGTTGGCGCTTGTAAACAGGATGCGATATTTACTTCCAGTCAACAAATTATCTGATCAAAATGATCGGATTGGGTGTGAATGTTTTTTATGGTCAATCAGAGCTGCCTCCTCTGCTGTTTACCAATAGGACGTGTTGGTAAATGTCGATTGCCTCTGCATGGATCCCAGAGTTTGTATTCACAGGACCACATGCTATGGTGTTTGTGTGGATTGGACATGTGGATGGGGTGTGGCTTGCAGATCAGAGCCCTACAGTGAGTGGCCACACAACGTCAGAAAGCATACCTCCCAACTTTTTGAGATGAGAAAGAGGGACACTTAAGCCACACCCCTGATCACACCCCACCACGCCCCTAATCACACATACCATAAACAATTATTTCATAAGAAAAAATATGTTTTATATTCAAACCACACTGGTCCTTTCTATTCTGATTCATTTTCCTTCATATTAACATTTTAAAATTAGCAATATATCAATTTAAAGGATAGGAATAAAGTTTAGAGTCAATCAAACACATTTTTTTAGTAGAGAAATATATATATTTACATAGAAAGAGGGACAAAGTCCTGATAGAGGGACAAATGAGGAGGGACAGGGCTGCCAAAGAGGGACTGTCCCTCCAAAAGAGGGACAGTTTGGAGCTATGAGAATGTATTGCTTTGGCTTCCCTGGTGGCCTCGGTGCCATTCCCTGAGCCTACCTTCCCTGTGTGTACATGAGGATACCGTACTTGCGGATTGGTTTGCCATCTTCCCCCAGTTGATTACCTTTCAGGAATTTGAACAGAATAATTAGCCTGAAAGACTGCCCGCAGTTCCCCTGGTGTGTACCCAGCTTTATACAAATTTAACAGAGTTTGATGTATAAAGAGAACCAGAAACGAAGCACCCTCATGTATTTTAACATATATATCAATGGGAACATGACAGTAAACACCTACCCTGCTCTCTGTTTCATTCTTCTCTGCTAAATCTGCCGGTTATCAGCTCTAATAAGAATCCCCGACTGAGCATTCAGCCTAGCTTGGCTCAGGAATCATCATAGCTGAGTCAGTCTTCTGTGATGTCTTTTCAAGCCCAAGCCCACCCCCTCCTGGCTCTGCTTTCCTGCTATGTATCCTCGTAGCAGGAAATCAGAGCCACAAGGGGGCAGACTTGGGTTTGAAAAGACATCACAGAAGAGTGACTCAGCTAAAACATTTCAGGGCAAAGCTAGACTGAATGCTCAGTCGGGGATTCTTATCAGGGCTGATAACAGGCAGATTTAGCATAGAAGAATGAAACAAAGAGCAGGGTAGGTGTTTACTGTCATGTTCCCATTGATATATATGGAAAACTACATGAGGGTGCTTCGTCTCTGGTGTATGTAATAAACTGCGTTAAAGGAAAGGTTCAGGGAGGGTGGGTAAAAAATAAAAATCAATTTCCACTTACCTGGGGCTTCCTCCAGCCCGTGGCAGGCAGGAGGTGCCCTCGCCGCCGCTCCGCAGGCTCCCGGTGGTCTCCGGTGGCCGACCCGACCTGGCCCGGCCGGCTGCCAGGTTGGGCTGTTCTGCGCTCCAAGGCCCGGAACTTCTGCGTCCCACGCCGGCGCTCTGACGTCATCGGACGTCCTCCGGGCTCTACTGCGCATGCGCAGTAGTTCTGCGCCTGCGCAGTAGAGCCTGGAGGACGTCCGATGACGTCAGAGCGCCGGCGTGGGACGCAGAAGTTCCGGGCCTTGGAGCGCACTAGAGCCCGACCTGGCAGCCGGCCTGGCCAGGTCGGGTCGGCCACCGGAGACCACCGGGAGCCTGCGGAGCGGCGGCGAGGGCACCTCCTGCCTGCCACGTGCTGGAGGAAGCCCCAGGTAAGTGGAAATTGATTTTGATTTTTTACCCACCCTCCCTGAACCTTCCCTTTAAGCATAATAATGCGAGTACAGTTTTACGCACGTTGGGCAGAAATTAAATCGGACCTGGACTCAGAACTTCCGCTCTGCTCTAAAAGATAAACAGCATAATACCCTTTAACAAAAAACATTTCTTTGTTACAGCTGATACAAATCCTTCCATAAATCTGCAGTGTGTCTACTTCCTGCTTTTAGGGAAGAAGACATAGGGTTAACATCCTGTGTTTATAGATTAGCTGCTCTGTCAAGACTGCCAGCTGACACAGCTGAGAGATCAAATTACAGTTGTGATTAGTCACAGATGAGGGGGAATTAGACAGGCTAAACTCTCTAAATACATACAGGGTGCATTTCTCTGTTTTCCTTCTGTCCTGTGCAAGAGTTCAGGTCCACTTAAGTACATTACATGCAATGCTTTACCTTCTACTCTTTGTGCAGTAAAATTTTACATGCATAATTCTGATTTTCACAGTTTATTGCATACACTCTATAGTATTAGTTTGGTTTTATATATCCTTCAGTCCTGAAGTTCTAATTTAAAGTGAACAAGAGGTGAGAGTTTTATGGAGGCTGCCATATTTATTTCCAGTTGCCTAGCTACTCTGCTGATCCTCTGCCTCTAATGCTTTTAGCCATAGACCCTGAACAACCATGCAGCAGATCAGGTGTTTCTGACAATATTATCAAATCTGACAAGATTAGCTGCATGCTTGTTTCTGGTGTTATTCAGACACTACTGCAGCCAAATAGACCAGCAGGGCTGCCAGGCAACTGGTATTGTTTAAAAGGTAACAAATATGTCAGCCTCGATATCACTTTCACTACAGGTTCACTTTAAATAACTTCTTTTATATTTCAGTGGAGTCCCCCTTTAAATTGTAAATGTAGGCTTCTAGCGTTATTCCCCCGTTAGCGGAAATTCTTGAGGCCTGAATATAAGCCGGTGTTCGTTTTCGCGAGTGCGTTCTGTTTTTAGCTGACATATTTTCCTGGCGATGTTGGCAGAGACCTTTTTCCCATGGTGGATTCCTGATGCGGCATTTGTACACCGAGGGTCACATGGAAGATGTAATTGTGATTAAACCTTGAAGTATTTCTTAGACTGGTTCAAAGGCTTTATTTTTAGCTGCTGCTAAAGGTGTTTTCTGTAGGGGAGCGGGGGCTCCTGTGCCTGGACACAAAGCAGGAAACAGAGCAGCTACACTTACATGTCAGCACTCCACTGAAACCATTGTTCCATGATGTGAAGCCAACTGGAATTAAGAGAACGCAGAGACCTTTAAAATGGGATTGTATTCAACCTTCTTTTATTTTTGGTAGAAGAAAATGGCAAAGTGAATGTTTTTTCAGATGGGCAGCAGCACCTGGCGCTTCCCTGTCTCAAAAATAGTGCTTCCCGGGCCCAAATGTACAACTTCCCTGACCCAAAAATAGTGCTTCCTGGGCCCAAATGTACAACTTCCCTGACCCAAAAATAGTGCTTCCTGGGCCCAAATGTACAACTTCCCTGACCCAAAAATAGTGCTTCCCGGGCCCAAACGTACAACTTCCCTGATCCAAAAATAGTGCTTCCCGGGCCCAAACGTACAACTTCCCTGACCCAAATATACCTTCACTGACCCAAAAATAGTTCTTCCCGGACCCAAACATAAAACTACCCTGACCCAAACATAGTGTTTTCCTGACCCAAATGTACCACCTCCCGGACCCGAATGTACCTTTCCTGACCCAAACAACATTTCCATGACCCACCTGTACTACTTCCCTGACCAAAACGTACCACTTCCCTGACCTAAACCTACCATTTCCCTGACATAAAAATAGCATTTACCTAAACCAAATGTACCTTTTCCCTGACCCAACTGTACTACTTCCCTGACCCAAATGTAGCACTACCCTGATCTAATTGTAGTGCTACCTTCCCTGACCCAAATGTACCCCTTCCCTGACCCAAACATACCCCTTCCCTGACCCAAACTACCCCTTCCCTGACCCAAACTACCCCTTCCCTGACCCAAACGTACCCCTTTCCTGACCCAAACATATCCCTTCCCTGACCTAAACAAAGCTTTTGGGCAGCTTGGTTCCAACTTTGATACTGGGAAATACCATGGTGTTTGTTGACCAAAATCATCACAAATGATCGTTTCAGGTTTAATCCTACCATGTGCATGTTAGACCCCGCCCCCAGTGTCAGATGCTTCCTCTTTGGCAGACCACGGAGTTATTCTTGTACTTCCTGCTGCAGCTTTCAGAGGTATGCCCTCCGCACTCTCCCCTCTATAGGACACAACAGGCTGCATATAGGTACATTGTACAGCAGTACAGGTTACAATGATGGTTCACCCCAAAACAATCACAAAACATTATTCTGAACGGACCTACTTCATGCAAACAAAGCTTTAGTGCCTCAGTCAGGTTTTTATTGCTGTTTTCTTGAAATATCATCAAAAAATAGATGAAATATTTTTTATTATTTTTTTATTTAAATAAGTGGAGGCTGAATCTGCAGTTTTAAAGGACAACTGAAGTGAGCGGGATATGGAGGCTGCCATAGTTATTTCCTTTTAAGCAATACCAGTTGCCTGACTATCCTGCTGATCCTCTGTCTCTAATACTTTTAGCCACAGACCCTGAACAAGCATGCAGCAGATCAGATCTGACAAGATTAGCTACATGCTTGTTTCAGGCCAGCGGGGCTGCCAGGGAACTGATATTGTTTATCAGGAAATAAATATGGCAGCATACAGGTAGTCCCCGGGTTACGAACGCCCGACTTATAAATGACCCGCCGATATGAACGCCCGCTGACCCGCCACGATGACGTCACGCAGCCCGGGGACTACCTCTTGTGCCCCCTTTCCTAATGCAGAGTATGCGCAGTAGAAGCGATTACAAGTCTCACCTCTTCCATGGCGGCTCCGGGCCAATCAGTGGCGTCCTCTCACCCCTCAATGTTCCTCCCAGCGGCTTCCCTAGTGTCGCGTAATGACGAAATCAAAAAGAGCCCCTGCGGCTCCTTCTGATTGCGTCATTACGCAACGCTACTAGTGAAGCCGCTGGGAGGAATGGTGAAGGGAGAGAGGATGCCGCTGATTGGCCCGGAGCCGCCATGGATGAGGTGAGACTTGTAGTGGCTTCTGCTGCGCATACTCTGCATTAGGGGGCACAGGGAGACACAGAGGGGGGTAGAGATGACACAGAGGGGGACACTGGAAGCACAGGGGACAGAGAAGGCACAGCGTTCCGACTTAAGGATGGATTCAGGTTAAAAACGAGCCTACAGTGCCTATCTCCTATCTATTAACCAGGGACTACCTGTACTTATCCCTCTCACTTCAGTTGTCCAGTATCTCCATATAATCAGAAATGTATAATGTACAGTATCTCTAGCTCACTGTCAGTCTTATCCACTATTTAGTGAGTGGCTTTTATTTTATTAAAACCACTGAAGAATGAATTTAATTTTGGACAGCATGGTAGGGAAGTAAAATATAATTTGGGGTTACTGCTGTCTGTGTCCCTTTTGGTTATATTTTTACACTTCCTCATCCTGGGGCCTTTATTAATATAAACGTTGGTAGTCCAAGAGACAGGAAATGAAGGACAGCAATAAAAATGTGTGAAACTTGGAATCTGTACGCACATCCAAATTTTGATTGGCCAATTTTGCAACTTCAATGTAGAATGAGAGCATGCTTACACAATCTGTTCATAGTGCTCAAAATCTGCTGGACCTCATACTACATGGAAGTGGTAAAACTGTCAAAATTGGAAGTGGCTGGAAAGGGCTCTGCCTCTGACACAGGAGACCAGGTTTACAATCTCAGCTCTTCCTGTTCAGCAAGCCAGCACCTATTCAGTAAGGAGACCTTGGGCAAGACTCCCTAACACTGCTACTGCCTACAGAGCACGTCCTGGTGGCTGCAGCTCTGGTGCTTTGAGTCCGCCAGGAGAAAAACACAATATAAATGTTCTGTGTCTTGTCTTGCCCTCCTGAAAAAAAAGAACACACTAGTTGTTAATAGGCTTCCTCAAGTTGGCCCTAGACTGTGACAAACCCATTTGCAATAGGTCCTTCTGATGGGCAGTTAGTAATTGTTCAATGTCCTCTGTGAAGCACTGAGGAAAATGTATCAGCACTAAAGCAATGCATGATAACCATAATATTCTCTATAAGGCTAAACGTGTCTGTTTATATGTGTGTTACAGATGGAACCGATGCCAATGAAATCCTGGGGCCGGATGCTGATGACATTGGATGTACAGGTACGTCTCTAGCCAGGCTACCTAACACTATTGTCATTACGCTTTGCCCTGTCCAGCACTTCTTATTATTTTGGATGCAACACGGCTTACAGAATTTTACGCTTAGTTCTGCCCATAGTGATTTTTTTTACATTAAAGTGGAACCAAACTCAGAACTTCCTGTGTGTACTTAAAGATTAGCCACGGCATGATAAACTGTAAGGGGAGGGGGAATCTTCATTGCACTTTATGGAAATACCCCCCCCCCCCCCCCCCCCCCCCGCCCAAAAAAAAAAAAAAGTTTTAACTTCCTTTACATTCCTGGTACACAGAAAGGGTTAAGCCTCAGTGTTTACTTATTATTATTATTTAGTATTTATATAGCGCCGACATATTACGCAGCGCTGTACAGTGTATATATATATATCTTGTCACTAACTGTCCCTCAAAGGAGCTCACAATCTAATCCCTACCATTGCCATATGTCTATATTATGAAGTGTAAGTACTGTAGTCTAGGGCCAATTTTTTTTTTTTTTTTAGAGTGAGCCAATTAACTTATCTGTATGTTTTTGGAATGTGGGAGGAAACCCACGCAGACACGGAGAGAACATGCAAACTCTTTGCAGATAGTGCCCTGGCTGGGATTCGAACCAGGGACCCAGCGCTGCAAGGCGAGAGAGCTAACCACTACGCCACCGTGCTGCCTTATAAGCAGAGAGCCATGGCACATAGCTTTGATTCACTGCTGCTGGTAAGAGCTGATGTCAGCTGCATCCCCCCGCCATGAAATTGCATCTGGGCACGGTGGTTGCCGCCGTATAATGTCACTGTTTGACTTGCGTGGTGTTACCAAATGCTGACATTGGGTTGCACGTAATTGCAGTCAAAGCGCGCAGTTCAACCTCCCATGGAAAAAGGGACTAATTAAAGTAATGTGCACTGCATTGCTCTACAATGTGCATGTTTGCACATCTGCATCATAACAGATTCAGTTTTGCCAACGTACTGTCTGATGCGCACTCCTGGATATGGGTGTGCAGAATACAAAATAACTCTTTCATTTGCCTACTGCTCTGTGTTTATTATGTAGTCTACATGCCAGTCTGCATTGCAAACATTCCAATATAATCATAAATGTTTATCGCAAAAAAGGACAAAGTCCCGCACAAAATCCTAAGTTCAATCGAGTCCCAACTTTATTGATACAGGTAAAAGCCATACAGTCAAGGAGCTGACATGTTTCGGACTCACAGGTCCTTAATCATAGCACATGATGTCAGCTCCTTGACTGTATAGCTTTTACCTGTATCAATAAAGTTGGGACTCGATTGAACTGCGGATTTTGTGCGAAACTTCGTCCTTTTTTGCTGCATATATGGGTCTAGTTCCAGCACTATCCTGGTGTCTGGGGTTCACCTATTTGCTACATAAATGTTTATGCTGTAATGAATCTTATCTCAGTCAGCCTGGCTCCTTTCTGTTACATTGCCAGGAAGACGGAAGCTTGTCATCTCCCTTCCCACATTCCTGCTTCTCATTGATAGGCTGAGGGCAGTTCAGTGGGACAGGAGGCTGAGAAGGGAAATAAACCTTTGCAGAATCTGTTGAAATATGTGATGGCTAACCTTGGCACTCCAGCTGTGACAAAACTACAAATCCCATCATGCCTCTGCCTCCCCGAGTTATGCTTAGAGCTGTTAGAGTATTGCAATGCCTCATGGGACTTGTAGTTCCACCACAGCTGGAGTGCCAAGGTTAGCCATCACTGATCTATGCTGTGCTCACATGTTTACAAAGCAAGCTAGATATGAGTGGACAGTTTCTAGGAGAAGAAAAGAGTAAGGCTGGTTCACAAGGACAGCAGGCGGCGTTGGGGCGTCCGGAAGCCGCGTTGTCCTGTGACGTCTCGTTTAGGGGCGACGGTACGGCGATTGTCTGCTTCCCGTCGCGATCAGCGTTTTTTTGTCGGGACATGAATCTGCGGTGGCTAGGCGACCCTGGACGTTGCAAGCTGCTTCAAGGGGCCGCCGAAACGACGCGTTAAATCGGGATCAGAACACCGCGTTTGCGCAATTGGTTTTCTCTTTATTTACTGTATAAAATTCACTAAAATCAAAATGTGGACAGTTCAATACATATGTTATGTAAGTAGAACAAGTATTTATCTACTTAGATGCATGTTTTTTTCCCTCCTGAGATAGTATGGCTGTCCCTGCGCTGCTACACTGTCCCTACGCTTGCAGCCCACTTCTTTTATTTCATCAGTGAAAAGGTCTTTCCTCTCTCACTTCCTGTCCGTGTGATACCCGAGGATCTTCCCGTCTCCCCTTTTTTTTGCAATGTAATCTCCAGATGATATTTTGCCATATAAACTCAAGTCTAGTTGTCCCCCTGGGCGGGTCCCTTGTAAAAAGTACATAGGAACATGTGGAGAATTCACTCCAGAGACAGGAAACAGGAAGTTCAGCCATGTAAGATGTGAAGACCAAACTCTGATATTCTCACATTCCAGGAAGTACTGAAAAGTGAGGCAGATGTTCAGTTCTCATGGGCCAATGAGCATTCAATGGTGCCCAAATAGAATAACGCTATTGCCAGCCAAGTACAGCTATTGGCCACTAATAAAAGTACATCTGAACTAAGAGGGATAGGTTGGCTGCTAAATATACAGTATCTCCTTTTCAATAATACCAGTTTCCTGGCTTCCTGCTGATCTCTTTGGCTGCAGTAGTTCTAAATCACACAATTGAAACATGCATGTGGCTAATCCACTCAGACTTCATTCAGAAATGTCTGATCTGCATGCTTGTTCAGAGCCTATGGCAAGACAGAGGCTCAGCAGGACAGTGTATTGTTTAAAAGGAAATAAAAATGTCAGCCTCCATATCCCTTTCAGTTCATGTTAGGGATGCTCATTCCGGATTCCGCGGAAATGCAATTTCCGCATCGGATTGCGGAAATCGGTAATACAAGAGCGGTAGGCGGATTTCCGCCGGAAATCGTGGAAATTTCCGCAGTCTTTGACATCGATTTTCTCAAAAACTATAATGTCATTTTGAAAACTTTTTTTTTCATCTTGTTCACAAGATTCTGTTTAATAAACCCTGAAAATTTGGTGTGTCTAGGTCTTATGGGGACTTTGCTATTTACCGCTAAAGTCGGCGGATTTTTACTGTAATGTAAAATGCAGAAAATCTGCATTATCCGATATGCAGTAATTTTAAGCCAATCAGAAGACTCAGAATGAATAAACCAATCAGAGAATGGGGATTTAGGCGGAACTTTCTGCATTCTCTGATTGGCTTATTCATTCGTTTTTGAGAAAATCGATGTTAAAGTCGGCGGAAATTTCCATGATTTCCGGCGGAAATCTACATCAGAATGCGGAAATAGGTAGCAGAAAGCGGAATCAGTAGCAGTAATTGGCAATGGTGGAATGCGGATTTTCTGCGGAATCGGAAATTGGCATTTCTGACCATCCATAGTTCATGTGTACTTGCAGAATAGAGGGCTGTATACATGTCAGATAAAGTCTCTAATGTTAAACTTTAACTATATGCACAATGAATAGTATAGTATACCATTGTAGAATTGCATACATCAACACTGACTTCTTCCTGATCATTGAAATTGCACACGAGAGAAATCACCGCCTGGAGATTTGGGTGCAGGATACAGCCCGTATACAGCTCACTCTGCTGCTGCACAAGTCCCGGCCGTGTTAAATACTATTCCCCCTCCAGGTCCATACAATTATGTACTGTAATTCGGCTTTCAGCTATTGCTGGAGGCCGAATTACTGTGTTTTAAAATGAACTTCAGCTCCGTCTTCTGATGGCGCCGACGTTACTCCCTGTGCGCTGCTATTGCCGTAATTCCTATTACGGTCTATGGTGATGCCGGCTGTGCCCAAATCTCCTGCGCTGGATTCCTTGTGTTTGTTGTAATTACCCATTCTGTACTGGATCTCCACATTTACACTAACAGCAAAAAATACTGCAACCTAGACAAAAAAAAATACCGTCTCTTGAACACATAATTCAGACATGTGTCAGGAGGTAAGGGCACCTAAGGGATCAGTCCACAAAGAACGTGACATTTTAACAATACCTGCTCTTCTATGCCAGCTCAAATCTGCTTAAAGGGAACCTAAACTGAGAAGGACATGTATTTTTCCTTTTCAAATAATACCAGTTGCCTGACTCTCCTGCTGATCCTGTGTCTCTAATACTTTTAGCCACAGCCCCTGAAGAAGCATGCAGATCAGGTGCATTAGCTGCATGCTTGTTTCAGGTGTGTGATTCAGCCAATATTGCAGCAAAGAGATCAGCAGGACTACCAGGCAACTGGTATTGTTTAAAACACAGGTGTCGAACTCCAGGCCTGGAGGGCCAGATCCATGCCAGTCTTTAAGATGGACTGAGAAAGAAAGGAATGTGTTCTACCTGATGGACCACACCTTTCCGGATTCAGACCCATTAATTCATTTGAGCTGTATCAAAAATGTGTGAGGATCTTGGCCCTCATAGGACCGGGTTGACATACCTGGTTTAAAAGGAAACATCCATATCCTTCTCAGTTTAGGTTTCCTTTAAAAGCTGGACTGTGGTCATGATACAAAAAGAACAAAAAAAAGTAATCTCTTTGTGCAATCTCCTGTCCTCAGGGGCATATCCGAGTAATATAGAGCCTATGGCAAACCCTGACATTTTGATCTGCATCAGGGGCAATTGCTAAATGTATTAGAAGCAGAGGATTGGCAGGCAATCAGTATTTTTTTTAAATTAAATAAATGTCAGTCTCCATATCCATCTTACTTCATGTTCCCTTTAAAGTGTGCCCATAAACACGCCTGAGTCCCACGACGTCCTCCCACGATCAGCCCCGGTAACTGGCTCAGTCGGGTCCAGTGCGGGTCTTCTGCGCATGCGCGGGACGTCCACTTATGCTGCTGGAGGAAGCTGCTGGAAGTATCAAATCTTCACTTTACAAGATGTCTGGTTTACTTTAAGCATTTTTGGTGAGGATTGCCATAAAAGGGTACAATTTATAAATAATCAGGATTATTTTATTTGTAGGTAATGATGAAGAGTGTGATTCGGATGTAGAAAATGAACAAAACCATGATCCAAACGTGGAAGAGTTCCTCCAGCAGAGCGACACCGCGGTCATCTTCCCGGAAGCTCCAGAGGATGACCAGAGGCAAGGCACGCCGGAGGCCAGCGTCCATGATGAAAATGGTTAGTGTGACAGTTTTGGCCCGCGAGCCCCTGAGCGCCAGTATGGCTAAGCACTGTAACTATGAAGCCACATGGTGAAGGGAGAGGGGCCACTAGACACTGGGGAACTGTATGGGGGGGGGGGGGGGTACTGGACAACAACAAACTGTATAAAGGGAGGGAGGACCACTAGACACCAGGTAACTGTAGGGGAGGGAGGACCACTAGACACCAGAGAACTGTAGAGTGGGGGGTACTAGGCATCAGAAAACTGTATGGGGGAGGGAGGTGGGCCATTAGATACCAGGGAACAGTATAAGGGAAGGAAAGGAGCCACTAGACACCAGGGAACTGTATAGGGGAGAAAGGAGGGAGGGGCACTAGGCTCCAAGAAACTAGGGTAGGGAGGGTGGATATTAAACACCTTAGGGAACTGTATAAGGGAGGTGCCCACTAGACATTAAAGTTGGCCCATGACTCGGTCCCAGTTTTCAATTTGGGCCCACTTTTTATGTGAGTTTAACATCACGCTCTTAACATGTTGTGTTTATCCTATATACTAACCATGGATTATAAATATGCACAGAATCTGAATCACCTGAGGGAGGCAGCTCAGTGTGTGCAGCGCAGTTGTGGGCGGTGGCTTAATGCAGCAATTGGGGTGTGCGCATGCAGGTGCTTCCATGTATCCTTGAGTATTCACGGACGCACCTGTAGGTGGCGGCTTAGTGTGGGCGGCAGCAGTTGTGGTGTGCATGCGCAATTCTTTTGAGAGTCGGTGGTTTCCTGGTTGTGCATAAAATGCACATAGTGTAAACAAGGTCTAAGAGCTCTAAGGGCTGGAACCCACAGGAGCGCTTTTGGCAGCGTTTTGGCAGCACTGCGATACGCTAGCAGTTTGCCAAAACGCTGGGCTAATGTTAATGGATGGGGCAACTTCCACAGGAGCGTTTGCGTTTCTCAGAAACGCAAACGCAGGACGTGCAGCCTTTTGGGAGCGTTAGCGCTTCAATGTAAAGTATTGAACCGCTAGCGGAAACGCTCAGCAAAACCTAAACTGAGCGGTTTTGCTAGCGTTTTGCGGTTCAGCACACTGTAACAAAATGAAAAATAATTCACAGGACCAATCAGGATAAAAACGCAAAACGCTAGGCACCCGCTGGGGAAAAAAATACAATGTTGCAAAACACGACCAAAAACGCGCATGAATCCGCTTGCAAACCGCTCAGACAAAACGCTAGCGGTTGCGTTTTTTGCGTTTGCGGTTTTCAGTGGGTTCCAGGCCTTAGTGTTTTTCCAAACATCCAGTCCCAAGGCAGAGGAGTTCCTATTTTTTTAGCCACTCTTGATTACGATTGCAGGCAGGTCGACACCACAGCACTGCGCTTCACCGTTAGTAAATCAGCCCCTAAGTGTTTCATCTTCTGCGGGTTTATTTTAATTCGCTTTCTCCTGCGCCAAAGGTGAAAGGTGCTCAGACTGCGGTTGGTTGTGCTGAGCGCTCCGATGAAATGAAAATAAATAAATCACCAAAATGATAATAGCACCACATAGGTATGCTTTGCTATAAGGCATCATTTACAGTAGCAGCTGGAAGCAAAGAATACGTTGTAATAAAAATACATTGAATTATGGCCAGTGGGTGATGAGGGCGAGATTGCTGTGAGGAAGAGTTATAACACCCCCCCTCTGTTATCGTATCTCAAGTTGCTCACACTGGTAGAGGTCAGCTGAGCGGTGGAAAGGTGTGAATGCTACACAGAGTGCTATTCTGGAAGGTGTACACCTGCTGCATATCTGAGAATCCAGAAAAATCAAATGTTCTAACAACTGTTGGCAAAAGGATTCCGTTTTACCTATTAAAGCAGAGTGTGATGATGTCACCACATCGCCCTTCCCCATGTGCCACTATGCACATGCCATGTTTTGCATGGGCTCCATACAAGGGTAAGGCCTTGTTCACAGTGGGACACTGCATTGTGTTCCCTGTACAACAGAAATGCAACACTTTGAATCAGAATCAATCAGAAACTTTATTTCGCCAAGCACGACTGGGTCGTGCCCGGAATTGGGCTTGGCACTTACAGGGTACTGATACACGGTACACAGTAGTTACAGATAGAGGACATGCAGTAGTAACAGAACATTATACAGAAAAACAGAGCATTAAAGAACATGTATGCAGAGGGAGACAATGGCATAAGTTACAATACAATAAAAAAACAACCAAAAAAAGTACGCTTGAGCTATGTGCAAAGTGCCTCAGTGCGTCTTGGTATTTTGGGGTGGGGATAGGCATTTCCATGGCGAGAGTTCAGGAGGTTGACAGCAGAGGGAAAGAAACTGTTCTTATGTCTTGAGGTCCTGGTGTAGATGGATCGGAACCGGAGCTTCCGGCTCGAGGGGAGCTGATTAAAGAAGCGGTAGCCTGGGTGTGAGGGGTCGTTGGCGATCTTTAATGCTCTGGTGTTCAGCCTGGAGTGGTAGAGGAGGTCCAGAGTGGGAAGGGATCTTCCGATGATCCTCTCTGCAGATTTGATGACCCTCTGCAGTTTGAGCTTGTCGCTGGCGGAGGAGCTGGTGTACCAGACCAGGATGGAAGAGCATAGGACGGATTCGATCGTGGCTGAGTAGAAATTTGTCAGCAGTTTTTGGGCCATACCGAACTTTTTCAGTTGGCGGAGAAAGAAAAGTCTCTGTTGGGCTTTCCTCTGTGTTGAGGTCGTGTTGGTGTTCCACCTCAGGTCATTGGAGATAGTTGTGCCCAGTAGGCGGACACTGGGGACTCTTTCCACTTCCATGCCATCCATGTGGATTGGAGGCGGGGTAGAAGCGCTCCTCCTGAAATCAACAATCATCTCCACCGTTTTTGCTGTGTTTAGGACCAAACCGTTCTCTCTGCACCAGCTGCATATGCTTTCGACCTGGTGGCGGTACGCCTTCTCATCGTTTTTGGTGATGAGACCCACAATGGTCGTGTCATCGGCAAATTTGATTACTTTTACCGAGTCCGAAGTGGATTTGCAATTGTTCGTATACAGAGAGAACAGGAACGGCGACAGGACACAGCCTTGTGGGGCCCCTGTGTTGGTGATCCTAGGTTGTGAGGAGATGGTGCCTAACCTAACGACCTGGGACCTGTTGGTGAGGAAGTCCGTGATCCACAGGCGTAGGGTGGGGTGGACTCCTAGCGCAGCGAGATTGTCCTGAAGTATTTTAGGGCTGATAGTATTGAATGCTGAGCTGAAGTCCAGTAGGAGGATCCTGGCGTAGGAGTCCGGTCTATCCAGGTGATCATAGACGTGCTCCAAGCAGATGTTGATGGCGTCATTTGTGGACCTGTTCGCTCTGTACGCGAACTGGTGCGGGTCCAGCAGTCCCTCAGTAGAGTGCTTAAGGAGAGGTAGCACCATGCTTTCAAAAGCTTTCATGATCACGGATGTAAGTGCCACGGGCCTGAAGTTGTTGAGGTCGAGGATGCCCTGCTTTTTGGGGACCGGGATAATGGCAGACCTCTTAAAGCACGCAGGAACTTTGCCTTCCTGGAGGGACCTCGTGAAGATGGAAGAGAGGGTGGGAGCGAGCTGGCGAGCACAGGTTTTCAGGCAGGCTGGCGACACACCGTCCGGACCTGAGGCTTTCCTAGCATTTAGCCTTAGCAAGTGTTTCAGTACATCCTCCTCCCTCACTGATGGTGGGGGTGAGTAAGGGCCTAGGGCTACCGTGGCAGATTGTGCAGGTGGCTGTGGGAGTCCTGCAGGTGCTGGCTGACTCTCGAATCTGCAGTAGAAGTCACTGAGACTCTCGGCAAGCTCAGAGCTCGGTGTGGCGTGCTGAGGGGGGGGCTTGTAGTTGGTGGCAGCCTTCAGTCCCTTCCACACGGCTCGTGAGTCGTTTGAGGAGAGGTTCTGTTCCAGCTTTTCCGCGTAGCCCCTCTTAGCGGACCTCAGTTCTCTGTTTAGGTCGTTTCTTGCCTTCTTGTATTCCACCTGGTTGCCGGACTTATGTGCGGCTTCTTTGCTACGACGTAGTTGTCGTAGTCTTTTTGAGAACCACGGTTTATCATTTGGATACAGTTTGAAGGTTTTTGTTGGGATACAGGAGTCCTCACAGAAGCTAATGTACGAGGATACATTGTCTGCCCACTCGTCCAGGTTAGGCGATTCCAGCGCCTTCCAGTCTGTGCAGTCAAGGCAGGCCTGAAGTTGAAGTTTAGCCTCACTTGACCACACTTTGGAGGACTTAGTGACAGGTTTTGAGGTTTCCAGGCGCCTTTTATAAGTAGGTACCAGGTGGATGATGCAGTGGTCAGATGAGCCTAGGGCTGCCCACGGTGTCGCTTTGTATGCATCCTTCAGGGCCGTGTAGCAATGGTCGAGGGTGTTGGCACTCCTGGTGGGGCAGGTGATGTGCTGATGGAAGCGGGGCAGCTCTTTGCGGAGGTTTGCCTTGTTAAAATCCCCCAAGATAATGAACAGCGAGTCCGGGAGGGCCGTCTCCCACTGCATGATGGTATCACTGAGATCACGCAGGGCAGCATTTACCTCTGCATCAGGAGGGATATACACACCCACGAGGACGTAGGAGGAGAACTCCCTGGGCGAGTAGGTTGGCCTGCAATTGATGAGGAGGAGTTCAAGTTCTGGTGTGCATTTCTTGGCCAGTACAGAGGTGTTTGAGCACCAGGCGGAGCTGACGTAGAAGCAGATGCCACCCCCTTTCTTCTTCCCAGAGAGGGTGCTGTCCCGATCTGCGCGGATGAGGCTGAAACCTGGGAGCTGGAGGGCACTCTCAGGGATGTCGTCGTGGAGCCACGTTTCAGTAAAGCAAAAGACTGGGGTGTTGTTACCGAGTTCCCTCTTGTCGCTGAGGAGTCTCAGCTCATCTAGCTTGTTGGGGAGGGAGCGGACGTTAGCGAGGAGGACCGCAGGGATGGCTGACCGCAGGCCCCTCCTCTTCAGCCTCGCCCGGACGCCTGAACGACAGCCCCTGCGGCGCTGGCTAAAGGGAGGCCAGGGCGCAGAAGCAGTGATTTCCTGGACGTGGCTCCCAACAGAGTTGTACAAGAGCCCGTCCTCCGGGTGTGCGGCTGTGATATGTTCCCATTTCAGGAGCTGAGCTCTGGAGTAGGTGGTACGAGGGGGGAGGGGTAGCATATGGGGCATGGATGGTAAGCAAAACTTGTGCAGGCGAGTGCGATAACTGACTATCAGCAGTGTGACACAGATGTAAGAGGCGAGTGCAATAACAGTCTATCAGCAGTTGACACAGATGTAAGAGGCGAGTGCAATAACAGTCTATCAGCAGTGTGACACAGATGTAAGAGGCATGTGCAATAACAGTCCATCAGTGGTGTGACACAGATGTAAGGGGCATGTGCAATAACAGTCCATCAGCAGTGTGACACCGATGTAAGGGGCATGTGCAATAACAGTCCATCAGCAGCGTGACACAGATGTAAGAGGCATGTGCAATAACAGTCCATCCGCAGTGCGACACAGATGTAAGGGGCATGTGCAACAGACCATCAGCAGTGTGACACAGATGTAAGGGGCATGTGCAGTAACAGTCCATCCACAGTGCGACACAGATGTAAGGGGCATGTGCAAATAACAGTCCATCAGCAGTGTGACACAGATGTAAGGGGCATGTGCAATAACAGTCCATCCGCAGTGCGACACAGATGTAAGGGGCATGTGCAATTAACAGTCCATCAGCAGTGTGACACAGATGTAAGGGGCATGTGCAATAGCAGTCCATCAGCAGTGTGACACAGATGTAAGGGGCATGTGCAATAACAGTCCATCCGCAGTGACACAGATGTAAGGGGCATGTGTGGTAACAGTCCATCAGCAGTGCGACCCAGATGTACGAGGAGAGTGCAATAACGGACCTTCAGCAGCAGTGTGACACAGACGTAAGGGGCATGTGCAATAACAGTCCATCCGCCGTGCGACGCAGATGTGGAGGCGAGTGCAATAACAGTCTATTGGCAGCAGTGTGACCCAGATGTAGGAGGCATGTACAACAACAGCCCAACCGCAGAGTGCCCCGGGTGCAAAGGAATGTGCACTAGATAACATCAGATAACATCAGTGGGACACCATCCCACGCACCTAAAAACAACCAACAGCCCCTTTCAGCAGTGCAGCACAATCCATAAACTGGCAGCAGTGCACCTTAGATGCCCACAGCAGTGCAAAAGGCAGTGATAGGTGCACTCAGCTGATCCCAGTGCTGATCCGGCCCCAGTACCCAGCAGTTCCCACAGAGGCCCCCGGAATGCGTGGCGGGGCCCAGAACCAGAAGTCTCACCTGGTGGCAGGAGTCCCTTTTTTGGCGCTGAACTAGCTGCCACGGCACACATGAGCTCCCAGCTCTCTGATACTTTGATACTTTACTTTGCTTCATTTCGCTTCCCTTAGCCAGTTTTCTTTTGTTTTCTAGTATGTAGTTAGTAGTAGTAGTTAGTTTTAGATAGTTTTTAGTTTTTTTTTCTAGGTAGCCCAGCCACCTACCTCCACCAAGATCGCCACCCGCTACAGCCCCCCCGGGCGTCAGGCTCCCAGCAGCGGCCAAGCATCAGGCAAGACACCGCCGAACCTCCTACAGCAGCCGACTACTTCTTCACGCCGCCAGTGCCCTCCTACAGAGCGGTCCGGGATCCACTCTCGCCGGCGACTCGGGCCCTGCCAGGCCACCCACGCAGCTAGCGTATAGGGAACGGATCTCCCCGCTGCGCAGAGAGTCCTCCCCGGCAAGTCTGACGCTAGCGCCAGCAGCCCTGTCCGGCCACGGCCTCCTGGATATTCCCCCCGGCTGCCGTCCATCACACTCCGCTCGAGGCAGCTCAGGTCAGCTGCGCGGTCTACGCAACCCCAGAGCAGCTGCTGCCCACGTGCTGTCCACGTGCTCCTCCACCAACACATCTGCTGGCGCTGACCATCCGCTGACCATCCACGGCCGGGCACCAGCTCAAGCTCACCCGCACCGGCACCAAGAACGTGAGGAGGCCACCCACGTGGAGCAACCCGGTCTGCAGCTCCACGGATGCCCGGACGCAGTGCTCTAGCCCAGACCGCTCCTCAGCCGACATCTGGCTGTACTTGCGGCCCACCGCCTCCTGCACTTCCAAGGTAGCCGAAACAACATCTCAGGAGGCTACCTCTCACAGCGGATCCGACTTTCCACTGCACTTTGGGGTCAAGTCATAAAAGGCTGTGCGGGGAAAAAATCTTGTCGGGAAAATACCGCATTCGGTATTTTAGACTTTTGCGTGCTAATTCATAAAAATGTTTACAGTTGCGATAGAAGTTTGGTATTTTCCCGAACTAAGGCTGGCTCTAGGCTGGCGGTAACATGAGAAGCTGCCTGAGTTGATACATTTTCTCCTGCAGAGACCGCGTCACAATAAAAGAGGCATCCCCAACTTCCCTTTAGATGTGCATTTTTTTAAAACTGCCTCTGTTTGCCCTGAATCGGCACTGAATCTGTCTTTCTAAACAATCTATTTAATTGCCATAGCTTAGCAGAACTTCAAGAAATGTTACACATGCAGGCTTTATGATATTAAAATAACATATGAAAACAGGTACCCAAGAGGTTAAAAAAACACAGTCTGGAGTATTCTGGAAGCCTTGTTTGTTCTGTTCTCCCCGCTGCTGCCTGGGAGATCTGTCTTTGCTCTTAGCCGCACCCTTATCACCTCTTCAAAGCAAGCAGTATTCTCAGGATACCGCCTGCTCTAATCTTTATGAATTGACATTTAGTGACATGTGTTGAGATAATCACCACACAAGGTGGTAATTTACCTCACTGCTCAGGAATTTCAGCTTTTCATGCAGTAACAGCTTTTATGAATTGACATTTTGCTAAGTGGTTGGTAAAATTAGCTGTTTTGAGCATTACCGCATGAGGGAATGCTTTATGAATTGACCCCAATATAATTAACTACTTTGTCCTCCTTGACGTAGAACTACATCGAGGAGGCCATGCGTGCTCCCGCGCGGATCGTTAGCCCAGGAATCAATGAATCGGGCCGTGGTGCCCGATCACTGATTCCTCTCCCCCGCAGAAAGAGCGACAGCTTCTCTCAGAAGCTTCGCTTTTTCTGCCTCTTATGTCCCTCTAAGTGTACATTGTACGCTTAGAGTGATGTCATGTAAACAAACTCAAGGTTGCCATCTTGTGGCCAAAAAGTAAAACTACATCTAAATGTAAAAAAAATGAAAAGACACATATATTTACCCCAAACAAATACTATTTACATCCCACCCTCCCAAAAATACCCCCATAAAATGTTTAATAATAAAAAAAACAAAAAACATTACAATTAAAAAACAAACAAACACATAAATATTTACCTAAGGGTCTAAACTTTTTAAATATCTATGTAAAGATGAAATATTTTTTTTTTTTTTTTTTTTTTTATAAGCTTGTAAATAGTGATGGATGCAAAACAGAAAAAATGCTCTTTTGTTTCCAAATAAAATATTGTCGCCATACATTGTGATAGGGACATAATTTAAACGGTGTAATAACTGGGACAAATGGGCAAATACAATACATGGGTTTTAATTATGGAGGCATGCATTATTTTAAAAATATAATGACAGAAAACTGAGAAATAATGAATTTTTTCAGTTTTTTTCTTATTCTTACTGTTAAAATGCATTTACAGTAAGGTAGCTCTTAGTTAAATGTACCACCCAAAGAAAGCCTAATTGATGGCGGAAAAAACAAGATATAGATCAGTTCATTGTGATAAGTAGTGATAAAGTTATAGGCTAATGAATGGGAGGTGAACATTGCTCGGATGCATAAAGTGAAAACGATCGAGGGCTTAAGTGGTTAAAAAGTCTTACCACATGTTACAGCCGTGTTCCGTCACACACAGTGAAGAACACAGCCATTGAAAAGTATGCTTCGCTGTGCCTGTTAAAGTATGCTTCTCTGTACCTGTTAATGCCCACATTATCATACTGCTGTCCGTTATACAGCAACACTACTGCAGTACTATGACAGTCGCATAGATGGTGCATTACATTGTGGTAAGCCGCTTTACAAAGCAGCTGTCACACTGCATCGCAAGGCACCACTGTGAACGAGGCCTTAGGATGGTACTCTAGAACCAAGCTAAATAGACCAGCATGGCTGCCAGGCAACTGGTATTGTTTAAAATGAAATAAATATGGCAGCCTCCGTATTCTTATCACTTGTCCTTTAAATTTGATTAACAAACACAGAGGTAACAAATGATGTTACTCATTTTGCACATTGTACTATACTCTGATATGCAGGTGTGTAATATGATGTACAGGTATGTAATAATAGTTTTATCTCCATTTTTCTCAGGAACTCCAGATGCATTTTCCCAACTCCTGACATGTCCGTACTGTGACCGGGGATACAAACGTTACACTTCCTTGAAGGAACACATCAAGTACCGGCACGAGAAGAATGAGGACAACTTCAGTTGTTCTATGTGCAGCTACACGTTTGCCTACAGAACCCAGCTGGACCGTCACATGACCTCACACAAGTCAGGAAAAGATCAAGTAAGTGTCCGCCAGCCTGCAGGTGGAGCGCGCTGCCTCATTTCCTCCACTTCCTGGTCCACCTCAGAGGAAGCACAGTCTGGGTACAAGCTACCATATAAGGGGAAAGAAGGTGGCATTCTTCTGATTGCTGGATGGCTGGACAGGAAGCCAGCTGTGCACTGGGAATTGTTTCTCCCCAGTATGCTTCCTAGTTTACAAATGTCATGACTGTTAAAACCGTTTCTAACAGCAGTAGACCATTTGTGATACCGTAACTATATATAAAAAAGACTGCAATTTTCCTTTGCTTTTGGTTTTTATAGTCCAACCTCACTCAAAGCATAATAGGACAATATGGATCACATTTACGCTCTTTTTATTTTTTGTTTTGTACAATGGGGGAGATTCTCGCACGTGCCTCTAAAAGGACAAATGTAATGAGAGGGATATGGAGGCTGCCACTTTATTTTCTTTTAAGCAATACCAGTTGCCTGGCTGTCCTGCTGATCCTCAGCCATAGTCCCTGAACAAGCATTTAGCAGATCAGGTGTTTCTGACATTGTCAGATCTGACAAGATTAGCTGCATGCTTGTTTCTGGTGTTATTCAGACGCTACTGCAGCCAAATAGATTAGCACGGCTGCCAGGCAACTGGTATAGTTGAAAAGGAAATAAATATGGCAGCCTCCATATTCTTCTCAGTTCAGTTTGTTCAACAAGCACAGTGGTAGCAGCTGTTACGATTTTTTTCATACAGTGGGGAGGAATAAAACATTAGTTGTTTCTGCTATCACACAGCTTTTTTTACTTGGACTGACGTTTGAGCCCTTGGTTTTACCGGGATAGGTAGTGAACTGCTCCCCAATGGCATCACAGACAGCAGTAACAAATTTACTAAAGCCATGCACACACATTCAATGATTGCTGCCTTTAAAAAATCATACTGGGAATGAACATTGTACAGACGCACTGCTCAACAACCTACTCTGTTACATGGGGATTTAGAGAAGTTGCCCTGGTGGTTGCGTGGGACTTTAAGGGACTTTAATGTGACATATCCAAATGATCTTTCCACTGAAGTTCTTTCCAGCCCTTGAATATCTGGTGAGTTTGTTTGTTTGCCTGTAATTTAATGATTTAACCCTTCTGAAGTATAGAAAGAAAATATGAAAAAAGGTCAGGGCCTGTTCATAACACATGAGGTGGCCACAAATGCGGTTTTGTGCACGCTTTTCCTGACACACAGCAAGTTGCTTTATAACGTGGACATTGGTTGTGGCTATAATATTATTATTATTTATATAGTGCCAACATCTCCCGCAGCGCTGTACAGAGTATATTGTGTCACTTAAACGTCCCTCAGAGGGGCTCACAATCTAATCCCTACCATAGTCATATGTCTATATCATATGTATCATAGTCTAGGGGCCAATTTAGGGGAAGCCAATTAACTTGTCTGTATGGTTTTGGAATGTGGGAGGAAACCAGAATGCCTGGAGGAAACCCACCGAGACAGTGTTAACATAAACAAACTCCATGCAGATAATGCCCTGGCTGGTATTCAAACCGGGGACCCAGCGGTGCAAGGCGAGAGTGCTATCCACTACATCACCATTGAGAAATCGTGTGCGTGCCAATTGTGTTACAACGCAAATCACAGGAACACACACTGCACTGTAAACGGCAACATGAAAGTCTATGGACAGTAAGTGACTGTTATTGGTTTCTTTTGACTTGCTGCTATTTGTATTTCACAGAGGCATGTAACGCAATCTGGAGGAAACCGAAAATTCAAATGCACTGAATGTGGAAAAGCTTTCAAATACAAACACCACCTTAAAGAACACTTACGGATTCACAGTGGTAAGTCTTCCAAAAGCAGCATACTGTCTATACTGCCTACAGGCAAATGCTGCATTTCTCCTGTGTTGTAAATAGAGCTGTTTATACGGCTAGCACCACCACTACTCCCTCCAGCCACCAGGTGGCGATGTTTAATAAAATGCAGGTGCCTCTCATTGCCTTTCAAGGAAAACCCAGTAGACCCAGCAGCCAGGGCAGAGCAGTGGTGCTACCCTAGTTGTTAACAAGTGAAATGCCTATGAGTGGATGAGGTAGAAGCAGTTATCTGAGGGGGAGGGGAAGTGGGGGGAGGAGGCCTTGTGTCAGACTTGTATAGTATCATCCAAATCCATGTTCAGTAAAGTCCCTGATATCAGGCCAGGCGGGGATTGCCTGATGACGGAAATGTGTTTTTTCCCCCATTTCTTTGAGAAATCAAAAAACCAGGGACTAAACTGTGAGCCATACAAGGGTGCAGCAGGGCAGTTGCAGGAGTGTAGAGGACTGGCTCCTTTTGTAAGTAGTTTGTGCTGCGCGCTGCTGTGGAAAGAGACACGCCCCCATGGTTCCATCCGTGCCCTGCCAGTTAGTAGAGATTGCCGGTAGGTAGAGTCCTGGTCAACTGGGACTCTACTGTAGTAGACAGCTGTGTAAGCGTTATCATTTTCAAATGTTCATCTAGAATTTTGTATAAAATATATACAATGGTTTCATGCTGAAAATCATAGTTCTTGTTGTATACCAGGGGCATATTTTGAGTTCTTTGAGGGCCCATTCACACTGGGGCGATTGACGGGTGTTTACTGCAGATCACCAGCGATTGCTAGTGCTTTTAAAAATGCTAGTGTAATGTAAAGTACATGGCCGTGATCTCACTGCCACGATTGGCGGTGATCTGCTGTAAACGCAAACACGGTTCATGCACCGCTTTTTCGCAATTTATGAGAGATCACATTTGCAGTGTTAAAAAAGTGCTACTCGCAATCCGCTCAAAAATCATACAAAATTGTACAGTAAAAAATATGCGTTTATCGCAAAAAAAATTAACACCGCAAAAGGCTAGTGATAATCGCCAGCGTTTTGCAATCCCCTGTGTGAATGGGCCCTAATACCCCATAAGGCTGAATGAAGTTAGGAACCTTTCTGCGCATCTTCAGTACGGGAGTACAGATGGCCATTGAGATGCCAATGATTGTGGCAGGTGTGCTAATTATCTGCAGCTCTGAAACTGGGGCAGTCACATGCCATTACTGCTGATTTAAATAACCTGCATACAATTTACATTAAATTAGAGATCATAATTATTAGCATCTCAGTGACCATCTCATATAGGGAGTTTTCAGTTTAGAGCAGGACTGTGTTTTAGATCCATCCATGTAATGCAAATATCAATCGGTTCATTCCTGTTCAATTCCACTGAGATTCCAAATGTTCCAGATAAGGGTGTCTTAAGCCCCATCTACACGATACGATTCTTTGTACGGTTCAATTACGATTCTATTTACGATCCGATTAAATCCGACATGTCCGATCAGGATTCGATTCGATTCAATTCGATTTACTATTGCAAAACAATGGCAAATCAAATTGAATCGAATCCCAATCGGACATGTCGGATTTAATTGGATTGGAAATAGAATCATAATAGAATCGTACAAAGAATCGTATCGTGTAGATGGGGCTTTATAAGGAGACCTGGTTGTGCTATCTCAACTGTGATCTCCAACAGAGGTCACACTGCAGGTCAAATTTTAATGAGGAACCTTGTAGTGAATTGCTACCTCAGGTCCACGCCATAAATCAGAGTGTAGAGTTCCAGATGCCAGTGAATCTTTGTAGAGCACCAAATCACACTGAATTGTAGCCCACCACATCTCAGGGCATTCTCTAAAGAGAACCAAATCTCAGTGAATTGTACACCACCAGATCTCAGTGGATCTCTAATAAGGCATCAAATCTCCCTGGTAGACCACCACATCTCTGTGACGCTGTGTAGAGCAACACATCTCATGTAGACCACCATATCTCAGTAGATCTTTGTAGTGCAACAAATCACACTAAATTGTAGACCACCACATCTCAGATGTCTGTAGAGTTCTAGATCTAATGCTGGGTACACACGTTGCGATTTCCCGCTCGATCCGCGAGATCGATCAATTATTTCTGACATGTTCGATCGGTATGTAAAATCGACGGCTGTATCGATCGAAACCCGATCGAACATGTCAGAAATAATTGATCCTGCGGATCGAGCGGGAAATCGCAACATGTGTACCCAGCATTACTGAATTGTAGATCCCCCCCCCCTTAAGTGGATGTCTGTAGAGCACCAAAGCTTAAAGAATTGAAGACCACCACAGTGAAGGCAATGTAAATGTTTTAAAGTTTATGAGTAGCTTTCCTGCTTGGGTTGATTTTATTTTTTGTTCTCGATATCCTTATATTGAAGAATGCGGTTCCTGAAATTGGCATGTTTGTATTTCTACTGTCCAGGCACCTGTGTCCTCATGTGTCCTAAAGGTAATGCTGAAGGAAAAATGTGTGCACAGAAGCAGACATACAGGCACACTAAATTCAGGAATTACATGCTTCAGGGTAATATGTAAGTCCATACTAACTGCACAGACCAAATCTGTGATCAGAAAAAGGAATGGTACACATAATACAATTTTCCAGTCGAATCAACAAGTCGATCAGTCATTTCTGGCATGTCTGATCTGCTCCTGATCGAAAACAGGATCGCTTTTCAGATCAGTACTGCACACAATTGATCTTTTTCTAGATCAGGAGCACATCAGACATGCCAGAAACTTTGGTGCATACCACTAGCTTTGGGACTGAACTCCAGTTTATGGCCAAGAGGCACTGCTTTGTGTCTTCCAATACACGTGCCATACAATGTGTTGAAATCTTAGCTATCCTATAAATGTATGAAAATAATTTTTGTTGACATAGTTTTTGTTTTGTTTTTAAGGAGAGAAGCCATATGAATGCCCAAACTGCAAGAAAAGATTTTCCCATTCTGGTTCTTACAGTTCCCATATAAGCAGTAAAAAATGTATTAGCGTGGTTCCGGTCAACGGACGTGCACGTTCTGGTTTGAAGACTCCCCAGTGCTCCTCCCCATCCCTCTCTGCATCCCCTGGTAGTCCAGTACGACCTCCCATTCGACAAAAGATCGAGAACAAGCCTTTACAGGAGCAACTTCCAGTGAACCAAATTAAAACAGAACCTGTGGATTATGAAATTAAGCCCATTGTGGTTGCGTCAGGAATCAACTGTTCCGCCCCACTGCAAAACGGGGTGTTTACCAGTGCTAACGCTCTCCAGGCAACCAGTTCTCCTCAGGGTGTAGTGCAAGCTGTTGTTCTACCAACTATGGGCCTGGTATCACCTATTAGTATTAATCTTAGTGACATTCAAAATGTTCTTAAAATGGCCGTAGATGGGAATGTAATCCGACAGGTATTAGAAAATAACCATGTCAGTCTTGCATCCAAAGAACAAGGAACTCTAACTTCTGCAACCATTCAGCAAGCAGGTCATTCTGTCATTTCAGCTATAAGTCTTCCTTTGGTTGATCAAGATGGGACAACCAAAATAATCATCAATTACAGCTTAGAGCAGCCAAGCCAGTTTTCACTTGTTCCACAGAACTTAAAAAAGGAAGTCCCAGCAGAAGTTTGCAAGACCGAAAAATTACCGGAAGACCTAACTATTAAAACTGAGAAAGATACAAAGTTTACAGAGGACAGCACT
The DNA here is from genome assembly GCF_040937935.1 of Hyperolius riggenbachi. Lineage (NCBI taxonomy): Eukaryota > Metazoa > Chordata > Amphibia > Anura > Hyperoliidae > Hyperolius > Hyperolius riggenbachi. Next base: position 53,099,458 of record NC_090650.1, on the reverse strand, counting down.
TGCATGCTTTGTGAAGATCAGCCAGTGGATTCTAATGCACTTCCAGAACCCAAGCAACCTGGTGAGCAGAAGAGTACCCCAGTTCCTGAAAGCAGCAAGACAGAAATCATAAAGTCCTCATCGTCGGAAACCATAGATGGTAACCTTACGCCTAGCCAACCACCACTGAAAAACCTCTTATCGCTTTTAAAGGCCTACTATGCTCTGAATGCCCAACCAAATGCTGAAGAACTCTCTAAAATTGCTGATTCAGTAAATATGCCACTGGACGTGGTAAAGAAATGGTTTGAAAAAATGCAAAATGGAGAAATTTCTGTTCAGTCTTCTAGGTCATCTTCACCCAAAGCCGATGAAAACTGTATCTCTCCAGAAAAGGAGGCTGAATCAAAGGACGACAGCAAGATTGAGGATGGTGTGAGCGAGGAGCAGAACCCGCCTGAAAATGAGCCCTCTCAGTCATCTGCTGCTGATGGTTCAGAGAGTGGCGCAACATCCCCTTTACCACTAAACCTCACTTCTTTGAAAAACTCAGATGATGCAACAGAAGAGGTACAAGGTGACCAAGAGCAGCAAATGGAACCTCTCGATTTATCTTTACCAAAGCAGCTTGGAAATGGGTTGGAGCGACCTTCCATAACTAGTGTTTACCAGAGCAGTGTTTATTCTGTTCAAGAAGAACCCTTGAACTTGTCTTGTGTTAAAAAAGAGCCAATGCAAGTGGACGTTGTCCCAAATTCAGAGCCAACTCTAATTATAAACCCAAGTGCCAATCCCATAAACATTGCTATTCCCACGGTCACTGCCCAGTTACCTACAATTGTTGCCATTACAGATCAGAATAATGTTCCCTGTCTTAGAGCACTAGCTGCCAACAAACGGACTATCTTGATTCCTCAAGTGACATATACTTACGCCACCACCTCTACTGCGGTAGTTCCAGAACCCCTACTAAAGATCGTCCAAACTAATGGAAATCAGGTAATGAATATGTTCTTTTCATATTTCTTTAGAATAAAACAGAGAAATATGTATGTATGGAAATATTCATGTATAATACCGTTTTAAGGCGACTTAAAACCCATTTCTGGGCAAAGATCTAAACTTACCATCTAATAGCTTAGTAGCCAGAGTGGTTTGACTGTTATACATGTGCATGAACTGAGGCTTCCATATCACTTATCCTGTTTAAAATGTTTGAACCCATGACCTTGCTAAGTTGAAGGTGTTAGTAGCAGAGGCGTATCTACAGGGGCGCATTTGTGGCATGTGCCTCGGACGCCTCTTACTGGGGCGCTGCTCTGTAGTATCCTTGGTGTTCTCCATACAGATTGTAGATTTCATCTGGGGGACATTCTGCTGCCTGGTTAAACCTTTTTTTTTTTGGGGGGGGGGGGCACTGCCTAACTGTTATTTATGGGATATGTATATGTTGACGTATTGCGATACTCCATTGTTATAGCCCATGTTTTACTTCAACTTGTACTCAACCAATTCAACCCCGACTACATGTTAACCTATTTGGAGGGGACACCCCCCCCCCCCCCACACACACACACACACACACACACACATACCCTGGTTCTTCTCTGTGCACAAAAATGTTTCTATATTCTTATTCCTCACAGAAACTTAGTGTGCAGGTACTACTTCTGTCTCCCTTGTAAGATTCTGTAGGTCATGTGGCTGACCTGATTTTGTTGCTCATTTCCAAGTCTGCCATGCCCACAGGACAGCTTTTTAAGTCCCTTTATAATGATACTAGTAAAAAAGCCTGCCCATTAAAAAATGGGCGTTAGGCTATGGGTGCTATGCTACGGGAGCTCCCCGAAACCCCCCCCAGCAATGCGAGCACAGATGCGTCCCGCTTGTCCGTCCTCTACCGCTGTCTGCAGTATTTGCACACAGGGAGATGTTGCTTGCTTGGCAGTTGGAAAAAGCTGTTATTTCCCACAATGCAATGAGGTTCTCAGACAGCAAACTGTCAGGTCTGGAAGCAGGGACAGGACGCAGAGACACAGGGGTTTTATTATATAGGATATGAACATGAGAGTAGAAGACTGCCTGTAGATAAAGTAAAGGGGTTGATCATACGGGGTTGAGGTCCATTAGCCACAGCTCATCCTGTATTGCAACATGGGCTTGAAAAAACAGTATCCAGATGTGAAAAGTAGGCAGAGAAAGTAAAGTATGTTTCAGGGGAAAGTCATGTGCATAGGATTAATATATCAGCTTAAGGCCTCACACAAGGCACAAATCTGTGAAGATGCTCCTGGGTAAGCTGATGTCAGATAAATCAGTTTTTATCCATCGTTCCTTCACTAGTCACTTCCTGCAGCATAGACTGCCATATCGACGGGTTGCAATGCAATGGGAGAGCCCAGTGTTTGCCCCTCCCCCTTTATATCTGAACATCACGATGCTGAGTCGAGTAGCTGGAACCCTATCTGCAAGGTTAAGTTGTAACCTTCTTTTAAGTATACCCAAATCAAGACAAAGCCACCTCAGGTAAGCACAGAGCTATGTTCATGCTGGATCCACAAACTTCTGTGCATTGTTCGTTTCTCACCTTGTTCCCCCACTCCCTGTAAACACTCCTTGAAAAATGTGACTTTTGGCTAAAGTTTCAGACAGGAAGAGGTCTGCCTGTGATATTTCCTTTTATGGCTGGAAGAGGAGGGGGTAGGGGAGGATAAGAGAGAATATTGCAGCAAACCTGCCTTTTCCTGTCTAAAAATATGACTTTAAAGTGGTATTATCATCAAATTTCATCTATAGCCTAGAGCATTAAAAACAGCATAACATTAACAGCTAAACCTTTCTGACTGGCTGGTTTTCAAGGGTTAAAACCCATGCATACTTCATTTTGCTAATTGACAAGGCTGCCTTTGCCAAGCAGAATCATCAGATTGAGCTGGAGGTGTATACACTGTGAAAACAAGGCAGAAACATTTCTGCTGTATCCAAGGGGGGAAGCAGAGAACTTTATCTCTTTTATTTCCTCACTAATTACTTTACTAGGATTATATCTGATAACCGTGGCAATATCAGTCAGCTTCAGTGAGGAGCTAATAAGCATTCAAAAGACATCAGAGCAGTCTTATAGTGTTTTATATTCATTGTTAAGAGCTTTTAATGTTTTAGAGGGAAACATTTTTTACCTTAGGTATACTTTTAAAGAGAACCCGAGGTGAGAGGGATGTGGAGGCTGCCATATTCATTTCCTTGTAAACAATGCCAGTTGCCTGGCAGCCCTGTTCATCTTCTGGCATAAGTAGTGTCTGGCTCAAAACTCTGGAACATGCATAAGGCTAATCCAGGAAGAGTATCTGATTTTTTGCATGCTTGTTCAGGGTCTGTGGATAAAAGTATTAGAGACACAGGATCAGCAGGGCAGCCAGGCAACTGGTATTGTTTAAAAGGAAATAAAAATGGCAGCCTCCATATCCCTCTCACCTGGGGTTCCCTTTAATAAACCCCTAATTATGTAATTGTGACCTGGACGAGTCATGTAAAGAATAGCCAGTAGAGTGATAAGGTGCCCATTAACGATAGTTAATGATGCTGACCAATGGCGAACCCTTTGATCATTCTGTCGATCTGAATTTAAGATCTATTTTTTTTTTTTAAGTCCAATCTGATTAGTTATCATTTTACCCTCTGTTGATGGTTTCATAATGATCGGATTGGATGGTCGATTGTTCGGGCCCATCAACGGAGAGAAAAATGATAAGCAATCATATCGGATTTAAAGAATTGATCCGAAATTTGGATCGGTGGAATGATTGATGGGTTTGTCGTTGGTCGGCATCATTAACGATACCCGATTGATTGGATGGTCGATCGTTAGGAGATTGTACCATTAATGAGCACCTTCACTTGCTTCACTTTTCTAGCAGTGGTGAACAGACCACTCTCTTATTGGTCGAGGATTAAAGCAGGATTTTCAGCCAAAAAATTAATTCCATTTATCCACTGCTCTGTGTTTATTATATTTTTTACATGCAGTCTGCATTTCAAGCATTCCAATATAATCATAAATGTGTCTGCTGTTCCTATAATAGTCAGCCTGGCTCTATTCTGGTACATTGCCGGGGAGAAGGAAGCTTGTTTTCTCCCCTCCCACAATCCTGCTCCTCAGGGATTGGCTGAGGGCAGTTCAGTGTGATGCGGGGCTGAGAAGGGAAATACACCTCACACCTCTGCAGATGCTGCTGAAATACGATCTATGCTGTGCTCACATATTTTTACACAACAAGCTAGATACAACAGTGCAGTTTTTAGTACAGAGCTCAGTGGGGAGGAGGTCTGGAAATGCATACACTATATCAGGCAGGAGGAAGAAAAGTTCTGGAGGAAATTACATCAGGATTGGCTTCAGTCAGTAAATATAGAAAATGCCTGAAACCGTTTTCTCTTTATTTACTATACAAAATTCACTGAAATCAAAAAGTGAACAGTATAAAACATATATTATGTTAGTAGAACAGATATATATATATATATATATATATGTATATATATATATATATATATATATATATGCTTTTTTTCCTGGGATGGTATGGCTGTCCCTGCTGCTTTAATACATTCAGATCACAAATGGTATTTACAAACACTACAGAGTGCTGTTTGGTTAGTTTAGATATGTTTTCTAATGACAGGTTCCCTTTAACCGGTACACGTATAATAATATAAGCAGAGATGGCCTACTTTCAGCGATGCCCCACAGATGGCCGGCTTGGCTAGAGAGTGAGACAGACGACCATATGCTTCCGTTCTCTCTGGCGATTGTAGTAGCGCTGCCATTGTCTCCGCACGCTGTGTGTGTCGCTGTGCTGCCCTCTGGGAATTCTCTAATCATCATTTTAATGCTTGTTTTACTTTACCTAAGAGTTTAGCTGCGACGTGTTATAATGACATGATGTCTGCTGGAGTGGTGGATGATAATAATTATTTACATGTCATTTGTTATTTGCTGACAGCTGCTTGAAATGGTTTAATCGTCAGATGAATAATGTGCTGTGTGCGTTCACCTTTCACTGGTTATTGCACATGTGAGGTGGCGGCTATGCTGCCGGCTGTGCAGCACTCCATTGTTCACAGCATCAGGGTGCCCCTACACTGGTCAATATATGAGGCTGCTTTCTCACTTGCGCATTTTTGTTGTGTTGCCCTATTTTACCACAGCGTGACGCTAAAGCAATGAACGTCTATGGAACATGCGCCGGAAGCATTGCACCTGACGCGAAAGCAACAGCGCGTTACCGGGCAACATTTGCTGCGACCGGAAGTCATGTAAGGCCCCGTTCACACTGCACGCGTTGCTGTCCGGATTTCACAACACGTGTAGGAAGCAGACAAGCATGAACATCAGACAGTGCGTAGACTGCACTGTCTGATGTTCACGCTGCAAGCGTTCCGTACCTGTGCGGTGCGCGAACGCATGCTGCACGCATTTTTTCCCAAAACGTGTGGCTTTCAGTGAATGGGTATCAGCCACTCAACGCATGCAAATGCAGATGGCGAGCGTTCATACGCATTGTGTTCCGATCGCACGACCATCTGCGTTTGATAATGTGAACGAGGCCTTAGTCAATGGCAATGCAGATATTTTAAAATTATTTGCGATGCCCAGAAGCGTATTTTTTTCAATACACTTTTGTCTAATTCTTCTTTTGACCACAGGAAGTGAGCGTTAGAGAGCCTTACTTATTGCTTGGCTTGCAGCCAAAAGTGCAATTAGCGTGTGTTGCCGCCGTAATCTCCAAAGCCTATTTTTAGCAGTGCGATGCAATCATTCGATAGCACCGCACCTATGACGCTGGTTTCTGCTGTGAAACCGGACTGAAAGATTAAAATGATTATCGATGTGGAGATAAAGGTTCCAATAGTGTAATCAATAGTGTGAAGACCGCGCACACTATCAATGCGCAATCAATAGAGTCGAGCCTGCAAGCGGAAATTGCAGAAGCACTGACGGCTTTGGAAGGATGATACCATCAACATTAGATTTGACGTACAGGTACGCTAAAAGGAACCTGAAGCGAACTATATGGAGGCAGCCATATTTATCTCCTTTTAAAGTGGACCTGAACTCAGAACTTCCTCTCTGCTCTTAAAGATGAGCAACAGCATAATAACCTTGAAAGAAAAAAATGTCCTTGTTACAGCTTATAGAACTCCTACTGAGATTCTGCAGAGTGATTACTTCCTGGTATCCTGGGAGCACAGAAAGGGTTAACCTCTTGTGTTTACATATCCTCTATAATAAAACCTAACTGTCCCTGCGTCATCCACTTTCCCTGTCTGTCTGTCTGTCTGTCTGTGGCTTTTTTGTACTGAGCATGTGCGCAGTGCAGACAGCCATTGGGACGGGAGGTCGTGCCAGGGAGACGGGCGCACTGACTGGTGGTGGCAGTGTGGTAATATCACTACCTAGAGCCAATTTTTAAACGGGCTTAGGTAGACTAGTCCTATATAATAATACTCAGGTGTCCCTGAATCATCATATCCGTGTGTCCCTGCTTCCAGATTTGACAGTTCGCTGTCTGTGAACCTTGTTGCATTGTGGGAAATAACAGCTTTTCCAACTGCCAAGCAAGCAACATCTCCCTGTGTGCATATACTTCGGACAGTGGTGGGAGACGGGTGAGCAGGACGCATCGGTATGCACGTTGCCGGGGTTTAGCGGCCGTGGCCCATTTTTTAATAGGCGGGCCTTTTTACTAGTTGGTTTATAATCCAGCAGACTGGGGGGAACAGCTGGGAGATCAAATTACACTAGCTCATTACTTGCTGAGAAGGGAAAATTAGACAGGTTGTTCTCTTCAAACACACGGTGTGGATTTCTCTGCGTTTCCTTGTCTCCTGTGCAAGAGTTGAGGTCTGCTTTAAACAATACCAGTTGACTGGCAGCAGTCCTGCTATCTCATTGGCTGTAGTACTGTCTGAATCACACATCTGAAGCAAGCATGCAGCTAATCATGTCAGACTTTTGTCAGAAACATCTGATCTCCATGCTTTTTCAGGGCCCATGGCTTAAAGTATTAGAAGCAGGGGATCAGAGGAGGACTGCCAGGCAACTGGTATTGTTTAAAATTATATAACTATGTCAGCCTCCATATCACTCTCACCTAAAGTGGATCCGAGATAAACTTTTACTCATTGCATAATTGTGTTCCTTACAAATAGTTTATAGGGCATTCCTCAAGCCAAATACTTTTTTTGTTTTGTTTTAGTACTCTAATTCCATATAGACTAAACTCGCCCACAGCTTCTCCAAAACGCCAAGGCACTCAGACCTATGTAGCAAGTGCTTATGGGAGCTCAGTCTGGGCAGGAGGAGGAGGAGGTTACTAGCCAGAGATTTCAGAGGCAGAGGGGAGGAGGGAGTGAATTTTTCACAGGCTGAGGGGTGGAGATGCAGTTGCAGATTACCTGTGTAATGATGACAAACAGAACATGGCTGCTCTCATTGTATCACAGGAATAAATCATCATTAACTATTGAAGCGGTTTGCAGCTAGATTTGCTGTGTAAACTATCTAAACTTTAGATAAGATATATATAGACAAGTTACTTGTTATGGTTTTTCATCTTGGATCCGCTTTAATTTCCTCTGAATCAAACATAATTTTATACCAGTTGAGATTACAAATGGACGCTACCACCTTATCGAGTTGATCACAACCGGATCAAGGTCGAGAGAAAAATAAACATTTTTTTCTGTTCAATATTCGAATGACTGATTGTTGTGCCTCAACGGTTGTTTCTGATCGACCCCAATGATCAGATTGGACGATTGATTGTTCAAGAAATTGGTTCATTAAGATCCGAGATGAAAAACTAACTATAACAAGTAACTTGTCTATATATCTTATCTAAAGTTTAGATACTGTAGTTTACACATCATATCTAGCTGCAAACAGCTTCAACAGTATATGATTTATTCCTGTAATACAATGACAGCAGCCATGTTCTGTTTGTCACATTGTCACAGGCTGAGGACTGGAGATGCTATCAGCCTGCCTGTGTGTAAATTCACTCCCCTCTCCTCCTCCCTCCTCCCCTCTGCCTCTGAAATCAATGGCTAGTAACCTCCTCCTCCTCCTGCCCAGACTGAGCTCCCATAAGCCCTTGCTACAGTGCCATGGCACAAAAGAAGCTGTGAGCGAGGCTTGTTTAGTTTATAGGGAATTAGAGTATTAAAACAAAACAAAAAAAGTATTTGGCTTGAGGAATGCCCTATAAACTTATATGAAAGGAACACAATTATGCAATGAGTAAAAGTTTATCTCGGATCCACTTTAATGTGGACCTTAACATGCAGCAAGCTGTTAGTTGCAGTGTCTGGCACTGTGTTTATTTACTTACTGCTTTGATTGTGGGTTTAAGTTACTCACTGTTGCTAATGCTTTGCTGTGGTTGTTTTGAGGAACTGAGTCACTGGCTGCTAATGATCCGGGGGAGGATAGATGCATATTATAGGATTCTGGCCACAAATGATTAGGAGTAACTTTGCAAGGACAGTACTTGCCTCTCTTCAAGCTGTAATGACGGGTTACTTCTGCAGCATAGCCAGATCACACAGCTGGCAACCTAGGCGAGTACCTAGGACCTGTGATTTTTTTTTTTAAGGGTCTGGCTGACCTCATCTCTGACCCTGCCCCCCATCTCATCTTACCACAAACGTCAGGTGACAAACAGGGGAAACCAAAGCTGCTATCTTGCCTAGGACACAGGCTTGCCTTCTTTCTTTGCCCATCAGGGGAAATGTCAACTGAAAGATTAAAGTGAACCAAGCACCATTTTTAGCACCCAGTGCATCTCAATCATGGGCATAACGAGACCCTGCAAGGGATGCCTCCGCAGGGGAACCCAGAAGCCACAGGGGGCCCCGTGGGGGGAAAAGTTTGAGAGACTGACAACAAAGGCTGGCCCTTATTCAGCAATCCCTCAGAAGAGATTCCTAGATTATCACACACAGGCTAGTGACCTTATGGTGTCTGATTACTGACACAGTGGAGTGGGTAAGATTGATGTCTGACTGTCGCTGCCTCATTGAGAGCTTGTTGTCTCATACTAAGTCGAAGATCCTGTAATAACAGTATCAATCAGTGACATTCAGAATGTTTTGCCACAGTGAATACTATATCTTATGTTCAGCATGTCATTGTTGTCCCTCCATATAGCATGTGCTCTCATGTCGTAAAATAATACGGCTGTGTGTGTATGTATGTACTGGGAGCAGAGCTGCGACGAGGGACTTGTCGGCTGCAAGGGGGTGGCCCCGGGTCAGTAGATCTGGGGGTAGCATAGATTGCCTGATGTTATCTTTAAGTCTAAAGGGGCCCATACACCTAACGATTTTCCCGCCGATATACTGCAGTTTCGATCACAGTGATCGAAACGGCTGTGAAATCGCTGCGCACACCGCTGACAGAACTATCGATTTCCGTCCGAAATCAATCGTTCCCGTCGATTCCCTTCGCCCCATCCGTGCGGAAGATTTTTCTCGGTCACCGGCAGGTCGGGAGTGCGTCGTTAGCGGCGTTCGAATGCCCGACGCAATACAGCGGGTATACATTACCTTCTCCAGCCGGCGTGAGTACCCTGGTCTTCTTCTCCGCTTCGGGTTCCAGACCGTTTCTTCTCCGCTTCGGGCTCCAGAGCTACACAGAACTTACTGTCCCGGCAGGAAGTTTAAACAGTAGAGCGCCCTCTACTGTTTAAACTTCCCCTGGACAGGAAGTTCAGTAGCCGGAGCGAAGCGGAGAAGAAGAAGACAGCGGGGACTAGCGCCGGCCGAAACAGGTAATGTATGCAGGGGGAGGGGGGGGGCGGCAGCAGCGGCCGCAGCTCCACAGATTGTGATTGGTTTCAGACTGAAATCGATTCACAATCTGTTTGCAGTAAAGGTGGCCATACAATCCCTCTCTGATCAGATTCCATCAGAGAGGGATCTATCTGTTGGTCGAATCTGATGGCAAATCGACCAGTTCTTATCTGCATGTGGAAAACACATTGGTCCTCAGTTTTCCTGTGCAGAAAGCGAGGGAGGTGGGGGCCCCATCCAAAGTTTAGCAGGAGGGCCCAGCGATGTCTAGTTACGCCCCTGATCTCAATAGCACATTATTAAAAAAAAAAAATATGACCTCTTTTTACACTTTAAAGTTTACGACTGAGGCCTGCGGACCACAGAAGTTTCAGGCAGATAAAGACTGATGTAATTATTGTATTGCACCTTCAGACCTTCCCCTGGATAAATAATGGGCAGCTAGAAGGGGAGAACATGGCAGCTCCTAAAGCAGGAAAATAAAAGTGGTGCTTGGTTCACTTTAATTGTGTTTCCGACCGAAAATGTGATCAATGCCTAATGCCAGGCCTTCAGCTGAAATAATAATAATAATAATAAAAAACCTGTCTGAATGCAGAAAGGTCAGCGAGAGGCAGAGCGAGGAGTAAGCGGGCAACTAATTGCAGGAGAAAAAAAAACATTCTGAGAGGAGTTAAATAAATAAATAAAAGTAACAATAAAACAAGTGTGCTGAATACAGAACAGCAGCCCATTATATCAGCCACCGCTGTAAACACAGGAAAAAGCACAAACAGCTTTGACGCACCACCTACTGCCGCCTCATATAATACAGCACACAATAACAAGCAAATATGCTAACCAGTAATTATGCTGTCAGTCGTGCTTTATTCCACTTTTCAGCAATAATCTTTGTTAACACAAAACGCAGCTTTGGTTCCTGACAATAAAAAAGGCAACATTAAAGTGGTCTGAAAGTCAACATTTCTACTTTGCTCTAAAAGATTCCTCACAGCTTCTACTATCCTAGATTACTTTGTTAGCAGAACATCACTGAAATGGTTAAACAAGCACTTTGTCCTGCTATTCAGCTTCAAATCCGCATCCAAACTGGAGATAACAGTATCTTTGTTTGCATTCCAATGTTGATACATATGTGTGTATACAGTGTAACAAGTGAAAAGGAGCTCTCTGTGAAGCTCTCTGTGCTTCAGGCACACACACATTTCAGAACAGCTAATAAGAAGATGTTAATATATAAGAAAAAGCAGTTTGAATAAAATGCAATGGCAGGTTGTTTCAGGGCAAGATAAACTACACTTTGGGAACTTGTAATTTGTTAACAGACAATATTACTTATGTACAAAAGCAAATGTGATAACTGTATGAGTAATAAAAAGTAGGAAAACACATTGTTATTGAATGTTATGTTGGAGTTTCAGACAACTATAACAGATAAAAACAAGAGGAAAGGGAGGAAAAGTTATAACTTCTGTAAGCTTAAAAACAAGAAGAGAATCGAGAGCCCAATATGGTGCAGTATTGTTAGGTAAAATGAAGAGTTCAATACAATTTTATGTGTATATACTCACAAACAGGGGTTACCCATAGGCAACCACTTTAAATGCAGGTGGGGAGCATTAGGACCTGACCCCACTCAGGTTAAGAAGTCGCTCTCTGTAGATAGTAGATGGGGATGCACCCCTCCACCCAGGGTGGACTAGAAGATCAGCAAAAGCTCGGTATACAGAGGCGCCAGAGTAGAGTAAAACGTTTTAAAAATCGTTTACAAGCAGAGGGGGATGTTAGGGTGGACTTACCTCCCTCTTACAAAAAAGAAAACTCACTCTAGTCTCGATAAAACAGAATTAACAAATAATTTATTCAACTCCACAAATGCAACGCGTTTCGCGGGCGTGACCCCGCTTCCTCAGGCAAAAATGGGAGCACAACTCAGTGGGTCAAGCAGTAGGTTTGAGCGCCTCTGATCCACTGAGTTGTGCTCCCATTTTTGCCTGAGGAAGCGGGGTCACGCCCGCGAAACGCGTTGCATTTGTGGAGTTGAATAAATTATTTGTTAATTCTGTTTTATCGAGACTCGAGTGAGTTTTCTTTTTTGTAAGAGGGAGGTAAGTCCACCCTAACATCCCCCTCTGCTTTTAAACGGTTTTTAAAACGTTTTACTCTACTCTGGCGCCTCTGTATACCGAGCTTTTGCTGATCATAACTTCTGTAAGTTCATTATCGCTGTCTGTGTCCCGATTGTGAAATGGGTATGACTAAAGTCTCGGTGGCCTGGTGGTCATAGCAAAAGCAACCCTAGCAGCTACTGTGGGGTTTAGTTTTTTCCTCACCTGCCCTTTTTTGTGTTTTCCCTCCTAATTATTATTATTATTTAGTATTTATATAACACCCACATCTTCCGCAATGCTGTACAGAGTATATGGTCTTGTCACTTAACTGTCCCTCAGAGGGGCTCACAATCTAATCCCTACCATAGTCATGTGTCTATGTGTGTATCATGTTGTGTATGTATCGGAGTCTAGGGCCAATTTAGGGGGAAGCCAATTAACTTATCTGTATGTTTTTGGGATGTGGGAGGAAACCAGAGTCCCCAGAGGAAACACACACAGACACAGGGAGAACATGGCTGGGTTTCCCCCAGTGACTAATCACAAGCTGTAATTTGATCTCTCAGCTGTGTCAGCCATGGCGACGGGGCGGGATGACGTCACCGACGTAGGGACGTCATTGGGAGTCCCGAACCACTGGTTGGCCAGGCAGCGCACGGGGTCTGGGGGGGCGCGCGGCGCGACGGATAGTGGCGATCGAGCGCAGGGCAGCGGCGATCGGTGCGCTGACGCAGCTAGCAAAGAAAACATTTAAAAAAAGAAAGAAAAAAGAAAAATTAAACAAATCGGCCCAGCAGGGCCGGAGAAAACCTCCTGCGCGGCTTACCCCGAACTACGTTCCGGGTTACCGCCAAGGAGGTTAAAGGTTATTATGCTGTTGCTTATCTTTTAGAGCAGAGAGGAAGTTCGTAAATACTGTAAACACTTCTCAGTGTGACTGAACTTTAGAGAGTAATTGTAAAGCATCTATAACTGAACAAGCTATTCTGTACTTTGGTGATACTAAATATAACGTTTCCACTTTAATTTGCAGGGAATTCCCCTCCCTGTCATTACTGACATCACAGATTCTAAACATTTTCCTGGAACTTGTGTGTGTGTGTCATCTTAAGATGTATAAACCTGATACACAGCTCAGTGGGCCGATTATGAGAAGTATGCAGGTAGTCCCCGGTTAACAGATAGGGACTGTATGTTCATTCTTAACCTGAATCTGTTCTTAAAGGGAACCAGAGACGCCGGACATAGAAAAAGAAAAAAAGATTTTATACATACGTGGGGCTTCTTCCAGCCCCATAAGCCTGGATCGCTCCCACGCCGCCATCCTCCGCTTCCTGGATTTGCAGGTACCGGGTCCTGTCACTTCCGGCGGATGCGGCCAATTGTCCGCATCACAGGGGCTCCCAGCACACCCTTACGCGTGCGGCTGCGCAGTATGCAGCCGCACGCGTAATGGTATGCTGGGAGCCCCTGTGATGCGGACAATTGGCCGCGTGCTGCCGCCGACTGGCCGAAACTACGGGACCCGGAACTGGCTGATACAGGAAGCGGAGGGCGGCGGCGTGGGAGCGATCCGTGCGTATGGGGCTGGAGGAATCCCCAGGTATGTATAAAATCTTTTTCCTGGCGTCTCTGGTTCCCTTTAAGTCGAAACACTGTGCCATCTCTGTCTCCTGTACCTCCTCTGTGTCCCCTGTGCCTCCAGTGCCCCCCTCTGTGTCACCTCTGCCCTCTGTACCTGCTTATATAAGTTTGATAGCCATTTTTTCTTATTTGAATTTCAATTTATTTTTTTTACTTGTTCTCACAGAATCCATGCCGTTCGTATCGGCAGGTCATCCGTAAGTCGGGGACTACCTGTATATGACTATACAGTAAATGAGATTTCTGTTACTGCTCACATTTTTGTTTAGCTATTGATGGGTACAGTTGCTAGAGTGACAGCAGAGAGTAATTACTGAATGTCTTTCGCCAGATCTGCCCGGAATGATCAGTCTAGCAGATGTAGCCATTTGAATATTCACTCACTGCTCTAAAGAGATGCTTCATATAAGTCACTTCCTGGGCATGTGACGCTAAATACTGTGGACATACCTTCTGTATTAGGAAGACAGAGTTGTGATTGGCATAGCTTTTAAAGGGGGCCCTTTTACTTGTTTTTGTTGTCTGCAGAAATCAATAAGGTCTGCAGATGTTTACAGCATGTCATGTTAATACAGTATAATCTCGTTATAGTAAACTCCAAGGGACCAGGAAAATGGGTTACTATATCAGAAATTGTCCTAGAAATGGCCCAGCATGCCCTGATACATTCTCTGCTGCAAAGGAGCAACTCTGTCCTCACATTGGAGGTACATTATAAGCACTTGCACATTTGCTGGACTACAAGGTTAAATATATCTGCATAAACAGGCTGAACAAATTACTGGTACAGTATCCAGGGCTCCTTAAAAAATTGCAGCCGTGAGTGAATAGAGGCAGCCTCTCGTTTCCTGTGAGTGGGTCCAATACTTCTGTGGGCGGGACTTGCAGCACCTGTCCTGCAAAACGTTCAGCCAATCATGAAGGCTCTTTTCAAAATGCAGCCAATCATGATAAGCCACTCGCATCTGCAATGCGAGTGGCTCTGATACCTCCACGGGCGGGACTCAGCACTCTCCTCTCCACTCTCCTTAGTTTTGCAGCAAGACGGCCCACTCTGATCTGCACTACAAGTGAATGTAGCCTGTACTGCGCTCCAGACGCTACCAGGAGCGTCATCACTAATAAGGAATGAGATACCCAGGAGCAGAGCTGGGATAGGGTCCTCCAGCACCCAAGGCTGAGACAGAGTGTGCCCCTCCAACCCCATCCATCACACACTGATTGCTATTAGACTAAGAGGTGCTCCAGGACCCTTAACACCTTAATATCTAGTTATATGGCTTTTTCACGCTCCCTCTCTTCCACGTTGCTTTCTCTCCACCATGCGACTTTCTCACGCTCCCTCTCTGCCACGTTGCTTTCTCTCCACCATGTGACTTTCTCGCGCTCCCACTCTGCCCCGTTGCTTTCTCTCCACCATTTGACTTTCTCACGCTTCCTCTCCACCATGTTGCTTTTTCTCTACCATGTGACTTTCTCGCGTATCCTCTCCGCCACGTTGCTTTCTCTCCACCATGTGGCTTTCTCACGCTCCCTCTCTGCCACGTTGCTTTCTCTCCACCATGTGGCTTTCTCATGCTCCCTCTCTGCCACGTTGCTTTCTCTCCACCATGTGGCTTTCTCACGCTCCCTCTCTGCCACGTTGCTTTCTCTCCACCATGTGACGTTCTCACGCTCCCTCTCTGCCACATTTCTTTCTCTCCACCATGTGACTTTCTCACGCTCCCTCTCTGCCACGTTGCTTTCTCTCCACCATGTGACTTTCTCACGCTCCCTCTCTGCCACGTTGCTTTCTCTCCACTATGTGACTTTTTCACGCTCCCTCTCTGCCACGTTGCTTTCTCTCCACTATGTGACTTTTTCACGCTCCCTCTCTGCCACGTTGCTTTCTCTCCACCATGTGACTTTCTCACGCTCCCTCTCTGCCACGTTGCTTTCTCTCCACCATGTGGCTTTCTCATGCTTCCTCTCTGCCACGTTGCTTTTTCTCCACCATGTGGCTTTCTCACGCTCCCCCTCTGCCACGTTGCTTTCTCTCCACCATGTGGCTTTCTCACGCTCCCTCTCTGCCACATTGCTTTCTCTCCACCATGTGGCTTTCTCACGCTCCCTTTCTGCCATGTTGCTTTCTCTCCACCATGTGGCTTTCTCACGCTCCCTTTCTGCCACGTTGCTTTCTCTCCACCATGTGGCTTTCTCGCGCTCCCTCTCTGCCACGTTGTTTCTCTCCACCATGTGACTTTTTCACGCTCCCTCTCCGCCACGTTGCTTTCTCTCCACCATGTGGCTTTCTCATGCTCCCTCTCCGCCACGTTGCTTTCTCTCCACCATGTGGCTTTCTCATGCTTCCTCTCTGCCACGTTGCTTTCTCTCCACCATGTGACTTTTTCACGCTCCCTCTCCGCCACGTTGCTTTCTCTCCACCATGTGGCTTTCTCATGCTTCCTCTCTGCCACGTTGCTTTCTCTCCACCATGTGGCTTTCTCGCGCTCCCTCTCTGCCACGTTGTTTCTCTCCACCATGTGACTTTCTCACGCTCCCTCTCCGCCACGTTGCTTTCTCTCCACCATGTGACTTTCTCACGCTCCCTCTCCGCCATGTTGATTTCGCTCCACCATGTGACTTTCTCGCGCTCCCTCTCTGCCACGTTGATTTCTCTCCACCATATGGCTTTGTCATGCTCCCTCTCCGCCACGTTGCTTTCTCTCCACCATGTGGCTTTCTCGCGCTCCCTCTCTGCCACGTTGTTTCTCTCCACCATGTGACTTTCTCACGCTCCCTCTCCGCCATGTTGATTTCGCTCCACCATGTGACTTTCTCGCGCTCCCTCTCTGCCACGTTGATTTCTCTCCACCATATGGCTTTGTCATGCTCCCTCTCCACCACGTTGCTTTCTCTCCACCATGTGGCTTTCTCAGGCTCCCTCTCTGCCACGTTGCTTTCTCTCCACCATGTGGCTTTCTCATGCTCCCTCTCTGGCGTGTTGCTTTATTTCTGCCACATTGTTTTCTTCTCTCTTCTCCACTTGGCTTTTTTGGTTGTATTTTCCCCCTTTTGCTTTTTCTGCAACTTCCGTACAGTACAAACAGTACAGATTCCACCTGAGCACAGTTTTGTTAGTATAAACTAAATAGATCACATGATGCACATAAGTTCTAAAGTAATGATTATTCTAAAGGAAAGAGAATTTAGTGACTTTGTGGTCGATTCAAATAACCCCTTTACCAGTTCACATTAAAAATAACAGCGACTTTAGACAAAAAGAAAGTTCTCATTAACTCAAGCAGAAGTTGTCTTCTTGACTGAGTAGATTGTACAGTGTGCATTCCCCGCGGTCTATCTACAAACCTGATATTAAAGTGCAGATTAGTCCGGCTATGCCAATCTGCCTCATTACTCACCACAGTAACCTGCCTACAGTGGAAAAACTGTTTATTGCTGAAGGTGCCACCTGCCCTCTGTGATGTGGCTGCAGCCCTATGTATTATCTCTTGCAAGTAACACCATGGCTGTGTGCAGAGCATGGGAAATGTTCCTAGAGAGACCACAGCAATGAGCACCTGCCCTTGTGTTACAAAGTATATAATCATATGCTGTGCTGGCATGTTGGTTGCCTTGGTTGTGTTATATACAACTGCAGTGAGAACTCAGCTGTGCTGCCACCAATGGCCACGCTGCAGAGCAGACTGTACTGACCAGTCCTGTCTGTGCTGCTAGTGAAGGTCCAACTTACACATCAGATTCGCAGAGAGTACCGAACCCCACTGATGTAGAGTACACATTCCAGTATACTCAGCAGAACTTGTGTACCTTTCCAAGACCTCCCTGGTCAGGAATACTTTTCCTAAAAGCAAAGTTACTTAAAGAAAACCTGAACTGATCATTAAAAGTCAGATTAAACATATGCGGGTTATACTTAACTCCTGTGTAGTCTACTCAATCTTTTCTACTTCCCCTGCTTCCTGTTTGGCCACTGTGATCAATGGAATTCTCCATCCTCCATTTTAAAAATGGGGATTGTAACAGCTTCCTGGTCAGCACAATGCTAAAGTGTAATATCGCCAACTTGATCCGTAGGGAAACATGGACATTACCTTGCTTATTAGTTGTCCTTTCAGTTATATATAACTGACAGCAACCTATATTGTTCAGTTGTGACAAAATCTAGTCAGAACTGGAAGGAATCTTTGTAAGAAAAAACTAGTGAGCTTCTTGGAGGAACTGATAGTGAGGTTAGTATGTAATATTCATTTGCAGTTACATCATGTGGGTTTTTTCTTTTATTCATTCATTATTTTACTTGGTTCAGGTTCACTTTAAATCTGAAGGAGTATGGGTAAAATTATTTAAAGTAAACACATGATGTACCTGCAAATTAATATTACATACATACCTTGACGTCAGTTCCTCTCAGAAGCTCACCATTTTTTTCTTACGATTCCTTCCATTTCTGACAAGATTTTTTCAGAACTGAAATATAGCAGTTACTGCCAGTTATATATCAGGACAACTGATGAGCAAGGTAATGCCCATGTTTCTCTATAGCTCAAGTGGGTGATATTACAGTTTAACAGTGTGCTGACCAGGAAGCTGTTGTGGCGTAATGGCCATTTTCAAAATGGAGGACTGAGAATCCCACTGATCACAGTGGACAAACAGGACGCAGGAGAGGATAGAGAGATTGATGAGTAGACTACACGGGAGGTAAGTATGACCTGTGTATGTTTATTTTGACTTTTTCATTTTCAGTTCAGTTTGTTTTAAGGTGGCCATACACCTGTCAACCTGCCACCAGATCGACCATCAGATAGATCCCCCTGTGATCGAATCTAATCAGATAGGGTTCCATTTTCTCCCCACACACTGCACATAGATTTCCAATACTTTTCAGCATGAAATCTATTGGAAATCATCCCAGTGCTGACCATCTAAGGCAGGGGTAGGGAACCTTGGCTCTCCAGCTGTTAAGGAACTACAAGCCCCACAATGCATTGCAGGAGTCTGACAGCCACAGTCATGATTAATACAGGCAAATGCATGCTGGGATTTGTAGTTTTATCACAGCTGGAGAGCCAAGGTTCCCTACCGCTGACTAAGGGGACAATACCTGATGCGTATGTCAAAACCCTACTCCCTGCTCTCACATGTTATGAGACTATATAAATAAGCCACAATAACCTTCAGAGTGATGTTATTATACTGTACTACGAGAATGGCGAAGTAAACAACTTTGCCCTTTCTTATATGCAGTGAAAAAAAGAACTGGCAAGTAAATAGCTCTGCTATCCAGACAGCTACTGCAAAATATGACAGTGATTTAACTGTGGCACATGCAGGCATAACACCTTCCCAGGAAAATAGAACTCTCTCTCCTTCAACAGATCCATTCTGAAAGCAGCAACATCTTGCCAGCCCATAACTTTATTAATAAAGACCACTCCTTATTTAAAAAGATAAAGGACCTTATGCCCTCAGTTCAGGCTTAGATGCCTTCAGTAGGAAGTTTGCACAAATGGAGGCTATTCACTTCCAAAATGAATTGCACGCAAAACACTCTGTACTGTACTAAACTCTTTCACCAGCGTCGAGGTTCCCTCTGTTCGAAAGAGTCCCTACTTTACCGGCACCAGTCAGCAACAAGCAAACATTTCAACCATTTGAACCTTATGGCCCATACTTACGGGCTACAATTGTCACCGCAACCAGGTGGCGCGCGCGTGTTGCGGCGACAGGTCGCCCGTGAGTATGGCGCGCGCGCCCCAAACCGTCGCTCGTCGCTGCTGTCGCCAGGCGATTGGCGCAGTCAATCGCCTAGCGACAGTTGCCGCCGCAACTGTCACTAGTCCGCGTATGTATGCCGACTAGCGACCGCAACCTAATAGCCAGAGCACTGAGTTTCCGGCGGGGGGGTGGAACGTCGGCGACAGCTTCCATCGCATCACTGATCCCTCTTCCGCGGTGTGTATGCGGAGGGACCTGGCGACGAGCTGTCGCCGAACTGTCGCGCACGCGCTCCCGTGTGCTAGCGACAATCTACAAAAGTAGCTCGTGAGTATGGGCCATTAGATTCATGCTGGGGCCTGTCAGGTTCTACCTTTAAAGGGAACACATGCATGGTTGACTGGTGTGGGTGGAGCAGGGACCCTTTTGAACAAGGGGAACCTCAACGCTGGTGAAAGAGTTTAGTACAGAATGCTTTTGTATGTGATCCATTTTGGAAGCAAATATCCTCCATTTGTACAACTGAATAACTGGCCATATATCTGTTATTATCATAACTAGAGTTCAAGCTTGCTGTGAGTGTCCTAGGCCCATAACAGGATGAGCATAGCTTCCCTTGCTTGTGTGCATTGAATTATAATGCGCACATATTACATGGTACATTTCAGGAGGCTGTGTACCTGCACCTCTGGTTGTAGCCATATGGCTGTCAGGGCCTAGTACATATTCTACAAGCAGAAAGCACATGGATGTGCCTGCCCCTGGCATGACCAGCAGATCAGACAGTAAGTGTGGCTTGCCTGGCCCTGGCATGACCAGCAGATCAGACAGTAAGTGTGGCTTGCCTGGCCCTGGTATGACCAGCAGCTCAGATAGTAAGTGTGGCTTGCCATGTCCCTGGTAAGACCAGCAGATCAGACAGTAAGTGTGGCTTGCCAGGCCCTGGTATGACCAGCAGATCAGACAGTAAGTGTGGCTTGCCTGGCCCTGGTATGAACAGCAGATCAGACAGTAAGTGCGGCTTGCCTGGCCCTGGTATGGACAGCGGCTCAGACGGTAAGTGTGGCTTGCCTGGCCCTGGTATGACCAGCAGATCAGACAGTAAGTGTGGCTTGCCTGGCCCTGGTATGACCAGCAGATCAGACAGTAAGTGCGGCTTGCCTGGCCCTGTATTGGACAGCGGCTCAGACAGTAAGTGCACCTTGCCTGGCCCTGGTATGACCAGCAGATCAGACAGTAAGTGTGGCTTGCCTGGCCCTGGTATGACCAGCAGATCAGACAGTAAGTGTGGCTTGCCTGGCCCTGGTATGACCAGCAGATCAGACAGTAAGTGTGGCTTGCCTGACCCCGGTATGGACAGCGGCTCAGACAGTAAGTGCGGCTTGCCTGGCCCTGGTATGACCAGCAGATGAGACAGTAAGTTTGGCTTGCCTGGCCCTGGTATGACCAGCAGATCAGACAGTAAGTGTGGCTTGCCTGGCCCTGGTATGGACAGCGGCTCAGACGGTAAGTGTGGCTTGCCTGGCCCTGGTATGACCAGCAGATCAGACAGTAAGTGTGGCTTGCCTGGCCTTGGTATGGACAGCAGCTCAGACAGTAAGTGTGGCTTGCCTGGCCCTGGTATGAACAGCAGCTCAGACAGTAAGTGTGGCTTGCCTGACCATGGTATGGACAGCGGCTCAGACGGTAAGTGCGGCGTGCCTGGCCCTGGTATGACCAGCAGATCAGACAGTAAGTGTGGCTTGACTGGCCCTAGTATGACCAGCAGCTCAGACAGTAAGTGCAGCTTGCCTTGCTCTGGTATGGACAGCGGCTCAGACAGTAAGTGTGGCTTGCCTGGCCCTGGTATGACCAGCAGATCAGACAGTAAGTGGCTTGCCTGGCCCTGGTATGACCAGCAGCTCAGACAGTAAGTGTGGCTTGCCTGGCCCTGGTATGACCAGCAGATCAGACAGTAAGTGGCTTGCCTGGCCCTGGTATGACCAGCAGATCAGACAGTAAGTGCGGCTTGCCTGGCCCTGGCATGACCAGCAGATCAGACAGTAAGTGTGTCTGGCATTTGCCTGGCCCTGGTATGACCAGCAGCTCAGACAGTAAGTGCACCTTGCCTGGCCCTGGTAGGACCAGCAGATCAGACAGTAAGTGCGGCTTGCCTGGCTCTGGTATGACCAGCAGCTCAGACAGTAAGTGTGTCTGGCCTTTGCCTGGCCCAGGTAGGACCAGCAGCTCAGACAGTAAGTGCACCTTGCCTGGCCCTGGTAGGACCAGCAGATCAGACAGTAAGTGCGGCTTGCCTGGCTCTGGTATGACCAGCAGATCAGACAGTAAGTGTGTCTGGCCTTTGCCTGGCCCTGGTAGGACCAGCAGCTCAGACAGTAAGTGCAGCTTTACCTGTTGACATGTCACGGCTGAGAGGATTGTTTCCTACGTGAGGGTTTTAGCATCCAAACATAGTTCATAATCCTGTAATGTTTCCAGGCTTCCTCGGCCTGGTGTCCGGAGAGACACACAAATACTGTGCAGCTTCTTCTAAGAAGGCCTGAAGAGAGTATGTGAGAAGCTGCCATTACTAACCAGTGTTTCAGTCAGTTACATATGAAATGATTGTGCAATTTGGCAAATAAAGAAAGCTGCTAGTCTGTATGATGGCTGGTGCACACCAACAGCCCTTCTGAGCGCTTCAAAAAGCACGTGGCTAATGTTTTTGAAAGGGGTTGATCACACCAGAGCAATGAGATGTTATTTGAAGGCGATTACACTTTCTATGTAAAGTATAGGAAAAATGGGAAATCGCTGCAAAAAGACCTGAACTGAGTGGTTTTCCTATTTTTTTTGTTTGTTTTTTTGCAAAAGCTGTGCACTTCCAGGTCAAAGTGTACAAAAAGTATAAAATAGCTAAATCAGAGAGAGAATGTGAGTGTGTGTGTGTGTGTGTCTGCAGGAGAGAGAGCATGATTACACGTGTGTTTGTGTGTGTTGAAATTTCTAATGGCATTTTCTTCTTAAATAATGTGAAAGTCCCTTTATGGCATAATTCCCCTGGCCTGGCTTTTTGGCTGTGTGCATGTTTGTCATGTCTGCAATAGGCAGATGAGTGGATTTGTTGTGTTGGGTAATTGATCTGAGCGCAGTTGGTGGCATCCTGTGCTATTATCAGCGCTGGCATCTATCACTATAGACAGACATCAGTCTGCACATCTCCCTTCCATGGAAGGACCGTTCTGTGTTCGGATGTGTTTCTGCCATGACTGAAGAGGGGGGACCTTCAGAAGGGTTATATTAGGATTTCTTTTGTTGGCAAACTGAAGCAAGAAACTTTTTGTAAAATAACAAAACTGTTTGCACTTGTTCGTGTACCTTTTAGAAATGCTATTTTGAAATCACACCTGTGAAGAAGAGAAGTGGGAATTACACTGTTCCTTTCTTGCACATTTCCTGAGCTTGTGCACAACATCTGCTTCCTGCAGAGCAGCTGAATCTGCCCTTCACTAGAGGGCGCTGCTGATAAACAGGAGAGCACCTACTCATTCGCATATGCCTACTCAGTCTCATGGCTTCATAAGCTTCCTGTTGAGGTGGCCAGGATTAGGTGCTGTAGAGTTAGGATGTGTTGTAAACAAGTGCCTGGAAGCTGCAGGTCACAAGCTGTGAAAATCACTTCTTTTCCAGGCTAATGGTGGCCATACACTGGTCGATTTGCCATCAGATTCGATCAACAGATAGATCCCTCTCTGATTGAATCTGATCAGAGAGGGATCGTATGGCCACCTTACTGCAAACAGATTGTGAATCGATTTCAGCCTGAAACCGATCACAACCTGTGGAGCTGCCACTGCTGCACCCCCCCTGCATACATTACCTGCTCCGGCCGGCACGAGTCCCCTGGTCCGCTTTCTTCTCCGCTCCGGCCCCGCCACGCTCTGGCTACTGAACTTCCTGTCCAGGGGATGTTTAAACAGTAGAGGGCGCTCTACTGTTTAAACTTCCTGCCGGGACAGGAAGTTCTGTGTAGCTCTGGAGCCCGAAGCGGAGAAGAAGACCAGGGGACTCGCGCCGGCTGGAGCAGGTAATGTATCACCGCTGTATTGCGTCGGTCGTCGGGCATTCGAACGCCGCTAACGACGCACTCCTGACCCACCGGTGTGCGCGTCGATTTCACAGCCGTTTCGATCACTGTGATCGAAACGGCTCTATATCGGCGGGAAAATCGTTAGGTGTATGGGCCCCATAAGGCTAGCTACACACTTTCATTTACTATTGTCTGAGGACTGAAACAATCACTACAGAAGGTTTAGAGACAAGAGAAATATTGCCCGGCTCTCAGCCAAGCATTGCATACAGTACTGCTCTATAGAGAGGAAGGCAGGCAAGAAAGCTGCACCACGCCATGAGAACATTGCACAGAACAGAAGGCATTGTGTGACATTAATCCATACCGCTAGAAAAGAGACAAGTGACACTAGGGAACACCTGTACACACTTTCACATGTGGTGAAATGATCAGTAATGATGCTTTCGGTGAACCTGAAGTGAAACAATAGATAATGAATTGTATGTTTATAGTACGGATGATAAATAGAACATTAGTAGTATAGAATAGAGACTCATAATTTTAGTTTTATGGATTTATATCAAAGATTGTAAACTGTCACAGCTACTGTTGAGAATCCACACTCTGCATAAGGGTAAAAAGAAGCAGAGGTAATGACCCTTTGCACTTTTATGCAGAAAAACCTTATCATTTGACTTCTCCCTGACTGATATCAGGCTTTAAAGGATACCCGAGGTGACACGTGACATGATGACATATGGGTATGTACAGTGCCTAGCACACAAATAACTATGCTGTGTTTCTTTTTTTCTTTCTCTGCCTGAAAGAGTTAAATATCACGTATGTAAGTGACTGACTCAGTCCTGACTCAGACAGGAAGTGTCTACAGTATGACCCTAACTGATAAGAAATTCCAACTATAAAACACTTTCCTAGCAGAAAATGGCTTCTGAGAGCAGGAAAGAGATAAAAAGGGTCAACGGTTTATAGATTTTAGCTCTGGCATACTTCAATGAATGTGTCATTAAGCAAAAACAATAAAACAGTTAAAACTTAAAAAGCAGATTTAAACATAAAATAAAACTGTGGAATATCTTAAAAAAGTCATTTTTAGGAGAAGGAGGATATATACAATCGTTCATTTAATTAGTTTATTTTCGCCTCGGGTGTCCTTTAAGCTTCTATTTGCTTTTCAGAAAACCTGGTTGAATTCCACAAGTTGATTGACAAGCTCAGAGAAGCTCTTTTACATAGATAACAACTCAGGTTTTTAACTCTTTGCTGTACTGGACAGAAAGGGACTTCAGATCATTTCTTAGTAGGGCTAATACTATATGTGTGTATATGTTTCTCTCCTCATGTGACATCAACTACGCTTTGAGGGCCCATTTCCACTATTGCGGTGCGGAATCGCCGGTAAATCATTGCTGACGAAATCGCATGCGGATGCGGTTTTTGCCGCGATTTCGCATAGGTTAGGGTATATGCGATTTTAACCATGTCACTGCCTGTGTTAATTTACATTAGTTTCTATGCGAAATCGCAGGAAAAACGCATGCCAAAAATGCATGCGATTTCCCTATTCAATGTGTGCGATTGACGGCTCTGCCGTGCAGATTTTTCACACACAGAAAAACGCACAGCAATTCTGACAAGTGGAAACAGGCCCATCCACTTGTATTGGCTATGCGAATCCGCATGCGGATTCGCGATAAAGGAAATGGGCCATAAGTGTATAAGGAACTTTGGGCCCATTTCCACTTGTGTGGTGCGAATCGCCGTGGAAAAAAATTTGCATGCGGATGCGAAATTCGCATGCGTTTGTATGCAAATTTTCATGACGCTGTATGCGAATTTAACCATGGCAGTGCCTGTGTGCTTTTCAATTGATTCGAATTCGCATACACCCGCATAGCGGTATGTAGTATGCAAATTCTGATGGCTCTGCCATGTGAATTTTTGACGCGGACGAAAACGCTCAGAAATCCTGACAAGTGGAAACAGTCCCATCCACTTGTATTGGCTATGCGAATTTGCATGCGGCAAACGCATGCAAATTCACGATAGTGGAAATGGGCCCTTAGAGAGCCTGAGCCGAAAGGTTGGTTTGAAACCCATAATTGCCTAAGGAGAGAAAAGCCTCTGGATCCTCCAGAGGCTTCCCATGCTGTCCTCTGGTCCTCCGACTCTGCCCGGGACCTTCCAACATCCGTACTCACGCAGGCACAGTATAGCCACGCTTGTGCTTGAAGAGGAATAGTCAATAATAATAGGGCTGAGGAAGGTGTCTGCGCACAAAAATAATAACGCTTGCCCAGTAGTGGTGGGCATTCAGAGCATTTGATTACCAGTTGCCCGTTTCTTCCACCTAGCAATCTGCCCAACTATCATCTAAACTTGATCTGTTGTAAGACAGCAAACAGCTTGACGACCAAACTGATAACAGGTGGTTTGCCAGATCCATCCAGCGGATCAACCTGCACAACCATTGTGCACGTTGGCCACATGTGTACAAGTCGTTTTAAAAAATGTGTTGTTTTTGAATGCAGACATGTGCAAGTTTGTCGTTTCACTTGCTTACGTGGTATTTAAGTGAGTGGGTTGTTTAGTTGGTTGAAGTGTGTGTACGTAATTGTCAGGTAAACAGCTTGTTGTACGGTTGGTAATAATGTGCGGTTGGTTGTGCATTATGTTGGACGTGTGTATGAGCCTTTAGAGGATTCAGGAATCAAAAATTGGCACTTAAAAGAGTACTAATTCTCAGAGCCATTAGATTAGATTACATTCAGAAATTGGTCTCTTAGGCCTCTGTTTCACTGCATATTTTACTGATTGCACAAATGTTAGAAGCAGTTTGTGGGTAACAAAATATATGTTTGTATTGCGATAATGGTTGTACAAAATCCAAAACGGACCCTGTGCTGCGCAGGTACTCGGGCATTGTGCTGTATGGGGAAATGACTCTAGAAACTCTCTTTGAAGGGAATTCAGGAAGGAGTAGGTGATTGATTTGTAATCTCTTAATTGCCTGGTGGAGATCATGTGATCTTGTCTCATTTCAGCGTCTTGTGTAGGTCGAAACAGGAAGTTAAAAGGAGACATTATTACAACTAGACAGACAAAGAGTTAAAGCTTGTACGCATGTACAGTGTTCTCCCCAGGCTATTTTAGCCGGGTGCTCCACCCGGCTAGTTTTGGTGAGCACCCGCTGTCACTGGCTCACCTCCTCCTATTCTGTAAGCAGAATTGCACACAGAAGCACCGGCCCTGCATTCTCTCATCTCGCCCCACCCAGCTACTTTTTCATGCCACCCGGCTACAATTTCATGCCACCCGGCTTGAAAAAATATCTCGGGAGAACACTGATGTATGAGGCATGTCTCCTGCCAGGGGATCGGTACCGGATGCCTCGGGTGATATGAGAGAGCCAACACTGATAGATGCATCGTTACCCCGCAGGCTAGCGACATGTTCTGTTCTTATGTGGTGGGACCAGCATGGGTGTGACGTCACCCGGTAGGAGTGGTAAGGATGATGTTCTCAGTTGTCAGACAGATCGATGGGGGGTCGGCAGCTGCTGTACACATGCTGGATTCTTGACCGAGTTTCATTTAGCGCAGGAATGGCCTTGTTGCGTAACATCCGTTGCTGCCTCTTATGTGAATGTGCCCCCCGCCCGTGCATTTAATACTTTACCTGTCCGCTGTCTCCTGCCGTGGTCTCCATTCATCTCCTGCATTGTGGGCGGGCTTCCGACGTTATGCACCTGGCGCGCGTGTGGCGTCACACTATAGGGATGCTCAAATTCGGATTCGGAAGATACCCGGATAGTTGCAATCCGGATATCTCCCAGTAATGCTGTGCGGGCTGGGTGGGGGGGTCAAGCTTACCTGTCTGACGTCTTCTTCGCTTGTCCCTCAGCGCCTCCCACGATGCGGTCCACGCGCATCACGTGACTACAAACGCTTCCTCCTTCCGGAAGGAGGAAGTGTTTGTAGTCACGTGACCGCCGCGTGGACCGCATCATGGGAGGCGCCGAGGGACGAGCGAAGAAGACGTCAGAGAGGTAAGCTTGACCCCCCCCACCCAGCCCGCACAGCATTACTGGGAGATATCCGGATTGCAACTATCCGGGTATCTTCCGAATCCGAATTTGAGCATCCCTGGTCACACACCGCCGCACTCGCTCCTGTTCTGGTCCAGACTCCGTCAAACATGAGAAGCTCATGTGGCCCTCGATTCTAAAGTTTTTCCACCCCTGATGTAGCATTTGTAAGGGGTTTTACTCAGCAGTCACCTGATCAAACCAGCCACTTCTCTTTGAATAAACTTGCAGAAGAACTTGTGTGGAATGAATTGATCACCTGTAATGCAGACTGCCTTCACAGTGATATGACATCGTGCTTTGTTTGTCTTCTGCTCCCAGGATGAGAGGCAGGACACGAGTTCGGAAGGCGTGTCCAATGTAGAAGACCAGAACGATTCTGACTCCACTCCACCCAAAAAAAAGCTAAAGAAGACAGAAAATGGGCTGTATGCCTGCGACCTCTGTGATAAGATATTCCAGAAGAGCAGCTCGCTGTTGAGGCACAAGTATGAGCACACAGGTGAGTCCTCGCTGCTGATTGGTGGGCTCTTCACTACTCTCTGCTGTCTCAAAAAGTCTGTCACCATACTATAGGTTTCCACCTTGTCTTTGTGGTGCTTCTACCAGTATTGCATACCTCCCAACTTTTTGAAATGAGAAAGAGGGACACTTAAGCCACGCCTATGCCACACCCCTGATCACTCCCCCATCACACCCATAGTCACGCATACCATACAGATTTCATAAGAAAAATATGTTGTTTGTTTTCTAATTCAAACCACATTGGTCCTTTCTATCCTGGTTAATTTTCCCTTATATTAACATTCTAAAATTAGTAATATATCAATTTAAAGGATGGGAATAAAGTTTAGAGTCAGTCAAACACATATTTTAGTAGAGAAATATATATATTTACATAGAAAGAGGGACAAAGTCCTGAAAGAGGGACAAATGAGGAGGAAACAGGGACAGGGCTCCCAAACAGGGACTGTCCCCCCCCCGAAAGAGGGACAGTTGGGAGCTATGGTATTGGACTGGAAGACTTACCACAGATTATCATTTGGCTCTTTCTGAGGCATAACTACAAATCATGGGGTCCCCCAGCAAAACTTTGATGGCTCCCCCACTTAGGGGGAAAAAGTAAATTGAATAAGGGTCATATGTGTTCTGTGGGGGGGGGGGGAGGTTTGCAACTAAAAATGAAAACCTTCTATCAGCCCCCTGTAGCAGTAATGTCCCACGCTGTCCTCCTCTGATCCACCGTTCTCCGCCGTGGTCTAGCGTGGCATGACACCCAACTGCGGCTGCGTGGGCGCACACCTGCTCGCTCCCGCGTGCGTCATCGGAACCTTACTGCGCAGGCGCAGCACAGGAAAACAAACTGCGCCTGCGCAGTAAGTCTCCGATGACGGGAGCGCGCATTATTCGTCTTGTTAGACGAGTAATTGCCCGCTGCCAGCGGCGGAGAACGGCGAATCGGAGGAGGATGGTGTGGGACATTACTGCAACAGGGAGCTGATAGAAGCCCCAGGTAAGTGGTGGTTTTTATTTGCAACCCCCCACACACACACCACACACACACACACACACACTCCCACACACATACACCCCCCCCCCACACACACACCACACTCACACACCACCACCACCCACACACACACCCCCACACACACACTCACACACCACCACCACCCACACACACACACACACACACACCCCACACACACACCCACCACAGGTAAGTGGTGGTTTTTATTTGCAACCCCCCACACACACACCACACACACACACACACACTCCCACACACATACACACACCCCCCCCCACACACACACACATACACCCCCACCCAACCCCCCCCCCCCCCACACACACACACACACACACACCACACACGCACACACACACACACACCCCACACTCACCCCCACCCACACCCACACTCACCCCCCCCCCCCCCCCACACACACACACACCACACACCACCACCACACCCGCCCACACACATACACACACTCACCCCCCCCACACACACACACACACATACACCCCACCCCCACCACACACCCCCCCACACACACACACACACACTCCCCCCCACACACACACACACACACTCCCCCCCCCCCCACACACACACACTCCCCCCCCCCCCCCCCCCCACACACACACAAACAGAACCCCTTTAAAGGGAACCTAAACTGAGAAGGAGATGGATTTTTCCTTTTAAAATAGTACCAGTTGCCTGACTCTCCTGCTGATCATGTGTCTCTAATACTTTCAGCCACAGCCCCTGAACAAGCATGCAGATCAGGTGCTCTGACTGAGGTCAGACTGGATTAGCTGCATGCTTGTTTCAGGCTTGTGACCCACTTACTACTGCAGCTAAAAAGAAGGAGCAGGACTGCCAGGCAACTGTTATTGTTTAAAAGGAAACATTCACATCCCTCTCAGTTTAGGTTCCCTTTAAATCTGCAGACTAGAACAAAGAGTTGAGTGCTGTCCAAGTTTCGGTACCCTCCTCTGTTGGATGGCTGAAGGACTTCCAGTACATCAGTGTGCTCAGTAAAGCTAATGCATACATACATGTTTATTGACTAAGGCTGTGTTCCCTCTTGAGCTGAGAACACATTTTTTGTCTGTTCTCCGCTCATTGCAAAACTGACAGAGAACAACTCCTATTTTGTATATAGGAGCCATTCACACTTGTCAGCCTGCAACAAATCCATTGGCCCAGTTGCAGTAAACTGACCGCACTTCTGTGTAGTCGCAGTCAGTGATAATCCGGGAAGAGCAGATGTGCTCTCCACATAGCCTATGGAGTATTGCATCTGCCCCCGGCTCCAGTTGGACCAGAGAGGGCACAACACTTTCCTACATTTCGCTGGTGGCATGTGATCTGGCGTAAGTGGGAACCAAGCCTAAGATAATTGCCTTGTGAACAGGAGGTAAAGCAGCAGATTCCAGTGGGTGGCGTAGCAAACAGCACTTTTTCCTTGCAGTGCTGGGGTCCCCAGTTTCATTCTAGGACATGACACTATCTGCATGGAATTTGCATGTTCCCCTCGTCTGCGTGGCACCCTGTTTTACACTCACATCCTAAAAAACTCACAGATAAGTTAATTGGTTGCAACCCCCCCCCCCCCCCCCCCAAAAGAAAGAAAAAGTGGCCTTAGTCTACCTTAAAGCAAACTTGTCAGAGAAGAAGCTTCTTCCTTACAGTTCCCTCGGTTTCCTCCCATTACGCTTCGCTGATCAGCATCGCGGGCTACTGTGCATGTGCAGAATGCTGCTGGCCACTGAAGAGCTATCAAGGAGCACACACAGTTATTGACTGTGACCTCCTCTGAGGGCAGTTAGTGACATGTCTATGTAGTCTTTACTGTTCTGTGGAAAGTGTCAGAGCTATATAAATAAACAGTAATTATAATCCCAGTATGAGATACAGCGTTCAGATGAATACATGTGGCCCAGTTGAGAGTTGGTGGAAGAGAAGATTTGGGGAGCGGAGCGGGTGTTTGCGATGTACAAGCGGCACGCTGCTTCTGAGTCTCTTATCTGTATGCTTTAGTTGAGAGCAGAAGTTTATCCCTTATTTATCTCGGCACAAGAACACTTGGAGGATTTTCTGTGGGTTTCTGGCTGCATCCAGTAGTGAGTGAGTGCTGCCAGTATCCTGCCTACTGTTGTCCTCTGGGTGCTCTACAGAGAAGAGAAAGAGAGAATTGCTGCAGCCTCTAAGTGGTGCTACAGATCTGTACACATCTTCATCATTGTTACTGGATGTCATGTTGCTGCTCTAACCCAGCCTGCACTCTTGTGCCTCTTCAACTGTTGCTGGGATATAGATTGTTGCAATTCTTTCTTGCTCACCTTTATCTTTGCAGGGAAAATATATCTCTGCAGTAGTCAATACAATCTTGTCTGCATACCTGTTCTTTCATTACTTTTGGGTGAGGAGCATTTTACACTCTGGTCATTACATGCCTACGCCCAACAGAAAGAAACTGAGTAAGCCTTATAATGGGAATTAATACAAGAAGAATCCTTGCCAAGAATGTCCTTCTGTTTTTGAGGCCTTTCTCTGTGCTTTTAACAGGAACTGTAGTGAAAATAATGTAATTAACAAAATGACTTACATTTTACAATATTCACTCAGTGTTTGCCCATTGTAACATCTTTCCTCTCCCTGATTTACATTCTGACATTTATCACATGGCGACATCTTTAGTCCTGCCAGGTGATCTGTACCGAATATTTGTCTACTGGGCTTTCTATGGACAGAGGGAGATACTGGTTGCTTGGCAGTTGGAAATAGCCATTATTTCCCACAATGCAATGAGGTTTGCATATAGGAAACTGTATGGGCCATGGCCCTGACATCACACTGTGGTCTACACTTTTCCTGATCAAAAGAGACGGAAAGCATCCCAACCTGTTTTTCAGCACGTGGATTACTATGTGGCGTGTACCCCCCATCTGATAATGTATTCCCGCCTCACAGCCCCTCTTCACACATCCTCCCTTCCCATCCTAATTCATGAAATGTAATTTGTTCACTAAACTTTGCAGTTTAATAATGACAACTGGAATCTCTTGTTTGTGCCGCTTGCAGAGTTTTGCAGTAATCACCTTTTACATAAAACCACCTAATGGGGACGCCACCCGCATCTGATCTACTTTAGATTGTAACTGAGCATTTAGCAGGAAACAGAATGCCGTTCCTGCTTAATCTGTTATTTTGCAATTAATTACATTTTTTTTCTTGCTGTCATTCCATGATTTGTTTATTTCACGTTCCGCAGCAACATTACTTAGGAGAAGGGTTAGGATAAAATATTCAGGGCCTGCAGAAAGAACAGATGCTGCGAGGAGAAGCTAAAATAGACAACAGCACCTGTTGGGAGAAAATGTTTGCTGGTTTTATGAAGTGGCAGCTGTGAGACGACACTTAAGAGCACGATTCCGTACAAATCCATCAACGGAAGGATCAGTGGGGTGGAGAATCCGCTACAGTTCACTTAAGGGACAACTCCGCAAAGCATCCTTGAATTAGTATAGCAGTATAGATATTTCAACAGAGGTGCCAGAATAGGATCAAATATTAAAAAAAAAAAAAAAAACATTTAAAGGACCACTCCAGTGAAAAAAGTAAGCAGATAAAATCTGACAGAACTGACAGGTTTTGGACTTGTCCATCTTCTCGTGGGGGGGTTCTCAGTGTGGTCTCAAAAGCATTTCCTGAACAGCAGTTGCTAAGTCTAACTGCCAAAATAGTGTGCAAGTGAGTAGGAAAGCTGGCTAGTGCTTCCTGGGTCGCAGCTTAGCTTCCAATTGGAGGAAGCTTATAGAGGCGGGGAGGCAATGCAGTGGAGTAGGCGGGGGAGACAATGCGGAGGAGCACACAGTTTGACAAATGCCAGGTAAATAGCAGGCTAGCAGCAAGCAGATTCTCGCTAGCCTGGCGATATTTATCAGGGGGGATAGCAGAGCCCAGGGGGGACTGGCAGCGCACCAGAAGGACACAGAGGCATGTCATTGTGCACAGAACGTGCCTCTGTGTCCTATTATCTTTTGTAAAAACCACCTCTGGTTCTCTTTAACCACTTAATGACATGCTGACTTATAAAAACCTCTTTAAAAAGCCTCTTAATGGCTCCAGGACGTTTTTATAAGTCACAGTGCTGCTGCCGCTGTGCGCGTGCACGTGCGCACTCCCGCGCGTGCATTCCTGTGCACGTGAAAATTTTGAAGAAAAAAAAAAACACCCCAAAAAAAAATACACCTTTATTTCCAAATGATATATTGTCACCATACTTTGCACTAGGGACATAATTAAAATGTTGTGATAACCAGGACAAATAGGCAGATAAAATGTGTGGGTTTTATGTACAGTAGCAGTGTTTATATTAAAACCATAGGGGGTGAAATTGGAGAATTAGTGTATTTTTTCTTTTTTTTTCCCCTTGTATTTCCCTTTAAAATGCATAGAAAATAAAGTAATTACTGAAAACAAATACCAACCCCAAAAAGCTTAATTGGTGGTGAAAAAAACAAGATGTAGATCATTTCATTGTGATTAGTAGTAATTAAGCTATTGGCAAATTAAAGGGATGAGCACTGAAAGGTGAAAATCGCTCTTGTCCGTTAGGGTAAAAACCGCCTTGGGGTGAAGTGGTTAAGGAGCCTCAGTACTCCAACACACCAAAACTAAGCAGGGCTCAGCAAAAGGTCCGGCCTCAGAGAAAAAAACAGCCAATCAAAGTGTACCAAACATAATTTAGTAAAAGTTAAAATATGGGATTGCACTCCCAAGTGTAGGTTATACAGTGGCATTGTATGTAAGGTCATCTGGTCTGGGCTCCTGCAGCGTCCTGCACTTAGCCTGCTCTTCAGTCTTACATACACCTTCAAACACCGGTCATGCATCTCCCTCCAGTAAAAGTTTTAAAACCAACACGGTTAGCTTAGCTCTCCAAAAGCTATTTGCTGAAAAAATTGTACCCAGCTGTTTGGCTAAAGGTAGCTCCACACAATACAATTTTTTTTCTTTCTTTTCAATTGGAGAATGACAATCAATTTTTCAAATTGATTGTAACATTTGAAAAATCTGCCCAATGTATCGCACATGCGTTCAGTTTTTCTCCAATTATGAGTGAAAAAAAGGTATAGGCACTGTATTGCCTATAGGGAATTTGCATGCTGAGATAAGCTTGTTACTGTAGCTAAAAAAAAAATTACGCTGGCACTGCGCAATTCCTGCAGTTAGGCAAAAGCACCTAGGTACAAGGTAAAAAAACTGAGGGACATATACTGACCTATTTTTTTTATATATATATATATATATATATATATTTTGGGGCATTATTTTTTGGCAAATTCTTATTTTTAGATGCTACAACTCCCTTTAATGCTAGGTACACACAATGCGTTTTTTTTTTTTGGTCGATTTTCCGTTCATTCGATTTTCCGGTCAATTTCCCGCTCAATTCTCTTAGCTTTTGTTATCAGTTTCCATTCACTTCTATGAGAAATCGACCACAAAATCTATCAAAAATAATATCAGACATGATGGAAATTATCTATCGAACCATCTATCTAACACAAAATTGTATGGTGTGTACTTAGCATTAGTCTGTGCTGCTTTTATCAACAATCTGTTTATCTAGTTATTTTCTGCCTCTGTTGAACCACCTGACAGCAGCACAGAGGGGGAAGCGGCAGAATATTAACATTTTGGCAGCCAACAACTTTTGAAACATAAAAAATACAAAATGTAAAAGCTATAATTTACTAATGTTGTCTTTATTTGATTTCCAATGCAATTAAACGTCACTGAGTTCTGCTTTGAAGGGTATCTGCATGCTAGCAGGTGCCTTGGCTTAAGAAAAGAAAAGGGGGGGGGGGGGTAATGAATAATACATTTACATGATATTATAGATTTGTCTCTTCCCTACATTCTCCCATTGCCTGCAGCAGATCCTGCATTCTGAAAGCCATTTATCAGAAGCCGGCCTTGTCTGCAGAGGTGACTGCAGGTGAGGGAGACTTTCTCTCTCTCCGTCTCTCCCCTCCACAGATATCACTGCAAAGGAAAAATTCTAACATTTACTTAGATCAGGGACTGCTGCTCCCCCATCATTGCTCCCGGCCTTCCACTTCTTCCATGCAGTATCAGCACGGTGGTGGAAGTGGAATATTTTTTATACTTTTAGACACTACTGGGAAAAAGCAGGAGCCGCTATCAGTGATCCAGGCGTGTCATTTATTTTTCAGGCACATTACTGGGAGAAAAGATGTATTTATTATTAAGTAGTTATGAAGCACAGACTTCTTCCGCAGTGCTTTACAGAGTATATATAGTCGTGTCACTAACTGTCCCTCAGAGGAGCTCACAATCTAATCCCTACCATAATTATGTCTATTGTAGTCGAAGGCCAATTTTAGGGGGAAGCCAACTTATCTGTATTTTTTGGGAGGAAACCGGAGTGTCCAGAGGAAAGCTACGCAAACATGGGGAGAACATACAGACTCCATGCAGATAGTGCTCTGGCTGGAATTTTAACCAAGGACCCAGCGCTGCAAGACAAGAGTGCTATCCACGACGCCACTGTGCTGCCTGACCATAGAATAGGAATATCGCTTGGGTTTCCGTTCTGCACTCTTAAAATGAAGAGTAACTGGAAACTATTAATGAAAAAAATCCACATGTTTTTGGAATACCATGGGCTTTTATTATATTTCACTTTTAAATGGGAACATACAGTCAGGCCCGGCCCTAGACCATTTGCCGCCTGAGGCAAACTTTAAAGAAATCGGGTAGCAGGCGTAGCAGGAAGTGACGTCAGTGGAGCGCACGCTGGAACGAGGAAGCGGTGAGTGATCCCCGCCCGTTGCCTCTTATAGCTGCAGCCAGCGACGTAACAAGCTGGAGGGGAGCGGAGGACGGGGGACCCAGGCGAGGGAGGGGGGGGGTCCGACCCCCCTTCCTGCCCGCTATCCCCTCCAGCTCGGGCGGCCCTCCACACCCACGGACAGGCGGGTGCTGCTCCCCCAGAAGTGCCACCTGAGGCAAACGTTTCACCCCGCCTCATGGGCGGGCGGGCCGGCCCTGCATACAGTAGGAAATGTTTCAGATGATTGGTTCTATTGTAAACTCCACCTGATGGTTTGACCAGCAAGTTTTGTGAGCAGAAAAGCCTCTCGAACATTATTGATTCTAAAGCTGGCCATACACTATACAGTTTTGCTTTCAGTCATAATATATGATCAGATTTACGATCGATATTATGATTGACATTACAATCAACCAACCAAAAAACAGCCAAATACTTAAATACACTTACGGTAAATTTTTGCCCAATTAGATGTTTTTACCTAACCCAATGTTTAATGGGACAAAAAAATTGTATAGTGTATGACCAGATTAAGTATACCGCCTTGGTGAATGATACAGGAAAACTCAACTTTCCTTATACAGTATATTTTTTGTAATTTAATTTTAATTTTTCTTTCTATTACATTTTACAGCCAGCTGTGACTTTCCAAACGGTTTCAAAGTGGTGCAGTTTTTTTGTTTTTAAACTAAGGGGCAGGGTCAAAAAAAAAAAAAAAGTAAAATGCTTTTATATACAAATGTAAAAACATGCATAAATATGCTGTACCGGTTTGACAAAAATCATACAATTGTACAGGCAGCAGTGAAAATTTGAGGCAGCCAAGTTTAGTCCTCTGCTAGTTTTCTATGCAAATTCTTGTTCCTGTGAAACAGGAATTGGCATGTTCATCACAATTTGAGACGATTACTGCTAAGAAATAAATACTGTATTTTTCGCCGTATAAGACGCACTTTTTCTCTCCAAAAAATGGGGAGAAAAAGTCCCTGCGTCTTATACGGCAAAGGCAGGGAATCCCCGACTTCCTAACACCCGCCGATAGAAACCGCCGACCAGCCGCTACCTCGGGGATTCCCTGCCTGTGTGCCTGCTCTGTCCCCCACTACTAGCATCTGTCCCTGTGTGATGGTAAATGTGTAAAGTGTAACTGATGCATCCCCGCTATGTCCGCCGTGTCCCCGATATGTCTGCCGTGTCCCCGCTATGTCCGCCGTGTCTCTGCTATGTTAGTCGTGTCCCCGCTATGTCTGCCGTGTCCCCGCTATGTCTGCCATGTCCCCGCTATGCAAGCCGTGTCCCTGCTATGTCCGCCATGCCATGTGCCCGCTATGTCCGCCGTGCAAGCAGTCTCCCCGCTATGTCTGCCGTGTCCCCCGCTACTAGAATTTGTCCCTGCATAATGGCAAAGGTGTAAAGTGTAGTGCTGCTGCAGGCTCTCACCTCTCCAGCAGCGCCCGCGGGGATTGCCGACCTTTTCT
Organism: Hyperolius riggenbachi; assembly: GCF_040937935.1. NCBI lineage: Eukaryota > Metazoa > Chordata > Amphibia > Anura > Hyperoliidae > Hyperolius > Hyperolius riggenbachi. The sequence continues at coordinate 53,062,136 of NC_090650.1, read as the reverse complement.
CCGCCTGACTTCTCGCTCTAGTGACCACGGCTTGTACTGACGTCAGGGGACGGGGACACGGCTAACATAGCAGAGACACGGCAGACATAGCAGGGACACGGCTGACATAGCGGGGGGACGCGGCTGACAACAGGAGGGGGGGCAGTGGGGATGCAGCAACGCTACACTATATAAACTTACCATCATGCAGGGACAAATGCTAGTAGTGGGGGACATAGCAGGGACATGGTGGAGATAAACATCGAGCAGGGACATGTGCAAGTAGCGGGGACATGGGGAGAAAAGCAGGGACATGGCCGAGACCGTAGGGACACGGGGAAGAAACAGACACATGGGACATAGCAGGAACACCTGCGGACATCTGGGATGACAGAAGGGGACATAGGAGGATACCAACTGGGGCAGAGGTGGCCTTAGAGTACACGGGGCCTGGGGCGAGTGTCATATGCGGGGCCTAGAGATATATGCTGTGGATACACGTTGTGGAAGCACACACTGTATAGGTTAGATAGGTAGGTGCCTCCAGTATAGGTTAGATAGGTAGGCGCCCCGCAGTATAGATTAGATAGGTAGGTGCCCTGCAGTATAGATTAGACAGGTAGGTGCCCTGCAGTACAGATTAGATAGGTGCCTGCAGTATAGATTAGTTAGGTAGGTATCCCGCAGTATATATTAGATAGGTAGGTAGGTACCCTGCAGTATAGATTAGATAGGTGCCTGCAGTATAGATTAGTCAGGTAGGTGCCCCGCAGTATATATTAGATAGGTGCCTGCAGTATAGATTAGATAGGTTGGTGCCCTGTAGTACAGATTAGATAGGTGCCTGCAGTATAGATTAGATAGGTGCACTGCAGTATAGATTAGATAGGTGCCTGCAGTTTAGATTAGACAGGTAGGTGCCCTGCAATACAGATTAGATAGGAAGGTGCCTGCAGTATAGATTAGTTAGGTAGGTACCCCACAGTATATATTAGATAGGTGCCAGCCTGCAGTATTGATTAGGTAGGGTGGTGCCCTGCAGTATAGATTAGATAGGTGCCAGTCTGCAGTATAGATTAGATAGGTGCCAGCCTGCAGTATAGATTAGATAGGTGCCTGCAGTATAGATTAGATAGGTGGTGCCCTGCAGTACAGATTAGATAGGTGCCTGCAGTATAGATTAGATAGGTGCCAGCCTGCAGTATAGGTTAGATAGGTGCCAGCCTGCAGTATAGATTAGATAGGAAGGTGCCTGCAGTATAGATTAGATAGGTGCCAGCCTGCAGTAGGTTAGATAGGTGCATGCAGTATAGGTTAGATAGGTGCCAGCCTGCAGCATAGGTTAGATAGGTGCCTGCAGTATAGATTAGATAGTTACCAGCCTGCAGTATAGGTTAGATAGGTAGGTGCCCCGCAGTATAGATTATATAGGTAGAAGCCCTGCAGTATAGATTAGATAGGTAAGTGCACCGCAGTACAGGTTAGATAAGGTGGCTGCAGTGCTGGGGAGCGCGGGCATAGTTGTTAAAACTCACGTGTCTTCACCGATGCTCCCAGCTACCATCTAGTACCTCTCCCAGCATCTGTGTATTGGTAACAGTGCCCCCCTGTGGTGACATGCGGTCACGTCATCCCAGGGGACGCTGTTACCAATACACAGATGCTGGGAGAGGAAATAGATGGTAGCTGACTAGCTGTGAGAGCATCGGAGACACGTGAGTTTTAACAACTATGCCCGCTCTCCCCAGCACTGCAGAGGGTGCGGGGCCTCCTCAGGCGCGGAGCCTGGGGCGATTGCCCCACTTGCCACCCCCAAAGGCCGGCTCTGAACTGGGGGAGAACATCTTCAAGACGCTCCTGGAACATCGACGCACCAGGTTTAGTATATTTTTTTCCCTGGTTTTTGCTCTCTAAACCTGGGTGCGTCTTATATTCCGGAGCGTCTTATACGGCGGAAAATACGGTACATCTTTTTTTTTACAATTTTTAAAAATGAAATCACTATGCACTCCCTGTAATTGTAGCTGGGCTGAGGCAGAGGCGAGAGAGGCTCCAGCCTCAGGGCGCAGTGTAGGAGGGAGCGAACAACTCACTCAGCTATCATTCCCCTATGGTATTTGAAGCAGAGAGAAATAAGAAAAGGGGATACATGGCAGTGACTGCAATCCAGATAACTAGAGTTGAAGGGGGTTGGGGGCCCTGGGGCGAACACTTTCATTCCAGCACAGGAGACTTGGGAGTAGCAGTGAGTAACTTCGGCGCCGTCAGAAGACAGCGCTGAAGTTACTTATAGAACACTATAATTCGGCCTCCAGCAATTGCTGGAAAACAAATTATTTTATTCCCTATCATCCATGGCGGCCTGGAGGGGGAATAGTATTTAATATCGATTTGTGCAGGAGCAGGATAAGCCATACAGGCTGTATCCTGCGCCCAAGTCTCCCGCGCCGATTTCTCTCGTACGCCCCTGGGGTGCCTCTTAGTCTAATAGCAAACAGTGTGTGACAGCTGGGGTGAGAGGAATGAAGGGGGCACACTTTGGTTACTCAGCCTTGGGTGCTGGAGGACCTTGTCCCTACTTTGAATTGCAGCCTTATATTTCTGTCTGTGGTATATCATAAGTGGAACTAACCCTTTGTACGTCATCCTGTTTTGCAGGTAAGAGGCCTCATGAGTGTGGCATCTGTACGAAGGCATTCAAACACAAACACCATTTAATTGAGCATATGCGCCTGCATTCGGGAGAGAAGCCCTACCAATGTGACAAATGCGGCAAAAGGTTTTCACACTCCGGGTCCTATTCCCAACATATGAATCACCGTTACTCATACTGCAAGAAGGAGGCAGAGGAACGTGATGGCACGGAACACGAAGAGGGCTTACAGGAGACACTTAGCAATGATCATGTAGATTCTCAAGCTTCTCCATCTCAGATAGACTCTGACGAGCGGGAGAGCATCACGCGGGAAGATGATAGCGAGAAAGAGGAAGAAGATGAAAAAGATATGGATGATGGACATGAAGAAAAAGAATGTGCTACCATGCATGATTTAGAGGAGACAGAACTAGAGGTTGAAGCAGGACCATTGGAAGATGATTCGAAGGACAAAGAATGTGTAGATAAAAGTCCGAACCTGGAACCAGAAGTTACAGAAAACCACGTGTCAGAAGAGGACACTGCCCATCCTTAGCTGGTCTTTTTTTCCAATATGAAAAAAATCTCTTGACATTATAATGAAGTCTATTCTATATTATACATGCTTTTTCTCGGAAACACAGTAGCCTATATACTGTGATTTCTGTTCACTACTGTGTTAAAAAAAAAAAAAAAAAGAAAAAACTCCAGGTGTGCCTGAATCTCAAACTTAGAAATTTTTCTCAGCAATTTTAACATTTAGGAAACCAGTTTGTTACGAGTATTGACAAAGATATATATAGAAATAATGACTCAGAAGTTACAAAAACAAAAAAAAACAAATGGGGTTTTAATGAACCTACGCATCCTGCTCATACACACATCTGGAAACATTTATTTTTTATCAGTATTATGTTTCGTTATCGTGTCAGTTAGTTTGTACATTTGGGAGAAAATTTTATCTTTTTTATTTTTTTTTTTTAATTGTTATTACCGTTACAGACATCTACAAAAAAAAATCTGCATCAGTATTTTATTTTATAAAGAAAAATGTGAGTATAACTGCACTACAGAAATTCCTTTACAAATAATGCCTATTTTAAATGTTACTGCTACCGTGCTGTGTCCCAGTCAAGGTAGGATTTTATAGTTAATATAGTTTGCAGAATTATTAATTTACAGTGTATTTGTTAGCCTTAAGAAGACAGCAGTGTTGGAGTAGAGGCGGGTTCTTACCGATGAGGTTAAATTGTAATTACTATTTTTTTTTTTCACAAAGCTCCATTTTGCAGGGACTAAACTGTTTATTCTGGGAAAAAAATAAGCAAAAATCAGTGTTCGTATTTGCTTGAATATGTAGTACATATATGAAGGATTTAAAGCTATGTATCTCCTCTTGGCCTTATGCAAGACCTTCTGTGCTGTAAGTGCCATTTTCAGTATTTTAAAAAGGCTGTAACTTGCCTTTGTCGGTGGTCTGTAATTATTAGCATTTCCAATATTGGTATGCCCCTTTCTTTTTCTTTTTTTTTTCTTTTTTTTTTTTTTTTGTGTACCCCAACCATTTCTTTGCAAATGTCAAATTACATTATATAATTTTTGAAGCGGATCAAGATGAAAAACTAACTATAACAAGTAACTTGTCTATATATCTTATCTAAAGTTTAGATAGTTTACACAGCATATCTAGCTGCAAACAGCTTCAAAAGTTTATGATTATTTATACAATAAATTACAAATAATTACAATAAGGGCAGCCATGTTCTGTTTGTCACATTGTCACAGGCTGAGGACTGGAGATGCTATCAGCCTGCCTGTGTGTAAATTCAGTCCCCTCTCCTCCTCCCTCCTCCCCTCTGCCTTTGAAATCAATGGCTAGTAACCTCCTCCTGCCCAGACTGAGCTCCCATAAGCCCTCGCTACAGTGCCAAGACACAAAAGGAGCTGTGGGCGAGGCTTGTTTAGTTTATAGGGAATTAGAGTATTAAAACATAAAAAGTATTTGGCTTGAGAAATGGCCTATAAACTATAGGAAAGGAACACAATTATGCAATGAGTAAAAGTTTCTCGGCTCCACTTTAAACATAGCAGTCTATCTCTTCTGCTTTGTTTTTAGTAGTATTTGTCTTCATGACACTTTATTTTTTCTTTTTGGTATATTTTTACATGGCCAACTCCTAAAAAGATGGCTGTTTATAAATGAAAAAGCTTCTATGTCAAAAATATTTTTGTTGTTTGTTTCTTCACTATCATTGTTAATTTTTAGAGTTTCCTACCCATGAGAAATCCTTTTGTTTTTCCCCTGATATACAGCTCTTCAAAATGCCAATATTTGCTCCGAAATGCTAATTATTATAGACCTCATTTGTTAATGGTGTTAGCTAAAAATTTACCTATCAGTATTATTTTTAAGTTCTTTTAGTTATAGGTCTGTGCAACTTTTTTTTTTTGTACTGTACGTCTTCAAAACCCTGGCAGTATTAATACCCTTCTTACTGACCTGTACCCTTTTAGTTTTAGAAAACTTTTATATTTATGTGTCTTATTTTTATATTTCTTTATTTATTACACAGTCTAGTGTATAAACTGTAGTTTGTATTAATACAATAATATATTTTAGTATGAAATTTTGGAAAGTTGATAAGATTTAAAGTAGAGTTACAAATGGTTCTCTTGCATTGAGATTTGATTTTAACAGTGTTATGTTAACATTTATACTTGCCTTGGACTGTAGAAAAGGTAACCTGAAACGGGAATGTATTAGATTTACACTTGCAAAGAAATCCTTGTTCCGTTATCTGGGTTTTAATATATGGCAAACCAAGTATTGAAATTCACTGTGAGACCCGTGGTATGAAGCCATGCAGTTAATTTCAGATTAGAGATCATCACACCACAATGACTGTCCTTAGCAAGCCAAATTAGATAACTTTACAAAACAGTGTTGGGAAGTGGGAACAAAGTTTAACATGTTTGTGCCAATTAGTTCCTGTATCCATTTTTTTTTTCGTTTGGGTTTTTGTTTTTGTATTTTTATTTTTATTTTTGGCAGGGAAAAAAAGCAAACAAAACATAACTTTTTATGTTCATTGTTATATCATAGTCATTTTCTAGTTTTTTACCAAGCTCCCTCTCTCACAATAAAATACATCAACAAGTGTCTGTGTGTTCATGTCTTTTTATTGCATATTTTATTATGTTTTTAAGATAAAAAAAAAAACGCTAGACATCAGCTCCTCCTTTGGTTCCAGAATGCCTTTAGCAGCCAATTTATTTAGAGGCTTGAAAGTGTTCCAGGCCAATTTATTTTAGCACATGTTTTATTTCTTACTTGTTATATTTCCTTGTTTCTAATTATTACTGCTGAAATGTGTATTTATGGCCACTTGTCACTAGGGGCAGTGTGAGAGAATACTAGCGGACTTTTGTTTTCAGTTTCTATATTTTCTGCTAGCAGAGGAAGATCAAAGCATTTCAAGAATTTACAGCAAAACGAGTTCTGCCAACTAAGATCAAAAGCAGTGCACTTATCTGAAACGAGATAACTCTATTGAAGAACTATAACTCTATCTATTAATGGATCAAAGTCAATTTCATGTATTTTCTTTTTTTTCATCAAGCAAAGGTTTTTTTGAGAAAAAAAGTATACAATAGTACAGATTCAAGTGTAATACAGTGTTATACTATGGTATCCATAAGTCATGACCGCGTTTAAGAAATTCTCATATTACAATCAACTGAAAGTAGGTATAGTAATATTTTAAAGAGAGCAGAGCTAGAAAATGTATATAAAATATTGTATTTAGTAAAGAGGGGATGAGAGGTTTGAGTTTAGTTAACCAGCGTTCCCAAATTTTAAGATATTTAGAGAGACAATTTCTATGTTGGTATATCAACTTTTTGTAGGGTAGGGATCGATTTACTTTTGGCTTCCAGTCCTGAAACGTGGGGCACAGATGTGTCAGCCATCTATAGGCAATACATTGTTTGGCGGCAAACAAAGATTCAATAATCAAAGTTTTGTCAAATTTAGAGGTGTCTTTGCCTAGAATATTTACAATACATGTTTTAATGCCTTGAGAAACCGGTGAGCCCATCACATCGTGCAAGAAGGCAACTACTTGTTTTCCATGATCAGAAGTCAGATTGGCCGTGTCGGAAACAATCAACCATGGTGCAACCCTGGAGGCTTTGCAAGAGAGAGAGTGAGTGACAGCTTTAGCCAAGCCCCTACCAATAGCCAACAGCAGGAAGCCATTGCCTCCAGAAATACCCTGGAACTCAGGACAGTGGATGTAGGAAACCACCTTCACACTTTTAAAGGCGATACAGGTGAGCATTCCTTTTTTTTTGGGGGGGGGGGGGGTTCTAAAGCTCCTCACCTTTCATTTGACCTTTTAAAAAAAATCAAGGTCTAAAAAAGAGCCTGATGCAATACATAATTCCTGCATCAGCTTTTTAGTTAATCGGGGTTGGCAGGACAAAAATAGCCAGTTGAAGTCTAGCCTGAGGCATTTTGCATCCATGCAAAGACAGTGGGCTCTTTGGTGACAGAAACACCACAGACCAGCAATTCCTGCACTTCAGGCTGCATGCTATGTATTGGTGTAACATACCTGGATTTGAGGAGAGAGGATATGGCCATGGTCAGGAAGAGTTGTTGCATGAGTAGGAAGTCTAGCTTTATGGACCTGCTTGAGCTCAGAACCACTGTTGAGGTGGTAAGAATGCATAGTATAGGGGCTGCACAATGGCGTAGTGGTTAGCATTCTGAACTTGCTATGCTAGGACCCTGGTTTGAATCCCAGCCAGCGCACTGCATGCTATGTTCTCCCTGTGTCTACATGGGTTCTCTCCAGGCACTCCAGTTTCCTCCCACATCCCAAAAACATACAGATAAATTAATTGGCTTTCCCTTAAATTGGCCCTAGACTACGATACATACAACACACGATACATACATATAGACATATGACTATGGTAGTGATTATATTGTGAGACCCTCTGAGGGGACAGTTAAGTGACAAGACAAATATGCTTTGTACAGCACTGCGGAAGATGTTAGCGCTATATAAATTCTAAGCAATAATAATAGTATATAAACTTTGCTTCCCACCATATAGAGTGATACAAGGTAAACCCCTTCACAGACAACAGGGCAAATCAATATTGTTGATGTTTATACATTTTTATTATATCAAAGAGCTAACTGAGCCACGGAGGCTGTTTTTCACGTTATACCAGTAACCTGGCTGTAATGATATTTGGGCTGTAGTAGGGTCACACTGTGAAGTAGTATGTAGACAATGGCGTCAGAAAACTTCACCTACTTCCCTGGGTGGCTAATCCAGAAAGCATAAAAGGCAAAGGATCAGCACAATAGCATCCTGAGCAACAGTCACGGCAAATGGTTTTAGCACCTTTGGTTAGTCCACTGCCACTCAGCTAAACCAGTGATACAAACGCGACCTCATCTGTGCAATCACAGAAGTACCCAAGAAGATTTTAGTGGAAGGGCGGTGCTTTGGCACTAGAAGTGACTAAAGACACAGACGGAGAGTACATTCATTATGTTAGTGTCAGAAAGGTCAGGTGTCCATTCCTGGGCTTGGGATGAGGGATAGCTGTGTTAGTTGGATGTAGAAGGCTAAAGTTATGTGAAAAAGGGGGTTTCAGTTTTGGGGTGGTTAATAAGTTTAAATGTCAGGAAAAGGGGTTTCAGCAGTGAGAGGGTCTTAGTTAACTACACACGGCCGCGTCACGCCGATGGGCGTGATCTTGGCGGCAGCCTAGCTAGTGTGACACGGCTGTCCCCTGTGGAGTCACAGAGAGCGATCGGCTCTCATAGGCTGATGTCTGAGAGCCAATCTCTGTGATTGGCTGACGGGGGGAGGGAGGGAAATAAAAGAAAAAAGGGGGACATTTAAAAAAAAAGGGAAATAAAAATATTTATAAATAAACAAACATCCCAGGAGGGATCAGAAAAGGGGGGGGGGATCACTTCTGTGCTGAGTTGTATCACCCTGCAGCGAGGTCTTAAAGCTGCAGTGGCCTAATTGGTAAAAAATTGCCTGGCCACTAGGGGGGTGTAAGCCTACGGTCTTCAAGTGGTTAAGATTAGGCATCAAGCAGGTGGTTCAGCAGCAGGAAGGGATTCTTTTTAGTGGGAGGAGGCAACTTTTGGGCATCAAGAGGACATGTTCGTGAAAAGATTATTAGTCATTGGACAAAAAAAATAAATTTTCTTTTTTTGTTTTTATGGTGATGTGAGGTTACGGTAGTTAAAACACAAAGGAACAAACATCTGAACCACCAATGATTTCAGCATTATAGACCTAAAGCATGACACAATCCCTAACCTCAAAGCAGAAATACAGTGTCAGCACTACACAGAGAATTTAATGTGTGCATCAAACCAAGTAAAACCTGACAAATCTGGCTTTGCAAATTTGGCCTACTTGACTTCTCACGAGACATTGCTCATGCAAATATGCATTTGCTTTCGCATGCAAAAATTTGCAGGGTCTAAAACTAATACCGCAAAACGGTTATACTGCGGAGATTAGTTCATGCTACATTAGCACTATCCAGGAGCGCCACGTGGAGGCTCCACAATGCCCCCATATAACGGGGGGGCCGCGGGGTCCCCAAGCCCTCTCACTGCCTAGAAACCACAGCGGCACCCCGGAGGGGGAGGCTGGGAGGTGCAGACGACCCCCTCAAGCGTGGCCAGCGCTGGGAAGAGCCGTCCGCACCTGCCTCATGAGCACGACTTGGGAGCTAACACATGAGAAAGGAGTGAAGCATGGGTCACCCCAAGCTTTGGAGCTCAGGGCTGGATTTCACACAACACTCCAGGGGGAGGGAGGACAGGTGCAGACAGCTCGCTCCAGGGCTCTGTGCCTGCCTGTTTTTAAAGGGACTCCGAGCTCATCTAAAAAATAAAAGTTGTACTCACCCGGGGCTTTTTCCAGCCCAGTGCTGGTCGGGAGGTCCCACGACGGCGTCCTGGCTCCTCTCCTACTCCCCGCTCCGGAATGGCTGACCGGCCGCAGCCCAGGCGACACTCGGCCGAGTGTCGGGCTGCTCCTTCCGCGTATGACGCGGCTGACGTCACACGCTGGCCGCCTCGCGTGATCGCGGCGGCCGGCGTGAAAGTACTACGCATGCGCGATTAAAGCGCACATGCGCGGTACTGCCGCGCCGCCCGCCGTGATGACGCGAGGCGGCCGGCGTGTGACGTCAGCCGCGTCATATGCAGAAGGAGCAGCCCGACACTCGGCCGAGTGTCGCCCGGGCTGCGGCCGGTCAGCCATTCCGGAGCAGGGAATAGGAGAGGAGCCAGGACGCCGTCGTGGGACCTCCCGATCAGCACTGGGCTGGAAAAATCCCCGGGTGAGTACAACTTTTATTTTTTAGATGAGCTCGGAGTCCCTTTAATATTGGGAGGAGGGTGCGGATGGCCCTCCCCGGCCATGCTTGGGGGGGGGGTCGCCTGCGTCCCCCAGCCTCCCCCTCCGGGGTGCCGCTGTGGTTCCCAAGCAGTGAGAGGGCTTGGGGCCTGTGGCCACCCGGTTGTACGGGGCCATTGGGAAGCCTCCCCGTGGCGCTCCTGGATAGTGCTAATGTAGAACGAACTAATTCCCGCAGGGCAACCGCTTTGCGGTAATAGTTTTTAACCCTGCATAGTTTGGCATGCAAAAGAAAATGCATATTTGCATGAGCAATGCCTCATGATAAGCTAATTAGGCCAAATTTGCAAAGCCAGATTTGTTAGGGTTAAACTTGGTGTTTAATGCACATACATTTTCTTGTGGTAAGCAGAAATACCGTGTCAGTCCTGAGTTCACCCCCAACATCGAATCAAAATGTACCCAGAAATGGCTTCTTCCACATCCCTCGTAATTTGAGTTTCTTTGAATGCAACCTGTCTTCGATGGAATACATTTCCATTTTCTGTCGAGGTATCTATGAAATTGGATTTCTGCTGATTGAGGAGACATTATTACATCAACTGTACATACTGGTACAGTTGATCTTTGGGTGTCTGGGGTTCAATTTCAGAAAGGGGTAGAGCCACAAACAGCCAATTAGATTTGCTTCAGTCCAGTGCAAATTATTGATGCCAACACTGTAAAACTCACAAACTTGGTAATTGAGCAATTTATTAATTGGGTGTTAGGGTTAGAAAAGTGGGCACAGCCAACACCAGCCAAATACATAAGCGGGCAATGTGGGTTCATAAGTGGGCAGAGACAAATACAAAATTTTACTGGGAAAATGTAAACAGCAGCCATTCTTACACTGTTAATGGTAGGGTTCTCAAACTTTGCAGAGTTGGTTACTGGGTGACTGGGATTAATATTCAGAAAAGTGGGTGGAGCCTACAAAAGCCAATCAAAAATCACCTATTGATTTTTCAGGGGAATATTTTATTGCTGCCATTATTGCACTGTTAATGGCACAAGTCTCAAACCTGGTACAGCTGATCATTGGGTGACTGGGGTTTAAATTTATAAAAGGGGGTGGAGCCACAAACAGCCAATCTGATTTTTTTTTCATTTTAATGCAGGCTATTGATGCAAAAAAAGACCACAAAGCTCACAAACTTGGTCATTAAGTAATTGATTAATTGTGTGTTAGGGTTAGAAAAAGTGGACGCAGCCAACACCAGCCAAATACATAATCGGGCAATGCCGGGTCATCAGTAGGCGGAGACAAATACAAATTTCACTGAGAAAATGTAAACTGCAGCAATTCTTACACTGTTAATGGCAGGGTTCTCAAACTTTGCACAATTGGCCACTGGGTGACTGGGATTAATATTCAGAAAAGTGGGTGGAGCCTACAAAAGCCAATGAAAATTCACCTATTGATTTTCAAGGGGAATATGTAATTGCTATCATTCTTGCACTGTTAATGGCACAAGCCTTAAACCTAGGACAGTTGATCATTGCGTGACTAGGGTTCAAAGTTCAAATTCAGAAAAAGGGGGTGGAGCCACAAACAGCCAATCAGATTTGTTTAATCTCAATGCAAATTATTGATGCCAAAGACCGCAAAGCTCACAAACTTGGTCATTGAGTAATTGTGTGTTAGGGTTAGAAAAACTAGGCAGAGCCAACACCAGCCAAATACATACCCAAACAATGTCAGGAAATCAGTGGGTGGAGAAAAGTACAAATTTCATTGTGAAAATGTAAACTGCAGCCATTCTTACACTGTTAATGGTAGGGTTCTCAAACTTTCCACAGTTGGTCACTGGGTGACTAAGATTAATATTCAGAAAAGTGGGTGGTGCCTACAAAAGCCAATCAAAATTCACCTATTGATTTTTCAGGGCAATATTTAATTGCTGCCATTCTTGCACTGTTAATGGCACAAGCCTCTTGCATTGTTAATCACCTGTTCCTGATACAGTTAGCCATTGGGTGATTGGGGTTCAAATTTAGAAAAGGGGTGGAGCCACATCCAGATTTATTTTATTTCAATGCAAATTATTGATGTCAAAGACCGCAAAGCTCACAAACTTGGTCATTAAGTAATTGAGTAATTGTGTGTTAGGGTTAGGAAAAGTGGGCGGAGCCAACACCAGCCAAATACATACCCGGGCAACGCCGGGCGTCCAGCTAGTTTCAAATAATTTTCAAGTATTTTTTTTGTACTTACTTTTTTAATATTAAATTCAATACAGGTTATCGTATTGAATTCAAGAAAAAAAAATAGTTTGCTGCCAGATGTTGATGACGCTGCATGACCCTGGCATCATCAACACCAATTGCCGGGGAACATGTCCTTGCCGAGGGAGAAGCGAATCCGCCAAGGGACATGGTAGATGACACTGGGGAAGCTATCAGAGGTACATGACAAGAGATCAGCACGCCAATGGTGAGTGTAAGCCGACTCGAGTATAAGACCCCCCCCCCATGTCTCCCCTGTGTGCGTGATGCAGAGTGCGCAATGGAAGCCAAGATTCCAAATAGGGCAGTTTCTAGGCTAAATTGGTCCCAGGATGAGGGTGTAAAAATTGCGACCCCCAACCCCAGTATAGGTAGCCAGATATAAATGCCCCCAGAATAGGTAAGCCAGCTATAGGTGCCTCAGTATAGGTTAGCCACGTATAGGTGTACCCAGTATAGTTAGCCAGCTAAACGTGCCCTAGTATAGGTAAGTAAGCTATAAGTTCTCCAGTATAGGTTAGCCAGGTATAGGTTGTCCCAGTATAGGTAAGCCAGCTATAGGTGCCATGCCGCAGTATAGGTTAGCTAGGTATAGGTGTCCCCATTATAGTTACCAAGAGGTGCACCTAAGTTTTTTGTGGCCCCAGGAAGCCCATATGTTGAGGCCCCCCCCCCAAGGGAGCATTGCACCATGGCAAAATATGGGCATGGCCCCGCCACTGAAGAAAGCGGTGTGCAAAAAAGGGAGTGGCAATGATATGATGTGGGTGGAGCTGCATGATATAGGTGGTGCCCCAGTATAGGTATCCAGGTATGGGTGCCCCAGTATAGGTATCCAGGTGTACAGTATAGGTAGCCAAGTATAGGTGGTGCCCAGCATAGGTAGTCTGGTATAAGTGGTGCCGCAGTATAGGTAGCCAGATATTGGTGGAGCCCCAGTATAGGTAGTCTGGAATAGCTGGTGCCCCACTAGAAACGTACATGTCACCAGTGGCATTGCTGACTCCTCACACTGCGCTCCTACCGCCATGGTTACTTCAGGCTCGCACCACTGACGTCATGAGAGGCGTCGTCTTGTGACCATGGCAACAGGACGTGAAGCCAGGCGACAGGAGAGAGCGCGGTGAGAGGAGTCGGCGATGGAACAGAGGTATGTAAGCGCTAAGGGTGGTGCCAAGCACAGGGCAGGACGCCAGCAGAAAACAAGCACTCCTCCAAAGCGAGGCCCGAAGCAGGGACGTGCCTAGCTTGTACGCTGGTGGCACCACTGATGGGTGCAACAGTATAGGTTTGCCAGGTATTAGAGTCCCCAGTCATAGGTGCAACAGTATATGTAGGAGTGTCCCCAGTATAGTTAGCCAGCTATAGGTGCCTTCACCATCCCTTCAGATCCCCTGGCAGCACTGTGAGTAGAGCACGAGGAGTATTAATCACCGTGCCTCTTGCCATCAATGATCGCACATCCTCCTTCGCATCCAGCTCCGGGCTACTGTTCACAGTACCAGGAATGCAGCTTGATGATGTCATCAAGCCACATCCCCAGTACTGTTCACAGTACCCTGGAGCTGGGAGTAATACTCCTCATGCTCTACTCACATTGCCACCAGGGGATCTGGAGGGAGGGAGGGGGGATCAAGAATCCTGCCGGCCCGCAGCCCCGCTGGAAGTAACTGCTCTGCTCCACTGGCTCCATGTGGGCTTCCCTAGGCCTCATGTATGTATGTTGGCACACTGTGGGTAGCACAGATTGCTACCCAATGTACTGACAGGCATCAGTCCTAGGGAAGTCCATACAAGCAGAAAAGGTGGAGCCGGCGGCGCAAAGCAGCTAGAAATCTCCCTGGCAGCATGGACGAGCATGACTCGTCCATACCACTTTCAGCAACTTTTAGCTGGAAGAGTCAGGCTCGTCCTTAACGCTAGTGAAGTTAATGATTACCACTATTCAAAGTGGGTATAGAGGAGATCAATATCGGCATGGCACTAATGAAGAGAAGAGCTAATACTTATGTTAGCTAAAAACTTTGTAATTTATTGTACAAATTACTTTTTCCCTCAACTAAAGTGAAGTGAACAAATGTAAAATCTTGGTTTACTGTGGCCTCCTTCCCCATGATGCCTGACCAGAAGGCAGCCAATCTGTAAACCTAACATAATGTTTCCATCTTACAAGAAAAATGTAATTACCGGGATTATGATAATACGTTCTCTGATTGCAGACATGAAATAAGCTCGATATAGAGTAGATAAAAACAATGACAGAAGGAGACTCTTGGAAAAAAACCGAGATGTAATTACCTGATCTGAAAAGCATATGGGGTGTTCAGCTAAAACAAGCCCACCAAGTATCCATTCTATAAGATAACAGTTCCAACACTCTTTACTATGGTTTGTTTATCAAAACTGTTGTACTGTATTTTTCGGAATATAAGACGCTCCAAACTATAAGACCCACCCACGTTTAGAGGGCAAAATCCAAGGAAAATTCATTCTACTAAACCTGGTGTGTCCATGGTCCAGAAGCGTCTTGTAAATGTTCTCTCCCCAAATATTGTGCCCCCCTTGTACCTCCTGTGTCCCCTTCTGTCCTCCTGTGTCCCCTTCTGTCCTCTGTCCCACTTATGTCATCCCAAGTTGGCGCCCCATGTCTTTCTCTGTCCCTCTTTGTGCCTTGTTTGTCCCCCTCTCTGCCCTCCTGTGTCTTCCTCTGTCCCTCTCTTTGCCCTCCTGTGCCCCCTCCACTCCCCGTGTATAGTTAAGTGCAGCGAGAGCGTGTCTTACCTAATCCATGGTTCCCGCAGTGAACTCAGACCTCTCCTCTCCTGCACGGCTCCCCTAGTGCTGGGTTCTGCTGATCAAGTCATCAGCAGAAGCTGGAACTAAAGGTACAGCAGAATAGGAGAGGTCTGCAATCGCTGTGGGAGCCGCTAGAGGAGGTGAGACATGCTACCTCTGCACTTAACTGTACATGGGGAGTGGAGGGAACACAGGAGCGCAGAGAGGGGAAAAATGCAGGGAGTCCCCGACATTGCGGCGGGTCGGTGGCTTGTATCGGCAGGCCTTTGTAAGTCGGGACTCACATTCTTTGGAATATAAGACGCAGGGACTTGTTCTCCTCATCTTTGGGGGAGAAAAAGTGTGTCATAAAGTCCGAAAAATGCAGTATTTTTAGCCCATGGATTTAGTCATACCATGTGCTTTTTTTAAAGTGAATGTGTACCGCTTTAAAAATAAAAAAGTCAGATCCTCACCTAAGGAGAGGGAAGGCTCGGTCCTAATGAGCCTTCCCTCTCCTCTCCCGGTGCCCGGGCCCGCACAGGATCCCCCGTGGCAGTATTCGACCAGTTCGGTCAAATACTGCCACTTCCGCAGCCGGAGGGAGGTTTCGGGAGCACTCGGGCTCCCGAAGACGGGCCGCTCCATACTACGCATGCGCAAGCGCCCTCTATGATGCAATCGCACGTGCGTAGTATGGAGCGGCCCGTCTTCGGAAGCCCGAGTGCTCCCGAAGACCTCCGAAGTCCCTGCGGCGGCGGACGCGAACGGGGGAGCCAGCTCAGCACCGAGGGCACCGGGAGAGGAGAGGGAAGGCTCATAAGGACCGAGCCTTCCCTCTCCTTAGGTGAGTATCTGACTTTTTTATTTTTACAGCGGTACCCATTGGCTTTAAGTTTTTCTGCAGTTTGAGACGTATTAGCACTAAGGATGATCAATGATATGCACATTTTTCTGAGTTGATGCAAATTATTCTGCAAATATTAGCAGCATCAAAATGGTTCAATTAATTTAAAACTGGGTTTAAATTGATTGGTGCATTTTCAACCTGCATATATTTGCATTGAAATTTGCATAAACTCAGAAACATTTGCATATCATTGATCATCCCTAATTAGGACTAATATCCCATGTTAATCAATGGCCTCACTCACATCTGATGCATTTCTGAGTTCCTGTTTAAAATGACAGCATGGTTCCTTTCTCCAGACTAGTGTTGGTCAAATTACTCATTGTTCGATTCAACACCTATTCAGTCAAGCCAAGATTTTCAAATTGATTGAAATACCACATTTGAATTGCTCTGAATTCAATAGCGTCACAATTTGCAGTTAATAGCAAAGCCCTCATACATGCTAGAATCACCAAATGTGCTGGGTTTGTTAAAGGGATACTGTCTGTAGGGGGGTCGGGGGAAAATGAGCTGAACTTACCCGGGGCTTCTAATGGTCCCCCGCAGACATCCTGTGTTGGCGCAGCCACTCACCAATGCTCCGGCCCCGCCTCCAGTTCACTTCTGGAATTTCTGACTTTAAAGTCAGAAAACCACTGCGCCTGCGTTGCCGTGTCCTCGCTTTCCCTGATGTCACTAGGAGCGTACTGCGCAGGCACAGACCATACTGGGCCTGCGCTGTGCGCTCTTGATGACATCAGCGGGAGCGAGGACACGGCAACGCAGGCGGAGTGGTTTTCTTACTTTAAAGTCAGAAATTCCAGAAGTGAACCGGAGGCGGGGCCGGAGCATTGGGGAGTGGCTGCTCCAACACAGGATGTCTGCGGGGGACCATTAGAAGCCCCGGGTAAGTTCAGCTCATTTTTCCCCGACCCCCCTACAGTATCCCTTTAAGGAAACCATTGGGAACAAGGGAAGACCTTGTTGTTTTGGAGAAAATCCATTTTGAAAATTAAAAGAAAAAATGTTTTTTAAAGGGAACCATAGATGAACATGAACAAGATGTTATACATACCTGGGGCTTCCTCCAGCCCCATACGCTCTGATCGATCCCACGCCGCCGTCCTCCGCTGCCGGCAGCTATGAGAACCGGGACCCCGCTTTGCCGTCAGTCGGAGCCAGTCTAAGCATAAGGGAAGTGCGCTGTTTGCGTATCTCTGCAGCAGCCACTGGTGAGATACGTAGAGGACGCACTTCTCCTGCGTAGCTGGCTCCGATGACGTCGGTGACGGGAGCCGGTTCTCGTAGATGCCGGCAGCGGAGGACGGCGGCGTGGGATCGATCGGAGCGTATGGGGCTGGAGGAAGCCCCAGGTATGTATAACATCTTTTTCATGTCCCCATCTCTGATTCCCTTTAAAGGCTGGAAAATTACATTTGCTGCAGTATAGTTTAATTTATTCTTTTTCATAGCTCTGTATAGACATTTGATACATTTTTAAGAAGTTTTGAATCAGGATGATACCATTTATTGGCTAACTTAGAGATGGATAAACAGTGAGCTTTCGACTTATAAAAAGCCTTCGTCGGACTGGGACAGTTTTGTGTCCCCGTTCCCAAGCTTCTATAATCCCTTACCGGCTGGGATAGCCAGAAGGCGGAGCCCAGACCATGTGGGGTTCCACAGCCTCTCCAGTCCATGGTATGTGGGGGGCTCTGGAAGCGAGGCGGAGTGAAGCCTCCCTACATCCAATCCATGGACAAGTGACTCATCCCCACCTCTGGTGCCCAGGAGGAGAGTTGGGGTAAGTACACTCATACCTGTGGATGAAGACCCTGGGTGGTCCATGGAGGCATCTGGGGATCCCCTTCAACCACTTTGCATCCAGACCTTTTTTCCCACTTATGAACCAGAGCAGTTTTGACAGTTTAGCTATGTCCTTATTTAATCAGAAATAACTTTATCCCTACTTACAACACAGAAATGAAATATACAGTATATTGGGTTTTTTTTCCAAGACAAACTAGGCTTTCATTGTATGCCATTTTCTTCCCTCAAACAAGTTTGTTTTCTATGAATTTTAACGGGAAAACAAAGAAAAAAAATAGAACATTTATTTCTCAGTTTTACCAATTCCAGTTTAAAAATAAAAAGTGCTACTGTAGATAAAAAACACAAATTTTGTTTGGCTATTCTTACTGCTTATCACAAAACTTAGATTATGTTACGGTCACAATTTAAGGTGAAGATATTTGATTCTGAAATAATGCTACAGAGTGTATTTTTCACTATAAAATGGGAAAATAAAAGTATTTTTAATGGTAAAAATCAATCTCATTAGCTCAGGAAACATATATTCATGTTCACCAATTAGTGCTGCAGCAGATAGTGCCAGAAATATGCACAGGATCCCAATCCTGCACAGCAGTGCTTCTGCTACAAGACGTATATCTACTGACTCGTGGCTTAGATGAAGTCACAGAGGACATATATATATCTACTGACTTATGGATAAAATGGTTAACAATGATGCCCGCCTACCCCCAGGTGAAATAAAAACACAACAACGAAAATGTCCTTTATTATTCCAATGAACCATAAATAACATAATCCTACGGCAGTATCCTCGGAAATGTG
This sequence comes from Hyperolius riggenbachi, assembly GCF_040937935.1. Taxonomy (NCBI): domain Eukaryota; kingdom Metazoa; phylum Chordata; class Amphibia; order Anura; family Hyperoliidae; genus Hyperolius; species Hyperolius riggenbachi. The sequence continues at coordinate 53,043,538 of NC_090650.1, read as the reverse complement.
CGCCAACACCGCCCAACGTCGATCCCCAGCGCCGCCACTAAGAATAGCAAGTCCCAGAGCATCTTTGAAATTGCCTCCAGGGCTTCCCATTTAAAGTATACCGCAGCAAATTTAATTTTACCACCTTCAAAAAAACAAAACTTTTTTTCTTTGAATATTTAATTGCTCTGGGAGGAGAATTCCACACTAGTAAACAGCCTAGGCTGTGACATCACTGAGAGGGCGGGGGTTACATACAGATATATACATATACATACAGGGAGTGCAGAATTATTAGGCAAGTTGAATTTTTGACGAATAATTTTATTATTGAACAACAACCATGTTCTCAATGAACCCAAAAAACTCATTAATATCACAGCTGAATATTTTTGAAAGTAGTTTTTAGTTTGTTTTTAGTTTTTAGGAGGATATCTGTGTGTGCAGGTGACTATTACTGTGCATAATTATTAGGCAACTTAACAAAAAACAAATATATACCCATTTCAATTATTTATTTTTACCAGTGAAACCAATATAACATCTCAACATTCACAAATATACATTTCTGACATTCAAAAACAAATCAGTGACCAATATAGCCACCTTTCTTTGCAAGGACACTCAAAGGCCTGCCATCCATGGATTCTGTCAGTGTTTTGATCTGTTCACCATCAACATTGCGTGCAGCAGCAACCACAGCCTCCCAGACACTGTTCAGAGAGGTGTACTGTTTTCCCTCCTTGTAAATCTCACATTTTATGATGGACCACAGGTTCTCAATGGGGTTCAGATCCGGTGAACAAGGAGGCCATGTCATTAGTTTTTCTTCTTTTATACCCTTTCTTGTCAGCCACGCTGTGGAGTACTTGGACGCGTGTGATGGAGCATTGTCCTGCATGAAAATCATGTTTTTCTTGAAGGATGCAGACTTCTTCCTGTACCACTGCTTGAAGAAGATGTCTTCCAGAAACTGGCAGTAGGACTGGGAGTTGAGCTTGACTCCATCCTCAACCCGAAAAGGCCCCACAAGCTCATCTTTGATGATACCAGCCCAAACCAGTACTCCACCTTGCTGGCGTCTGAGTCGGACTGGAGCTCTCTGCCCTTTACCAATCCAGCCACGGACCCATCCATCTGGCCCATCAAGACTCACTCTCATTTCAACAATCCATAAAACCTTAGAAAAATCAATCTTGAGATATTTCTTGGCCCAGTCTTGACGTTTCAGCTTGTGTGTCTTGTTCAGTGGTGGTCGTCTTTCAGCCTTTCTTACCTTGGCCATGTCAAGTCAAATGAGTATTGCACACCTTGTGCTTTTGGGCACTCCAGTGATGTTGCAGCTCTGAAATATGGCCAAACTGGTGGCAAGTGGCATCTTGGCAGCTGCACGCATGACTTTTCTCAGTTCATGGGCAGTTATTTTGCGCCTTGGTTTTTCCACACGCTTCTTGCGACCCTGTTGACTATTTTGAATGAAACGCTTGATTGTTCGATGATCACGCTTCAGAAGCTTTGCAATTTTAAGAGTGCTGCATCCCTCTGCAAGATATCTCACTATTTTTTACTTTTCTGAGCCTGTCAAGTCCTTCTTTTGACCCATTTTGCCAAAGGAAAGGAAGTTGCCTAATAATTAATTATGCACACCTGATATAGGGTGTTGTCATTAGACCACACCCCTTCTCATTACAGAGATGCACATCACCAAATATGCTTAATTAGTAGTAGGCTTTCGAGCCTATACAGCTTGGAGTAAGACAACATGCATAAAGAGGATGATGTGGTCAAAATACTAATTTGCCTATTAATTCTGCACTCCCTGTATATATGTATATATATATCTATATCTATATCTATCTATCTGTATATATATATATATATATATATATATATATATATATAAAGTTGATCTGATTCAAATGCCCTAAGTATAGATGGACCAATGGGCCCTGGTAAATAATATTATCCAATGAAGTTACATATAGGTATGCCCATTTTAGTCCCGGTTCACATTAGCGTTTTTTTGCGGATCCGACCATACGGATCCGGTCAAACGGTCCATTTTTACACCCAGTGTGCTGTAAACTACCTTTTTCCATTGGTTCCTATTGCGCTTCAAAACCTTCTATTTCCGGTCCGCTGGGCACAACAGTCCAGAAAATTAGGGCCTGCAGCACTGACCCGTACGGCCAGATCCGCTGGTAAAAGCGAGTGTGAACGGGCCTTAGCCCTCATAAAATGCTAATCTTGATATGGGCAAATAGGGCTTTTGGGGACGACCAGCTTCTCAATGTATTCAGAGATATAGAGACGAGTTTTGAGTCAGATCTAATAATTAAAACATATATTTTATTATAAACACACAAAACAAGGAAATTCACATGTAGCTGGGACAGACACACGCGGATATAGACGTCACAGTAATCAGTGTTACACACTGGGGGCTTTTGAATGGAATTTGCTTCCAAGTAGTGACCCCCACTCTATAGAAGCTAAAGTGGGGTCACACTGGGATCAGAGTGTCCGTATGTACTCAAATAGCAACAGATATATAATGGCCAAGATATACTCGATGTCTCGACGCGTTTCGTGAATAAGACAGTTGCATAATTCACTTCTTCGGGAGTAGCGTATTATTCTCGGCTTAAAGTGAATGGGAACCGCATATTTTAAAAAATGAAGCAAATACTTACCTAAGGAGAGGGAAGGCTCTGGGTCGTATAGAGCCTTCCGTCTCCTCTCTCGGTGCTCTCTATCCTGTGCTGGCTCCTCCCCCCCCCCCCCCCCCGTTTCAATCCCCCGCCGAAAGGGTATTTGGAAGTCTTCAGGAGCCGTGTCCTCCCGAAGACGTGCGGCTCCATACTGCACAGGCGTGAGCGCGCGTGCTTGCACAGGTGCAGTACAGGGACGCCCTTCTTCAGGAGCACTCGGGATCCCTGAAGACTTCTGAAGCCTCCTTCAGCCGGGTAAAGCAGTATTTGACTAATTTAGTCAAATACTGCTACCGGGCGAGCCAACACCGGAACAAGGGGACCAGCAGAGAAGCCGGAGGGCTCTATAGGACCCAGAGCCTTCCCTCTCCTTGGGTAAGTATCTGTCGCATTTTTTTAAATGCGGTTCCCATTCACTTTAAAGGCACAAATACACAGTAGGCTGGTCTCCCGTAGATTCAAAAGTAGATCTAATATTTGTATGTCTCTCATTTATACTGCAAGCTCCCAGATGTCAAAACCATCACAATTGGAAGCAAGGTGTTACTTGTCTGTAGCTTTTAGATCAGGGAAACCAGCAGGTCCTGTCTGAGCAGTTATCTGACAAAACCATGTGGAATGGAGGCTTCAGCGTGCGTCTCGGTATATATAAGGAGTTGTTTTCTGGAAAGTTATGGTAGTTACAGTTTGAAGATTTTCAGCATTCAGTTATAAAATAGCTTGGCTGGTGATGACATCTCTGGCAACTCCTTAATCGTATGACCGTTACAGGTTCACTTTAAAGAGAACCTGAACTGAAAATAAAAAGTCAAAATAACGATACACAGGTCATACTTACCTCCTGTGTAGTCTGCTCATCAATCTCTTTCTCCTCTCCTGCATCCCATTTGTCCACTGTGATCAATGGAATTCTGTGTCCTCCATTTTGAAAATGGCCATTACCCCATAACAGCTTCCTGGTCAGCACACTGTTAAACTGTTATATCACCCACTTGAGCCATAGGGAAACATGGACACAGAGCCGGGACAAGGTCCTCCAGCACCCAAGGCTGAGACACCAAAGTGCGCCCCTCCATCCCTGCCACCCCAGCTGTCACACACTGATTGCTATTAGACTAAGAGGGCCACAGGGCCCACAACCTCCCCAACACCTTAATATCTAGTTATCTGGCTTGCAGTCACTGCTATGTATCCCCTTTTTTTATTTCTTTCTGCTTCATACACAATTAGGAATGACAGCTGAATGAATTGTGCGCCCCCTACTACACTGCGCCCTGAGGCTGGAGCCTCTCCAGCCTATGCCTCGGCCCGGCCCTGCATGGACATTACCTAGCACATTCAGTTGCAACTGACAGCTGCTGATATATAACTGACAGCAACTAGTATATTTCAGTTCTGACAAAATCTTGTCAGAACTGGAAGGGATCACTGTAAGAAGAAAATGGTGAGCTTCTGAGAGGAACTGCCGGTGAGGTAAGTATGTAATATTCATTTGCAGGTACAGCATGTGTTTATTTTAAATAATTTTACTCGCTTCAGGTTCCCTTTAAGGCTTATGAACCATCACGCTGTTGCTTCTGTATGGGAAGACTGCCTAATCCTGTCTTTATATATTCCATGTGCAATTATTGCTTTATTTGATGGCTGACCGCAGCCTCCATGACACATGGAAAATGTCACAAAACCTCCATGTGAATGAACTGAATCACAGCTGACGAGAAGTTTCCATAGCCGTCCTATGAACAGAAGACGCGACTCTGAAGCTCGCTGCAACTGACACTTTACATTTCTGTGCTTTATACGACAGCAGTCACAGCATAAATCATAGCTAACCCTTTGTGACCTCAGGTTAGAGAGGAACTTTACACAAAGATAGTAGTGGGGAGAAAAAAAATCAAGACTTCGCAAAGTGAGAAGTCAAAAAATAGAGGATGGATCAAAAAATTATTGATATTCGCCATGTAATTTGTTCAAGTTGTTTGATCCACGGTGAGCCTGTGGGTTACCATCATGGGCGTCCGCACATAGAGCCAGGGGAGGGCCACTGGGGACATATACCTCTGACTACATATACTGGGCACATATACCTCTGGCTACATATACTGGGGACATATACCCCTGACTACATATACTGGGGACATATACCCCTGACTACATATACTGGGGACATATACCTCTGGCTACATAAACTTGGCACATACAGTATACCCCTGACTACATATACTGGGCACATATACCTCTACCTACATATACTGGGGACATATACCCCTGACTACATATACTGGGCACATATACCCCTGACTACATATACTGGGGACATATACCCCTGACTACATATACTGGGCACATATACCCCTGCCTACATATACTGGGCACATATACCGCTGCCTACATATACTGGGCACATACACCCCTGCCTACATATACTGGGCACATATACACCTGACTACATATACTGGGCACATATAGCCCTTACTACATATACTGGGCACATATACCTCTGGCTACATATACTGGGGACATATACCTCTGACTACATATACTGGGCACATATACCTCTGGCTACATATACTGGGGACATATACCCCTGACTACATATACTGGGGACATATACCTCTGGCTACATAAACTTGGCACATACAGTATACCCCTGACTACATATACTGGGCACATATACCCCTGACTACATATACTGGGGACATATACCCCTGACTACATATACTGGGCACATATACCCCTGCCTACATATACTGGGCACATATACCCCTGCCTACATATACTGGGAACATATACACTTTCCTACATATACCCCTGGCTACATGTACTGGGGACATATACCCCTGATTACATAAACTGGGCACATATACCTCTGGCTACATATACTGGGGACATATACCCTGACTACATATAATGGGCACATATACCACTGGCTACCTGTTCTGGGGACATCTCTACCCCTGGCTACCTGTTCTGGGGACATCTATACCGCTGGCCACCTATTCTGGGGGCATCTATACCGCTGGCCACCTATTCTGGGGACATCTATACTACTGGCCACCTATTCTGGGGACATCTATACCCCTGGCCACCTATTCTGGGGACACCTATAGACCTGGGGCTACCTATTTTTAGGGAACCACTGCTGTCAGATTGAGTGTATTTTGGAGAACTGCTGCCAGGTGAGAGGTGTCTACCATATTAAGGGGGCATTCTGCCTATTTATGTGAAATGCTGTCTATTTATGTGCCTCATGGTTACTGAATTTGTCTTGTTGGGCGCCTCATGATTTGTTAGGGCCTAAAGATCGCTGAATTTGTCTTGTTGGGGGCCTCATGATTGCTGAGTTGGTCATGTTGGGGGCCTCATGATTGCTGAATTTGTCTTGTTGGGGGTCACATGATTGCTAACTGCGAGACTATGGAAAAAGCTGAATCATCATCATATGAGACAATAGCATCAAACCTACTTTTTCAGCTTTTTAAAACAGAAAATGAAACTGGGAGGTTCTAAAAAAAATGAATACATTTTTCAGGAGTAGGATGGATGAAATTGTTTATTTTCACAGTTTATTTTCAACTTGGATTTTCCATAATGTTCATGTATGAGTTAAAACATTTGTATTTAGTTTAAATTGCTGTTGCCACTTTGCGATAGATAGATAAAGTGACTTTTGGGTTGCAGTTTGGGCACTCTACCTCCAAAAGGTTCGCCACCACTGTCCTAATCTAATGTCCCACCATTGCTAAATTCATGTAATCTTGTCTCCACCTGCGACCACACCCACATTCTGGTCCATGACCACACCCATTTTTCGGCGCAGCGCGCTTATTACGTAGCCCCATTTTTCAATACCACGCCAAATTATCGGCGCGGCACGCGGCCCCACTCCTTCCTCCCCCCCTTTTTGCCCCCCCCCCCCCCCCCCTTCCTGAAAAAATTTCTGCGGACGCCCATGGTTACCATCTTTACTACTGGACATGAAAAAATGAATGGATAGCATCGACTGCCATTACCGTGTTTCCCATAAAGTAGGACATCCCCTGAGAATAAGCCCTAGCAGGAATTCCTAGCATGCTTGGAATGTAAGACATCCCCCGAATATAAGCCCTAGGAGCAGCCCACATGACACCAGCAAGTCACGCTGAATACAAAGCCTGGATACAGGAGAGCAGTAGTATAATGGGCGTTCTACAGTCCTGTATATGTGTCAGGCAATTTGTGTTTTTGTTGAAGCCAGCCCTCCTGATCTGTCGTGAAAGGGTCAGCAGCACATCACCTCTTCCCAGGACACACAGCTTATCCTATCATAGCTCTGGGGAGCCTAACAGGGTTTATCTGCCTGCAAGAAATAGACTCTAAGGGCTGGTGCACACCGAGCTTTGTCAGCGTTTCTGCAGCCGCTTGCGGCTGCGGATACGCTTAGTCAATGTATCTCAATGGGGTGGTTCACACCAAAGCGGGAGGCGTTTTGCAGAAACGCATACTCCCGGGGTGAGGCATTTTTTGGATTGTGGATGCGTTTCTGCCTCAATGTTAAGTATAGGAAAAACGCAAACCGCTCTGAAAAATGGCAGTTCAGAGCGGTTTTGCAGGCGTTTTTGTTACAGAAGCTGTTCAGTAACAGCTTTACTGTAACAATATCTGAAATCTACTACACCAAAACTGCTACACAAAACCGCGACATGCTAGCTGAAACACTACAGAAAATTAACAACAAGCGTTTTAAAATCTGCTAGCATTTTGCGGATCTGCTTGCGTTTTTTGGTGTGCACCAGGCCTTAAAGTGAACCTCCAGACTAAAATTCTACTCAGCAGCACTGAAAAGGCTTGGTGTTTCTTTAACAGCAAAGCATGATGGGATTGCTGATATTGTTGTTCTCGTTCTGCTGTTTTGGTGCAATTTTCTTTTTTTTTTTAATTTGAGATTTGAAGCCTAGCGTATGCAGCTGGGAAGGGTGATCAGGACACAGGATAGTTGGAACTGTGTCTTATGCTCCCTGTCGCCTTCTTTCAACCAAAAAGATGTCTGCACCCATGAACAAGATGTCTGCCCCCATGAACAAGATGGCTGCCCCCATGAAATCACAAACATTTGCCTGTTCTTTTAGATTATATTACCTATCTATTTTAATTAATAAGGCTAATGTAACTTAATGACAGTATGTTTGTTTAGGCTGAAGTTCCCCTTTAAGGCGCATACACACGCTCAACAAAAGTCTTTTAAATGCACAATTATCAAACAAATTTTGTTGCTGAAACAACCAAGAAAAGTTGTTTGTTATTGTTCAAACAACTGATAAGACGCAGCTCAAGTTAATCCAACTGTTGTCAACAACAACAACTTATCAGTTGTTTGAACAATAGCAAACAACTTTTTTTGGTTGTTTTAACAACAAAACTTGTTTGATAATTGTGCATTTAAAAGACTTTTGTTGAGCGTGTGTATGAGGCTTTACCCACATTATCAGCAGAATTAATTTCTTGTAAGTGAGAGCCAATATCTGGAAACCACAAGCTCGGTGCATGCTGCTTGTGTTTCATCATGGCATGCAGTATATACATTTTGTATAGGAAAACTACCAGTGTTTTCCCCCAAAATAAGACATCCTCTGAAAATAAGCCCTAGCACATCCTTTGGAGCAAAAGGGACGCAGGCGGGGTGCGGCAACACAAAGGTAAACAGCCAGCTAGCGACAAGCTGCATGTTGCTAGCATGGCGTTTTTTTTCTGGGGGGACAGCAGAGCGCAGGGGGTGCCTGTGGGGCACAGTATAGACACGGAGGCTGGTGATAGTATGCAGACCCAACCTCTTTGTCCTAATAGCATTCTTTAAACCCACCTCCTGTTCTCCTTTGAACCACCAGAAAGCAATAAAATACCCTAAATAATTTGAAAGTACTTTTTTTTTACCTACTTTTTGTTTGTTTGTTCTTCTGTTGCAAAGTGCTGAAAAGTTATTTTAAAGAGAAGATGAAAAATTATCTCTTAGTTGAAAAAGTTAATTGCATATGGGACCTTGTATCTATAGTGTCCCGCCCCCCACCGAGGCCTCAATGGTCTCTGTGAATGGACTATTGTCACGATTTGTGAATAAAAAAGGATTGATCCTGCATTGTTTGATTTAATATTTTGGTCCAACATCACAGGAATGGTGTGCTTTCTCTGCTACTTCCTAACCCTAAATAGGATTTTCCAGGATTCCCATAGCCTTATTTTGATTTTAAAGGTTAAAGTAGATCCGAGATGAACCTTTCATATTGTTTATAGGGCATTCCTCAAACCAAATACTTTTTTGTTTTTGTTTTAATACTCTAATTCCCTATAAACTAAACAAGCCTCGCTCACAGTTTTTCAGAGAGCCTTGGCAGTAGCAAGGGCTCATGGGAGCTCAGTCTGGACAGAAGGAGGGGGAGGTATTACTAGCCAGAGATTTCAGAGGCAGAGGGGAGGAGGGAGGAGGAGGGGGGATTTGTTTTTTTTTCACAGTAGTTGCAGATAAGCTTGCCTGTTTGTAATGTTTATAAACAACATGGCTGCTGTCATTGTATCACAGGAAGAAAGAATCATATTCTATTGAAGCTGTTTGCAGCTAGATTTGCTGTGTAAACTATCTAAACTTTAGATAAGATATATAGACAAGTTACTTGTTATAGTTAGTTTTTCATCTCGGATCCGCTTTAAAAAAACGCCACGCACCTCATGGGGCTGGAGGAAGCCCCAGGTAAGTATAAATAAGGCACAGTGTACAATTTCCGGTACACTTTAACCCATACAGTGAAGGTTCCCATCAGTCTTGAAAGAGGGGCGAATGAAGAAAATGGGACAGAGACATTTGGTTTTCAAAGAAGGACTGTCCCTCTAAAAAAGGGACAGTTGGGAGCTATGATGTTGGCACTATATAACTCAGTAACAATAATAATACTTTTTTTTTTTTTAATGGATTTTTTTTTTTGGATCGGAACTGGAGCTTTCAAAGTGCACCATGACTGCTCCAGTACTCAGAGATTAATGTATGAATGACTGAAAGTGCTTGCGAACATCACCAGCGGGTTGTACTAGAACAGTGTCGTGAGCGAGGTCACGTGTGACGTTATTGGTTCCCTGTAAGTATTGCCATGGAATGCGAAGATTGTACGGTCTAGAGGTCACGTGTGACGTGATTGGTCCGCTGTAAGTATTACCTTGGCTCAGGAACAATTATTTGGTCTATAGAAATGTGTACTATGAAAACGCGCTGTGTTCTTTTCAGTTCAGCGATGTGGTGAGCGGTGACTCACTGAGCTCTTCCTCGTCTTTGTCACAACACGGTGCGCTTTTGATGATAAGTACATGAGAAGGTTCCTAAACTCAGCGCAAACGGCATAAAACAAAGGCAAGCGATTTCCGTAATGTGCTGTAATATGTCTCAGCGGTGACTTTCAGCCTCCCTAAAGAGAGAAAAGTGAGGCGGGATGGGAAGCAGAGCGCAATACGGAGAGATGGCGTCACGTGCGTCGCATGGAGTGCGGGAAGAGAAGAGACGTTGGCGATGATAAGATGAACCTGCTGTGATGTATGTTAAAAAGGAACGAGTCTTCGTAAAGCTCAGCGGCTTCCTCTAGCTATCTGCTGCCAGCAGACAATTGGCAATAAACGGCAATTTCAAGAGAAGAAGCCGCCGAAATACCACAATGGAAAAAAGTAATAAAGCTATTTGGAAGTAACATTTAACACAGCTGTATCAAATCAGAACGCATAACTGAAGCAGACACTATGGAAGTGCATAAACTGGAGATCATTCCGGCTTAGACCAAACTGTGTCATATTTGCTAAGTGTGATGCTGCACTGTATTCAGCCTTAGGGCCCGTTTCCACTAGAAGCGGTGCAATGCGGCTACATAGCCGCACCGCGGGTGACCTGAACCCAACGCACGGCAATGGAACAGTTTCCATTGTGTGCGGAGTGGTGCGGAGCATGCTGCAGATTCTTGCACAGCCGTATCTGCACGCTTCCGCCCGCCGTCCCCTCCATACACTTCCGCACCGGGAGATGCGGAAGTGATGCGGACATCAGCAGAAGTGATACCATGCGGCTAGGTAGCCTCACTCATATCACTTGTTAGTGGAAATGGACCCTACTGCCTGTCTACGGATCCAAACAGGAAGTCTGGGAGCCGCCATAGCACCCATGTTAATTGCTGCAATTCGTGGCAATAACAGGAAATTTCGGCCGGGGGGCACCTGCTATTAGCCACTACTCAGGGCTATTATTATGGGCACCAATGGCGGGGGCCATACTTCCCTGATGCCTGATAAAATTCAAACTGTGGTAAAGGCAGTGAGGAATACGGGGAAGGGGTGGTTATGGTTAGGCATTAGTTGGAGGGGGGACATTGGTTAGGGTTAAGCATAGGTTGGGGGGACGGTTAAGAATAATGTGGGGAAGGTTGGTTAATGTTATGCCTTGTTTGTGGATTGGTTAGAGATAGGCATTGATAGAGGAAGGGTTCAAGTGACAGTGGGGTCAGGTCAGGTGATAGCAATATATTGATAAGAATAAGGCTGGGTGCACACATAACAGAGCGGGAAAGGTTGCGTTTTCTGTCATGTGCGTTTATTTTTGTGTGTGTGCGCATTTTCAGTGCATTTGTACTGTGTTTGCGTTTTTTTCCTGCAGATACGTTTTTCAAGCATTTTGCGTGCGTTTTTACACGTTTGTGTTTTGCATATACAAAACACATATGCGTTTTGTATGCGTTTTTCAATTAGCATTTTATGCTAATCACTAGGAAGACAACAGGAAGTGGAAATACATCAGAAAAAAAAAATCCATATAAAAATGCATACCATTGCGTTCCCATTGAATTTCATTATGTGCGTTTTTGAATATTATGCAACAAAAAATGCATAGAAAACGCATATGCGTTTTTTTTTCTTGCGGCTCATAGACTTCTATTAGCGACAAAAATGCAGCGTTTTCCGCAACGCTTGCGTTTCTGCTATGTGTGCACCTAGCCTAACAGATATAATATGCATATAATATCTAATAATATAGTAATTATAAAGAGCATCTACTAGCGGCTATCTTCGGCACCCATTGTTCCAGGTAACATCTGAGGAGAGAAGGTAGGTGGCGGCGGGTTTTAGACTCCAAAAAAGGGGCAGTTGTGAGCTATATGCATGGCTATGATGGGGGGAGGGAAATAAGTTGGCCCCACCCTATGACATCATCAATATCACTGCAAAGGGGTCAGTTTTCTCTGGGCAGGAGTAGGAGGGAGAGCAGGTTGTAGTATACATAGGCTTTCTAATGGACCAGCACATCTGCTCAAAATATCTTCTTCATTACTACGTCAGATAAAAGCTCCTAATAAAGAATAAAACACTGGCTTCTTCACCATATTACAGCTCTCTGTAGAACAGTTCAGTTAGTATTGAAGTAACTTCAAAGCGGGTAGGGCGGGGACAATGTGCCGCTTTAGAAAGCATTTCTTTGTCAAACCGCCCAGCTGGGGTTTCTTCAGTACTAACTCAGCTATTCTGCTAAGATCGCCAATACGCCAATGAAGACAGTATTTTATTCTTTATAAGGCGCTTTTATCTGATGCTACAATAAAAAAAAAGATATTTTAAGCAGATTGCGTTGGACCATTTGGAAGCTATTTCAGTGAATTAACCCCGAAGGTGCTGAAGGGATTGGACTTGAACGCCTCTTGTCTCTGTATTCCACGTGTGCTGTCAGCTACCAATGTTCTCGATCCGCACAGCGGCCTTGGAGATTGCTGGCAGCTTCCAGTCAAAACTTTTTTTTTACAACTGTATTTCAGTGACATACTTAAAAGGACCTTGAGCAGAGGCTGTGGGTATGCATTTAAGCATACCCACATCTATATAGTAATGAGGATACACTCCCTGGCCCCTTTGGTAATCTTTCCTCCTGACGGTTTGCCCGCTATAAGTTACATTGAATTGACAACTCTGAAAGAAAGTCGCTCTGTGGCTCGGAACAGGAAGTATGCGGGTCCTCTATGCACATGTGCAGGCTTCTTTTTCTTCCAGGGGCATAACAATAGACCCTGCGAGGGATGCAGCTGTCAGGGGGCCCAGAAGCCAAAGGGGACCCCATTCTGAGAGACTGACAAGTAAGGGCGCAGAGAGAAAAAATGTTCTGCTCTCTGCACAATTGTTCTAATGACTGCATCTGCTCAGCCACTGATAAATCATACAATGTTTTGTAGACAAACATTTGTAGACAGTCCATATTCAGTGTGCAGCGGGCTCTTCTGTACAGCACCCTGCCCCCAGCCTCTCTACCCCTCCCCATGTACTCTGTACTGTAGTGATGCTGGAGAAGTCTGCAGAGCCAGTTGTGCTTCATTAGAGGTGGACAGAGTGAGTGTTCTGCGCACCTAGGGCTCGATTCACTAAAGTGTAATAACTGCTATCACAGCAGGTATCACGCGAGCTGCCACACGCAAAGGTTTGTGTGCGAACAGCGTTACTTTGCGTGATAAGCGAAGGTTTGCACGTGATCATGTGCACTTTTCATGTGAAACCTTTGCGCGCGGCAGCTCGCATGATAACTGCTGTGATAGCAGTTATCACACTTTAATGAATGGAGCCCCATGTGTGTGTGTATATGTGTGAAAACATGCACGTTTTATCACAGAAACTAATGCAATTGATAGAGAAAATGCATGGAGTGCTTCACTGCTGTCAGTTTTTATCTGCATGGGGAAAACACATTGGAGTACAATAGCCAAATGAATAACATTGGTACATGTCACTTTACCTGTGCAAGGGGGGGGGGGGGCAGTATTGGCGTGAAGGGGCCCCATCCAAAGTTTTGTAGGGGGGGTTCCAGTGATTTCTTGTTACGCCCAGGGCCGGATTTACCATTAGGCACTGTAGGCACGTGCCTGCAGGCGCCTGATGAGGAAAAGGCGGCTCACTCCTCCCTGGTGCCTCCCTTCCTCCTTCCCTACGCAGAGTCCTGAGCAGAGAATAAATGAGAGGTTACTCATCCAGCTCTCGACATTCCACTGATGAGATCTCCTTTCAGTCAAGGACACCATTAGCTACTTAATAAGTAGGGTTCCTCTGGCTACCTAATGCTAAGGGACACCTCTTGCCATGACGAGTAAAACTGGGCTAGTCATCACACTTGTGGTGCAGTTTGGTGGGGGGTTTGTAGGTTCATGGAGGGCGATGTTCAGGGTGCCAGGACATCTGTGCCTATAGGCTCCTGTGATGTAAATCCAGGCCTGGTTACGCCCCTGTCCTCCTCTAATGCCCCCTCTCCTTCTGCCACACGTCATATTGCCGTGCGCACGTGCAGGGGGGAGGAGGAAGCCTGCGCATGCGCATAGAGAACCCGCCGGCTTCCTGTTCCGGGTCACAGCGCACTGCTCCAATGTAATTTATAGTGGGCGGACCAGGAGGAGTAAAGATTACCAAAGGGGCTGGAGAGTGTTTGCTCATTACCAAATAGACGGCGACCAGCCTAGTGGGAACGGACACCGCATCCATTGAGTCTGGCTTGCGGCATTTGTGGCGCAGTTTTGATATGGTGGCGGAACAATGCAGCAGGTCAGGATTTTTCTTTTGGCTGGTCCAGTCCGTGCGTTGGTGTTCTGACTGATAGCATACATGCATGTGTTCTTTGCTTTCTGGAAAATGCTGAGTTTTGTTACTGTGTGTGAATGGCCCCCTACTGTCCCCAAATCGCCGCTCCCAGTTCAGGTTTTTCAATGGCTTTTATAAATCCACCAGGAAAGAGGGGGGGGGGGGCAGTAATCGGAGGAATCTGGATGGATGCTTTATTGCAGACTGGCCAGGGATGAACTACTTAGCTATAGCTCGACCTACAAGTTTTGGACTAGTCCATCTTTTCATGGGGGATTCTCAGCAAGGCTTTTATGCTTTATAAATACATTCCCTGAAAAGGATTTAAACAATGAAGCTGGCCAGCCTCCCTGCTCATTGCACCATTTTTTGGCAGTTGGACAGAGCAACTCCCATTCACTAAGTGCTTTTGAAAATAAACAAAACCCTGAGAATCCTCCATGGGGAGATGGGCTAGTCCAAAACCTGTCGCTTCTGTCAGATTTCTACTATCTACTGTAAGTGACAGCAACATAGGAGAAAAGTAATTTATGGCTCATTTTACTTTGGAAAAAACGCACTTCTTATTTGTATATGTTTGCACATATTTTACATTTTACAATTTTTTCGCCATTGTGCCCCTTTAATACTTCAAAAGAGGGAGGAGGATGACCGGGTCAAGTGATCTACAACATGTGGGTAAGGAACTTCCGCTTTCCTGCCAGTTAGGAGCTACAAAATGCAGCCTGCAAGGTAAAAGAGAAGAGGTGTTAATTAATGCATATTCAGTGCCATTATTTGAAAATGGAGTTAAACTAAGTCTTCAACACTATGGAAATGGAGATGACTTGTGTTATCATTCTGTTATACATCAGACTAGTTCCAAGGTGTAGAGACCACGGACCTCACACCCAGACTACGGAACTTGTTATTCATCAGACTAGTTCCAGGGTGTAGAGACCACGGACCTCACACCCAGACTAGGGAACTTGTTATTTATCAGACTAGTTCCAGGGTGTGGAGACCACGGACCTCACACCCAGACTAGGCATTGTTTGATATCTGTTATGACTTATTGCTTTCCTGACTATTCCTCTGATCACTGATTCGGTACCTTGCATATCTGATAAGAATCTAATAAGAATTCCATAATGCAGTGTGCTGAGAATAGCTATGTGGTCCCCCCTCCTGCAGGTGTCACTCCAGGCATCTGCCTGGTTTGTCTATGCCTAAAAACAGCCCTGCATGCTGGTTTCATCCATGTTTTTTTAAGAATATTGCCATAGCAATAATTTCATTTTATGGAATCCCTTAACTGAGGTGCCTTAAAGCTGGATCGTTGGCCACAAAATCAAATTCCATTTATCTACTGCCCTGTGTTTGTTATGCTGTCTACAACCTGACCCTGCATTGCAAGCATCCCAATTTAATCAGAACATTTTCTGCTGTAATAAATCTTATCTCAGTCAGCCTGGCTCTATTTGGTACATTGCTGACGAGAAGGAAGCTTGTCATCTCCCCTCCTCACTGATTTGCTGAGAGCAGTTCAGTGAGCTGCTGAAATACGATCTATGCTGTGCTCACGTGTTTACAAAGCAAGCTAGAGGCCACAGTGAAGTTTCTAGGAGAAAAAACAGTAAAGGAGGACATGACATCAGGATTGGCTTCAGTTAGAGGGAATGCCTGAAACAGAATTCTCTGTATTTACTATATAAAATCCACTGAAATCAAAACATGGACAGTACAATACATATGTTATGTAAGTAGAGCACAAATTAATCTACTTATATATGTGTTGTATTTCCTGGGATAGTATGGCTGTCCCTGCTGCTTTAATACTTCAAAAAATTACAGATCGCTAAACAAAACCAAGGTCGGGCACCTATACCCATGATAGATTCTCAGTCCAGATGGCGCCAAATGATCGCCTTGGCTGAACATTACCTAGCATGCATATAAAGCTTTATCTCAGCGTCCTAAAGGCCCATAAACACGTTCAACAAAACTGCCCGATTGTCGTCAGACTTTAATCCGTTTTAGACTGTTGGACGACAATCAGGCATGTGTACCCGTGCAAACGGCTTGACGAGCGACTGATAACAGGCGTTGCGCCCAATCCAACTGTCGGATCTATGTTGGCCTACGGTCATCTGATATTGTGCAGTTGATCCGTGTGTACAAGTTGAACGGCTGTTAAATGACTTGTACTTGTTTTCAATGTGTAGTCCGTCGTTCCACTATCGTGCGCAGTATGTAAATGAGTTGGTCGTTTATCCGACTGGACGTGTGGACATACAGGTCGTGCGGTATGTCAGGTCGTGTGGTTCATCGTGGTGTGCGGGTGGTCGTTTGCACGGTGTGCGCTTGTTGAACGTGTGTATGTAGCTAAAGTCAATCCAAAACTATCACCTTTATGAATAGCACCATACATCTTAGTAATTACAGCATCTATAGCTATAGATCCATTCCAGTAGCAATGGTCTTGCTGAAGCCGTACTGCGGATTATAGAGATAAGGTATTCATTGGTTGTTCCATCTATAAAGTCTGGCCAGGCTTTCGGGTAGCCTTGAGTCCAAACAGAAATTCCGCGGCTGCAGCCTGGCGTCGCATAAAGCACGTTCGTCAATTCCGTTTTGTGCGGACACAAGCAGAAAGCAGAGCTACATGTCAGAGGCAGGAACAGTAAACTCCCCCCGTCATTATTTACAGTGCTGTGCCGGAGACTTGGTGCCAGCAATACTGATTTCTAGGCCGCCCGGTAATAAATTGCACGCGGGAGCAGGAAAGCATTGATTACTGCACATCTAGGTAAAGTCATTTTCATTAGTTAGCAATCCCAGGAAAAGACAATGGGAATCCTGGCCTGCATTGCTGCTGGCTAATCTACATTAAGCTGATCAATATTTTATTATCAATATCTTACACATGTAGAAAATAACTGTATTACGGCTCTAACAAGGTTACCGTGTCCAGTGACAAATGGCGCTGTGACCCGCTCTTCTCTTGCAGAGTCCTTTATGAGACATCTCCTCTTATAGCCGTGCTTGGCTGCCGGTCCTCGGCATCTAGGTAAATATAAAAGATTGTTATATACAATATTCACTAAAAAATACGTATTAAAGAGGAACTGTAGTGAAAATAACAATGAATAAAATTGCTTATTGTTTACAATATTCATTTATAGATTATTTAGTCAGTGTTTGCCCATTGTAAGATCTTTCCACTCTCTGATTTACTATCTGAAATTTATCACTGGTGGTGACATCTTTAGTTCTGTCAGGTGATCTGTACGGAATGTTTGTTACTGAGAGTTCTATGCACAGAGGGAGATATTGCTTGTTTGGTAGTTTGAAAAGGCTATTATTTTCCACAATGCAACAAGGTTCACAGACAGCAAACTGTCAGGGCCATGGTCATGACATCATACTGTGGGAGGGGTTTCACCACATAGCAGCCATACAGACCCCCCTGATGATCTATATGAGAAAAGGTAAAGATTTCTCATGGAAAAGGGGGTATCAGCTACGGATTGGGATGAAGTTTAAAACTAGTTTAAAGTTACTCTTTAAATACATTTAGTAACTCAATTGAAACTAAAACTCCCTAAAACACCCAGCACTGCAAATAGACACCCCTCTGTCACCTAGCACAAAAACACAAATGGATAAATGGATTCACAAAAATCAGCACTGAGAAGGTCTAAAGGTGGCTAGACAAGGTACAATCAAATCAATTAATTTCCTGATTTTTCGATAAAAACAATCAAGATGTCAGTGTAAGCTTAGCAAGATGGCTTCTACTTACATAACCGATGTATTGTGCTGTCCACATAATGATTCCTGTGAATTTTATAAAGGAAAAGACAGAAAATCCTTTTCTAGGCAGTGGCCATCTTGCTAAGCTTACACTGACATCATATCCTCCCTGACTCTTGTTTCCCCCCTCCCTTCTCTTGCTCATTGTGTATTTATTAGCTGCCCTCCTCCCAGAGTTTTCAGACACTCCCACTGAGGTGTATACTAGGAACTGCAGTTTTTTTTATCTTTTCTCCTCCAATCGCTGAGTCACCTCAGCTTTGCTTGTAAACACAAGTGAGCAGGGGATCATGTTTCAGATAGGCTAGGCAGGGAAATAAATGGAAGAGGAGGAATATATTTTAGATAAAAAAAAGAACTCCCAGCATGCAACTGAATGGCAATGGCTATTAAAGGGCCAGTGCTCCTAAAGTAGGTGATAACTCCAAACCACAACAGCAGAAAAAAGTTTTGCAAGTTTTGAATGCAGGATTAGCATCTTTATCACTTAATACACTCAGACCAGTTGCTGTTGAAATTTGATTTTTATGATGACAATACAGCTTTAAAGAGGAATTTCAGCCTAAACAAACATACTGTCATTAAGTTACATTAGTTATGTTAATTAAAATAGATAGGTAATATAATCTCTTACCCACCCCGTTTTAAAAGAACAGGCAAATGTTTGTGATTTCATGACGGCAGTTATCTTTTTGGTTGAAAGGAGGTGACAGGGAGCATGAGACACAGTTCCAACTATCCTGTGTCCTGATCACCCCTCACAGTTGCTAGGCAATGAGAACAACATCATCAGAAATCCCGTCAAGCTTTGCACAGCATCAGGGGAAAAATGCCCGGGCAGGAGCTTAGCTTCTGTTCAGCTAAAAATGAGGCTTTGGTAAGAAAAACAAAGTTCTGGTGCTGTGAAAACTGTTAAAGAAACACCAAGCCTTTTCAATGCTGCTGAGTAGATTTTTAGTCTGGAGGTTCACTTTAAGCCTGGTACACACTTTCAATTGTAATTGGCCAATCACTGACCAATTTTACCATCTCCACATAATAGGAGAGTCAACAGATTTTGAATGCTATGAACAGATTGTTTATGCAGTCTCAAATACTACATAAAGGCGGTAAAAATGGCAAATTATAATTGAAAGTATGTACCAGGCTTTAGGACATGGAAAACCTAGAATGACAGCCTAAGGGTGAACACAAACTAGGGGCGTCGCTAGGGCCTTTGATCCTTGTGATGACATCACAGGGGGCGCTGTTACCAATGCAAGGGATGCCGCGGGGAGGAAGTCGGAAGCACATAGAAGCTGTGCCTGCAGTGATCTGAAGACAGGTGAGTTTTTAACTGCCCGCTCCTCCACGACACTCCGCCCAGTGCCCCCTCCTACACTAGGGGAAGCTGCCTATCTAATCTACAATGGGGGAACCTACCTATCTAATCTATACTGGGGGACGCTGCCTATCTAACCTATACTGAGGGAACCTACCTATCTAATCTTTACTGGGGGAACCTACCTTTCTAATCTATACTGGGGAAGCTGCCTATATAATTTATACTGGGGGAAGCTGCCGATCTAACCTACACTGGGGTACGCTCTCTATATAATCTATACTGGGGGAAGCTGCCTATCTAACCTATGCTGGGGGAAGCTACCTATCTACAGCCACGCAAAGACCCATGGCCCCAGCCCAGCAAAGTAGAGCCCTCAGCAAAGCAAACCTCCCAGCCTAGCAAAGCCTCCTGGTCCCAGCCCAGCAAAGTATACAGCCAAGCAAAGCCTAGTAAACCCCACAGCCCAGCAAAGCCCCCCAAAATGCCCCTAGCAGATTGCCCAGCAAAGCCCCCCAAAATGCCCCTAGCAGATTGCCCAGCCCAGCAAAGCCCCAGCAAGTCACTTAGCAAAGCCAGGCCAGCTCAACATCACAGCATCACAGTCACCTAGGTCGCCACAGCATCACCGTCAGCCAGGCCGCCACAGCATCACTGTCAGCCAGGCCGCCACAGCATCACTGTCAGCCAGGCCGCCACAGCATCACCGTCAGCCAGACCGGCACAGTGACACCACCAGTCAGGCCAGCACAGCATCACCACCAGCCGAGTACAGCACACAGGCCAGCCAGCCGAAGGCAAGACAGAAGCCAGGTGAGGGGCTTAAATATGTGAAATACTGCCTATTGAATAAAATTTAAGTTACAACGCTGCTATGTTCAAGTGCATTTGGCCCCACCTATGACCACGCCCAGTTTGCACGGCATGACCACGCCCGTTTTCCGCACACTCGTTCCCTCTTGGTGCCCAGGGGTGCCCCGGATCTCCCAGGAACCTAGAAACGCCCCTGACACAAACATCCCATTTTGACTGGTCACTGATTGGACAATTTTCCATGTAGTATGAGGGCGGACAATGTTGAATACTATGATGGTGCTGGTAAGCTTACACACTACATGAAGATGGTAAAAATAGCCAGTTATTGGCCAGTCAGAACTGGATGTGTGTACCAGGCTTAATTCATGACATTTTATCACTTTCTTCTCTGTGTGTGTGTTTTCTAAACACAATGTAAGCGGGTTTATTAATTGCACCTGGTGAATACCAGATATTCCGTTGTTTCACATGGTGAAGAGTAATTGAGATGTTAAAGGCACCTGATGAGGAAGCAGTGAAGTCAGTTTGGTAGCTGCACATCTCGTCTATAAGTAGCTATTTAGATGACAAGATATAGTAATTACCTAAGTCTGTTGCACAAAAGTCTGTTATTATTGGGACTTTTTCACAAACGAAGCGGAGAGGCTCAGAACAGCGAAACACAATGGCGCTGACATAACAAACACAACAGGCGGCTTAGTTACAAAGAAGCCTTCCTTGCATCCCACCTTTTCACGCTGCAACTTTTGTCTCCTGTTCAAAGAGGGGGATTGTAAGCTGAACGAAGATGACACAAAGGCAAGAGACTGGCGTGCCAGCGGTACTCGCCCTCTCCTGCCTCTTCCTCATGCTAACGGCTGCTCTAATCACATGGACCCCGCTGGAGAAATGGATTATGGCTGCAACGTTTAATTGAAAGCGATTTTTTTGACGTGACTTTCTTTTTTTTTTAGAATATTGTGGAAGGAGCCCAGGAGTAAAATAAATAAAAATAAACAACATATAATAATTGCCTTCAAATATACATAAATGAATACACAAATGCTGTATCAGTACAAATGTCTTTATTAGAACATAGAAGGGTTACAATACTCTATTGGAAACGTGGGGCAGATGGATGTAATGCTTATACAGTAGCAAAAAGTATGTGAACCCTTTGGAATTATATGGATTTCTGCACAAATTGATCATAAAATGTG
Organism: Hyperolius riggenbachi; assembly: GCF_040937935.1. Taxonomy (NCBI): domain Eukaryota; kingdom Metazoa; phylum Chordata; class Amphibia; order Anura; family Hyperoliidae; genus Hyperolius; species Hyperolius riggenbachi. The sequence goes on along the minus strand of NC_090650.1, from coordinate 53,022,113 downwards.
AGCCGATCTTCATCTAAAGCCCAATCTACACGATACGATTCTTTATACAATTCGATTACGATTCTATTTACGATCCGATTAAATCCGACATGTCCGATCGGGATTCGATTAGATTCAATTCAATTTGCAGTTGTTTTGCAATGGCAAATCGAATTGAATCGAATCAAATCCCGATCAGACATGTCGGATTTAATCGGATAGTAAATAGAATCGTAATCGAATCGTATAAAGAATCGTATCGTGTAGATTGGGCTTAAGTCACAACGATAGACAATCACAGTCTGCTTAAACTAATACCACACAAATAGTTAAATGTTTCCATGTTTTTATTGAGCACACCATGTAAACATTCACAGTGCAGGTAGAAAAGGTATCTGAACCCCTAGACTAATGACATCTCCAAGAGCTTATTGGAGTGAGGTGTCAGCCAGCTGGTGTCCAATCAATGAGATGAGATTAGAGGAGTTGGTTACAGCTGCCCTACCCTATAAAAAACACACATCAGCTTTGGGTTTGCTTTTCCCAAGAAGCATTGCCTGATGTAAATGATGCCTCGCACAAAAGAGCTCTCAGAAGACGTAAAGTTAACAATTGTTGACTTGCATAAAGCTTGTAAGAATTGGGCTGTTTGAAATTCACAGCTTGCTTTGAGCAGCCATTCCACATGTTTCTGTGACAAAAGACTTCACTTCCTGCTAACTGACCTTAAAGAGAACCCGAGGTGGGTTTGAAGAATATTATCTGCATACAGAGGCTGGATCTGCCTATACAGCCCAGCCTCTGTTGCTATCCCAAACCCCCCTAAGGTCCCCCTGCACTCTGCAATCCCTCATAAATCACAACCATGCTGCTGACAAACAGCTTGTCAGAGCTGGCTGTGTTTATCTCTATAGTGTCAGTCTGCTGCTCTTCCCGCCTCCTGTAGAACTCCAGTCCCCGCCTGCATCCCTTCCCTCCCTGCTGATTGGAGGGAAGGGATGGGGGCAGGGACCGGAGCTATGCAGGAGGCGGGGGAGCAGCTGACACTGACACTACAGATGTAAACACAGCCTCACAGCATGGCTGTGATTTATGATGGATTGCAGAGTGCAGGGGGACCTTAGTGGGGTTTGGGATAGCAACAGAGGCTGGGCTGTATAGGCAGATCCAGCCTCTGTATGCAGATAACAATCTTTAAACACACCTCGGGTTCTCTTTAAGGTGGAGATAAAGTTTAAATCTGCTGAAATTGCATTATTTCAGCCAATGACACTGAGGCTACTCAAAGGGAAGTGATGTGTGGTGAGGGGGTGGAGTGAGGGAGAATATAGGCTTTGAGCATGTGGCTTGAAGGGGCTTCTGGGGTCTGCTGCTGAGGTTGCTAGCTGGAATCATGGATGGGTAAGATTGTGTATCTGTAATATGGTATGTACTTTATAAGACCTTGGGAAGCTGCATTCAGCCTAAATATTAATGTATTAATTGTGAGGAGTGTAATCACTCAGTGGTTAATACTTTATACTGGTGAATTGCTCTGTAAATCTTGCTTTTTGTAGCTCATCAATGTCTGTACCTGTATCGCAAATATCACATGCAATATAAACGTTATTTATACTGTTGTTGATGTGTATTCCTTTGCCAAACGACCACCTAGAACTTACGAGAAATAGATATTGTTGTCTTTATTAATATCCCATTGTTGATACAATATTTTCAGCAATATCGGATTTCTTACAAGCTGGAAAGGGGTATGAGGGCCCATTCACACTAGAAGAGCTTTTCTGAGCGTTTTGCAATTGATTAGCGTTTTTAAAATCGCTCCCATTCAGTTCAATTAAAATTGCGGAAAAATTGCTGTGATTTTGCAATCGCGTACGTGAAAATTGCAGTGATTTTTCCGCAATTTTAATGAAGGTGAATGGGAGCGATTTTAAAAAATACTAATCAATCGCAAAACACTCAGAAAAGCGCTTCTATTGTGAATGGCCCCTAAAAGTATCTCCAAAAGCCTTGCTATTCATCAGTCCTCAGTAAGGCAAATTGTCTTGAAATGGAGAAAGTTCAGCACTGCTGCTACTCTCCCCAGGTGTGGCCATCCTGTAAAGATGACTGCAAGAGCACAGCTCAGAATGCTCAATGAGGTGAAGAATCCTAGAGTGTCAGCTAAAGACTTACAAAAGTCTCTGGCATATGCTAACATCTCTGTTAGCATATGCCATGATACGTAAAACACTAAACAAGAATGGAGTTCATGGGAGGATACCACAGAGGAAGCCACTGCTGTACAAAAAAAACCCATTGCTGCACGTTTAAATTTTGCAAAGAGCACCTGGATGTTCCACAGCAGTACTGGCAAAATATTCTGTGGACAGACGAAATCAAAGTTAAGTTGTTTGGAAGAAACACACAACACTATGTGTGGAGAAAACAAGGCACAGCACACCAACATCAAACCCTCATCCCAACTGTGAAGTATGGTGGTGGGGGCTGAGTTGATGCCTGGACAGATTGCTATCATCGGAGGGAAAATTAATTATCAAGACATTTTGCAGGGAAACTTAAGGCCATCTGTCCACCAGCTGAAGCTCAGCAGAAGATGGGTGTTGCAACAGGACAACGACCCAAAGCAAAGAAGAAAATACGCCTTCTCGAGTGGCCCAGTCCTGACCTCAACCCTATTTAGATGCTGTGGCATGACCTCAAGAAAGCGATTTACACCAGAAATCCCAAGAATATTGCTGAACTGAAACAGTTCTCTAAAGAGGAATGGTCAAAAATTACTCCTGACAGTTGTGCACGTCTGATCTGCAACTACAGGAAATGTTTGGTTGAAGTTATTGCTGCCAAAAGAGGTTCAACCAGTCATTAAATCCAAAGGTTCACATACCTTTTCCACCTGCACTGGGAATGTTTACATGGTGTGTTCAATAAAAACATGGAAACATTTAATTACTTTAAGCAGACTGTGATTGTCTATTGTTGTGACTTAGATGAAGATCAGATCACATTTTATGACCAATTTGTGCAGAAATCCATATAATTCCAAAGGGTTCACATACTTTTTATTGCTACGGTACTTTATAAAAGCATATTAGCCTGACAAAATCTTTTTTTCTTGTCAACTCCATTTCTTTGCCTTCTCTCTTTGTTAGGCACCCTGCAGTTTCCTGCTTCACCTGCTGGCAGCATCGAGTTCTGGGACATCCCTCTGGATGGGTACGTATTGTGGTGCGGACACATGAGTTGGGCGCCGTGTGGTGCCTATTTTCACTTTAACCCTCCCCTGTAAGTGCCAAGACAAGAACCTCCCACCTAATGACTAACCCTAACCCCCATCATCAGCTTCCCTTTTTCATGTGTTGCTCCCCATTTTCAGCTTCCTCTTTCATATGTAGCAACCCCACTTTTATATCCAGGTGTCCTCTTGGGCTGCAGCCACCCAAGGCTCAAGCCTTTGTGGCCTGTCCAGAAATCCAGCCATGCTTTTAATATGGAGAGTTTGAATCAAGCAGTTGAAAATAAAAAGTTAAATCTCTTGAACTCAAGCAATTAAACCCTCTAGTGCTGCCCTAGCCTCATCGTGCGAATGGCAGGGTGTCATAGGCTTCAGCCTATGAGAGCCGATCGCTCTCTGGTGCCCCAGGGGGACAGCGGTGTCACACGGCTGTCCCCAGTACAGCACTGCTGCAGATCACAGCGCTGTACTATGTAAATAGACGGCGGTTACGTCGTCTAACAGTCTCCCGAGCGGCGATCACTGCTCTGAGACTGAAGGTGGAGCTTCGCTCCGCCCACCAAGCAGGAGACGCGTGCGCAGCCTGCATGTGATCTGCTGCAAAACAGAGCCCCAGGACTTGACGCCAAATGGCGTTAGGCGGTTCTGGGGCTGCCGTCGCGGCCTCACCCATTGGCGTGGGGCGGTCGGCAGGCTTAATACTCACCTGAAGATAGATTGGGGAACAGCAAAACGACGCCACCTGACAAAGAGCGTTCCCTGATTCATCTTCTTGCCCACAGGAACACGTGATGGCGCACGACGGGTGCGAACGAGAGGTTACACAATTGAGGTACTTTTCGTGGGAGTCATCAAGTATCTTAAAAGATCCATTGTGATGGTTGTAATCACCGTGGGCAGCAAAACATCGTCCATGTAATGGCGCGCATGTACTCTCATTGCAAGATCCTGGAAAAGATCGATTAACACGCAAAAAAATTGCTGGTCGTGGGAAAAATCATGCAAAAGATCGCACTGTGGGTACAATGCTTTAGACTTAGCAACGGTTATCAGTTTGCTAAAGTTGATTAAAGGACATCCAAGGTGAAAATAATCTGATGAGAAAAACAATCGTATCTGTCCTCCTTCTCCTAAAAAATGACTTTTTTAGATATTTCACAATTTTATTTTATATTTAAATCTAGTTTTTAAGTTTTTACGGTTTCATTGTCTCTGCTCAATGACACTTTCATTGAAGTATGCCAGAGCTAAAATCTATGAATTATTGACCCTTTTTATCTCTTTCCTGCTCTCAGAAGCCATTTACTGACAGGAAAGTGTTTTATGGCTGTAATTACTTATCAGTGAGGATTATGCTATAATCTGACCCGGTCCCGACCCGGACAGAAAATATCACTTGCATACCTGATATTTAACTCATTCGGGCAGAGAAAGAAAAAAGAAACACAGCCTAGTTATTTGTGTGTTTGGCAACGTACATACACATGTCTATCTCAGTATGTCACGTCACCTCGGTTGTCTTTTAATGGACGCAGTTAGGGAGGACAGAGGGACACAAGCACTACATCACGGTACAGTGGGAACCTGCCAGACTGTATAAGTTATTCTTGTTCTGCTGCGAGTGACAGCGAATGCTGCGCATACTACATTCCATCGAACCTCCCCTGGCGATGGAATGGTTAATGCTATTAATAATGCACTAGGAAGCCTGCATATTACCGCAATGCTAAGAGTAGCAGTGTCTTCACAGCATGTTATTAATGTAAAACCTCCTGTCATAGGAGATGATGACTATTGTATTCAGGTGCCTCGTATCACATTAGATATTCCTCCTCGCTGCTCTTCCTACAGACTGTGATTATACTGTTCCACTATGCTGAAAGCTGCCGCAGCCCTTGTGGGCATTGCTGCATCTTTTGTATGCAGTACCTGGATGCTGTTTAACCTGTATGCATCCATGTAGTGCTGGCAAGCCACTGATATTGCTATTCTTTACCTAGGTCAGTAGGGAAGATACAGACTCTAGCAGCCTGATTGTCCAGATTGTAACATTAAGAAGCATTTGCTGACTACCCTCTGAGGAAGCAAGGTGGCACCTCACGAAACATGTCAGGTTTACTAATAAGCCCTTGCCATGTTATATATTCATAAATAAATAACAATATCTAAGTCCTGCAGAATGAGTCTTGTCTCATATTCACCAACACCAGTGTGACATTGCATAATTGATCTACAGTGTTGAAAGTTGAACTGACAGCTGACGAATGGTGATCTGCAACCTATTTGGTGCTGAGCAGCAACAAAGCTCTATTCGATGATTTTTTTGTCATATGGAATTATTCGACCATCGGAGAGGTGAGCCGGTCAATAGCTCAGTACAACAGTCACACACAGGGAATGCTTCTTTTTCTTCACCTCCCCTCTTTTGTTTTAAGATTGTAGTATGGTTGGGCCATAGCTTCCATAGAATGGAATGCCCCTCCAGCTATGGTGACCCATGAGAGTGGGGATGCTGTGTGTTTTACTCTATATAGGAAAAGGAGGTGAATAATGGGAAACTCAAAAACCTTTTTTTAGGGGGCATATAACTAATAGCACCTAATGATATTGTGTGACGGGGAGGGATGGATTGGATCGGGCCTTACAGCTAGTTCAGGGGTCCTGGGGGTGATTTCGTTGCAAGGGGGGCATCAGAGGGCCCCCCACATTACTTTTGCCCAAGGGCCCCATTGTATCTAGAACCAGCCCTGAGCATGGTAGTCTTATAGTGCTGGGGTCTTGGCTTCCCCTGGGGGGTACTCACCTGGGGTGGGGGAAGCCTCCGGATCCGATCGAAGCTTCCCCATTCCTCCTCGGTCCCACGGTGGTGGCAAAAAATGCTCCCGGAAGGGCAGGGATGTAAATATTTACCTTCCCGGCTCCAGCGCAGGCGCAGTATCGGCTCTCTGCTTGGAGATAGGCGGAAATAGCCGATCGCTGTCGGGCCGCTCTACTGCGCAGGCGCAAGTCTCCTGTGCCTGCACAGTAGAGCGGACCCGACACAGATTGGCTATTTTTGTCTATCGCCATGCAGAGAGCCGCAACAGCGCCCCCGCTGGAGTCAGGAAAGGTAAATAAATCAGCGCTTATCAGGCTTGTCGAGGGAGGATTCAAGGACACTTCGGAGGAGCCAGCGCTGGACTGCCTGCAGCTACAGCGGAGGGGGAAGCCTCATTGGGACCCTGAGGCTTCCCCCTACCGAGGTGGGTACCCCCCAAGGGATGTTTTTTTTTTGTTACAGGTTCTCTTTAAACAACATTACAGCTATGTTTTTTGAATAATCTCCCTGAGATATGCAGGTTCCCGTTCATAATAATTAGTACTGATAAAATATAATAAAAACTGAACTCAAGGGTTGCAGATCAAAAGTGATGTTTAAAACAGCCCATGCTGAAAGTTTGGTAACTTAACTCAATCAAGTTCATACATTTGCATCACTGGAGTAACCATAGGGGGCAAGGCCCCCCTCCTGTGCTCCCATGGCTCTGCCACTCAGACCTACAGATCGACGAAGTGGCAGTGATGGAGCTTACTTATTCCCCATTGGATCTCTGCTGCCACTAGATATCACTGTACTCTCTGCTCTCTGCCTAATTTCTTTGCACTGCATGTGATGTATGTCAGACCGATGGGGAGGCAGAGAGGACAGTGACACCTAGTGGCTTCAGTGGGAGTGCTGGATAGACCCAACAGGTAAGCTCTGGGCCCCTCCTCCCCACTGGTGACAGGGGTAAGGGTGGGGGGAGGGTCTTGTAGGAAGCTCTTAGGGTGGCCTCGTCGGGTGCAGTTACACTCCTGGTTTGCATATGTAGATCTGATATCAGCAACACAGCGCAAAAGAGACCACGGCAGAACCCACATGATGCCAGCATATATATTGTATATAAACACAGCACCTCCAAATCCATATTAATGGTTGTGAATGTTAGACCAGGAGCCAACATCGGGACCAGTCTTATTTGGGAGTCCTTATGCTGGCAGTGGAGGTGATTTCTTCTTTTGGCACTAGCAGAGCCGGATCATCCACAAGGCAATCCTAGGCAGCTGCTAGGGTATGGAGAGAGTCCAGGGGCCTGGTTGATCTCCCGCAAATCTTACTAAAAAATAAGCCAGGTGGGCAAAAACTGCTATCTTGCCTATGGCCATATTTCATCCATTTTCTAGAGCCCTGTGAGAGCTTTGGCCCCCTCTACAATTTGCCTCCATCCATCTCGAGCTCTCGCTCTAATTCACCATTCTCTTATCCTCATCTTGGATAGGTCTGCCGGTTTTTCATCCAACCACATTGCACATGGTCTTCCTTTCCTCCTTGTTGATTACAACCTTACATTTTTTATAGGCATATTTGCGTCTTCCATTCTGTCCATGTGTAGGATTTGAGCCTTTGACCAAGGTTTGAATCCCGACTCAAGCCAGTGCGTAAAACAGTCTTTGGGTAGGGCACCCTAATGATCCTGGTCCTCCATGGAGTGCAGCCCTGAAGTTCACCAGGAGAAAAGAGCAATATAAATGTTATGTATTTTTGGCTTGTCTATGAGATTGGCATTGATGCTGGCAGAATGGCTCAGCCCACATACCTAAAGGATATGTGGAATCAACCATCTGGATTCTTGGGATGTTGTGCAATCTGCTGGCTTTCTGTGAGTGTGAGCCAAGGCCTCTTTAAAATTCTCCTCTTAACTCATTAGCAGCTTCAATAGAGTTATCAATAGAGTTAGAGATAAGTGCACTGCTTTTGACTTCAGTCGGCAGAACTGGTTGTGCTGTAAATTCTTGGAATGCTTTGATGTGTCTCTTCTAGCAGGAGATGTAGAAACTGAAAGCAGAAGTCCTCTGTTATTGTCTCACACTGCCCTCTAGTGACAAGTGGCCATAAATACACATTGCAGCAGTACTAATTAGTAGCAAACAAATGCAACAAATAAGAAAGAATGTGCAAAAATAAATTGGCCTGGAGCACTTGTAAGCCTCTAAATAAATTGGCTGCTAAAGGGTTAATGCAGTAGCAGATTTCCTCTGTGCTTTTATAATGCTATCCTATGTTTGAACGTTTACCAGTATTTTCCAATTCTTGATGCGCTGGCTTGCCTGGTCAGTTATAGCAGTAAACTCTGTTATAGAACTTTGGCTTCTGACGGACAGACAAACATTATAAACATTTATGAAAATGTTTTATGGTCTTGGTGTGGGAAATAAAGACGCTCTCACTGGCAGTATCCAGGTCCGGCGTGTAAAAAGAAGTCTTGGAGTGGAACTTCTTCACACGTCCTCTGCCAGCTCCTCCATCGCTGATCCCAGGATGGCTCTTAAGAGACCTCTCATATGGAGTTGTATCAGCAGCTGGCTGTCAGGCCCGGTGAAATGCCAGCGTAATGGAGGTGTCCTGATGTGAGCCGTTCTCTGCCAGGTTCCCTCTTCTGAAAGGTGATCTTGTGTTTCATTTCAAAGCAAATTAACATGATCCTCTGCCATATCCAAAATGTACCATATTGCCTGGAAACTTTGGTTAAGTCCTGAGCAATGTAACAGAAGCGCCAACACAGCATAAAATAAGTTCAAACCAGGTTAAAAGGAGGTTGTGGTGGACTTACCTCCAGGAAGTCTAATTGCAACGCGTTTCACGGGCAAACCCGCTTCCTCAGGCAATGGTTTGAGTACCTGGAGGTAAGTTCACCCTGGCCTCCTTTTAACTTCAGCTTATTTTATGCTGCTTTGGCACCTTTGTTACATTGCACAGTTTCTATTTGAGATATACCTTTTTACACTACAGAGAGCGACTTCTTAAACCTGAGTGGAGTCAGGTCTAATCTCCCCACCTGCCTACACAGTGTTTACCTTGTAAGTAACCCATCTTTTGACAGATAGGTGCCCGCAGTATAGGTTAGATAGGTAGGAGCCCCTAGTATAGGTTAGATAGGTAGGTGCCCCCAATATAGATTATATAGGTAGGAGCCCCCAGTGTGTGTTGGATAGGTAGGAGCCCCCAGTATGTGTTGGATAGGTAGGAGCCCCCAGTATGTGTTGGATAGGTAGGCCCCCCCCCCCCCATACGTGATTGAGAGGGGAGCCGTGGCCTCACTGGGACTCAGCCATGGGGAGGGCAGCCCAACCTCTCCCTCCCTCTCCCCGGGGCTGCCCTCTGTGCTCCCCTCTGCTGCAGAGTAAGCGCAGGGAAACCTGGTATTGAGCAACTCACCTCCTTCCCACTCCAATCGGTGCTCACTTTCCAATGGTCTCCTCTGCATAGCCGCATATACACGCTCTACTTCCTGCTAATCAGTAAGTAGAGTGTATACGTGGCTATGCAGAGGAGACCAGCGGTAAGAGAGCAGCGATTGGAGTGTGAAGGAGATGAGTTCCTCTTACCAGGCTTCCCTGCGCTTACTCGGCAGCGGTGAGGGGACCACGGAAGGCAGCCCCGGGGAGTGGAAGGGAGGGAGAAGTCGGGCCGCCCTCCCCGCGGCTGAGTCCCAGTGAGGCCATGGATTTCGGAGCTGGGAAAAAAGGGCGCAGGCGCCGCCATTCACTCCCATAATAAATAACGTTTAATGGGCGCCGAGCAGGAAAAAAGGGCGCCGGAGCTAAATAAACTTTACAAACGGCGCCCGGAGATGTTTAATGATTTATAACTGAGCTTGTGGTGATTTACGTTTATAAAATGCACTAGTGCCAAATAACGTTTATAAAAATACTAAACATGTTTATCTTATTTAACTAATTAAAACATTATTTAAAGTTTTATACCTTACTGTTTTTAAAACATTATTCACAAAATAAAGCGATCAGTACGTAATGTAAATTGCAATATATTTTTTGGAGTCACAATTTGTAAAACATTATTATCCACATAATAAAGCGATGACTAAGGGGGGTGGTTAGGCATCACCAGGGGGGTCTTAGGTTTAGGAACCACCAGGGGGGTCTTAGGTTTAGGCACCACCAGGGGGGTCTTAGGTTTAGGCACCACCAGGGGGGTCTTAGGTTTAGGCACCACCAGGGGGGTCTTAGGTTTAGGCACCACCAGGGGAGTCTTAGGTTTAGGCACCACCAGGGGAGTCTTAGGTTTAGGCACCACCAGGGGAGTCTTAGGTTTAGGCACCAACAGGGGGGTCTTAGGTTTAGGCACCACCAGGGGGGTCTTAGGTTTAGGCACCAACAGGGGGGTCTAGGGGTTAGGGATAGGTACAGGGAGGGTTCTGTGTGAGAGTAGGCTTAGGTATAGTTTTACTACAATTTTAGTAATATTTACTAATGTTTTACAACACTTTTTTACGAACGTAGTTATATTTATATCATCGTTATAAAGAATATTTTCAGGTTTTATTATAAGAACAAACCATAAATGAAGGTTATTCACAATAATATACAATTATAACAATTAATCATAGATTATCGTTATTTTAATAAACGTAATTCTAAGTTTCACGTAATTCTAAGTTTTCACAATTGCCGATTTCATAAACATTATTTAATGATTTATAACTTTGTTAAACATTATTTGTAAACGAAATATAGCACACTATTTTTATAAACGCTATTAATGATTAATTGTTAACTAGCGTTTACACCCCGCGCCCTTTTTGTCTGGGCGCCCTTTTTGTACGTACGCATGGATTTCCCCCTCCATCACGGCGCTCCCTCTCCCTCAGCATTCAGGGCGGTCGCATGGCTGGCATGCCCCTAGAAATTGGGGCTGCATTTAGCATCCAAGATGAGACAGATGATGGGATCTACTACAACGTTTACATAAATGACGCCAACTGCTGTTACAGTCGTTTAACAAAGGCTTCGATTTAACTGAATGGAATGGCAGGACATCCCTTTTGAATGACGCCGGTGAAAATGACGCATTTACCGCCTGTGTGAACCAGCCCTTACATTTCTTTTGAGCAAGGACTAATTTTAATTAGTCCTTTTATAAATGATTCCACATAGTTACAAACAGGAGTCTTTCGCTTTGAAATGTGGTGGTTGGGGGAAGGGGGGGGGGGGGGTATATGCTGGCTGAAGGAACTATCTGTGACATTCAAACAAGTCAGATGGTAATTAATTTAATCACTGCGTTATTGTCATCCAGGGGGTCTTTATTGTACACCCTGATTTATCATGTATTGTGACCTACGTTTGTGCGTAATTGTGCTGAGAATTATGAATAAAATGTCACGCTATCAGTTCCCGCTGGGGACCTGCAATCATGGGTGTGACAAAACGCTGCAATTAAATTACGAGGTATTAGTAAAGCAAAACACATTTTCCATGTTAGGGGACAGAGAATACACATTTCTACATTCAGATAATCATACACTTACTAATGATGGGAGGTGAGAAAAACTCAGACTTCATTTACTGCCTATTTCACCTAATATCAGTTGTTATTAAGTGGGGAGGCATAGAATTTTTTTAATCAGTTTTACTAATTATTTACTTTTGCGTCTATTTTATGTATTCCTTGTTTTTAGCACTATTTCTACTTTTTTACATTTATTATTAGAAATGTATCCACCAATGAAAGAAACCAAAAAAAAACCCAATCCTTTTTCACTGGTAAATATTTTGCAAACAGAAGTGATGCTCGGCAAGAAAATATCCAACCTGACTGACTGAGTTTTCATCCGGGAATGGGCCATTTTTCGGGCTATATGAATAATGGCCATCACCATACCATGTAATCGCTTAGAGAACAGAAAGCTCAAAGTTACCTTTTTGTGTGTGTGTGTGTAAAATGAGTGTGTAAAATGAGGCATCTGCAGTTGAAAGTCCTATCTCAAAGGATACCTTAGCTCTTGTTAATTTTCAAAACGTCATGACTACATAGTACCGCATGCACACTTTCAGTGGCTCACAGCGCAGGAACGGAGCATTGGGGAAGCCTCTGGACTATCTGCTGAGGTAGATATCTAGTTTTTTTTTTAATCAGTTCAGGTACCCTTTACAATTTTGATCACGTGACCAGAAGCAACAGGCTGCAGGGTTTAAAGGTGCGCACACACACAATTACTGTATGACACCCCCCCCCCCCCCCCCGCTGCCTAGTCACAATTGCTGCCCATCTAACATGTAGACCGCACCAATGCTCTGCAGAAGATTCCCAGGACGGATCTACAACACTTGAAAAGTAACCTGGGGGGCACCTGTCACTACCTAAACTGGGGGGCACCCATGTCGGAGGCACTCTCAATCTAATTCCTACTTTAGTCCTATTCTAATGTCCCACCATTGCTAAGTTCATGTACATTTGGCTCCACCCACGACCACACCCACATTCTGATCCATGACCACACCCATTTTTGGCACGGCGCGCTGAGCGCACCGCACATGCCCCCCCCCAATTTTCGCCCCCCCCGAAAAATGTTCAGCGGACGCCCATGACTGTCACCTGCAAGGATCGGGACTTGATCCCTCGAGCAGCAGTGTGGGGCCAAATTCTTTATAGATGCCTTCTGTTGCTATGGGGGGGGGGGGGGGGGAAGTAGGAAGGAAGAATATACTAATAACGAACAATTGGATTTATTGGCACTCAGCTGAGACGATCCACTGTTTAGAAATTCTTGGCGGAGCATTGCAGTGGATCAGGGGCTACCATCCACACACTAGACCTGTTAGAAGTCTTTGTGGGTGCTGCTCTGATTTCATCATCCTATTGTTCACAATGTAACAACAAGAGTAGTGGGCAGGCACACGAAAACAACACACGTGGAGAGGACTACTCAGATTGCGATGTGCAGTCTGTCAATAAGTGACATTCAAGAAGATACTTATTGTGCATATGATGGAGGGGGTGCGCGATGGGCAGTGGGTGCCGACTGGTGCACGGCCTGACTACCGTTTCGCTGCAATAGCTTCTTCTGAGGCTTAGATGTGCACTTATGTGAATATGAACAGCATTTTTTTGACAAGAATTGAATTCAAGTGCATCAGCAATAAATCAATGATAGCAATGCCAAGCTTTTCACTGTCTTTTTTTATACTATTGTTCAGACTGCAAGGGGGAAGGCACAGACTGGATTTCTCTGAGAAAACTGCAGTCTATAGCACAATCAGTCAGTGGTACAGGATGTGTCTAGTGTTTGGGATTCTGACCAGGACCTGTGCAATTTGACATCAGCTGATCAGAGAGTTTCTCGGCAGGCAAAAAAAACAAGCTCTGCAACTAAATGTCAACAGTGACGTAGTGGTTAGCACTCTCGCCTTGTAGAGCTGGGTCCCCGGTTTCAATCCCAACTAGGGCGATATCTGCACGGAGTTTATATGTTCTCCCGTGTCTGTGTGGGTTTCCTCTGTGCACTCCAAATTCCTCCCACATCCCAAAAACATACAAATATGTTAGTTGGCTTCCCCCTAAAAATTGGCCCAAGACTATGATACATACAGTACACAACATGATACATACATACATACAGGGAGTGCAGAATTATTAGGCAAATGAGTATTTTGACCACATCATCCTCTTTATGCATGTTGTCTTACTCCAAGCTGTATAGGCTCGAAAAAGCCTACTACCAATTAAGCATATTAGGTAATGTGCATCTCTGTAATGAGAAGGGGTGTGGTCTAATGACACCAACACCCTATATCAGGTGTACATAATTATTAGGCAACTTCCTTTCCTTTGGCAAAATGGGTCAAAAGAAGGACTTGACAGGCTCAGAAAAGTCAAAAATAGTGCGATATCTTGCAGAGGGATGCAGCACTCTTAAAATTGCAAAGCTTCTGAAGCGTGATCATCGAACAATCAAGCGTTTCATTCAAAATAGTCAACAGGGTCGCAAGAAGTGTGTGATAAAACCAAGGCGCAAAATAACTGCCCATGAACTGAGAAAAGTCAAGCGTGCAGATGCCACTTGCCACCAGTTTGGCCATATTTCAGAGCTGCAACATCACTGGAGTGCCCAAAAGCACAAGGTGTGCAATGCTCAGAGACATGGCCAAGGTAAGAAAGGCTGAAAGACGACCACCACTGAACAAGACACACAAGCTGAAACGTCAAGACTGGGCCAAGAAATATCTCAAGACTGATTTTTCTAAGGTTTTATGGACTGATGAAATGAGAGTGAGTCTTGATGGGCCAGATGGATGGGCCCGTGGCTGGATTGGTAAAGGGCAGAGAGCTCCAGTCCGACTCAGACGCCAGCAAGGTGGAGGTGGAGTACTGGTTTGGGCTGGTATCATCAAAGATGAGCTTGTGGGGCCTTTTCGGGTTGAGGATGGAGTCAAGCTCAACTCCTAGTCCTACTGCCAGTTTCTGGAAGAAACCTTCTTCAAGCAGTGGTACAGGAAGAAGTCTGCATCCTTCAAGAAAAACATGATTTTCATGCAGGACAATGCTCCATCACACGCGTCCAAGTACTCCATAGCGTGGCTGGCAAGAAAGGGTATAAAACAAGAAAAACTAATGACATAGCTTCCTTGTTCACCTGATCTGAACCCCATTGGGAACCTGTGGTACATCATAAAATGTGAGATTTACAAGGAGGGAAAACAGTACACCTCTCTGAACAGTGTCTGGGAGGCTGTGGTTGCTGCTGCACACAATGTTGATAGTGAACAGATCAAAACACTGACAGAATTCATGGATGGCAGGCTTTTGAGTGTCCTTGCAAAGAAAGGTGGCTATATTGGTCACTGATTTGTTTTTGTTTTGTTTTTGAATGTCAGAAATGTATATTTGTGAATGTTGAGATGTTATATAGGTTTCACTGGTAAAAATAAATAATTGAAATGGGTATATATTTGTTTTTTGTTAAGTTGCCCAATAATTATGCACAGTAATAGTCACCTGCACACACAGATATCCCCCTAAAATAGCTAAAACTAAAAACTACTTTCAAAAATATTCAGCTTTGATATTAATGAGTTTTTTGGGTTCATTGAGAACATGGTTCTTGTTGTTCAATAATAAAATTATTCCTCAAAAATACAACTTGCCTAATAATTCTGCACTCCTTGTAGACATATGACTACGGTAGGGATTAGATTGTGAGCCAAGACAATATACACAGTATAGCGCTGCGGAAGATATCGGTGCTATATAAATACTAAATAATAATAATAACATAGATCCAGAGCTTTATCCGTCTGATGACCGTTCAGCTTTATGTCACAGTTTTCTGCTGAATTTCTTCATTTGGAAAGTTCTGTCATACGCGGTTCCGCGCTCCGCTCCATCGTAGGAGGCTCACACTCACAGAACTATGGGGTATTATTCCTGACACAAACCACAAAGAAAAACAAACAATGCCTGAAACGCGTAAACAGCTGCCGTAATTACGGAAATTCAGCCAGGGATAATTTTCAGCGCTGATTCTTCCATTTTAACACCTGGAAATTTTAATTGCCATCTTTTGTCTAGGTGAGTGCTTTATTTTATTAAGAAAACCATGGAAACATGCGGCGGCAAGCTGTGAAACGATCGCACCTCGCACATCCGCACCGCGTGCGCACACCTCCTTTTATCTGCTCGCCATGTGCGGCCTGTCATGTCAGGAGGCGTCTGTGGCTGCTCTGTGAGGAAGTGGCGGTACAGGGACAGTGCAGAGCATTACCAGAGAGCAGGCGGGAGGCACAGCATACACGGTATGTGGAACACGGTGGTGTGGCTGGAAGGTACCTGCCAGTTGTGCAGAACAATGCTTTATGGACCTGTTAATGGTGGCAATTCCTGAACCAATGCCTATAAAGAGACCCCAGCTCTCTCTCTCTCACACACACAACCAAATTCATTCAGGTGTGCGTGACAGGACACAAGTCCCTTCTTAATGTCAATTCACTCACATTCACATAGCAAACCGGTGAGAAAACTACGCAGAATGGGCTGTCATGTTGTAAGTAAGCTCTTTTGTTTCATAGACCTGGCATATTCATGATGTGTCTTCCTTTATTTGTACCATTTACCTCATGTTCACAGCCCTCAAAAGGCTTGTTCTGATTTTATATTAAACTACTTAGATAGAACTACTGAAACAGAAAAAAGTGATTTAATAAGTTTAATGCATGTACAGAGAATTACTTTATTTACTTTTTCTCCAACGTTTTCTCTTAGGTGATATTTCCACACCTTATCAATAAAATGCCCCAGTGCGAGTTTTACATTGGGCCCCCTCAAGTATATGCAGAACATCTGATATATAGCACCAAACCTGCCAAGGACAGCCGCAGTGGCAGAGAGGTGTAAGCAGGGGAGGGGAACAGTCTATTAACCTCTTGAAGACCGTTGGCTTACACCCCCTGCAGCTTTAAAGAGAATCTGTACTCTAAAATTCTTACAATAAAAAGCATACCATTCTCTTCATTATGTTCTCCTGGGCCCCTCTGTGCTGTTTCTGCCACTCCCCGCTGCAATCCTGGCTTGTAATGAACAGTTTTAGGCAGTGTTTACAAACAAAATACTGGCTTCTAACCAGAGTATCATAGGCTGAGAACAGCTTACTGTGTGACTCATGCAGAGCTTGGAGAGGGTGTGTAAAGCTTCTGCCAATGACAAGCAGTGCTGCACATTCCACACATTCCAGCCTGTGCCAGACAGAGGAAAGAAGATAAGATTTATTACAGAGACAGTGCAACTACAAAAGGCTGCTGTTAGACAGACCACATTAGAACAGGTATATGAACTTATAGGATAGAAGAAATAAGGCTCAAAATTTTGTTAGAGTCTCTTTAAGGCATAGCTGCAGGGCCGTACAAATCAGCACACAAGTGACCCCCTCCCCCCCGCCCCTTTTCTGCCCACCAACAG
The DNA here is from genome assembly GCF_040937935.1 of Hyperolius riggenbachi. Taxonomy (NCBI): domain Eukaryota; kingdom Metazoa; phylum Chordata; class Amphibia; order Anura; family Hyperoliidae; genus Hyperolius; species Hyperolius riggenbachi. The sequence continues at coordinate 53,005,128 of NC_090650.1, read as the reverse complement.
AGCTTTCTGTTGGTGGGCTCTGATCGCTTCCAGGATGTTTTTTTTTTATAAATATGTATTTTTTTTATTTTTTTTACAATAAATATTACTAATTTTTTTTCCTATCCTCCTCCCCCCCTTCCCCCGCTAGCCAATCACAGCGATCGGCTGTCACAAGCATCAGCCAATGACAGCGGATTTGTTCTCTGCTTCCAGAGGGGACCGCTAAGTGACACGGCTGTCCCCTGTATAGCACTGCCTTAGGTCGCAGTGCTGTACAGTATAAATGGATGTCGGTTTTGCCGTCTAACAGTCTCCTAGCAGCAAATGCCGCTGGGAGACTGATGATGGATGGAGCAGAGCTCCATGATTCAAGCGGAGATGCGCTCGCATCGGCGTGCGCGATCTCCAGCAAAACCCCGCCCCAGGACTTCACGCCGATTGGTGTTAGGAGGTCCTGGGCTGCCGCTGCGTTGGCGTGACGCTGTCATTAGGTAGTTATTGGTTACAAAAGATCAGTGGTGATCATTACTAGCATAGCACCAATAAAGAGCTAATAAAGCAGTTAAAGAAGGGCCCCTAATGGGCCCTCTGGTCCAGGGGCCCTGGTAGGGTCGCTACCTCTGCACCCCCTATAGCTATGCCATTGCTTTTAAGCAAATACCTTCTGTTTTAAGAAGGAAAATTACACTAAGCATTGCATTTTAGCAGGAGAACTTTTACTCTTCTAGTCCCCTATACTTTCCTAGTGGTTCTAGAACACGTGTCCAACTCCAGGCCTGGAGGGCCAGATCCATGCCAGTGTTTAGGATGGAGTGAGAAAGAGAAAAATGTGTTCTACCTGATGGACCACACCTTTCCTCATTCAGACCCATCAATTCATTTGAGCTGTGTCAAAAATGTGTGAGGATCTCGGCCCTCGTAGGACCGTTTTGACATACCTGTTCTAGAATCACCCTGAGCCATTCGGTTATTCTGTTGTACTGGCCCAAGCCTTATCCCACAGAGCCATATCAATCCCTGCCATGCATTGATGAGAACCAACATGTTGGGTTGATGTGGCTCTGCAAAGCCTCTTTCATACCGGCAGCGACGGGCAGCTGACAGGCGGTGAATTCAGCTCCTCTCCTGCATTTGGTACCAGTGCTAGACAGGCGGCCCCCCATGGAGTCAGATCTGGACTCTACTCTGCCACCCTGTAACACCAGCGCTTGACACAGATGGTGTTACTACCGCTCATAACCGGCCTTTGACCTGTGCGACCGGAGCGGTCGCTCAGGGCGCCGGCTTCCAAGGGGGCGCCCATAGCTGGTTATCTATACTGAGGGAACAGGGGTGTAACAATAGGGGGTGCAGAGGTTGCAACCGCATCGGGGCCATTGGGCCAGAGGGGCCCTGAGGGGCTCTCCCCCAACTGCAGTATTAGCTCTCTATTGGTCCTGTGCTGGTAATAATCACTTCTATAGATACTTTGAATAGCCAGGGGCGTAGCAATAGGGGTTGCAGAGGTTGCGACCGCATCGGGGCCCTTGGGCCAGAGGGGCCCCGAAGGGCCCTCCCTCAACTGCAGTATTAGCTCTCTATTGCTCCTGTGCTCATAATAATCACTTCTGTAGATACTTTGAATAGTGGTAATCATTAACAAACTGTTCCCCATCCCATTCTTGCACCTCTGACACTGTAGTTGCCATTGGCAGGTTTTGGTGCGCCATATCAATTGTTATATATAGAGTGTTTGGGGGGGCCCCATTATAAACTTGCATCGGGGCCCACAGCTCCTTGGCTACGCCACTGTGAATAGCAATTATCATTTACAAACTGTTCACCATGCTATCTTGCACCTCTGACACTGCGGTTGTCCTTGGCAGATTATCAATAGTTATGTAAAGAGTGCTTGGGGGCACCATTGTAGAACTTGCAGAGGGGCCCATAGCTCATTAGCTACGCAACTGATCATCTACACCTGATTTCCTATACTGGGGACATCAATACCTGGCTACCTATACTGGAGGCACCTACGCCTGGCTACCTATGGGGCGATGGAAACCTTCAACTGACTACCTATACTGGGGGCACCTGTGATTGGCAACCTATATTAGAGGGCACTTGCACATGAGATGTAATACTGGGGGCACCTATACCTGGCTACCTACCTATACTGACTCTGAGGGCATTTTTTTTTGGGGGGGCGAACCGCGGCTATAACACGTGGTGCAAATTGTCGGTGCTGTGCTATCATTCTATATGGGGGAGAGGCAGGGGGCGGCTAACTATCCCACTGATTGTTTTTAATAATATTCCTGAAAGGTTCTAGCCTTCATTTTTAAGTATATTCAGGACTAGCCACACTATCTCTGAACCCGCCCCCCCCCCAAAAACCCACATATATAAGTAGATAAATACTTGCTCTACTTACATAACATACTAGCTGATTGCCAGGTGTTGCCCGGGTATGTATCTGGCTGGTGTCGGCTCCACCTACTTTTTCTAACCCTAACACACAATTACTCAATGACCAAGTTTGTGAGCTTTGCCGTCTTTGGTATCAATAATTTGCATTGAAATGAAAAAAAAACTGATTGGCTGTTTGTGGCTCCACCCCTTTTCTGAATTTGAACCCCAGTCACCCAATAACCAACTGTACCAGGTTTGAGGCCTGTGCCATTAACAGTGCAAGAATGGTAGCAATTAAATATTCCCCTTGAAAAGCAATAGGTGAAGTTTGATCCACTTTTGTAGGCTCCACCCACTTTTCTGAATATTAATCCCAGTCACCCAGTGACCAACTGTGCAAAGTTTAAAAACCCTGCCATTAACACTGTAGGAATGGCTGCAGTTTACATTTTCCCAGTGAAATTTATATTTGTCTCCACCCACTGATGACCTGGCGTTGCCTGTGTATGCATTTGACTGGTGTTGCCTCCGCCCACTTTTTAACCCTAACACACATACACTCAATGACCAAGTTTGTGAGCTGTGGGGTCCTTGGCAACAATAATTTGTATATTCCCATAGAAATTAAACAAATCAGATTGGCTGTTTGTGGCTTCACCCCCTCTCCAGCATTTGAACCCCAGTCACCCAGTGACCAACTGTAGCAGGTTTGAGGCATCTGCAGTGTAACAATGGCAGCAATTTAAATATTCCACTTAAAAACCAACAGGTGAATTTTGATTGGCTATTATAGGCTCCACCCACTTCCCTGAATATTAATCTCAGTCACTCAGTGACCATCTGGGCAAAGTTTGGGAACCCTGCCATAAACAGTGTAAGAAGGGCTGCAGTTTACACTTTCCCAGTGAAATTTGTTTTTGGCTCCGCCCACTTTTTGTAACCTGGACACAAAGTCACTACTCAATGCCCAAGTTTGTGAGCTTTGGGGTCCTTGTCATCAATAATTTGTATTTTCCCATGAAATGAAACAAATCTGATTCACGGTTTGTGGCTCTGTCCCCTTTTCTGAATTTGAACCCCAGTGACCCAATGACCAACTAACTGTACCAGGTTTGAGGCTTGTTCCATTAACAGGGCAAGAATGACAGCAATTTTAATATTCTCCTTGAAAAGCTACATGTGATTTTTGATTGGCATTTTTAGGCTCCACCCACTTTTGTGAATATTAATCCCAGTCACCCAGTAACCAGCTATGCTAAGTTTGAGAACCCTGCCATTAAAAGTGAAAAAGGGCTGCAGTTTACAATTTCCCTGAAAAATCTGTTTTTAACTCCACCCATTTTTTGTAACCTGGACACACAGTCACTACTCAATGACCAAGTTTGTGAGCTTTTGGGTTCCTGGCATCAAAATTGTGCTAATGGAAGCAGTTTATCCAGCAAAGAAATCTGGCTGTTTTTAGCTCAGCCCCTTTACTGAATTTGAACCGCAGACACTTAACGACCGACTGTAGCAGGTTTGAGGCCTCTGCTATTAACAGTGTAAGAATGGCTGCAGTTTCAATATTCCCCTTGAAAATCAATAGGTGAATTCTGATTGGCTCTTGTAGGCTTCACCCCCTTTTCCGAATATTAATCCTAGTCACCCAGTGACCAACTGTGTGAAATTTGAGAACCCTGCCATTAACAGTGTAAGAAAAGCTGCAGTTTACATTTTCCCATGTAAAAAGTGAGTTGTTTTTGGCTCCGCCCACTATTTCTAACCTTGACATACAGTCACTTAATGACCAAGTTTATGAGCTTTGGGGTCCTTGGCATCAATAAGTTGCATTTTACCATTGAAATTAAACAAATCTGATTGGCTGTTTTTGGCCCGCACCCTTCAGAATTTAAATCCCAGTCTCCCAGTGACTGACTGTAGCAGATTTTAGACCTCTGCCATTTAGTTTAAGAATAGCAGCAATGTAAATATTCCCCTTGAAAATCAAAAGGTGAATTTTGATTGGCTGCTGTAGGCTCCACCCACTTTCCTGAATATTAGTCCCAGTCACCCAGTGGCCAACTGTGTAACATTTGAGAACCCTGCCAATAACAGAATGGCTGAAATCAATCTAACAAATCTGATTGGCTGTTTGTGGCTCTACCCCTTTAGCGAATTTGTACCCCAGTCACCCACTGACTGACTGTATCAGGTTTGAGGCCTCTGCCATTAACAGTGTAAGAATGGTAGCAATGTGAATATTCCCATTTAAAAAATCAATAGGTAAATTTTGATTGGCTGTTGTAGGCTCCACCCACATTTCTGAATATTCATCCAAGTCACCCAGTGGCCAATTGTGTAAAGTTTGGGAACCCTGCCATGTAAAAAATTTAGTTGTTGGCACCGCCCACTTTTTCTACCTTTGACATGCAGTCACTCAATTATCAAGTTTATCAGCTTTGGGGTCCTTGGTATCAATACTTTGTATATTCCCATTGAAAAATAAACAAATCTGGCTGTTTGTGGCTCCGCCCCCTTTCTGAATTTGGACCCTAGTCACCCAGTGACCAACTGTACCAGATTTGAGGCATCTGCTTTTAACAGTATAAGAGAATGGTAGCAGATGAAATATTCCCTTTGAAAATCAAAAGGTGATTTTTTATTGGCTGTTGTAGGCTCCACCCACCTTCCAAAATCTTAATCTCAGTCACCCAATGACCAAGTGTGCAAAGTTTGAGAACTCTACCATTAACGGTGTAAGAATGGCTGCAGTTTATATTTTCCCAGTAAAAATTGTTTTTGGCTCCGCCCACTTTTTGTAACCTTGACACACAGTCACTCAATGACCAAGTTTGTTATCTTTCAGGTTCCTGGCATAAAAAAATGTGTGAATGGAAGCAGTTTATCCACCAAGGAAATCTGATTGGCTGTATGTGGCCCCGCCCCTTTAGTGAATTTGGACCCCAGTCACCCAATGACCGACTGTAGCAAGTTTAAAGCCTCTGCCATTAAAAGTGTATGAATAGCAGTAGTTTCAATATTCCCCCTTGAAAATCAATAGGTGAATTTTGATTGGATGTTGGAGGCTCCACCCATTTTCTTGAATCTTAATCTCATTCACCCAGTGACCAACTGTGGCAAGTTTGAGAACCCTGCATTTAACAGTCTAAGAATGGCTGCAGTTTACATTTTCCCATTTAAAATGAACGACTGAAATTTGATTGGTTGTTTTATGCTCCGCCCACTTTTCCTGGATTTGTAACCTCGGTCACCAAGTGACCAACTGTGCCAAGTGTGGGGACTCTGGCTTGATTACTGTGAGAATGGCAGAATTTTTCATTTTTTCCATTGACTTGAATGGGTGAAATCTGATTTGCTGTTTGTAGCTTCGCCCACGTATGCAGGGGGGACCCGAGACCCCCAGAACATATCATCCCAGGTAGTAAGTGATCTGTATACCAAGTTTCGTTCAAATCGGTCAAGCCGTTTTCACGTGATCGCGGCACACACACACACACACACACACACACACACACACACACACACACACACACACACACACACACACACACACACACACACACACACACACACACACACACACACACACACACGATTTTATATATATAGATAAAGCACTCTTTCCATCCATTTGTGGTTATTAACAGTATTTTTTTAAGTTATACATATGTGATGTTTCACAGAGATCTGAGCATTTGGCGTGATGTGTCACAACGTCAAAAAGGTTGAGAACCACTGTTCTAGGAGATATCTTAGGAGAAAAGGTGAATTGCATATGGGCGTGTGTGTGTGTGTGTGTGTGTGTGTGTGTGTGTGTGTGGGGGGGGGGGGGGGGCACAAAAATCAGGTTTCGCTCAGGGCGCTGTGAAACCTAAGGTCGGCCCTTCGGCTGCATTTAATTGCACTGGCGGGTGGCAAGTGTGCAGTTCAGCCTCCCATCTGAAAAGGCCTGAAAGTCAAAAGCTATAGGTTTGCAATATACACCAGCGGGTCTGAATGTAAGCCTGGCTTCAGGGGCATAAATAGATAATGTGCATATTCAGGAGTGATGCATTGTGGGAAACCACAGTTGTTCACTTACAGCTTAATTATCACAAATATCTTCTGTTTTAAGAAAGCAAACTACATTCAGCAAGCAAGAAAATACACATTTTGACAGTACTTTTTCAACTACTTTTTCAATTGCAGAGTGTTGAAAAGTTAACCCCCCAGGGGCAATTTTCTTTCCTTCAGGCACACGTTTAATCATCAATTACAAAACCTACAAGCCACAAAAGGGAAGCCAGGCAGTGAGAAACCCCCAAGTTACCACTCATGGCCATTATTCAATTCACTTTTTCTCATAGGTGATAATTTTTCATTTTTTTTACAATATTTATTTATAGATTAGTTAGTTAGTGCTTGCTCATTGTAAAATCTTTCCTCTCCCTGATTTACATTCTGAAATGTATCACTGGTGGTGACATCTTTAGTTCTGCAAGGTTATCTGCACGGAATGTTCGTTACCCAGAGTTCATTGCTTGCTTCTCCGTTGGAAAAAGCAGTTGTTTCCCACAATGCAATGAGGTTCATAGACAGGGAACTGTCAGAACCATGGTCATGACATCACACTGTGGGAGGGGTTTCACCACAACATCAGCCATACAGACCCTTCCCCCTGATCTAATCGAGAAAAGGTAAAGATTTCTCATGGGAAAGGGGGTATCAGCTACTGATTGGGATGAAGTTCAATCCTTGGTTACAGTTTCTCTTTAAGAAGCCTTTTCCCCTCATATGCTTGTGCTGGTTACTTAGATGTGAAGAACACAGTTACAGAAATCCTCCCCCCTCTATTTGTGAGCAGGACCAGCTATGTGGGTGACATTCATTTCCAGTGCTCATTGTTTCAGCACTTAGACAGTGCCTCATGCCAGCTGCCTTATTATTACTGACACATTTAAAATATTTGGACGTTATTACTTACAGGAAACTCTAATAGACATTGCAGAGGTTAATGACTAAATTACAAAGTCATATAACAGGAGCCGCGCTGACATTTCACTTCAGTCCTATAAAGGAAATGAAAGATGCTGCCTTCTGAATCTGAAGCAAAAGAAGAAAAAAAAGGTATAAAATAATATAATACAGATTAGAATGTATTACATATTGTAAATTAGCAAGTATAAAATCTCTGTAAGCTGAAAGGGTCTTCAGTGAAAGAGTATTGATGCTTTTACTTCTTACATACGTTTAAATAGAAGAGTGGGATTAATGGACAACTAAAGAGAACATTTTGACATTCTGCTATTCCTATAGTCATTTATGTTAAAGCAACAGAATAAAATCCTCAATAATGATGTGTCAATCATATATTATATATAAAGGAAACCTGAGATGTAACTAGTCAGCGTATGCATACTTATCTGGGGCTTCCTCCAGCCACATGAGGTGTGTGGGCTCCTTCACCATCCTCTCCATTCTTTAGATACCTCCCCCCCCCTCCCCCTTCTGCTCGGCCACGCTTGCCATTACTTTAGAAAGAACTCTAGGCATCGGAGATCAGATTTACTTACCTGGAGCTTTTTCCAGCCCCTAGCAGTCTATCTGGATTCTCTGTGTAGTTCAGCTGTTGTCCGGTGCACCACTAGCACCTCAGAAAGATCCCTGACCACAGCTGTGATCAAAGGCTGTTGTGCATGCGCAGGCACAACCGCAGCATACGTATGTAATTGGCGCGGGAGACTTGGGCGCAGGATTCAGCCGGTATACAGCTTATCCTGCTCCTGCACAACTGCACCGCGTCCACAAGCCTCTCTATCACACTCCGGTGGCCTGGAGCATTCTGAGCTTGCTCATTTAAAGTCTTCGTGAACAGTGCACTTTCAGAACGCAGCGTACTGCGGACTTCCAGGATTCTGCAGCTATGGGAGTGCAATCGAGAGAGACGTGCATGCGCAATAGCTTGCAAAGAGAAAGAGTTAAATGTTTCATTACACACTGAGCAGGGAGGAGCTGCAGTACTGTCCACAGAGAGTTAATCTCTCTCAGCAGTAGGTGGAGGTGGGCTGGGTCAGATGATCTGCTTTGTGTTGGGGAGGGAACGCCCACTCTACTGGCCAGAAGGGGAAACATAAGGGGATGCTGCTAGACAGGATCCTTCAATATATTTATTGTAGCAAGAACAGACTTGCAGTGCACAAAACACTGTGCATTAGTGACTGATGCAAATTTACCGCACATTAAAGCAACAGGAGGTGGAGCTACTTGCATATAATGAGAACTTAATTTACTTATACAGTGATGGTGATTTTCATCGCTCTGCATTCTAATCTCAGATTGCAGACTTGACCCTTTACTGACTAGGTTAGACGGGATCAGTGAATAATGGCACACAGCGCCTATGCATAAAAATGGCGCCGCATTAAAAAGATACGCTTAACGCTATTTATCGTTAGTACTGCATAATAATGGCGCACAGGGAAAAAAGAAGAAAAACGGCACACACTAACGTTATTTATCAATAGTGGCACACACTAACGTTATTTATCAATAGTGGCACACACTAACATTATTTATCAATAGTGGCACACACTAACGTTATTTATCAATAGTGGCACACACTAACGTTATTTATCACTAGCGCCCTACATAAGCCAAACTGCAGACGTTATTTAACTACAAAACGGTGAATGGATTTAATGTAACACGGTCAAGGTTAGGGTAAGGCACCACTGGGGGGGGGGGGGGGTCTTACGGTTAGGCACCACCAGGGGGGTCTCAGGGTTAGGCACCACCAGGGGGGTCTCAGGGTTAGGCACCACCAGGGGGGTCTCAGGGTTAGGCACTACCAGGGGGTTCTTAGGGTTAGGCACCACTGGGGGGGGGGGGTCTTACGGTTAGGCACCACCAGGGGGGTCTCAGGGTTAGGCACCACCAGGGGGGTCTCAGAGTTAGGCACCACCAGGGGGGTCTCAGTGTTAGGCACCACCAGGGGGGTGGTTAGGGTTAGGTACAGGGAAGGTTCTGTGTGAGAGTAGGGTTAGGTATAGTTACAGTACAATATACACCACCAGGGGGGTGGTTAGGGTTAGGCACCACCAAGGGGGTGGTTAGGGTTAGGCACCACCAGGGGGGTGGTTAGGGTTAGGCACCACCAGGGGGGGTGGTTAGGGGTTATGGATAGGTACAGAGAGGGTTCTGTGTGTTAACGCTAAATAACGATAAGGCTTTAACGCTAAATAACAATAAGGCTTTAATGTTAAATAGCGATAAGCGGCAAACGGATTAGCGGCAACACTGTGCGCTATTATTCACAGGCGCCATTTTAAGATGGATGCAGGTTAGACTTGTCCACGGCTGTTTACGCATCACACTAACTTGATATTTGTGACCTTTTCCTCGCTGTTCTCTAAGCTCTGCCCAGTAGTCTTAAATGCTGAAGGTAGATTCATCTTTCATGCGGTTACATCCTGTTTCTGGGCTCTGCACATTCTCCATATAATGACTCCCCGTAGAGTTACCTGCAGTCAGGGCTTGGTACATAAATCCACATTGTGTTCAGGGATGTGTCTAGGACGGAATCTAAGGAATGTCTTCTGCAGCAAACCACATAAAGTGCCAAGAGGAATGTCATCAATAAGAAATATAATGTTCAGAGAGGAAAAATACAAACTATTCCTGGTGGAGGCCAGCCCCAAATATTAAGTTGAGGGATAAGCACGCTTCATAAAAAATAACTGGCAGGTCATTTGATGCCAGAGTCTCTAAACAGAACATGGTACATTTTCTTCCTTTTGATGTTTCTTTGCTGAAATCTGGAGTGTGTGCAGGAGTTTCCCAGATCACTGAGGTGGTGACTCTCTTGTTCTTGCAGGAGCTTCTACTAAAGGGAAGCTTTAGGGACGCTACAAAAACAAAATCCACTTACCTGGGGCTTCCTCCAGCCCGTGGCAGGCAGGAGGTGCCCTCGGCGCCGCTCCGCAGGCTCCCGGTGGTCTCCGGTGGCCGACCCGACCTGGCCAGGCCGGCGGACAGGTCGGGCCTCTTCTGCGCTCCATTGTGCGTTTCACGCCGGCGCACTGACATCATCGGACGTCCTCCGGGTTGTACTGCGCAGGCTCATTTTAAAAGGAAAAATCCATATCCGCAGTTTAGGTTCCCTTTAAATGCTGTCATGTGTTTAAGTGGGCATTGCCACAAGGTACTGTAGAAATTTGGTAATTTTATATAACCGATATTCTACCTACTTGCTTAAAGAGGAACTTCAGCTTAAACAAACATACTTGTATTAAGTTACATTAGTTATGTTAATTAAAATAGATGGGTAATATAATCTCTTACCCACCCTGTTTTAAAAGAACAGGCAAATGTGTTCATTTCATGGGTGCATTGAAAGGTTTGAAAGGAGGTGACAGGGAGCATGAGACACAGTTCCAACCGTCCTGTGTCCTGATCACCCCTCCTAGATGCGGGTGCTAGACAACGAGAACAACATCAGAAATCCCATCATGCTTTGCACAGCATCAGGGGGAAAATGCCCGGGTAGATTTCTTTGATGGGCAGAGCTTAGCTTCTATGCAGCTAAAAATGAGTCTTGGGTAAGAAAAACAAAGTTCTGATGCTGTGAAACTGTTAAAGAAACACCAAGCCTTTTCAGTGCTACTGAGTAGATTTTTGGTCTGGAGGTTCACTTTAACCGGTTTGGGACTGCAGAAGTGAGAATCTACACCGCATCTGCAGCTCTCTAAGGCTCAACACACACCATACAATCTTGGTTGTTCAATCTTACCACTTTCATGTAGTATAAGAGCTTATCCAATCAATCATTCAAGGTATTTTCAATCTGTTGGCCCTTATATTACATAGATTTGGTAGATCTGTACAACCAAGATTGTATGGTGTGTGTTGAGCTTAAGTCTGATGTGACAGTCGAGCTTGGTTCTATGGGTCAGCAGCCAGTTTCATTGGCTCCTTAGCAGGTGATCACTCTGTGCCAATCAAGATTATAAACATATGAGGTTGAAAGAGCCCTGATTGTAAAGCTCAGTATTAAAACTGCAAGGATTGGCGGGTGTCAGTGGCAGTAACTCGCTTGTTCACCTGTAAATGATTAGAGGTCTGAAACTTCCATCAGCAAGACTGCCGCAGCCAAAGCTGTGGCCACTGGCCACACCCACCTGTGTTGCTGTGCTCCAGCTCAGCAGCTACCTAGTAGGTTGCCACTTCTGAGCAGGGGGTGGCCACAGCTGATTTTGCCGATGGAGGAGGCGGTATTTCAGACCTCTAGTCATTTTTGGGGAGGTGCAGAGGAGTTATTGCCACTGACACCTGCTGATCCTGGCTGCATTAACAGAGCCTTACAGATTCTCTGCTTTTTTCTTTCTTGGTACTCTTTAATGCCTAACACTACTTCTCTCCCCCCTTCCCCAACCAAAACCCTATCTAATTGCTAATAACCTCCACTCCCTGACTATTATCTCTATCCTCACCCTATCCTATCATCTCACTCTACCCTATTCACAAACACTACTAGCTCTTCTAACACTAATGCTAACCTATACCCTGTTGCAGCATCTGGAGTTCAGCTATATAATACATGGGCCCTGGCACTCTGAAATGTAGCTATTGCCCATATCTGGAGCTGAGTTATACAATATCCAAGCCCCAAGACCAATATCTGGATCTTGGTTATGCTGTAGCCAATCCTGTATGTCTGTTAATTTCGTTATTGCCAGTACCCAGAGATTAGGTATTTATTAACTGAGCCCCGTCATCAATATCTGGAGCTTGATTCTATAAAAAACAAACCCCAGCACCCACATATCGCAGGTGTCCGGCGCCCATATTAACCTCACTGAAACTGACTTGCTTCAGGATACCTCTGATTGGCCAGTTCTGGAGCACAAAGGTGCCCATTGGTCAGGTCAAGAGCCATGTAGCCATGTTCTGGTTGGCTAGTACAATCTGGTGGCCACCCACTGTCTCCCTTTGCAGCTTGAAATCATGAGCTTAATTTTAAACCATTGGAAGAGGCCAATTACATTCTCTGTCTTTAAATTATTTTGAACAATAACTCCATAAACTGTTGGAATCAGAACTTATTTTTTCAATTAAATGAAAATGGCCAGCCTATCCCCATTACTAAACATCTGGACTCATTCTTCTAATATTAAACAATGCTGGAGAATATTAAACATTTCCCTGGTCTGTTAGTTTGATAAAAAAAAAAAAACAAATGCAAAAATATAAATGATGCCTCAACAAAACAAAAATGAACAATGGTGAAGGGAAGATTCAGATTCTTCGCTGGTTTCCCCTTAATGCAAATAGAAAGGATGAATAATGTAGGTTAATTTATGCAAAGCACACATATACATGCGTTCTGCATATCCTTCATTCGTGTCCCAAGGACATGTCATGGTAATTCTCTTAACATGCTCTGTTTAATTAACATGACTTGTAAAAAAGGTGATAATTCCCCTTTAGGGTTACCGCAAATAACCGTTGCGCGGTTAATCCAAGATTACCTGCGTTTGTCCTTTTCCTGGAAGGAAGCCAAGCCTCAGATCACCGGAACCGAGTCCAGAACTGCCAATTACTTAGCCACCGATTGGAACAAAGAAGAAAAATATCACAAGCGAGGGGGGGAAAAAATGTCACCGATGCAGTTTTTTATACTCGGAGAAATTTAATACTGGATTAGCCGCGCTGAAACTAATTTTCTAAAAGACGGAGAGGAATCTCCGAATCATTGTGCGCTGGCAAATTAGATTTACATTAAATACAATTAGCTTAATGGAATGAAGTTGCAAAGTGACAATCGTGCTCCAGCTTAGCTGCCTCGGGAGTCACCTGTCTTGGCAAGAGCACGGAAGAGCCATTAGTGTGTTTAGCCTACTGCTCGGATAATCAGGCTTAGAGAAGAGCTAAGAAGTCAACTGAAAAAAAAAATATGCAGCGTGAGAGATGGAAAGGGCATGCATGCTCTCCGCTGGCAGGGCTGCCACAGGTGCTGGAACTGCACCTGGATCTCTGAGGTTGGATGGAGGCCAAGTCTTGAGCAGTAAAGTGTAGAGACTCAGAGGGCAGGAGGATTCTATTCTATTCCACAAAATGTGTCGCTAGCCTGCAGGCTGGTGATGCATCTATATAGCGTCGGCACTGCTCATACACTGTCCATACACTGCACACTGATTTCCAATAGATTTCAGCATGATATCTATTGGAAATTGTCCTGGGGCCGCCCCCAAATGTATATTCCCCCCACCCCATGCAGTGTTGAAGATTCACCTGGTATGCCGATGTGAATCCTGGCGTCCTCCAGTGTCATGTGATCCCACATGTCACGTGGTATAGGCGATGTGTGCTGGCGTGACAGGTGAACCCTCAACACCACACAGTACACACACAGACACACACATATTATATACACATATATATGGAAGGTAATTGAAAATCTATATACCACCAGATAAAATCGTACAACACATTTATGACCCATTCCAGTCTGGCTTCAGGAAACATCACAGCACTGAAATGCCCTCATCCAAATCTGCAACCACCTGCTCGTGGCAAGAGACAGAGGAGAGTGCTCTATCCTGATACTGCTTGACCTTTGATACAGTTGACCATGACGTCTTGATAAGCAGGCTACAGGAATACTGCATTTATGTCATAGTTCTCCAGAGGTCCCAAAGTGCTGAAAAAGCACTCTGTTAACTAGCCCTCAGAGCTAGTCCTATGGGAGAAATGCGCTATAGAAATGTTATTGGTATACTATGCAGAACAATAGCCAGAGGTCTGTCAATTGTTACCATATCGAACGATGAACGCCCTTTCCGCCATGCATCCAGTTGAGCCCTTGCAACTAAGATTTTCCTGCATTCTCCATTGGTGCTTTTGACCAAATTCATCTGGAAATGAATTGAAAGATTGGGCGACCATGTTGTGGTATCTTCTGATTTGATAAAATTACCAAACCAGAAGGTTGATTGGCCCGTAAGATAGAACAACGTATGGGTACCCTTAAAATCAGGTTAATGTCGAGGATGATTCTGAGGATGGGGGAAGAAAATATGATTCTTTCAGCTTTGATTAGTGTCTTTTAGGTACCTGTTGGGCATTGTACACTAAATGCAGCAAGACAAGCTATACACAGTATACAAAGTGGATCCGAGATAAACTTTTCCTCATTGCATAATTGTGTTCCTTTCATATAGTTTATAGGGCATTCCTCAAGCCAAATACTTTTTTTGTTTTGTTTTAATACTTGAATTCCCTATAATTAAACAAGCGTTTTGCCCACTTCAGAGAGCCTTGGCATTCTCAGACTCATGTAGCAAGGGCTTATGGGAGCTCAGTCTGGGCAGGAGGAGGAGGAGGTTACTAGCCAGAGATTTCAGAGCCAGGAGGGAGGAGGGTAGTTAAGGTTTCACAGGCTGAGGGCTGGAGATGCCATCAGCTTGCCTGTGTGTAATGCGACATAACATGGCTGCTGTCATTGTATCACAGGAATAATCAATCATATTCTATTAAAGCTGTTTGCAGCTAGATTTGCTGTGTAAACTATCTAAACTTTAGATAAGACATATAGACAAGTTACTTGTTATAGTTAGTTTTTCATCTCGGATCCGCATTAATCCTCCTGTAGGGTAGTGGAGTGCTGAAATGTGTTTACCCTTCTGCCTTTTATCTTCCCGCAGACATGAACAGCACGTCTTCTTTATTGTGTTATCAATAGTTTAATCACAATTAATCAACAATCCTTCCAGCCCGACGTGGACAGCAGAACCTGCAATTTCCATGTAAATATGGGTAAGAAGCAAAGCAGGAAATTACTTCCAATGACACACGTGGTGGGCTTGATAGGATCAGTAATAAGCCCTACATGGCGCTGTTATCAGCGGCATCTGATCTCATCTTCTAGCAACACTCATAAGGTTAAGTGAAGGGTGAGGGTTGGCGGTGATGTGCGGCACGGATGACAGCTGGGCTCACTTCTATCACCCTTTATGCTGTGTTGTCACCGTGTGCCATGTGTGTAGTGATGATCATAATCTGCTACTTAGGATTACGCAACATTTTGTGTACATTTTTGGCATTATGGCCATACATAATTATGATTTAGAAGTTCAATTGATTCGATTTTAATCCATTTTTAAGTTGAGTAATTTTTGTGTATTTTTTTTTACGATTTTAGCAGTCAATAGCAAAGCCCCCATACATGCTATCGTCATTAAAGCTGTATTGTCACCATAAAAATGGTGGCGTAGGGCAGCACGGTGGCGTAGTGGTTAGCTCTCTCGCCTTGCAGCGCTGGGTCCCTGGTTCAATTCCCAGCCAGGGCACTATCTGCAAAGAGTTTGTATGTTCTCTCCGTGTCTGCGTGGGTTTCCTCCGGGCACTCCGGTTTCCTCCCACATTCCAAAAACATAGGGATAAGTTAATTGGCTCCCCCTAAAAATTGGCCCTAGACTACAGTACTTACACTACATAATATAGACATATGGCAATGGTAGGGAATAGATTGTGAGCTCCTTTGAGGGACAGTTAGTGACAAGATATATATACACTGTACAGCGCTGCGTAATATGTCGGCGCTATATAAATACTAAATAATAATAATAATAATAAAAATCAAATGTCAACAGCAACTGGTCTGAGTGTATTAAGTGATAAAGATGCTAATCCTGCATTCAAAACTTGCAAAACTTTTTCTGCTGTTATGGTTTGGAGTTATCACATACTTTAGGAGCACTGGCCCTAGTGCCAAAGAGTTGAATGCTGGGAGTTATTTTTATCTATAATATATTCCTCCTCCTACCATTTATTTCCCATCATAGCTTTCTTATCAGAAACACCCTCTGATTACTTGTATTTACAAGCAAGGCTGAGGTGACTCAGGGATTGGAGGATAAGACAGTGCAGTTCCTAGTATACACCTCAGTGGGAGTTTCTGAAGACTCTGGGAGGAGGGCAGCTAATGAATACACAATGAGCAAGAGAAGGGAGGGGTAAAAACAAGAGTCAGGGATGATATGATGTCAGCATTAGCTTGGCAAGATGGCCACTGCCTAGAATAGGATTTTCTGCTTTTCCTTTATAAAATTCACAGGAATCAGTACGTGGATAGCACAATGCATCTGTTATGTAAGTAGAACTAGTATTTATCTACTTATATATGTGTGTTTTTTATTTCTAGGTTAGCATGGGTGTCGCTTGTTCTTTAAAATCACCACAATAGAACAGTGGGAACAAGACAAAAAAAAAAAAAGATTTGTTCAAAAAGAAAAAAAGAGAAAATAGATTTTAAAAAACGGAAAGGAAGAAAACCATTCTTTCTCGCATTTTTAAAGTCAAGACACTGGCCTGTGCCAGCAGTATTCCCCATGTCATCCTCTTGACACCCTGTGCCCTCTCCAATCTTTCAGTGGTCCCTCCCTCACAGTCACTGCTACCTAATCTCCCTATGTTCAATTTGTACAGCGTGAGACATGGCAGCGCTTTCAAACAAAAGTTAAACCTGAATGATCTAGCTGCATGGATGTGCGGAGCTCCAGCAACTTGACAATATTACACACCTAGCTCTCAAAACAGACAAAGGAGGGTGTTAGCTTCAGTGATAATGTGTGCATAGATTATTACCTAATATACTTCCCCGTGGCGATGACGGACCCTCTCGGGGAAGGCCTAACACTAGTCTAGCAATAAAAACATAATGTTCCTTGTGCTGCTAATCATAAATGGTACACACATTTCATCAAGCAGACAGACAGACAAATGACAGCGCTCAAGGCTGCACCTGAAATGAAAACCAACAGAGGCAACGCAGAGCCCCACTGGGGCGAAATACATGCCTTAAATGCAAAACAGATGCAAATTATGTACTAATTCAATTAGTTTGCAAAATAATCAAAGACACTGGCACTAAATGCCGCAGGGACGGATACAACCACACAGGGCTTACCTGCAGCGCGCTCCTTTATAGTGATCCACAGTTCAGTTAGATAGAGATGAAAAGAGATGGGCACAGCTGCTAAAATACTCTTTATTTGTGGCGGGGTAGACACATATGGATTACAGCAGTGGGGGGAAGGCGAAGTCTGACAGCTGTTTCGCAAGGACTAGCCCTGCTTCATCAGAGACATGGGCCTCGATTCATAAAGCATTCCCGCATGCGGAAATGCTGAAAACAGCTCACTTTACCGACCACATAGCAAAACTTGTATTCATAAAGGCTTTTTCCGCATGAAAAGCCGACATTCCTGAGAAGAACGATAAATCACCGCCTTGTGCGGTGATTATCTTAACAAAAGTAACAAAATGTCAATTCATAAAGATTAGAGGAAGCGGTATGCGGACGGGGATTACCGCTACCTCTGATGTGGCGAGAAGCGTGCGGAATACATTGCAGTGAATAGGACAGACCTCCCAAGCAGCAGCAGAGAGAACACCGCATGGAGGGACTCAGCCAGCTCCTGTGTTTCTGCAAGGCTCCCGACAGCCTACCGCCTGCCTACAGCGGGAAATCTCCGCTCAGATATCGCAACTAGCAACATTTTATGAATGCCCACCCTGGAGTCAGAAATACCGTGCGTGGAGTTTCCCCGCACTGATTTACATCACCTAACACTTTTTTATGAATCGAGGCAATGGTCTCTGATGAAGCAGGGCTAGTCCCTGCGAAACAGCTGTCAGACTTCGCCTTCCCCCCACTGCTGTAATCCATATGTGTCTACCCAGCCACAAATAAAGGGTATTTTAGCAGCTGTGCCCATCTCTTTTCATCTCTATCTGACTGAACTATGTACTAATTCTAATCTAAAAAATTTTAATGTAGATTTGAAGCAATGAATGTAGCTAGCCACTAGTTTTGCCTGTTTTGAGTACTAGGTGTGTAATATTGTCCAGTTACTGGAGCTCTGCACATCCATGCTGGCCATCACAATGGAGTAATTGCTGTATTTCATAAGTAAGGTTATTACTGAATGAGGGATAATTGTTGCATTTCATTTGTGGGGTAATTGCTACATTTAATTGTAGTGTTGGGACTCTATGATAAGTTAGTGGATTTGGGGCTGCAGTTTGGGCATCACTGCACTAGGGTGGTACACTGCATGCAGTAAAGATATTTTATATTTCATAATAATAAATACTGAAATATATAATGCAACACAAAGGAGAGGTAGCAGGTGCTTCTAGGACTGACATAGATGGAAGCAGGTCTGGAGAGTTGTGGTTTAACAGCACCAAACTTTGTGTTGTACACATTACAGAAAATAAGCATAATTAAACGTTGCCACTTAAAGAGAGTCTGAAGCGAGAATAAATCTCGCTTCAGAGCTCATAGTTAGCAGGGGCATGTGTGCCCCTGCTAAACCGCCGCTAAACGGGGGTCCCTTCACCCCCAAATCCCCTCGGTGCAGCGGGGGAGCGCTTCCTGGTTGGGGCAGGGCTAACCGCCGCAGTCCTGCCCCACGCGCGTCTGCCAGCGCGTATCTCCGCCTCTCCCCCGCCCCTCTCAGTCTTCCTTCACTGAGAGGGGCGGGGGAGAGGCGGCGATGCACCGCTGATAGACGCAACTGGAGGCAGGGCTGCAGCCGTTAGCCCTGCCTCCAGGAACAACCACGTCTGCGACCAAGTCTTGCGGGGGTGGGTTTGGGGGTGAAGGGACCCCCGTTTAGCGGCGCGATAGTGGCGGTTTAGCAGGGGCACACATGCCCCTGCTAACTATGAGCTCTTAAGCGAGATTTATTCTCGCTTCAGAGTCTCTTTAAACACTGAGGGCTCTTTCACATCAGAGCTTGCGTTGGAGAACGCTCAAAGCATGCGTTTTGTTGTATGTCTTTTAATGCGTTTTGATATGCGTTGCACTGCAGTGAGTGTGCGTTTTTAATCCGTTTTCAATGCGTTACAGCACATAGAAAAACGCAGGTAATTTTTTTTTTCTTTTAGTTTTCAACTTTCTACATTGTTCCTCTGTTGCATTCTGGGACTGATTGCCTGCGTTAACGGATTAAAAACGCGCATAGTGTGCGTTTTACATTGACTAACATTGTAACGCATAAAGCTAGCGTTGGCCGAAAAACTGCGCCTGGGTGCAGTGTAACGCAACGCACAAAAAGGCTGCGTTATATGTGAAAGCTAAAATGAAAGTCTATGGACTTTCATTTCACCTTGGGTAACGCAAACTTTACCCTTTGCGTTGAAACGCAGAAAATCTGCCCTAATGTGAAAGAGCCCTGAAAAACATTTTCTATACAAGACAAAGCCCGATTCTTGTCTTGGTACAAACAACTTAAACATACAATTTTTTACCACACAAATCACAATACTTTTGCAACCTAACTCATAGCCTGAGTGGTCTCCCAGATCAGGGTAAACCATGCTGGGATAATTTTATTTCCCAGCTGAGAAGTCCTCACAGGAGAAAACCGCTAAATCCAGGTTTAGGTCCTTTTGCTCACCTGAGCACACATCTCAGGGAGGAGACTAAGGCCTCAATTCACAGAGCTTTATCAAACACTTTATCAAACATTTGATAATTTTCCTCATGGGTAAAATCTAATTTTGAATTCACTAAGGTGTTATAGATTTATCGAATGTTTTATCGATGAAATGATCAATAAATCTATAACACCTTAGTGAATTCAAAATTAAATTTTACCCATGAGGAAAATTATCAAACGTTTGATAAAGTGTTTGGTAAAGCTCTGTGAATTGAGGCCTAAATCTTGGAGTGGATTAAAAGTCAGTGCAGATGAGTGAAATATGGGACGTACATGTATATTGCATTCACTTTCCTAGACTCTCTCTTTCTGCAATTGCCACAATATTAGTATCTATGTATTCTGGCAGGTGCCACACTCCATTTTAGATCAGAGAATGTCTGTGCTGAAAAAAATTAGCCAACACCCTCATAGGCAAGCACCGGGGTGTGGGGGGATTGGAGATTACAGCTGCCCACACTCTGGGGACAGGCACAAGTTACCGGATACAGTTGACTTTAGATGTACAGAGCATGGATGGAGCCACTCTGGGGCACTTAACAGAGTTGGGTATGAGAACAGCCCTGTGCCCTGCTGTGTGAATGCTTCACTTTCCCCTTCATTACTAATGTCGGCTGTCCTCATCCAAACTGCTCCTAACCGATCCCATTGTCGATCGGGAGCAGATCACACATTTATGAAATAATTGTCAGATCCTGTCAGTCAGACGGGAAATTGAATTATGTGTACCCAGCATGATGTCCTACCATATTTATTATACTGTATGGTGTGTGGCTAAGGGAGACCTTTCAGGAATCCTGCCCCCCTTTAAAAATCCTGGGTTTGCCCCTGACCCTACCTACTTAGCTTATGTTACCATTATACTCAAGGACATGGATAACAACCGTTAATTAAACCAGTCATTGACGCTCCAGGCACACCTGTAAGCCAGAAAGCATAACTCTATAGTATGGAGCCAGGAAGAGCTACAGCAGCAGGGAACTGGACAATCTCTACCTCCTAACACTAGAGCGAGGAGACAACACGGCATCAGGCGAGAGGGTGGGTTCAGTGCCGCCTCACGCACTCTAGCTCTGGTCATTGCACGCTACCAGCCAGCATAATTGCAAAATTACACGGCACAGTGTGGTGCAAGAGGAGGTCAAAGTGTCGGACGTTTTGATCATCATAGGGTGATGTTGTGGCGGACTAGATCCGGCAGATGCGCTCCTAGTGATAGGCTCAAATGCACCCAAATTAATGTATCTCATATTTAAAAATTAAGCTACACAGAATTAGAGGATGGGGCCAGTGGTGATCAAAGCATCAGACTTCATTCGACACCATCTGAGGGGGCCGATGCTGTGCTGGATTTTATCCAGCAACAGTGCCACCCAGTGTTGGCCATTGTTCCCTATACCAGACTAAGGCCTCAATTCACAAAGCTTATCTCCTGTCTTTAATAACTCTTCTGGAGTTGTTACCATGGTGATAAGGCATGTAGTATTCAGGAAACATTTTACCTCAGGCAAACCTAAAGTTAACTCTTCTGTCTTTAAGTTAACTCTTCAATCCTTAAAATAACTCCAGAGTTAAAGACAGGCTTTATTAACTGTGTGTGAAAATAACTACAGAGGAGGTAAAATAACTACAGAGGAGGTAAAATAACTACAGAGGAGGTACATTAACTACAGAGGAGGTAAATTAACTACAGAGGAGGTAACTTAAGGAATGAAGAGATAAGATAACTCTCTCTTATGTGGAGGTACGTTTTCTCTTGCCTTATTATCTCCAGCATGATCTTAGTGAATTGAGGCCTATGTCCAACATTGGATCTATGGTGGAAAAGGCCAGTGTCAGTTATGGGCCGACATAGGATTGGAAAGGGTTAACAAGGAGGTAGAAAGCAGTATCCCTGAATGTGAGAATAGTCTCCTTCTATACGGGGTCATCTGCATTTTATTACTTTTGATGTCACTTCAGGTTCAATTAAAGCTATGTGCAGAGTAGAAGGTGCTCTTCTGTAGCTTGAAGCAGGATAGATTTACCCCTGGTACCAGGACACTGAGTGGAGCGCCTATCAGCCTGGAGAATAAGCCAGCCCATTGCGAATCCTGGGTGAATAAAGGTGGCCATACATCCGGCGATGATGGGCCGATTCGACCCAGTGACAAATCTCTCTCTATGATCGGATCTGATTAGAAAGAGATCTGCCGGCTGCCCATACACTGCAGGCCAATTCCCGATCAATTTCAGCATCAAATCTCTCGGTAATTGGCTGAGATGGTCCCAACTGGCTCAACCCTGTTCACATGTGCATTTATACATTACCTGTCTTGTGTTGGGGTGCCCATCAGTCTTCCAAATCCGCCGCTCTTCTATTAGTCGCCCTATACGCGCCGCCAGCATGGCGCATGACACCACACACTATGCGCCGGCGGCGTGTAGTGGAATAGCAGCGGATTCAGAAGATGGATGGGCACCGCGACACAGGACAGGTGATGTGTTAATGCCCATGTGCATTTATACACTGGGGGAACAGCGCCGGGGATTTCCTCGTGTTCGTCTCTCATCCAGATATCGCTCACGTTACAGCCGTGCACCCAGTCAACCACAACGGCCCAACATCCTGCAGCACGTCTGATCGACATGCTCGGCTTGAAAATCAGCCACATCCAGTGGCGTAGCAATAGGGGTTGCACAGGTTGCGACCGCATCGGGGCCCTTGGGCCAGAGGGGCCCTCCCTCAACTACAGTATTAGCTCTCTATTGGTCCAGTGCTCATAATAATCACTTCTATAGATACTGTGAATAGTGGTAATCATTAACAAACTGTTCCCCATCCCCCTTCTTGCACCTCTGACACTGTAATTGCCAGTGGCAGGTTTTGGTGCATCATATCAATTGTAACGTATAGAGTGTTTGGGGGGCCCCCAATGTAAAACTTGCATCAGGGCCTACAGCTCCTTAGCTACGCCACTAGCCACATCATCGATACACATGATGGCAGCACTGATCATCATCAAATTTGATAATAATTATTGAAATCGGATAGCGACCGGCTACCAAATAGAGAGATTTATGGGTGTACCTTAACAGTGTGAGAGGATCAATGCAGTGGGAGCTAATCACAGATATTAGCTCACATTAGGTCACACTGCAGCTCTCTGGCCATCTCTGTCCCCGCAGATCTCTGCAGGTGGCGGCTTCAGCCTGACACACATTCATTTTGCTTTGAAGGTGCAGCTAGGTCTAAGCTGAAATTCCAGCTCCATCCTGTTACCTGATTGCTATCCTGTCCACTTAGACAGGTCTGTGATCACCGCCGTGCATCGGAGGAAGCGTTCACCGACTTCCATCAGGACGGACATCCTTCCTGAGCCGCAGCACCATTGTTAGCGGAGGTGAATGTCACGGTAAGAAAAGGTTTGGCTATTATTCCTCGTCTCGCACACGCGACAAACTGCCTTATCTGCAGAAACATTTCCTGGCCTGCATTTGCGTCCCACCCTGCTTGTATTAAGCAATTTCCTCCTGTGTTGTTTTCTTTCTTTCTGTTTCTAATTTGGTAGGATTGCTGGTAAACCAGCTCAGCAAAAGTCACGTAAATAGGCCTGTCCATCTGAACAGGTGGGAGCAGAGATGGATGAAGATGGAATGGGGCCATAGTCTGGATATTCACTTTGGCTCCCCCTAAAGGTCCTTTTGGTAACCTGAGATGGTAGAGGGGTCAGAGAATCAGGGGGTGCGAATGTTGGGAAGGGCCCATCACAGTTTTGCAGGTTACCCCCATAATTTGCAGGCTTGTGGAGACAAAAGAACACAGGGACACCAGGAGCCCAATTTGGCGTATCATCGTAGGGTACCAAAAAGTGTGGCGATAGTAAGTAGGTGATTATACTCATAGGTAGGGATGATCAATGAGATGCAAATGCTTCTGAAATTATGCAATTTTTTATGCAAATATATGCATTTTGAAAAAGGTTGATTAGCGCTTTCTGATCGCTTTTTAAAAATGTATCCCAACTACTTTCATTAAAATCGTGGTAAAAATCGTGTAAAAATTGCTGCAATCGCGCGATTGCGTATATGAAAAATTGCAATTTTAATGAAAGTGAATGGGAGCAATTTTTAAAAAGCGCTCATCAATCACAAGCGCTCAGAAAAGCGCTTATAGTGTGGATCCGGGCCTCAGAGAGTGATTCTCCCTGTTCCGGGGTCGTTAACGGCAGTACTAATTCTGGCCACAAAAGTGATGGAAAAGATGTTTCAAGAGATCTAACACCTGGGGGGGGAATGGCGGAGTGGGATACATGCCAAAAGTCCCGGGGAAAATTACGGATTTGACGCACAGCAGCGTTTTTAGGGCAGAAATCACATTGGATGCTAAATTGGAGGCATAAAGTGCTTTAAAACATCTTGCGTGTGTATATGTTACGGCCAGAACCCGAAGTTTGGCCACTTCGGGTTCTGGCCGGCCAATTCGCGAAGTGCCCGCTGCGCTGCGGCTAATGTTAGAAACGGATCGTTTACTCTGATATGAATGTATCTTCTGGCCGCAGCGCAGCGGCCAAACGTATTAATTTGTTGC
This sequence comes from Hyperolius riggenbachi, assembly GCF_040937935.1. Classification (NCBI taxonomy): domain Eukaryota; kingdom Metazoa; phylum Chordata; class Amphibia; order Anura; family Hyperoliidae; genus Hyperolius; species Hyperolius riggenbachi. The sequence goes on along the minus strand of NC_090650.1, from coordinate 52,980,699 downwards.
AATTTTAAGCCGGCGGCAATGTAACGATTCAAGCCGCCGGCTTTTTCATCTGCCTCATCTCTCTCCCTCTCTTTCTTATGGGCAGCCGGGCGGGGACACGCGTGTCCCTCCGGAGTCGTTCGTCGCGGCAGGGAAGCCTGCCGTTCTTGCAGAGCGGGTGCTGGCAGAAGCAATGTCTGCAGCCTCCCCGCTCTGCTGCCCCTGCTGCGACGAACGACTCCCGGGGGGACTCGCGTGTTCCCCCCCCCCGCCGGCTGGCCATAAGAAAGAGAGGGAGAGAGATGAGGCAGATGAAAAAGCCGGCGGCTTGAATCGTTACATTGCCGCCGGCTTAAAATTGCAACAAATTAATACGTTTGGCCGCTGCGCTGCGGCCAGAAGATACATTCATAGAGTAAACGATCCGTTTCTAACATTGGCCGCAGCGCAGCGGGCACTTCGCGAATTGGCCGGCCAGAACCCGAAGTGGCCGGCCAGAACTAGAAGTGGCCAAACTTCGGGTTCTGGCCGTAACATATACATCAATCAGGTAGTGTAATTAGAGTTCTGCTTCACACTGACACACCAAACTCACTGTGTAACACACCGCAAATAGCACCATGGCGAGAGTGCAGGCGATGGCGGTTTTCAAGCCCATATGGTCGGGCTGAGGTAGCTCAATGACAGAACAACAGTGACTGTCCAGCTGATCGAATTTGGTCTGTCCACAATGAAGCAACAACCTTATTATCTTGGGTGTGCCCTCCAACACACTCAAACAGGTCATTACTTCATTGTGATATGCAAGCCATATCACAGCGGCAAGGTAACGATCACGAAGGGGATTTGACACATGTACATGCCTTTTGTTTGTTGTTGCAGACGCAGTGCAGCCAGAAAAATTAGGCAGGCATGCACACGCACCAGAAAAATTATTATAGCGGCCGCTGCTAAAATTCAGGAATCCACCTGGAGTCCTGGACCCTGTTGGTGGTGGCGGAGAAGGCAGTCAAGCGGCCTGCAGGCAGAGATGCTGTGTGGGGACCGACTTAGTCTTGGAGCAGGCAGTCACACGGCGTGCAGGCAGAGATGCTGTGTGTGGGGACTGACTTAGTCTTCAAGCAGGCCTGACCGTGCTTTGCAGACCAGGCATCTGTAGTCAGATGGACCCTTGACCCAACGTTGTGTGCCAGAGATGACACCACTTGCCTTTCAACATCACGGTACAGTTTGGGTATTGCCTTTTTTGAGAAATAATTGCGGCCTGGTATCTTCCACTGCGGTGTGTGGCTTTGCTTTTGTGTGCTCAGGTGGTCATCCCATTGCAGTTTGTGCTTTTTCATCATGTGCCTTCGTAAGGCAGTTGTCCCTACGCGGGTCTTGGTCTTTCCACGGCTCAATTTTCGGTGGCAGAGAGTACAGATGGCATCGCTCTCATCTGAGGCAAACACACAAAAAAATGTCCACACCGCTGAGCCCTGGGATGATGGCACTTTGGTGATGGCTGCCGACGGAAGTGGGGTGCCAGAATCAGAGCAGGAGGAGGAAGATAGGTCACGCTTCTGTGCGGAAGCTGAGGAAGATGACGTGTTCTGTGTTAAATAGCCAACTACGTCCTGACAATATTGGGGGTTGATGGCACGTGCCTTCTTCTGAACACTGTACTTTGGTAGAGGGCTGCACAAAATCACGATAGCACGATCTCGAACAGACCTGCCGGTGGCCTGCCTCTGCCTGTTGTTTTGTCTATATTGGGGGGGATGAAGTGAAAGGTATGCACTGACTTGACTAATACAATGTGCAGTCACATAGATGCAGTGAAAGGTATGCAGTGACTGCTGGTAGAACAATGTGCAGTCACGGAGGTGCAGTGAAAGGTATGCAGTGACTGCTGGTAAAACAATGTGCAGTCACATAGGTGCAGTGAAAATGGATGCACTAACTGCTGGTATATAAAACAGCATGCTGTCACACAGATGCAGTGAAAGGTATGCAGTGACTGGTATTATAATGCAATGTGCAGCAGTGACACTAGGCACTGAATGTGCTGGGCCTGGTACAGTATAGCAATTAGCAAGGGCCAGCTGCGACAGACAGGGCTGTATATGCAGTGTCAGTAGGCCACACAAAAAAAAAAAAAAAACATCACAAGAGCATTAGCTCTCAAAAGAGCTGTTTTGGTGGTGCTTTTCATCAATAATCATCATCAAGGAGCAAGCTAACAGACCTCCTAACGATCGCTTTTCCTATCTCTCCAATGTCTCTCCCTTCTCTCACTAATACAGCAGCTCACAGAGTGAAAAAATGGCAGACGCTGCTGACTTATATAAGGGGGGGGGGGGGGGGGGAAGAGGGTGGCTCCAGGAGGAAGTGCAGACTGATTGGCTGCATGTGTCTGCTGACTGTGATGTAGAGGGTCAAAGTTTGCCCAATTATGTAGTATAGGTGGCGGGTCAAACTCGCATAAAGTTTGCATTTTGACGCGAGCAAGTTCGCATGCGAACCGTTCGGGCTATCTCTACGTCTGATGCCATTGTGTACAAACGTGCGCACATGCTCCTGGCTATGATCAATAAACCACGGCCAGCCGCGCGCACGCTCACAGAGAGCTAGGGACGCCATCCACGGAGCTGCGGCCCGTAAGTATAACATTCACTCCACCCCAAGGGCAGTTTCCGAATGCCCTCAGGAAAAGGTTTTTCTGGAAACACCCTGTCTTCAAAGGAATCCGGCACCACAGCCTTCAAGCAGGATACATGGAAGACTGGATGAATCTTAAAAGAATCAGGTAGAACCAATCTCAAAGCCACTGGATTAATCTTCTTAAAGAGAAGGTTCAGGGACAATAAAAAAAAAAAATCCGAATCCACTTACCTGGGGCTTCCTCCAGCCCGTGGCAGGCAGGAAGTGCCCTCGGCGCCGCTCTGCAGGCTCCCGGTGGTCTCCGGTGGCGCGCCCGACCTGGCGGGCGGCCAGGTCGGGCCTCTTCTGCGCTCCATTGTGCATTTCACGCCGGCACGCTGACGTCATCGGACGTCCTCCGGGCTGTACTGCGCAGGCTCAGGGCACCTCCTGCCTGCCACGGGCTGGAGGAAGCCCCAGGTAAGTGGATTTGGATTTTTTTTTTATTGTCCCTGAACCTTCCCTTTAAGAACAGGGAATGGCCCAATAAATTTAGGAGCCAATTTCTTCGAGAGACAACGCAACTACTTGAGGTTAGTCGTAGGGAGCAAGACCAGATCACCAGGTTTGAATTCAGTACTCTTTCTCCTGCTTTTGTCAGCAAAAAAAACCTTAGCTTTATTCTGAGTGAGCCTGCCGAAGGTTTTCTTGTAACTGTTGAAAAGTCTCTGAAAGCCACAACTGGGATAACCTCAGGAAGTGGTCGAGAGAACAGCGGCACCTCGATGTAGAGTCTTCAGATAATATCAGAGTCCAGGTACAACCAGAGTCAGGCGCAGGCAGCAGACAAGAACAGAATCCAGGTCCAATCCGAGTCAGGGGTAGGCAGTAGACAACAGCAGAATCCAGGTACAATCCGAGTCAGGGGCAGGCAGCAGACAAGAGGAGAATCCAGGTACAATCCCAGCCAGGGGCAGGCAGCAGACAAGAGCAGAATCGGAGGCAAGCCGGGTCCCGTTTGGCGCAAACCCCGGACACATGCGGACAATTGTACGCGAAGGCCCCGCACAAGCATACACAACGTCTGACTCCATTGCGTACAAACATGTGCACGCCCCCGGCTATGATCAATAAACTACGGCCAGCCGCGCGCGCACACAGAGTGGGGGACGCCATCCACTGAGCTGCGGCCCATAAGAATAACAAGGAGTATTACTGGAGGCACACAAGTAGAGTACATATCTCAAAGCAATGTATATAGAAATAGATAGGTAAATCCTACCTTCAATGAGTAGCTCTCACGTGAAAAAGTTCAAATTATAGTTTCTTTATTGCTGACTAAGTCACTGGTGCCTGGGACTAATCTTCACTGCTGTAAGGCACAATATTAGATCTGAAGATATGGCTTACGCCGTGAAAAGCGTTGTCTACAAGTGCTCAATTAAGAAACCAATAGATATGCATAGGACCCAACCGTCCCGATCTCGTCGGGACTGTCACGGTATGAGCCCCCCAAGTCCCGGGCGGCAGTGGGCAGCGAGTAAAAAAAATGATCGAGGCGCCAGCCGCGCCTAAGTGGTATGCGGGATGCGGCAATAGTATTACTACCTCCCTCCCTCCTTCCCTTGAGATCTGCCCCCCTGTGTCCCCCATAGCAGAGTGCGCAGCGAGCGGAGCGGGCTGTCATCTTACCTGCGTCCATGCACGCATACCGATGTCCTTATCCAGCTTCCTGCTTCCTGTGACGTCACAGGAAGCAGAGTGAAGCCGGACATCGGTATGCGTGCATGGACGCAGGTAAGATGACAGCCCGCTCCACTCGCTGCGCACTCTGCTATGGGGGACACAGGGGGGCAGATCTCAAGGGAAGGAGGGAGGGAGGTAGTAATGCTATTGCCGCATCCCGCATGCCACTTAGGCGCGGCTGGCGCCTCGATCATTTTTTTTTTTTTTTTGCAGTGGCACCCATCCTCACCCTCCTCCCTACCCATGGGCACCCTTACCCTCCTCCCCACCCACGGGCAGGGTGTATGAGGGTATATTTATTAAAAAAAAATATATAAGGGCATAAATATTAATAAAATAAAAAAAAATCTTCAAAAAAACGTTGGTAGGCGTGTTGGGGGTGTGGCCAGTGTCCCGGTTTCTTATTTTAAAATGTTGAGAGGTATGGATATGTTTGTAGAACTGAATATGAAATACTGTAAGTGAACCTCTGATTTTCCATCACTTACTACAATAAAAGTGGAAAATGAAGCACACAGACTGCCCAGGAGGTGGTCCCCATAACGGACAATATGCTCAGCTCTATAAGCTCAGGGTAAATGTGGCCCATCTTGTTTTTCTATGAATATTCTTACCATCAATATTGGGCCTATTGTGCCTTCCTGTTGGAGGTTTTTGTTTTCATGTATTTTCACAAAACAGCCTTTGTTCATCATTTCACAGGACTTAATTGAACTGAAGAAAAAAAAAAATCAATCTTCTGCTAATCAATAGGGGTGATTGTGAAGCTCGCTGCATAGTCATTAGGTTTAATTCCCATCTCAGAACTCCTGCTGAAAACATGCTTACTATTTAGGTCGGGCTTACACACATTGGCTGTCTGGAAACGCACATAGAGCATTTATATGCACTTGTATGCGTTTCAAGCTTTTATAGTGGGCTTAGCAGTGTTCTTTAGGTGTCCAAAGCAGGCATCTTTAAAGCGGTATTGTCACCATAAAAATAAAATTTCAAAAGCAACTGGTCTGAGTGTATTAAGTGATAAAGATGCTAATCCTGCATTCAAAACTTGCAAAACTTTTTCTGCTGTTATGGTTTGTAGTTATTACGTACTTTAGGAGCACTGGCCCTAGTGCCAAACAGTTGAATGCTGGGAGTTCTTTTTATCTATAATATATTCATCCTCTTCCATTTATTTCCCTGCCTAGCTTTCTTATCTGGAATACCCTCTGCTCATTGGTGTTTACAAGCAAGGCTGAGGTGACTCAGCGATTGGGGGATAAGACAGTGCAGTTGTTAGTATACACCTCAGTGGGAGTGTCTGAAGACTCTGGGAGGAGGGCAGCTAATGAATACACAATGAGCAAGAGAAAGGAGGGGGGAAAACAAGAGTCAGGGAGGATATGATGTCAGCATTAGCTTGGCAAGATGGCCACTGCCTAGAATAGGAATCTCTGCTTTCCTTTATAAAATTTACAGGAATCGTTACGTGGATAGCACAATACATCTGTTATGTAAGTAGAAGTAGTATTTATCTACTTATATATGTGTTTTTTATTTCTAGGTTAGCATGGGTGTCGCTTGTTCTTTAAAGGAAACCCAAAATGAGATATATACGGAAGCTGCCATTTTTATTTATTTATTTATTATATACTTTTTAAACAATACCAGTTGCCTGGCGTCGTGCTCATCTCTTTGGTTGCAGTAGTGTCTGAATCACACACCTGAGACAAGCATGTGGCTAATCTAGTCACATTTTTGTCAGAAACATCTGATCCACATATGCTTGTTCAAAGTCTATGGCTAAAAGCATTAGAGGCAGAGGATCAACAGGACAGCCAGGCAACTGGTATAAACAAATATGGCAGCCTTCGTATCCCTCCTGCTTCAGTTGTCCTTAAACTTAAGGACAGAATCCTTAATTTAGGGTTTGTCTGGTCACTGTGAAAAATGATCAATAACATGTTAATAATAGTAATTATTGAATTAACACTTGAAATACAGATCAATGTGTGGTGATAAGTTCTCCCTTGCCTTATTATCTCTAGCATGATCTTAGTGGTTATCGACTTCCAGTGGAATCAGTCAGTACAGTGTGTGATGAGGAACAATAGTTTACTCGCAGCAGCCAAGGGTTTTTCTTGTCTCTTGAAACTGAATCAGGTTCCAAATCTCTCAAATGACCGTTTCTTTATCCATAGATTTTGTTAGACTTGTGGCTGTCTAGGGAAGGATGCTACTGTTTGTTTCATTAGAAGACTACTAAAAAGAAAATCTCTACTTCATTCAGGTTATTAAAATGCCATATTTAAGTTTAAACAACGCACATTGCCTGGCTGTCCTGCTGATCCTCCGCCTCTAATACTTTTACCCACAGACCCTGAACAAGCATGCAGATCAGAGGGTTTGACATACATTTGACAGGATTTGCCACATGCTTGTTTCAGGTTGGTGACTCGGACACTACTAATGCATGAAAGATCAGCAGGACAGACAGACAACTGGTATTGTTTAAAAGGAAATGAATATGGCAGCTCTGCTTAGGCATGTATTGGAGTGGTTGTGGTTCAGACCATCACAGTTCATGGCAGGGCAAGAGGTTATCTGCTGGTCATGTTGCTACATGCTCCTAAACTTAAAGGGGAACTTCAGCCTAAACAAACATATTGTCATTAAGTTACATTAGATATGTTAATTAAAATAGATTGGTAATATATTCTCTTACCCACCCTGTTTTAAAAGAAGAGGCAAATGTTTGTGATTTCATGGGGGCAGCCATCTTTGTCATGGGGGCAGCCATCTTTTTGGTTGAAAGGAGGCGACAGGAAGCATTAGACACAGTTCCAACTGTCCTGTGTCCTGATCACCCCTCCCAGCGGCACGCGCTAGTTTTCAAATCTCAAATTCAAAATTTAATGTAAAAAAATTGCACCAAAACAGCAGAACGAGAACAACAATATCAGAAATCCCATCATGCTTTGCACAGCATCAGGGAAAAAATGCCCGGGCAGTTTTCTTCTGTGCAGCTAAAAATGAGGCTTTGGTAAGAAAAATAAAGTTCTGATGCCGTGAAACTGTTAAAGAAACACCAAGCCTTGTTAGTGCTGCTGAGTAGATTTTTAGTCTGGAGGTTCACTTTAAAGAGTAACTGTAGTGAAAATATAATAATTAAAATTGCTTTTTTTTTTTTTTTTTTTTACAAAATTAATTTATAATTTAGCTAGTATTAGCTAACTGTAAAATCTTTCCTCTCCCTGATTTACATTTTGACATTCATCACAGGTGTTGACATCTTTAGCCCCGTCAGGTTATCTCTGTGGAATGTTTGTTTACTAAAAGTTCTGAAGCCAGCACAAAATATACCTCAACTCCCAGAATGCTCTGTGGGCAGAATTCTGCATAGCTAATTAGCCTAGGTGAAACATCATTGCGAGGACGGAGCTACATCAATATACAGATATAGGAAGTGTTTTTAAACCGTCCATTGGGGAAGAAGAGCCACGTGACGAGCCGGCAAGGGACCGTGCGGCCTCAAGGGAGCTCCAGGTAAGTATGGTAAACTTTAAATAAATATATTTCCATTATTTTCAAACATGATGTGGTTTGGGGGGTTAAGGAAGATCAGTTGGAATTATAATTGAATCTGCTTATTTCTCCATTAACAAAACTCAGTCATTCATATGCTTAAAGGAAAAAGCAGCTTCAGCTGGAGAACGTATGGAAAATGACCCATTGCCTTCATTCGGTGATGATTTCGAGTACATAAAACAGCTCAAGTAGTATTTACCTTATGTCGGTGTGAATCTGTACTGGGTTCAACAGCAGTGACAATGGCAATGTTTCAGTGGTTGGGGCCCGACAGAAATGGGCCATCATTGTGAAATAGTGTCACCTAGAGGACACTTTGCAGGAACTGCAAGGCAGGAATGACTCCCAAACTCCACATGACCTGGCTCTGCTGACTATATGCAGGGATGATCATTTCACTGACTGCAATAAGAACTACTGTATCTCCTCCTGTGTCATTCTCCACAATGTTACATTATAAACAAAGCGAATACTAAAAAAAAAAAAAAAAAAAAAAAAAAAGAGAAACCAGGCATTAACTGCAAGTGATAGATTTAAAGGAAGCCTGAAGTGAAAGGGATATGGAGGAGGCCATATTTATTTCGTTTTAGGGACGGTTCATACTGCATGGATCAAGAACTGATCCGTATAAAAACGGATCCATCAGACAGATCAATTTTTATCTGGGCATACGTTTTTCATCCTTAACTTCCCGCTCTGTTAGCGAGCAGTCACTGCGACACATCGTTCGATCTGCATTTATCACAGCCGCCCCTAACTTGCGTTCCGTCCGGCGGAACAGATTGAATAGGTCCTCTGGAATGGAGCTATGTTAAAGTGGTCTGAAAGTCAGCATCTCTACTTTGCTCTAAAAGATTCCTCACAGCTTTAAAGCTACTATCACATAATTATTTTTTTTAGCAGAACATCACTGAAATGGCTAAAGAAAGCACTTTGGATGTGGATTTGAAGCTGAATAGCAGGACAAACTGGAGATAACAGCATCTTTGTTTACATTCCAATGTTGATACATGTGTAACAAGTAAAATACACTTTCTGAGAAGCGGTTTCTGCTTCAGGCACACACACAGTTCAGAACAACTCAGAAGATTTTTATATATGTTACGGCCAAAACCAGAAATCGGCCAATTCTAGAATTGGCCGGCCGTTTCTAGAACTGGCCGATTTGACGTCGGCCAAAGTCCAAAATGCTGGGAATTTCTGACATTGGCCGGCCAGTTCTAGAAGCGGCCAAAGTCAATCGGCCAAAGTCCAAAACGCACAAATCCCAGAACATCGCAGGGGTCCGGTCACCATGAATGGCACTCGGAACTTCCTCTCTGCTCTGAAAGATGCACAACAGCATAATAACCTTCACAGGAAAAAAAACGGAAGCAGACAAATTTGTTATCATTCTGCGCTTTAAAATTAGCTGCTCTGCCGTGGCAGTCGAGTGACACAGGGGAGAGATCAAATTACAGTGGTGATTAGTCATGGCTGGGTGCGCTTCTCTGGGCGCTTTGCATGGCTGGGGGCTTTTCTGGGTGCCTTGCATGGCTGGGTGCGCTTGCTGGGCCCTTTGCAGCGTGGGGGGGGGGGGAGTAGGGGGGCTGCGCACTTTGCATGGCTGGGGTGCTTCACTAGGTGCTTTGCATGGCTGGGGGGGGGGCTTCGCTGGGCGCATTGCATGGCTGGGGGGGGGAGGGTTGCGCACGTTGCATGGCTGGGGTGCTTCACTAGGTGCTTTGCATGGCTGGGGGGGGGGTGGCTTCGCTGGGCGCTTTGCATGGCTGGGGGGGGGGGGGGCTGCGCACTTTGCATGGCTGGGGTGCTTCACTAGGTGATTTTCATGGCTGGGGGGCTTCACTGGGAACTTTGCATTGCTGGGGGTGCTTGCATGGCTGGGGGGGGGGGGCTGCGCACTTTGCATGGCTGGGGTGCTTCACTAGGTGATTTTCATGGCTGGGGGGCTTCACTGGGAACTTTGCATTGCTGGGGGTGTTTGCATGGCTGGGGGTGGGAGGGCTGTGCACTTTGCATCGCTGGGGGGCTTCACTGGGCACTTGCATTGCTGGGGGGTGCTTTGCATGGCTGGGGGGGGGGGCGCTTTATTGTGTGCTTTGATTGGCTGGGGGGGCGCCTTTAGTGTGCGCTTTGCATGGCCGGGAGAGTTGCCTGCACTACTCACAGACCTCAGATCACAGCGACCGAAGAGGTGGGGAGAAGCGGAGAGAGGCAGAGCAGCGCGCAAGCTATCCGCCCGGACCTGTGTGTGTACACTTCACATGCGGAAGTGCCAAATGACAGGCGCTTCCGCACTGAAGTGTTCACGTCCTGCGGGTGACTTGTGCGCTTTGCCTCTCTCCGCCTCTCCGGTCCGGTCGCCCTGATCTGAGGCTTGATTAGTGCAGGCAGCGGGGGGGGGGGGGGGGGGGGGGGAGAGCCGAGGGAACAGGACTTCGGGACTTGGCCGGCCACATACAGCCACAACGAGTTCTGGCCGGCCAAAGTCCGAAATAAGGGTACATTTCTCACATTGGCCGCATCAGCCGGCCACTTCTCGTTTTGACTGGCCAGAACCCGAAGTGGCCAGACTTCGGGTTCTGGCCGTAACATATATAATAAAAAGCAGTTGGACTAAAATGCAATGGCAGCTTTTGGGCCAAGAAAAACTACACTTTGGAAACTTGTAATTTGTAGACAGACAATATCACTTGTGCACAAAAGAAAATATAACTGTATGAATAATAAAAAGTAGAAAAACACATTTTTATTGAATGTTATGTCAGAGTTTCAGACCACTTTAATGGATCATACTGGTTAGCAGAGGATCCGTTCACATCGGTTTGGATCTGGTTTGTTTAGTAGAGTTGTCGCAAACCTCCAATTTTGGTTCGCGAACCTCTAACTCGAACATGCAAAAAAAGTTAGCAAACTTTCGAACCGCCATAGACTTCAATGGGCAGGCGATCCTTCAAAACCAAAAACACTAAGGGCCCGTTTCCACTAGTGCGGTATCGCCGCATATCACCGCTGACAAAATCGCATGCGGATGCGATTCCGCATGCGTTTTTTGCCGCGATTTCGCATAGGCAGGGTATATGCGATTTTAACCATGTCACTGCCTGTGTCAATTTACATTACTTTCAATGCGAAATCGCACGCGAAATCGCGGGAAAAAACGCATTGCAAAAAACGCATGCGATTTCCCCATGAAATACATTGCCTGCGATTCGCCTGCATTCCACACGCAGGCGAATTCTGCAGGGTCTACCGCGCAGAAAAATCCTGCATATAAAAACGCAAATGAAAACTGACAAGTGGAAACAGTCCCATCCACTTGTATTGCTTATGCGAATCCCATGCGTTGTCTGCATGCGAATTCGCGCTAGTGGAAACGGGCCCTAATTGTGGCCACTAAAGTGATGGAAAAGATGTTTTAAGGGGTCTAACACCTGGGGGGGGGGAATGGCGGAGTAGGATACACACCAAAAGTCCCGGGGAAAAATCCGGATTTGACGCACAGCAGGGTTTAAGGGCAGAAATCACATTGCATTGCTAAATTGAAGGCCTAAAGTGCTTTAAAACATCTTGCATGTGTATACATCAATCAGGTAGTGTAATTAGTGTACTGCTTCACACTGACAGACTAAACTCAACGTGTAACGCACCACAAACAGCTGTTTGTGTAGTGACGGCCATGCTGGACTGGTGTGCACCGTGGCGAGAGTGCAGGAGATGGTGGTTTTCAAGCTTCATATGGTATCCCACGTGGCATCCATGGCAGCATCATCATCATCGTAATCATCCTCCAAAGCTTCGCTTGTATCAGACACCTCCAAAACTGCACCAACAAAGGGTACTTCGTCATCCTCACACCTTACGTCCATACTGGCGCCTAACTCAGACAAATGAGGTGGTGGTGTAACATGCTTAGCGCCGTCATCTTGTAACAAGAATGGCTGTGAATCAGTTAATTCCCCACCAAATAACTCCTGCGAAGTGTCAAATGGGGCGGATGTGGTGCTAGTAGTAGCAGTGGTGGCTGTGGAGGAAGATATGTCATGGTTCTGTGCAGAAGATGAGGTGTTCTGTGTTAAATAGTCAACTACGTCCTGGCAATCTTAGGAGTTAATGGCACGTGTCTTCTGAACACTGTACTTTGGTCCAGGGTCGCACAAAATCATGCCACCTCGACCTCGAACAGACCTGCCGGGTGGCCTGCCTCTGCCTGTTGTTTTGTCCATAATGGGGGGGATGAAGTGAAAGGTATGCACTGACTTGACTAATACTATGTGTGGTTACACAGGTGCAGTGAAAAGGTGACTGCTGGTACAACAATGTGCGGTTACACAGGTGCAGTGAACAGGTTGCAGTGACTGCTGGTATACAATACAATGTGCGATCAGTCACCGGTGCAGTTACAGGTATGCACGGACTGGTATTACACAACACAATGTGCAGCTGTCACACACACAGGTGCAGTGAACAGTTATGCAGTGACTGGTATTATATAACACTGCATGCTGTCACGCAGGTGCAGTGAACATGAACAGGTATGCAGGGTCGGACTGGTATTATAAATGTGCAGCTGTCACACGCAGGTGCAGTGAAAAGGTAGGCACTGAATGTGCTGGGCCTTGCACAGCATAGCAATTAGCAAGGGCCAGCTGCGACACACAGGGCTGTATAATGCAGGGTCAGCGGCACACACACACAAAAAAAAAAACTTCACAAGAACATTAGCTCTGAAAAGAGCTCTTTTTGTGGTGCTTTTCAACAACAAATATCAGCTAAGAGCAAGCTACAAGAGTCTAACTAAGCTTTCCCTAATCTTTGCAGCAACTCTCTCCCTTTTCTCACTACTGCAGTAACACCGAGTGAGATAATGTCCGACGCAGCTGCCTTATATAAGGGGGGCGGGGGTCCAGGAGGGAGTGCAACCTGATTGGCTGGCATGTATCTGCTGACTGATGTAGAGGGTCAAAGTATAGCCCAATGATGTAGTATAGGGGCGGGTCAAACGCGCCATAAAGTTCACGTTTGACGCGAACCACTGATGTTTACGCGCATAAGTTCGCGGCCGAAATGTTTGGGACAACTCTACTGTTTAGTTCCGCTGAACGGACTGTTTTTATGCCATTGTGAAATGGCAATTTTTTTTTTAAATGGCATCTTAAACATTTCAGCGGTCCTCTCTTTCATAGGCCAATAACTTTATCACTACTTATCACAATTAAATGAACTATATCTTGTTTTTTGTCACCAATTAGACTTTCTTTGGGTGGTACATTTTGCTAAGAATTATTTTATACTAAATGCATTTTAACAGGAATAATATGAAAAAACATGTAAAAGAATAATTTCTCAGTTTCAGCAATTATAGTTTTAAAATAATACATGCTACTGTAATTAAAAACCAGGTATTTTATTTGCCCATTTGTCACGGTTATTACACCATTTCAGTTATGTCCCTATCACAATATATGGCAACAATATTTTATTTAAAACTAAAAGTGTATTTTTTCAGTTTTTTGTTTGTCACGAATTACAAGCCTTTATTTGCAAAAATAACAGTAATATACCCTTCATGACATACATATTAAAATTAAGTTGAGTCCCTATAGTAACTATGATTATTATTTTTATAAATCCCACTTTTTTTATGAAAGTGTTTTATTTTGGTAACTCTGAGAGGGAAGGTAAGGGGTTAATAGGATATTTTATGTATTTTTATTTGTTGGGATGTATGTAGGTGTTATTTTACTATTGTGCCACTTCATTCTTCCTGTGTATTGCATATACGCATTACAAGAACTAACACATATGTTTTACTTTCACTTTTGTCAATGACCATTAGTATCTTATTGGTACCCATTTGCTGATCAGTGTACTAATGGGCGGCAACGGGAATGCATGCAGGAGCGTGCAGGAAGGGCGACCCAGGCAAGGTACATATATCTACGCCCCTGGGGCTTCAGATGAAGTCCTACAGGGTGTAGATATACTGCCCTCGGGACAATAACTAGTTAAATCAGATGCTGAACCTACCATCTGAAAGTCACATCTGAAAACAAGACTCATCAGACCAGGCAACGTTAGTAGAGAAATGAGTGTACCCCTGTTGGTATCTACCCAAATCTGAAACAGAGCTGTTCCATGGACTAAAACATCTGTAATATCGTACCGCGTGCAAATGATCTGCACACGGTAGGATCATTATCTTGCAGGCAACTATACAGAAAAGCTTAAGCAAAATAATAATAATGCTCAGAAATGCCACCATTTAATATCTTACAGATGTCCATCTGTCAGCAGGCGGGCCCCCTGAATTCTCTAGATCTTGTACAGCTGTCAGATGTCATGAATGGCTATAGGTAGGGATGTAACTACTGGCAGAGCAGCCCCTGCAGCTGCACAGGGCCCAGACCAAGGGGCCCCCTAACTTTTTACCTTTTTTCTCTACAATACAGGGCCTCCCTCCAAACCAATTATTGTTGTGGCCACACTTGGTATGGGTGCCAGGCCCCCAGGATGTGGAAGTCACAAGTGGTGGAGTGGGAAAGTTGTGTCAGTCCCATTAAAGATTTGCTGAGGTGCCCTAGGATTTGTAGTTACACCTCCAGGGGTGTGTGTGTGTTGTCATGGTGGCCACGCTTGTTACATAAGACCCAGTAACATGGCCATGAGAGTCAACATAGGGGGAGGAGGGGGGAGGTGGTGATGAGTGTGAACCCATCAGATTTCCTAGGGGAAGGAAGAGACATGATTTGTAGTTATGTCCTGGCTACAGGGATAGTAAAATGTCAGAATGTTTGATGTAGTAATCCTTTAATAGTGCAGCTATAATAGTGTCAGATGCTCCTGGTCCAGCAACTACTAGGGGCTCATTCTCACTGCCAGTCTGCCTGCTATTATTTGCCTATCAGCACCTCACTGTGTGATCCTGAGCAGTGCAGGGAAGATGCAGACAGTTCAAGCTATTCTTTATCACCTCTTAATGTTATGGATAGCATTGAAGAAGTAGAATGAGGAACTGCAAGCCCAACACCCAACTTTTAGAAATGGTAAAGAGGGATACTTCTGACCACTATTAGAAAGCATGTGTACACTTGTCTAAACAGTGCACATCCTATCAGGGAAAAACAAGAGTTAGCCAGAGGTACTTCCTCTGCCTGTGAAGCATGAGGTCACGAGTCTGACTCCTGGGTCAGAAAAAAAATTATTTTTATTTATCTCCATTCTGAAGTGCACCTTACAGAGAAGTAAGTGAATGCCTGAGACAGTAGCAGACTTGAGAGTTGTGGCACTGCCATGGCAAAACAGGACCCTGCATAAGATGGATGCACCTCCAATTTTATGAACTTCCAGATCCAGATTGACAGAGAGGTAGATAAGGTCCAGAAGACATGATTTAGTTATAGATGCAGCAGTGCAAAGTGACATCAGGAAGAAGGCATCTGAGGTGCTGGAGCAGTAGACAAGACACAGAACATTTATGTTGTGCTTTTCTCCTGGCAGACTCAAAGCACTTCAAGGCTGCAGCCACTTGGGGCGCACTCCACTGGAGACCAAAATAATTAGGGAGACTTGCTCAAAAACTCCTTACTGTTTTATGTACTGGCTTGAGCCAGGTTTCAAACCTGGGCAAAGGCTCAAAGCCAACATCAAAGGCAACAGCCTTACCAGTACACTATCCAGCTGTCCCTGTATCATGGCCTAAAAGAGGAGCTAGTGAGGACATGGAAAGCAAAGTGCCGGTGGTGGTAGGAGCACACGGGGCTGTCTCATAAACTGGGAAAGTGTTGAGGACCTAAGATTGAGGAAGATATATACCACCCACAGAGAAATATTTATACACACTTTGTCACATTTAAAATTTTCCGTGAACTTCTTCTCACTGCTTGAAAATGTATTTTTTTCATAGAAATGAACCATAAGGCAAGCTTATTAGTATATATCAACCAGGCTTACCACAGACCGAAACACTGTCTAACCATGCTCTGGAATGTGGTCAGTGAAAGGCCACACTGGCTGGGATTGGAACCTGGGACCAAGCGCTGCAAGGCGAGAGAGCTAACCACCACGCTACGTTAAAAAAGTTTAGACAGGCCAAAATAGTGTGTGTGGGGTACAAAGTACAGACACTGCCCTGACAATGAAAGAATACAAAAAAGGGGAAGAAACGTTAGGCCTAATAGGTAGAAAAGAGAGAGAAAAGATCAGCGAGCGATAAGAGTCCAACACGGAAGCACCTGAAACTCACAAGGAAATTTTACAAAAATATGAAGGATATCATGAGCGCGTCTATGCGGAGAGATACTGTCTGCCTCAGACAAGATGGAGCGATGGAGGAGATATTTCATGGATCTTTATGGGAGTGACAACCGAAAAAGAGTCTGGCTGCATTTCACTGCCGATCCCGAGGTACATGAGCCAACAGAAGCTGAACTTACTGAGATCATAAAGAAACGAAAGAACTATAAATTACCGGGAAGTGATCGTTTTACTGCTAAGCTCTTAAAAATGGTGGAGACGGTCTATGGAAAAAAAAGAAAATATTGGTATTAAAGGCATGAAAGGAGAAGAGAACGCCAGAGTAGTGGAAGGAGGTAGTAGGAGTACTAATAATAACACATAAAGAGGTGACACCAGAAACGGCAGCAGCTACAGAGGAATTACTGAATACTGCTAATAAAACCTTCTCCTGTCTGTTGTATAAAAGACTTGTGGAGTATGCCGAGTGTTTGGGGACTATCAATCTGAATTCCTTGTGGACAGATCACTTAAAGGATACTAGAGCCGAAGCAAGATTATAAAAAAAAGATGTTGGCCCATATGCAATTCACTTTTTCTCCTAGGTGAGATTTTTAATAAAATGCCTTTTAAGCCACCAGAAAGGAAGAAAATACTAAAAATAATGATGATAGTACTTGTTCACCTACTTTTTGGTACTTTTTTAAATCGGAAAGTGCTGGAAAGTTATTTTAAATTGAAAATGTAAAATTATCTCTTAGGAGAAAAATCAGGTGAAAAAGTGACTTGCATATGGCCCACTGTCTGCTGTTAGGAGGGTATAAGCCCTCACTTACAGCTCACTTATTTCATTTATGAGTGCCTCCGTTCGCCTGTTATATATCCCCCATTACAGGCTCCCGCCTCCAGCATCCTCTATTGTAATGCAGGGATTCCTCTCCCCTGTGCCTGCTCATTTGAAAGACGCGACTGCTCGCTCCCGTCCTGCGGGTGTCCAGGAATGTGCGCTCCGCAGCTCCTCGCGCCCACCCGCCTCCCTCCTCCTCTGGCTCCCTGCCGAGCATCACGTCTTTACAGCGTGAACCGAGCAAGGCTGTGGAGTGCGTACGCCTGGACACCCACAGGACGGTAGTAAGTGGGTGCCTCTTTCAAATGAGGTAGGCGCGGGCACAGGGGGAGAGGAATCCCTGCAATACAACAGAGGACGCTGGGTTCGGGAGCCTGTTACGGTGGATATAACGGACACCCTCTTAACAGCAGACAATGGCCTCAATTCACTAAGATCATGCTGGAGATAATAAGGCAAGAGAAAACTTACCTCCACACAGTGAGAGAGTTATCTTATCGCCTCATTCCTTAAAGAGAATCTGTATTGTTAAAATCGCTCAAAAGTAAACATACCAGTGCGTTAGGGGACATGTCCTATTACCCTCTGTCACAATTTCGCCGCTCCTCGCCGCATTAAAAATGGTTAAAAACAGTTTTAAAAAGTTTGTTTGTAAACAAACAAAATGGCCACCAAAACAGGAAGTAGGTTGATGTACAGTATGTCCACACATAGAAAAATACATCCATACACAAGCAGGCTGTTTACAGCATTCCTTTTGAATCTCAAGAGATCATTTGTGTGTTTCTTTTCCCCATGCACTGAAGTTTCAGGCTGCTCTTTTCTTCCTGCAAACAGCTTTCCCCTTGTTTGTAATTCCTCAGTATGTGAAAGCCCAGCCAGCTCAGAGGAGGATTTATCCAGCTTGTAAAAGATGAGAGAGAAGAGAGAAGCTGCTCTAATCCTAAATAACACACAGACAGTGTGCATAGAGGGGCCTGGAAGGGTGAGTTCATAGCAGAACCACAACACTGAAGAACTTGGCAGCCTTCCAGACACAGGCCGACAAGTCTGACAGGGGAAAGATAGAGATTTATTACAGAGACAGTGATAGTATAAAGTGCTGCAGTTAGCCAGAACACATTAGAATAGCTTTTGGAACTTGTAGGATGATAAAAAACAGGATGCAATTTTTGTTACGGAGTCTCTTTAAGTTACCTCCTCTGTAGTTAACTTACCTGCTTTGTAGTTATTTTCACACGCAGTTAATTAACAGCCTGTCTTTAACTTTAGAATTCTGGAGTTATTTAAGGATTGAAGAGTTAACTTTAGGTTTGCCTAAAAATATTTCCTGAATACTACATGCCTTATCACCATGGTGATAACTCTAGAAACGTTATTAAAGACAGGAGATAAGCTTAGTGAATTGAGGCCAATGTCTTTTTTTATAATCTTTTATAAATCTTGCTTTGGCTCAGGTATCCTTTAATGATCATACATACCGGTACATCGCACAACCTTTTTCTGGAATGCACACAAGCTGTCCATCGAAGAGCTCTAGAGTCAGAAGAAAGATTATTACTAATACAACTACAAAACATTTCTAAAGCGCTTTACTTCCTTTGGACACAATGCACATAAGCTTGCCTCAGATCAGTACATTGTGATGTGTCCAGGGGGAAAGGTTACGTGATCATAAATGGCAGACTAAACAGGTGGCTTTTCAGTTTTGATTTAAAAGTGTCCAGGGTTAGAGCTGTCTTGATCAAGTTTGGCAAGACATTCCACAGGGGAGGGGCAGCATAAAGTAAAGCTCTAACTCCAAAGGTTTTTACTTGGACTTTGGAGGTGGTCAAGTTATTGGATCTTTTTCATCCGAGTGGTGTGATGCAGATACCACAATTCCTTCAGAAAAAAAACAAAAACAAAGAAGCTTGTAGATCTGGTTGCAGTAACTTTTCCAAAATCAGGAGCAATGTTTAAGGTTGGTGGCAAGGTTCAAGTATTTGGGTTTAACAGTCACCGAACTCATGCCTGAGAGTGAGATGGATTAAGATGAAATGGGGCCCAAGGCAAGATAGTAGTTTTGGTTCTCCTCATAGTCTTTTTGATAATCTAAGGTGGTAGAGAGGTAAGAGAAGGTGGCCGCTGGGCCCCTTGATACGCTTTAGGCCCCAGACACCTGCCTAGATTGCCTTGTGGATGATTCTGCTCTGCTTATCATCCACCTCCGCCAATTTTAATCTACAGTGTGTAAATAGCTTAAGGCTGCTTTCACAGTGGGACGTTACAGGTGCACGTTAGTGCAGCCTGTAACGCTCCCCCAACGCACAGCAATGTAACACAAGTGGGCTGTTCACAGTGCCCACGTTGCGTTACATGTAACGCTGCACGTTGTAGTGAAAGTGCAGCATGCTGTGCGTTCTACGTTAGACTGTTTGCACATGCTCAGTGGGTGGGCGGAGGGGAGGCGGGGAGATGCCGCTACAGCAGCCGTGCACATGGCTACTTAATATGCACTGCACTGGCGGCCGCTGATTGGCTGGCGGGACCACGTGATGTGGAGTGTCTCGCTCCGCATCACGTGGTCCCGCCGGCCAATCAGCGCCACTCTGGGAGACCTTATGCGGATAGAGCCGCCTAACGCGGCTCACTAACGTCCTTTTCCGCATCACCATGCGTTGCGTTAGGAGCACGTTATGCGACCATAACGTCCCCTAAGACGCAATGTCTTAATGTGTAAGTAGCCTAAATGGAAGTGAATGAGGATCACCTGACTGTCTATTGTGTACAAGAAAGTCTCAGCAGCCTGTATATTGCACACAAGCTTTCCAATTAATTTTTTCGATCCCCGACTTGAGTCTGTACCTCCTCATTCTAGTTGTGAAAAATAAAAAAAAAATTACACCATTTACAAAAACCACAAATGGTTACCTTATGGACTTTTTAATATGTATGTCATGGGGGTATATTACTGTTATTTTTGCAAATAAAGGCTTGTAATTATTAATATAGTTTTAAAAATCACTAAACAAAACAAAAAAAACAAAAAAAAAACAACACCATAATTTCCAGATAAAATATTGTCATATATTGTACCTGGGTTACGATTTAAAAAAGTTGTAATGACTGGGACAAATAGGCAAGTAAAATGTGTGGGTTTTATCTATCGCAGCACATTTTTTTTCTTACTATTCTCTTTAAAATGCATATCCAATATAATAAATTCTTAGAAAAAAGTACCACCCAAAGAAAGCCTGATTTGTGGAGAAAAGAAAACCAATATATTGTTCATTCCAGTGTGATAAGTAATGATAAAGTTATTGGCGAATGAATGGGAGGAGCGTGATGTGAAAATAGCTCTGGTTTTTGAGGGAGAAAATACCTTTTGGTAAGTGGTTAAAGTCGTCCGAAAGCCAGGATTTCAACTTAGCTTTCAAGCTGTGAGGAATCTTTTAGATCAACTATCCCAGAATTTTTTTTTAAGCAGAACATCACTGAAATGGTTAAACAAAGCCTTCTATTCAGCTTCTAATCCGCATCCAAACTAGTCATATCAGAATCTTTGTGTACATTCCAATGTTGTTACAATGTGTGTAAACAGTGTAACAAGTTAAAAGGTACTCTGTGCTTCAGACACACACACAGTTCAGAATAGCTCATTAAAAGATGTTAATATATAATAAAAAGCAGTTTGAATAAAATGCAATGACAGCTATTAGGGCATGATAAACTACACTTTGGGAACTTGTAATTTGTAAACAGACAAAATTACTTATGCACAAAAGCAAATATGATAACAGCCTCATTTTTATTTGGTTGAAAAGTTGTTGAGCATAACACTGTTGGTGTGTAAAGGGTTAGATTCTTCTAGAAGGGGACACAGAAAGCAATAAAGCGCCAAAATAATTTTTAATTCCTATCCACGCTATGCATAACTAAAATAAAAACCTATTTTGGATTTGCTTTCAAAACCTGATGTAGGTTCTACCAGGTTGTATTCCATCCATCTGTCCAATATATACTGTATATAAAAAAAAGAAAGAAAAAAGACAAGTTTGGCTAACGTTCCTCTTTAAAAAAATAAAGCGAAGTCTTATTTTTCCCATCACTCCAGTAAGAGTTCTGTTTTCTCCATTCTTCTGTTAATCAGACTGAGACATGCTATAAACCCTGCAGCTATACCTTTTTAAAACACCTCTGCTGGTACCGGAGCTGGTTTCAATATAGAAAGAGAGTGGGTGGAAGTCTTGGTGTGAAACTGATTCTAGATTCAAGACACCCCCCCCCCCCCACCACCCCAAATTTCTCTCCTGTGACCCGATATCCCAGCCAAGGCATGGCGGAAGCCTCACGGATGTGCGTGTAGATGGGCCAGCTTTAATAGGAGCGCCGGGTAATAAACATCCATTTAATTAGGAATACAAATGGTGGTCTTAATTGGATTTTCAGGAGCCCTCGGAGGAAAAAATCCAGGTCATTTTTGTAGCTGGATCAGATGGAGGCACGCACGCACGCACTAACTCAGCAGCTTGTTGTCAGGCGTAATTATTGTTTACGGATAATCAGCGTTTTTTTCTGAGCTAGTGATTGTGGCAGGATGACGAAGTGGCGGAACCGGGAACCCCACAGATTTCAGCTGTCTGCTACAATAGTTACGCAGTGTCATAACACCTCTGGGAGTCTGGGTCTCTGGCCCCTACCGCTAGGTGCAGGAGACATGCAGAACCCCGGCCTATGCCAGTCCGCCATCGAATACTAAGAGGGGGCAAGGATCGCCTTGGTCTGCTTTCAGAAAATATTGTACTGATGGATTAATTGGGGTTAAAGCAAGTGGCAATCTCAGGAGAAACAAGAGAAGGGGTTTAAAAAACCCACACAATTACTTAATCTTATATATAAACAGTAGAGAGAGAGAGCATGAGGACAGAATAATAATTGGCTCAAGTGGGGTTACTATGGAGATTAATCAACACACGGGCACTGGGCACCATGGGCCGGCTACTTTGCATTCACACTCCAGTGGAGAAGTCTCTAAATTACAGGCCGAGGCAACATTTATTTAATGCTTCCAAAGAAATCAGGATAACCTAATTCTTACTTTCCACGGCCAAAAATGAAAAGAAAGAAGAGGGGGAGAGAGAGAAAAAAAGGAAATCAATAGACTAGTTAATCTGTAGCCTGGAGGAAAGTTTGCATTGAAGGTTTCGGAAAAGCAGCCAGATTTAATTAGAGCATCTGTGTTAAACAAATTTGTGCTTTCTTGACTTTTTAGAGGAAAATTATGGCTGGAGGAATGGTTTTCGCTTTCACAGTAGCCCGTTAGGCAGTGTTTTTTATTTTATTTTTAACTGCATTTTACATCTTCCTGGCTGAGAAATATGGATTTCCTCTCGTCATAGAAGTGATATTAGTTATGGTGTGAGTTTTTTTGCATAAGTTTTGTTGAATGGGATGGATGGACGGGATGAAAAATGAATAACTGTCCATGCAGTGGTGTAGCTAAGAAGCTGTGGTCCCCAGTGCAAGTTTTGCATTGGAACCCCCCAAGCATGCTATATATAATTGAAATGACACACCAAAACCAATCAAGGACAACCATAAAGTCAGAGGAGCAAGAAGGGGATGGGGAACAGCCTGTTTGCTACTATTCAAATCATCTATAGAAGTGAATATTATCAGCTCAGGACAAATAAAAAGCCAATACTGTAGTTGAGGGTGGGCCTCTCTAGCTCAAGGGCCCAGATGCAGTCGGTACCTCTGCACCCCCTATTGCTTCGCTACTGTGTCCGTGGTTAATTAGGGGGTGTTCGCATAGACTGTTTCTCTGGCTCCTTCATGGCAACAAGGCAAACCTGAGCATTTCCCCCCGTTGGGCACAATGAAAACTTTAAGACCCGGCCCAGGCCAGGTGGAACAGAATAGGTTATGGAAATGATTTACATTACTTCCCTGAGTTAATAAATCAACAAATCCCAAAAAAGGTACACTGCCTTCTAAAATGTTCCCAAAGGCAAAAAGGTTATTACGGTATAATCTTGTCAGAGTAAACTCTGGTATAGTGTCCAGGTCCCGGCCAAGCCCCATTATAAGTCTAGGAGCGTAACGCCTGGTATAGTAAACGCAGATATAATAGAATTTCTGTCATAGTAAACCGGTTTTTTTGACCCCTGCAGTATTCTGTATCCAGCTATAGTGGAAAGTGGGCGGGCACATGCATGATACATCAGTCAGAGACCTATGAGCCATTGTCAGTGGGCAGGCTGGCAGCCACTTGTAGCCTGCTACTATCTGCACACCGGTGACACCTGCGCTTCCTGTGTAAGCTGCTGCCTGATTACTGAGGGAATTGTCATCTGTGACTTGCTTGTGCATGGCTGCAATGATACAGTATCAACCAAGCTGCACAGAAATGTGGACAGAGGACCACACTATCAGCACTGTACCTGCATTAACTGGTGAGACCTATGCTTCCTGAGTAAGTTGCTGCCTGTGGGAATTGCCTATCATTTGTGACTCACTTGTGCATGGCTGAAACACTACAGTATCCTCCAAGCTGCACAGAAATGTGGGCAGAAGAGCACACTATAAGTACTGTACCTGCAGTAACAGGTGAGACCTATTCTTTTGTGTTGTGTGATTATTGCATGAAAATCCCTGCATATTGAGCACTGTGCATTTTGTTCTAGCTTAGGCAATGCCTTTGCTCGCTTGCTGAAGCACTGAAAAGAAAAAATGACTCCCAATTATTGACTGAATTAAGATCCAGTTCTATAGTATACTTTATGTGCTTGAGTATGACTATTTCTGATAGAGTAAACTTCTAATAAAGTAAACTACTTTAACCGTTCCCTTGGCGTTTACTGTAAAGGGATTTTACTGTACAACAATTAAAAAAAATAAAAATTATATATATATATATATATATATATATATGTATATGTATATGTATATGTATATGTATACACACACACACAGCAAGTTCAGGCACTGATTTTTTGTTTGTTTTAACTGCGTAGCTTAGAACATTATTTTATACTAGTGACCTTAGCCCGTTTAAAAATGGGCTTTGGGTCTGTTTCTTACCGCCGCATGTCAGTGCGCATGCGCGCGCACAAGCCCTCCCAGCTAACTGGCCCCGTCCTCCTGTCCCAATGGCTGTCCGTGCTGTGCACATGCGCAGTAGCAAAAAGCACGGACCCAAGGACAGGAGTACGCAGGGACAGTTAGGTTTTATTATAAGTGATGAATTATGCATGAAAACGTTTTGTTAAAGGACTTACGAGGCCAAGTACAGGAAAAAAAAATAAAAAAAAAGTTAGCTACCTGGATCAGCTTGTAAGGCACGGACAACGCCATCCGCGCCCTCCGGCCGTTCCGCCTGGTCCCCGCCGCCGAACAGCCCCCTGAACGGTCCCCGACCACGCGGCCCGGGTCGGGCTCCCCAGCCTGTACCAAGATGGCCGCCGGAGCTGCCTGCGTAACAGTAGCGTGATCGGGGGGTTGGCCTTAGAGCTGCGCAGCCGCACTCGTGGCTATGCGGACTGCGCAGCCGCGGGCAGCTCCGGCGGCCATCTTGGTACAGGCTGGGGAGCCCGTCCCGGGCCGCGCGGTCGGGGACCGTTCGGGGGCAGGGACCAGGCGGAACGGCACGGAGGGCGCGGACGGCGTCCTCCGTGACTTACAAGCTGATCCAGGTAGTTAACTGTTTTTTTTTTTTTTTTTACTATACTTGGCCTCGTAAGTCTTTTTAAAAAAATGCATAACACAAAGAAAATATCTGCTGGACCAATTGTTAGCTTATCAATTTCCCCTCAGCAACCACCTCCTGCCTGGTCACCTCCCCCTTTATTCTGAAAGGCTATGAGTCGGCAGGGAGGAGGGGCTTCAGTTGACAGAGCAATCACTCTCCATAACCATTTTACCGAAACCTGGAAGTGGTTCACACTGACTGGGTTTGAGCAGGCATCTACAGGTTCAGGTTTTTGAATGTAATATCTATTAACCTCCATGGCGGTATGATTACTTCAGGATTTTAGGGTCTAAAAGCGGTGCAATTTTTTCACAGCCTTTTAGACCATAAAAGCAGGGAAAAAAAATCATGCCATTAGAGGCATACCTATGAAGTAGCCGCCGGGAGATTTGGGCACAGGATAAAGAGGCTATACGGCTTACCCTTCTCCTGCACAAGTCCCGGTGGCGTTAATTACTATTCCCCCTCCAGGCGGCCATGGATATTGCTGACAGCCAAATTACAGTGTTTTAAAAGCAATTTGAGTTCTGTCTTTTGACAGCGCCTAAATTACTCACCGATTGCAGCTTCAGCCATAATCTCCATTACGACCTATGGTGGCGCCGGCTGCGTCCAAACCTCCTGCTCTGTTTTAACAGTGCTTTTGCTAGAGAGATCTGCAGCTGCCCAGCATATTACTCACCTCTCCTGGATCCAGCGCTGCAATTCTCCCTCCATCCACTGGGTGGGGCTCTACCCTTAAGGCCCATACACACAGCATACAAATGTCTGTACAGACACATGTTGAGCGACGGATTGGTCGTGTGTACACTGCAAAAGACTGTCAGCAGACACAGCCATGTTTGAGCGATTCAACTGGTGAATCTCTTGTGACTTGTCTCACAAACCGTTGCTTAGTCTATTGGTGTCCTGTCATGTGTACAAAAGTCTTCTACAGACAGCAGAGTCGCTACCATAGTACTACTACTATAAGTAGTCTGTGGCAGACAGCTTACATCATGTCTTCACTCTTTCTATTGACACGTGTGTACAACTGTCACGAACTCGAATAGTCGCTGCCATAAATACAGTGGTGTGAAAAACTATTTGCCCCCTTCCTGATTTCTTATTCTTTTGCATGTTTGTCACACTTAAATGTTTCTGCTCATCAAAAACCGTTAACTATTAGTCAAAGATAACCTAATTGAACACAAAATGCAGTTTTAAATGATGATTTTTATTATTTAGTGAGAAAAAAACCTCAAAACCTACATGGCCCTGTGTGAAAAAGAAATTGCCCCCTGAACCTAATAACTGGTTGGGCCACCCTTAGCAGCAATAACTGCAATCTAGCATTTGCGATAACTTGCAACAAGTCTTTTACAGCGCTCTGGAGGAATTTTGGCCCACTCATCTTTGCAGAATTGTTGTAATTTAGCTTTATTTGAGGGTTTTCTAGCATGTACCGCCTTTTTAAGGTCATGCCACAACATCTCAATAGGATTCAGGTCAGGACTTTGACTAGGCCACTCCAAAGTCTTCATTTTGTTTTTCTTCAGCCATTCAGAGGTGGATTTGCTGGTGTGTTTTGGGTCATTGTCCTGCTGGCGCGAACAAAGCGCGCATGCGCAGTACTTTCACGCCGGCCGCCGTGATGACGCGAGGCGGCCGGCGTGTGACGTAATCCGCGTCATATGCGGAAGAAGCAGCTCGACACGCGGGAGAGTGTCGCCCGGGCTGCGGCCTGCCAGCCATTCCGGAGCGGGGAGAAGGAGAGGAGCCAGGACGCCGGCGTGGGACCTCCCGACCAGCACTGGGCTGGAAAAAGCCCCTGGTGAGTACAACTTTCCTTTTTTTTCTGAGCTCGGAGTCCCTTTAAGTTATTTTTTAACAAGGGGGGGCAATCACTTTTTCACACAGGGCAATGTAGATTTGGAGTTTTTTTTCCTCACTAAATAATAAAAACCATCATTTAAAACTGCATTTTGTGTTCAATTAGGTTATCTTTGACTAATAGTTAACGGTTTTTGATGAGCAGAAACATTTAAGTGTGACAAACATGCAAAAGAATAAGAAATCAGGAAGGTGGCAAATAGTTTTTCACACCACTGTATGCTGTTGTCTCTTGGCTGTTTGTCGTTGTCTCACAACTACAGACAAATGTATGCCGTGTGTATGGGCCTTTATAGTGAGATTGCTGTCTGTCGTCGTGACGACAGACTATGATCTCACCAGAGGGATCGAGAGCCTCCGAGGCCAGAAGAATAATGGCTGCCAGCGTTTGGATCCCAGGGTAGGCGAGTTGCAAACACCTCTGCGCACAGGCTCTGCCTATACCTAACGGCTACCCCGAGTCAGGCTCGGGGTTATTGCTCTGCGCTGCCGATTTCCTGCTGCCCGAGCCTGACTCGAGGTTACCACTAAGGAGGTTAAATGCATTTTAACCGGAAACAGGAAAGCAATACACCAGTTGAGACTGTGCCGAAATGGACATTAACCTCTTCTGGACATTGGGACATTGGTAATTAAAATCTACACATTGTTTACTGCATTTTATCCTTGCCAGAGCGCAGGATTTCAGGACTGTCTTGTTTTGGATACCTTGCTAAATAGACCCTCCGTGGCCTCCCAAACAACTGTACATTATCATACATGGGTGATTGAAACAGCACAAAAAAAACCTTTATAGAGTGGTGTGTGGTCTGTTACTTACTTCAAGAATAAGCAAAGGTAAAAACCCAACACCACCACCATGGTTGGGGCTACAGACAATATTGCACATAGGAAGCACCAAATATCATAAAAGGAAGGCTTGGTGCATGGGAGGATTGCTGCTGCAGGAGAGAAGAGGATGCAAAGTAAGACCTGGTTCACACTGCAAGAGCATTTTAAGTGCTAGTGATTTGAAAAGCTCTTGCTAATGCAATGCTATGGGGATTTTGATAAAATCACATTGGTCAAATAAGAACACATACGTAGCATTACAAGAGCTTTTAACCTCCCTGGCGATACAATAAAATCCTAACCTATGTATATGCATAGCCTGGGTGCGGCTAATCAAAATCGAAAATTGCGCAAAAGGTGAATCAGCGCAACACCAGGCCGCCTCCGAATGGCCTCCATCAGAGATGCGCTGAGCCCCCCCAGGAACTACAAACGCACCTTGAACCCAAACAGAAGCTCTGCATATACACCAAAAGCATGGCTGTTAAGTGGGAGCAGCTGACCAAAAACGAATTACATTAGTACATAGCAAGGAAATGAGCAGCGCTACTTAAAAACAGACTAGTGCCTACCTGCAAAAGAAAGCAAGCCCCACTTGTGGGATATAATACACACCGAGCATACACATGACCTGTCTACCACTGGAGGAGGATGTTAGTTTCCATTAACAGCTTGCATGCAACCTATTAAGTACTCGTCCCTCCCACTGCGAAGAAGTCAATCCTCCATGGGTGGGGCCTAACACTAACTAAATCCTAACCTATGCATAGCCTGGGTGCGGATAATCAAATAAAATCGAAAATTGCGCAAAAGGTGGATCAGCGCAACACCAGGCCGCCTCCGAATGGCCTCCACCAGAGATGCGCTGAGCATCTCATTTCCTTGCTATGTACTAATGTAATTCGTTTTTGGTCAGCTGCTCCCACTTAACAGCCATGCTTTTGGTGTATATGCAGAGCTTCTGTTTGGGTTCAAGGTGCGTTTGTAGTTCCTGGGGGGGCTCAGCGCATCTCTGATGGAGGCCATTCGGAGGCTGCCTGGTGTTGCGCTGATCCACCTTTTGCGCAAGATACAATAAAATCGCCAGGGAGGCGGCGCAGCACTTGGTTTTAATTTTTTTTTTAAATCATGTAGCTAGCCTAGTTCTAGCTACATGATAGCCGCAGTGCAGCGGCATCCCTCCACCCCTTCCGATCGCCTCCGGCAATCAGAGCAAACAGGAAGTCCCGTTCAGAACAGGATTTCCTGTTTGGCTACCCCCGTCGCCATGGCGTCCCGATCCACCCCTTAGCGCAGCCTGGCGGTGATTGGCCAGGCTGCGCACGGGGTCTCGGGGGTGGTGGTGGTGGGGGGGGGTGTCAGGTGGGCCGCTAACCCAGAGGCGATCGGCTTTTAGCTGCGTGTAACAAAGCAAAAAGTGTGGAAATCGGCCCACCAGAGGCTGAGAAATCCTCCACGGCGGCTTACTCCGAGCTCAGCTCGGGATTAGCACCCAGGAGGTTAAAAACACAAGTGCTTAGAAAAAGCTCTTGTAGGGTGAACCATCCTAAGAGTGCATACACACATCCAGTTTTGATTGGCCAGTTTTACCACTTCCATGTAGTATGAGAGCTTACCTACCCAATATCTGTTGGTCCTCATACAACATGGAGGTGATGGACCAATCAAAATCGCACGTTGAAAGCATGGCAAACACTTTCAATTATAATTAGCCATTCACTAAACGCTGGTTCACACTTGAGCACTTTGCTGATTGCCGGTGATCAGCAAAACGGTGCTGCTAATGTATCCCTATGAGATTATTCTAACTGCATTTGCATAAATCGCAAATGTGCTGTATGCAGCGCTTTGGGGGTGATTGCATTGTGATTCTGATTCTGTAGAACGGTAATCAAAATTCAAATTGCTGCAAAATCACGACGGAAAATTGTGATCGCGATTTGAGCTGAGTGTGAACTTGCCCTGACCAATTTACCCCTCTCCATGTAGTATGAGGGTCAAGATTAAATTGTGTAGGTAAGCCTAGTCATACTACAAAGAGGTGGTAAAATTGGGAAGTGATTAGCCAATCATAATTGAAAGTGTGAAAGGTCAGTATGGTGTTTAGTGGTGGCAAAAACAAAAACCCACCAGCGATTTTCAGGTCACCACTGTGGTGTATGCTTGCTAATTATGTTATTCAAGGGGACTGTAACATAATTACGTTGTTTGGGGGGAGACACTGACTAATTATGCTATATGGGAGAGGGAAGTTGTCAGTGTATATCGTTTGAGGTTACACTCCACCTAATTATATGTTGGGGGGACTCTATGCAAATTTTGTTGAGGTGGTCATTCTGCATCATTCGTTTAGCTGAACAGCGTACTGGTAAGGTTGCTGCCTTTGATGTAGGTTTTGAGCCCCTGGCCCTGACTAGGGTTAGAATTCCAACTCAAGCCAGTATGCAAACCAGTAAGTCGCTGTAGCCCTGAAGTGGAGGAGAAAAGCGAGAGAGAAAAACCAGGAGAAAAGCGCGGTATAAATGCTGTGTCGTTTTGTCATTAGGTTGTTTGAAGGGGTCATTCTGCATTAGTATACACGGTGGGGAGCCATGTTGCTGAATAAAGTCTTATGGGGGACACTCAAAATTAAGTTCTGTCAGGGGACACTGTGCCTAACTATATTATAATATTTAGGGGCACGGACTGCTTAATTATGTTGTTTTGGAGGGATATGCTGCTTAATTAGGTTAATGAAGGGCACCAATTGTGTTTTGGGAAAGATTATGCGCTCTTGTGAGAGTGTGTTAGTAGTGATGGTGGTGGGGGCTAGATTATCTTATGTTGTTTAAGCAGACACTGCCCAAGTTTTTCCATTTGGCTGAAATTAATCAGCTTAATAAAACAAAAATTACCTAATTTATGCCCACCTTAAGGCCGCACTCTGGCTGATAAGGGCAACATTCCCACTTTACATGATCTTTTCCTTGCAAGGCGAGAATATCTTTGGTAAATGTTTAATCGTAATATTGTAACTTGGCACACAAGGCTGCTAGGATAAATATTTCACATTGTAACAGCCATTTATTTTCTTTCTTGACATTATTACCGTCATAAACCATACAGGAATGCTGAGCCCTTTTCTGTGCATTTTTATGTCTTGTGTCTGTGCAGAGCCCAGGCTTATGATTAATGTGTCACTCTGTCCTCCCTAGACAGTGCAGAAAAAAGGCTTACAGTAAGCTCTTTGTCGGAAGCCACGCAGCCAGGCTCCAGGCCATGTAGCCCCTTCCCTCACCCCCACTCTAGGAACACTACTGTACTCCACACAAGACCCAAACCAGGGACCCCTCATACAACAGCAATTCTGATTCGCTGCCACTGTATTCTTAGGAGCTTCAAACATGCTAGTTTCTCTGACCTTAGCATCACCAAAGGTCTCCTCCATCAATCCCCTATGAGGCTCAGAGCTGGGACTTCCAGCAACAATGGGGCCTTTCAAAGTGGAGAAGATGAAGGCCTTTGACCCACTTGACCTTTTCCATTTCCCTGTCCCCGATCTATCTTGCTGTACGGCGAAAACAGGACAGGGAGTCCCAACGTATTACAAAGAGTCTTATTGAAGGAAGTGTAGAGTGGATCTTACCAGGAATTAGCTGGTGCAAACATGATGGTTATCCTCACAGGGACAAATCTACTGACTGAGACTTAAAGCTGGTCTCACAGCAAGGCTCTTCTGGGAAGAAAATGGGCTGAAGCTCTGAGGAGAATCAAATGATTGACGCAGAATCACATTGGTGGAAGAATAGGACCTTCACCTCAGTGCTGCATTTAATTGGTCAGTTATTGTCAGAATGTCAGGACACGCATATTATTTCAAAAGGGACTGAGCCACTTAATAAGAATTTTAAAGTAATATTCATCTTTTAGTAATAAAAACCAATAGCAATTTAACCCTTTAGCAGCACATTTATTTAGAGGCTTGCAAGTGCTCCAGGCAAATTTATTCTAGCACTTTATTTCTTGGTACATTTTCTTTCTTCTAATTAGTATGTCTGTAATGCATATTTATGGCCACTTGTCACTAGGGGGCAATGTGAGATAATAGAGGACTTCTGCTTTCAGCTTCTATATTTTCTGCTAGAGAGATTACATAAAGTGATCTGTGAAGAGAGCGGCTCCTACATGGTACCAGATTTTCCCCGTTTGATCTTTTCACACATTTATAATAATTTGGATAATTTCAGGGTACATCTTAGCTGTTTAAACCTTATATACAGCAGATGATTTTTTTTTTCTAGTGGCCCACACAGACGCCGATAGGGCATTTGGGGGGGGGGGAGATTTGTAAGGGGCCCCAGGGATTTCTTGGACCAGGCAAGGGGACCCTACCATGAAGCAAAGTGAAGCACATGAAGGCACTTATCAGACATGACCAAAGCTGCAATTTCTGAGGCAGATGCTTCCTGTTATTACTGTGTTTCCCCCAAAATAAGACACTGTCATTAATTTTCCCCCCAAATAATGTGCTAGGTCTTATTTTCGGGCAGGGCTTATAGTTTTGGTCCCCAGTGGCAGACTCCAGCCTAGTAAAGCCCTCCCTGATGAGCTGCCCTGTAGGGATATCCTTATGTGCCCTCCAAGGGAACCTGATCCACAATGGCAGCCACCAGCCCAGTATAGCCCCTCCTTCCCTCCCTCTGCAGAGTGGTGAGTGGAGCATTTCAGCAGAAGAAACTCACCAGCTTCCGACATGGCAGCGATAACTTCTCTCCTCAGCAGTGCCTGGGTTTCTCTGGTTGACAAAGGCGGCTCTTGTCATGTGGCGCGGCGGGATGTGTGTGCGTCACATGACAAGAGCTGCCGTTGTCAAGGAAAGGAAGCTGGATGCTGCTTAGGAGAGACGTTAACTTTAGCACGTTAGAAGCTGGTGAGTTTCTTCTGCTGCAACGTGAACGCTCCGCTCGCCAGAGAGGGGAAGCAAGGGGGGACATTGGGTGGCCAGCTAGGCCTTATTTTCGGGGGATATCTTCTATTTCAAGCATGCTTGAAATATAAGCTAGGCCTTATTTTCAGGGGAGGTCCTATTTTCAGGAAAACTTGGTATAAATTATATCCCTCTCCTTGACCGTTAGGGATGGTGCACGAGATGCAAATAATTCTGAGTTGATGCAGAATTATGCCAAGGTGGGATCCAATTGGTCGGTTTTCAAGCTGCATAAATAGTTTGCATAATTCTGCACCAATTTGGAACAATACACCTCTCAATGACCATCTCTACCCACCATCCGTATCCAGAAGAGCCTGTATAAAAGCTCTTCTGGATACGGATGGATTTCACAATTCACATTTGGTCTGTGAAAGTTTTTTTTTTTCTACCAGTTTTCTTCTGTACCGTGTTTATAGTCACTTATACCAATTTATATTAGAATTTGACTTTTCAATTCTGAATTAAAGGATAACCTGAAGTGAGAGATATGGAGGCTGCCATATGTATTTCCTTGCACATTGCCTGACTGTACTACTGGTCCTTTGCCTCTAATACTTATAGCCATAGACCCTGAACAAGCATGCAGATCAGATGTAGCAGGAAGCTTTGAATCAGGATGACCGTTTATTGTTTTGCACATATAAATAAATGTCATTCAGATGCCTTAATTACAGCAGAACATCTAAAATGGTCTTGATCTTGAAAGGATTTTTTTTGCCAATTTATGACAAGTAGATAAAACCCTTAGCAGATGTTTGACTGAGGTCTGACTGGACTTCCCACATGATTGTTTCAAGTGTGTGATTAAGACAACACTGAATGCATGAAAGATCAGCGAAGATGAGAGACAAAGGCTGACACTTTTAAACAATGTGCATTACCTGGCTGTCCTGCTGACCATTTGCCTTTAACCAGCTGAGCGGTCTGGACGAGCTCAGCTCGTCCAACACCGCCAGCGGCTGCCGCTCAGGCCCTGCTGGGCCGATTTGAATGAAATAAAAAGCAGCACACGCAGCCGGCACTTTGCCAGCCGCGTGTGCTGCCTGATCGCCGCCGCTCTGCGGCGATTCGCCGCGAGCAGCGGCGAAAGAGGGTCCCCCCAGCCGCCTGAGCCCAGCGTAGCCGGAACAAAAAGTTCCGGCCAGCGCTAAGGGCTGGATCGGAGGCGGCTGACGTCAGGACGTCGGCTGACGTCGATGACGTCACTCCGCTCGTCGCTATGGCGACGATATAAGCAAAACAAGGAAGGCCGCTCATTGCGGCCTTCCTTGTTTATTCTGGGCGCCGGAGGCGATCGGAAGATCGCCTCCGGAGCGCCCTCTAGTGGGCTTTCATGCAGCCAACTTTCAGTTGGCTGCATGAAATAGTTTTTTTTTTATTTAAAAAAAACCCTCCCGCAGCCACCCTGGCGATTTAATCAGAACGCCAGGGTGGTTAATACTTTTAGCTATAGACACTGAACAATCATGCAGATTAGATATTTCTGACAAAAAAAAAAATCTGACAAACTGAGTTGCATGCTTGTTTCAGGTGTGGGATTCAGACACTGCTGCAGCCAAATAGATCAGCTGGACTGCCAGGCAACTGGTATTGTTTAAAAATAAATAAATGTGTCTCGCACCTCAGGTTCCTTTTAAAAGGAAATAAATAGGTCAGCTTCCATGTTTCTCTCTCTCACCTTAGGTGTCCTTTAAAGCAGGACTTTTCAACCCTGTCCTCAAGTACCACCAACAGTGTTTTGTGGAAATCCACAGAGGTAGTTAATCAGCTCTGCTGAGACACTAATTACCTCACCTGTGCATGTTTGTGGTTTTCTACAAAACATGCACTGTTGGTGGCAGGGGCGTAACTAGACCCAACCAGCCCTCACCCCTCCCCCCCCCCCGGGGCCGTTTTAGGGGGACTGGAGGGGTCGCAGCATGAAGGGAAAGCCATGCCCACAGTCGGCGGGGAGGGAGGACAGTGCCCCCCCCCCCCCCCTCACCTCGGGGCTCTCCCCTCTGCGCTCCCCTCCAGCTTAATGAGTGTCCGGGCAGCGGCAGGCAATGCAACGGCTGATACATACCTTCCGTCTTCCGTGCGTTCCTCACTCTAGTCTCTGACGCGACTTTATACAGGAAGTCGCGTCAGGGACCAGAGTGAGGAACGCACGCTGGAGCCACGGAAGGCGGAAGGTATGTATCATCCGTTGCGTTGCCTGCCGCTGCCCGGACACTCATTAAGCTGGAGGGGAGCGCAAAGGGGAGAGCCCCGAGGTGAGGGGAGGGGACACTGTCCCCCCTCCCCGCCGACTGTGGGCATGGCTTTCCCCTCATGCTGCGACCCCTCCAGCCCCCCAAAACGGCCCCGAGCGGTTGGTGGTACTTGAGGACAGGGTTGAAAAGCCTTTCTTTAAAGGAAACCTGAGACCATGAAAAAGAAAAAAATTACATACCTGGGGGTTTTCTCCAACCCACTTCAGGCTGATCGATCTCTCGCTGTCTTCCCAGTCACCTGGATCCTCAGCTATGTGCCAGTAGTTCCTCGATCAGGAGGGGGGGGGGGGGGGGGGGACTGCACATGTGCGGCCTGCACACACACGCCCCATTTTGCTCCCGGCCATGGGTCTGCGTCTGAGCTATCTGTCGGATTTACCAGGTCGCCTGGGAGGACAGCGCGGGACTGATCAGTCTGATGAAATAGCCAGGTATGTATATTTTTTTTTCCTTCATCTCAGGTGCAAATACCAGAGCCCATAAAAATATGAGAAATGGCAGGCATGTGTTGTGAGCTGTCCTGATGCCCACTGCTCCCCCCGTTCTCCATTCTGCCCCCTCCTGTAGCTAAAATGGCCCTGTCTTCAGGACAGCCAGGTCGGGAAGCATTGCGTCCTACTGGACGGTCTTCACACGTGCTGCAGCAAGCAACTACTGCTGGCACGCGTACAACAGTACGGAACCCACTGCCGGGAGCGATTGGCGCATGCATGTCACGCCTCACCATACATGCCCGCTCCCCTCAATTCTCATTTTTTTGGGGGCTCTGGTATCCTTTAAGCTGGGCTTTGAAAAATGATTTTCAGGTAAACATATCCGGGAGAATAAGCACTGGTTTCCTGCAGAAAATCTAACAGTTTGCTTCCATGTATTGGTGGGGACCTGGGACATACCTGTGACATCAGACTTACGTGCCGCTCTGTAGGCCAGTCTTTGTGCTTATGTCTTTATTAGTAACGGACATGAAAGAAAATACAACATGTTGAAGTTAGACTACAAAAATACATTTGGGGGAAAAAAAAAAAAAGTTCACACATTATTCCCTATAACAAAATCTTCCAAGTTCATTTTTTATTTTTACAAAGCGCTCTACATTGTCCATTGTGATAGAAATACTTCAGCATTACACATCATCAGTTTTGTTCTTCAACCAATTTCAAAATGGGCACTTTTATCACCAACAGGCACAATGAAATAGAGAAGAGGGATTGATTTTCTCTTTTCCAACCCTCTGGATACTTTCATTTCCCCCGCCCCTCTAAAATATACTGTACATATTAAATAAACCCCCGGCTTGAGACCTCAAACCTTCTCTTTAAAAATTTCCAGTACCTTTGCTTAAAAAATGATAATCTTAGCAGAGATTTAGAGAAAGAAAGTGCATAGGGATGATATACCTATAGACGGTAGATTAAATTGTTCACAGATCCAGTTGTTTGGGACAGCCACATGCAGTCAAAGGCCAATTCCAGCCAAAAATGATTTGCTTTGGATAGAGAGCCAAAGGTCAGAACCTGTTTAGGGGTTCTTACTGCAGTCTGTGTCCATCTGAGATCATATCTGGAAGTTCCTGTCCAGACAAGACAGGGTGGATTTCTGATCAGCTGGCCATATATAATGCAATGTTGCTACTTCTATGAAGTAAAGGTGTCAATGGATTGAATAGTGTTCCACCAAATTGCTTAGATAGACACTTGCACAATTATTATTGTATGAAATGTAATCGGATTGATAAGGACAGAGAAAATTAATAAAAAGCCGTTTTGGTGTTACCCGAGATGATATGTGACATGAGATAAATGTGTATATACAGTGCAAAACATTAATAACCAGGCTGTTTTACTTGCTTTATTTTGCTGCCTGAGTTAATTTTTAGGCATGGAAGTGACAGCCAGTGATGGGCTTTCGAGTACAGTACTACTCAAATTTGGAATTCCAATAAAGTCTAATGACCGCGGGATAGGGGCGGGCAGAGATGGGCTAAGTTACCCAGAAGTCTTTGGGACGTCTGTGTTTAGCTACGCGTCATAGGCGTAATGAAAGCCGCGTTGCATCACTCACTCCCGCTCTTTCAAGCCGGTAGGAGGAAGCGCGGAAGTGACTGGAGGAACACGGCTTTCATTACGCTTATGAGGAGTAATGGAATGCAGACGTCCTGAAGACTTAAAAGTTAATCCCCTCCCCTCCCCCCCATCCCGCGGTCACAAGTGAAGGCATTTGACTTCATTTGAATTCCAAATTCAAGTACTGTGCTGCTCAAAAGCCCAAGTCTGGTGACAGCTTCTGATAAGCATTTTTACAGCCATAAAGGTTTTTCTGGCACAACTTCTTAGAGCAGAAGGTGGTCAATAGTTCATGTATATTCACTTAGGGACACTTCATAGGCTGCCATTGAGCAGAGACAACAAAACATTAAATCTACTTTGTGCATTTTTAAATATAAAATAAAACCATGGGATACCTAAAAAAAGTTATTTTTTAGGAGTATAAATACAATTGTTTATCTCATCAGTTTATTTTCACCCCGGGTTCACTTTAACGTAGTAGGAGGCATAAAACACTTGTTTTTAACAATCTTTTAAGGTGTTTTATAAGTGAGAGATGTTTTTTGAAAATCGCAATAATTGATAATTAGTAGGATATTATTTAACACATCCTGGAGTTCTCTTTTAAAAGTTATGTCAAGCTTATATTACTCTCCTTTCCCTACACCATGTTCCAGGAAGTCCAGAAGGCACATGGAGGCCCTCGTAGGAGGACACAGACAGCAGGAGGAGCCTGACAGAAGTCATCACCATTATACACCATATCCAAAACCAACCAATGAGATTTGACTGGAATTGCACTTCAGGGAGAAAGCACTTATGAGATGTGTTCACCTAACATTTGAAGTCCAGTTATAAGTGGACACACACTAGCTGGATCATCCTCTGATGCCACCAAACCTCCTAGAACCAAGTAAACTCACTCCTTCCCAGCATGGCAGGATGTCCATCAGTGTTTTCAGAGCATAATACAAAAATGTGAGGAAGTAGGGATGAGCTGAAAATTATTCTAACCTGCAAATTTCCACTAAAACCAGGAAGCAATGTCTGCAAATAAACGCCACTAAATGATAAGTTAGCTGCTCGCTGCGCTAATCAGGTGCCAGCTAACTCTGAAAAAGACTGTCATTTGCCAACATAGCTTCTCGAGTCAGCTCTTGTTCAGAGAATTTTGCACTCATTCCTAGTCCGTAACAGTGGTGATCAAGAACTTCAACATGACAAATTTTGATTCAGTAGGATCTGGAGGTCTGAGTGAATAAAGCAGCACCCCTGGAGTCTCATAAGCTCTTGCTGATTTAGGTTCCTATGGATTCAACATTTGTCATTTAAAGGGGAACTTCAGCTTAAACAAACATACTGTCATTAAGTTACATTAGTTATGTTAATTAGAATAGATCAAAAAGCAGGTGACAAGGAGCAGGAGACACAGTTCCAACTGTCCTGTGTCCTGATTACCCCTCCCAGCCGCACACGCTAGGCTTCAAATGTCAAATTCAAAATGTCAAAAAAAAAAATTGCACCAAAACAGCAGAACGAGAACAACAACATCAGAAATCCCATCATGCTTTGCACAGCATCAGGGGGAAAATGCCCGGGCAGTTTTCTTCTGTGCAGCTAAAAATGAGGCTTGTATAAGAGAAACAAAATTCTGATGCTGTGAAACTGTTAAAGAAACACAAAGCCTTTTCAGTGCTGCTGAGTCGATTTTTAGTCTGGAGGTTCACTTGAAGTTGAATATTATAATGATTACTAGTGGGAGAGGATGGGCACTCTTCTGTTGAATCCTGCACACGGACTGAGCTTGAGCTGGGATCTTGCCTACAGAGATCTCACTACGGAAGCTCCTGTAAAGCCCCATACACACACTCAACAGCAGTATTTTAGGCTCTCACAACTTTTCTTGTGAAACACCTAAAAAAAAATCTCTTGCCATTGTTCAAGCAGTTGATAAGACTGATAAAGGTAGCCATACACTGATCGATTTGCCATCAGATCCAACCAACAGATAGATCCCTCTCTGATCGAATCTGATCAGAGAGGGATCGTATGGCTGCCTTTACTGCAAACAGATTGTGAATCGATTTCACCATGAAACCGATCACAATCTGTGAAGCTGCCGCCACCCCCCCCCCCCCCCTGCATACATTACCTGCTCCGGCCGGCGTGGGTCCCCTGGTCTCCGCTGTCCCTTCTCCGCGCTCGGCTCCAGCTTCACTGAACTTCCTGCCGGGGAAGTTTTAACAGTAGAGGGCGCTCTACTGTTTAAAATTCCTGCCGGGACAGGAAGTTCAGTGAAGCTGGAGGAACCGAGCATGGAGAAAGGACAGCGGAGATCAGGGGACCCGCGCCGGCCGGAGCAGGTAATGTATTGCCGCTAGCGTCGGTCATTCGAACGCCGCTATTGACGCACTCTCGGCCTGCCGGCGATCGAGCGAAATCTTCTGCACGGACGGAATCGACAGGAGCGATTGACGGAAATCGATCGTTCTCTCAGCGTTTGCGCAACGATTTCACAGCAGATTCGATCACAGTGAATCTGCTGTATATCGGCGGGAAAATCGTTAGGTGTATGGGCCCCTTTAGAAGTCAATCCAAATGTTGAATTGACTTCTTATCAGCTGCTTGAACAATAGCAAGAGATTTTTTTTTAGGCGTTTCACAAGAAAAGTTGTGAGAGCCTAAAAGACTGCTGTTGAGTGTGTGTATGGGGCTTAAGAAACATGGGAATGACCCAACCCTGCAGCATCTATTTACATGCGTGGTGGGGGTAGGGCGAGCTTTTAGCCCTTTCCAATCCTACGGTGGACATTGGCCTTTTCTAGCTCAGGTTCAATGTCTGACATAGGAAAAATGGCTATCGCTAGGTGGTGCTGTTGCTAGATAAAATCCACAGTGTCAGCCTCATTAGATCAAAGTGTCGGACAGTCTGACACTTCGATTGCAGCCGGCCTCATCCTCCAGCGCTGCACCCCGTAATTTATTACATGGGCGCATTTGGGCTAGTCACTAAGGGCACCATTGCCGCCCTATTTGGATCAAAGTGCTGATCCACTCCAGCACCCTGCTGCACCACGTAATTATAAAATGACACTGGTGCATTGCAAGGAGGTGGGGCTACAGTGCACCCCACCCCCTCCTCCTGATGCTGGGTCGCCTCCTCGCTTCAGTGAGAGGAGGTAGAAGCCCTCGGGATCACTGTAGGAAAAAAAATGGAATGACGTGGATTTGCTTTGCAAATAGTTCATTGAATCAAGAAGAAGAAAAAAATCTATTGAATTCCAAATACCTAAAATGAAAAATTGCATGCTGTATGGCTGCCTCAACTGTGACATTTTTCTTTGAGATCAGCTGTGGCAAAGTCCCCAAAGCCACCGATCTTTTTTTTTTTTTTCTAAAGCCTAAAGTGTCCTGAAACATTACAATCTTCATCCAGTGATGACTGATCACCCAACAAGAGGTGCACAGTGCAGTCACTTTACAGCTACCAATGGGCATTTATATTTTAAACAGTTGCTATTGGTTACTGCCTTTTCCACATCATCCTCATTGCTTGCTAGAATAAGCCTGTTTTGGCAGTTACAATATAGTGAGCACGGCGGGTGCATCACACTTGTACTCACACTTGGGAGACAAAAATGCCATCAAGCATTGCTATCTATGCTATCAGAACTCAATTTACCAACCGTCTCCATTTTAACCTGGCCAAGAAGACTAGATGACTATTTAGGGCCATTAAAGCAGCAGGGACAGCCATATTATCCTAGGAAAAGCACTTTCCATTGGCACAGCCAATCCTGATGTCATTTCCTCCCAGAAACTGCACCGTCATTGCTTGCTTTGTAAACGCATGTGAGCCCAGCATAGATCATATTTCAGCAGCTTTCCCCTTCTCAGCCTGTCACACTGAACTGCACTCAGCCAATCCGTGAGGAACAGGAATGTGGGAGGGAGCATAACAAGCTTCCTTCTTCCCAGCAGTGTATCAAATAGAATCAGGCTGACTGAGATAATATTTATTACAGCAGACACATTTATAATTATATTGGAATGCTTGCAATGCAGGGTCAGGTTGCAGAATACATAAAAAAACACAGAGCAGCTGGTAAATGGAATATGATTTTATGGCTGACAGTCCTGAATATATATATATATATTTATAGAGCTTGCACAGAATGGATCTGGGGTCTCCTGTGCAACAATGGAAGGCACTAGTGTTGCTTCAAAATTCTGGACTGGACCTCACTGATGCCCCGATTTATAGATTCATTTAGAAGTCTTGTTGACTGAGGGCTGTACGTCTGACCCTGATCCAAGCTCTTCCTTTGGGCACCTGTGTGCATGAAACTCTATGAAGTGAACCGCTTCCCTATCTTATTCCAGCATCTACTGATGAAGATCCTCGGCCAGCAAACATATCTTGCAGCCATTTGTAAGCCCGTTCGGTGGAATGTGGGAAGTTCCAGTCTGTGTGGGCTTGATCAGTAACTATACTGTGGGGTTCACTTCAGAGATGAAGCACAACTTTAGATGTCTGTCAGTTCATGGAAGGCAGACCATGGCAGGGAATAGCACTTTATAGGGCTCACACTTTGCAGAAATGGGGAAGGACCTTCTTATCCTGATGAGGCCAATCCTGCTCATACTAAACCCAGCCCCTTGCAATGCCGTGTCCCCGACTGCCTTTTCCTAGCCCAGTGCGAGTGTCTCTTCTGCCACTAAGTTTAGCTCGGAACTACTAAATGGCATAAGTGTAGTTTAACCAGGATGCTGGATAAACTAAATACATACAATACATTTTGATCATGATCGCTTCAGGTGACTATCACCTGAACATTGGTTCCTTCTCATTCAGTAGTCCACTGAACTGAAGAACCTTGGCCATTGCCATTTTAGTTTCTGCTGGGAGAGACAATGGGAGGGACAATGACCCCCCCCTCCTCCCCTGTTCTCCAATCTCCAGACAATAGGAGAGGAGCCAAACAGCATGCCTGTACAAGAACAGAAGTCAACTTAAAATTAAAACAAATGATATCTTCAGGGGACAGGCATTTTGCATGTGTACACAACTTAATACATCTACATACTTATAATCAAATGTGCTTATAACGGGTCTGTAATCAATAATTCAAAATACTTAATGTATTTTACCTCCCAGGTTTACAGAATCAGACAGCTGTTACATCCTGCTTATAGTGATAGCAAACTGGCCGCTGTGTGTGCTAATTTCTTCTTGGATGTGTTATGAAACTGTAAGTGCTAGTAACAGCCTTTAAAACTGGAATGAGAGGTACATGGAGGCTGCCATATTTATTTCACTTTAAGCAATACCAGTTGCCTGGCTGTCCTGCTGATCCTCTGCCTCTTACACATTTAGCCATAGGACAAGCATTCAGCAGATCAGGTGTTTCTGGCATTAATGCCAGATCTGACAAGATTAGCTGAATGCTTGTTTCTGGTGTTATTCAAACACTACTGGAGCCACACAGACCAGCAGGGTTGCCAGGTAACTGGTATTGCTTAAAAAGAAATAAATATGGCAGCCCCCATATTCAGCTCACTTCAGTTGTCCTTTACGAAGAGGGGTGATAATGAGGGCTATACATATTGTAGACGAAAGGCCTGTTTCCTAAAAACTGAGTAAATAAGTGATTTCCAAGACCTTTAGGGCCCTTTTCCACTAGCGGAATCGCAAACCGCTAGCGATATTACAATCGCTAGGGTTTGCTAAATAACATAGGAATCGCGGTAGGGTATTTCCACTACCGCGATTCGTTTTTGCCTGAAACGCGATCGCGGCGCGGAGCGATATTTGCCGCGATTTTGCTATGCAGTGCATAGCATAGCAAAATCGCGGCCGCAAACGTCGGGAAATCGCCGGTAATTTTTTACCTTTTGCGATTCAGCAGTCGCTAGCGTTCAGCGTGAATGCTAGCGACTGCTAGTGGAAAAGGGCCCTTAGTATGACTTCCTGGAATTTAAAAAAAAAACTCCCCCAATTCCCTCTCACTTCCTCTCGAACTTTAAGGGTCCTCAAATCTTATTATGGTTACAAGAACAGGTAGGGGGACTTACTCACACTTTCAAAGTGGATAGGCCGACACTATTGTCTGAAAGATGTATGGACCCGAATTGATTGCACTTTCAGTGTCATAGCAATATAATCTAAGAAAAGTATATTCATAGTTTGCAAGTGACCATTCTACCCTCCATTAAAGCATAGAGCCATATAATGATACCAATAAGCTAAGTAGCAAAAGAAGCAGTCCAATGGACACCACTCTTGCCTTGTAGCGCTTAAGACCCAGGTCTGATGCTCAGCCAGGACACTAACTGCATGGAGTCTGTATGTTCTCCCTGTGTC
The DNA here is from genome assembly GCF_040937935.1 of Hyperolius riggenbachi. NCBI lineage: Eukaryota > Metazoa > Chordata > Amphibia > Anura > Hyperoliidae > Hyperolius > Hyperolius riggenbachi. Next base: position 52,937,635 of record NC_090650.1, on the reverse strand, counting down.
TGTGAGGGGTTCCAAAAACATACTGATCACATCTTCCCCTCAAAAAGTTGGCCTTCACTTAGGACCATTACACTATGGCTATGGTAGGGATTATATTACTAGATTGTGAGCTACTTTGAGGGACAGTTAGTGACATGACAACAGTATAAAACTCTTAGTGTATGTTAGGCATCACAAAGCTGAAAAAGTAAACAGAGCATACATGTAAAACTCTGGCTGGCCTGCAAAGCCTTCAGATTTTGCCCACAAGTGGTTTTACCACTTTGTATTATGTTTGACCCATTCTAGACCACCAGGGAAGCCATATGGGGGAGGGATGGGAAAGGCATTAGACTCCAGGGAACTGTATAGTGGAGGGGGAATCACTAGATACCAGGAACCTGTATAGTGGATTGAGAGGGCACAAGACATCACAAAACTGTATAGGGGAGGGAGGAGGCATTAGATACCAGAGAACTGTATAGGGGAAAAAGGAGGCATAAGACACCAGGGAATTGTATAGTGGATGGAGAGGGCCACTAGACGCCAGGGAACAGTATAGTGTTTGGAGGGGGCCACTAGGTACCAGGGAACTGTATAGTGGATGAGGGGATGCACTAGACATCAAGAAACTCTATAGGGAAGAAGGGGGCCACTAGACACCAGAGAACAGTATAGTGGCTGGAAGATGCACTAGACATCAGGAAAAGAGGCACTAGACATCAGGAAACTCTATAGAGGAGAGACACAGGCATGTTTTTACCTGTTGTCATCTGTATCTGTACCTTGCTTGAATAAAGAATCTCTGCTTTGGGGTTCCGGAATCCGTCCCTCTTTACTTAATACTCTTTAGGGGAGGGAGGGGGCCACTAAACACCAGAGAACTGTATAGTGGATGGAGGGTGCACTAGACATTAGGAAACTATATAGGGGATGGAGGAGCCCAGTGTATAGGGGAGGAAAGCCATTAAACACCAGGGAACACTCTGGGGAGTGGGGCCATTAGACACCAGGGAACATTATAAGGGAAGGAAGTGGTTGCTAGACATTGAGGTTGGCCTATGACTTGGTCCTAGTGTTCAATTTTGGCCCACTTTGTATTTGCGTTTGACACCCCTGCTATAGAGGCTTCCCACTCCATACTCCATCACCGAGCGCAGACCCCCAGAAGATTACCGAAAAGGGCTTGTTGGTAATCACATCAGGACTGTGCTCATCTTTAGGCACGAGCGCAGCCAAACTGCGCCTGCGCAAGTATGGCCGTGCCTATGCATGAGCAGCTCCATGCAGGCAAGACGTGATACAGGCACTTGTGCCAGAAGGGGAGTGTGGCCCCGGTGTTAACGAGGGTTCCAGCCAGTGTTGTGAGAACGGAGGACAGCGTGAGTAGACTCTGGAGGACCCAGAAGCTTCCCTTCTCCATAGTCAAGTACCGCTATTTACTTTTTAAACCTTGTGACGCCTTGGGTTCTCTTTTAAGCACCGTGGAAGATGTCAGCATATAATCATGTTACATACCTCATACAAAGCCTGCCTGTGCTGTAATGGTAAACAATACTATAATTGTGGCTAATTTCAAGGTTGCAACATGTCTGATGTTTTAATTTTACTACTTTTTGCCTGCCTTCATGGGATTTGTTCTGTTTTGTAGCTTGTAACTTGAAATGTTTGCAGGTACAGTCTTAGTACAAAAACGTGTCATGATTGTAACTCTGCATAGCTTTTATCATCTTTCTTCAAATAAAAATGTTTTTAATAAAAATGTTATGAACTTAATGGACAACTGAAACAAAAATACATTTATGAGATAATGAATTGTATACGTAGTACAGCTAAGAAACAGAACATAAGTAGCAAAGAAAAAAAGTCTCATTTTTGCCAGTATAGCAGTTAAAACACTCGAGTTGTTATCTACACAATTGAGCTTCTCTGAGCTATTTGGCCAACTTGGTCAAACTCAGTCCTGTTTTCTGAAGAGCCTAAACAGCCAAAAAACAGTGAGACAGCTTGAGATAAGGTTTTACTGCAGGGAAGTTCAAAGGGTCATTACTACTTCTGCTTTGTTTTATAGCTTAAAAGACAGAGTGTGGCTTCTAAACTGCAAATATGACAGAACGATGCAATGTTATAAATAAAGTTATATAACTGTAAATAAAAAAAGACTTTTCTTTGCTACTACGGTAATGTTCTATTAGTTATCCCTACTATGCATATAATTCATTATCTCACAAGTTTAATTTTCTTCAGTTGTCCTTTAAATTAGTAAAATAACACACGTAAACTGCATAACTGATCAGAGACATTTTAAGCACAATTATTTATAAGTAGACCGTCTCTTGGTACCTATATAGTTCCAATCAGGAGGGTATTCATTTTTAGAAGAAAAAAAAGAAAAAGCAGCCCGCATGGCAATAGAAAGTTGTGAAATATAGAAATAAAAAAAGAAAAAAAACTTAAGACTATACAGCGTTCTATATATACAGCAAGCCAAAGTCTAAGCTGCCCTTTGGCTTCTATGTACATAATGCGTAATCGTTTAATACCACAGAATTAGCATGTCCACAGTATACAGTTATCAGCAACTGTCAATGTAAGGTTCTAGATTTCCGGTTAGCAAATGTCTTAGAACACCATGATTTACCTGACTTCCACACGACAATCAAAAGTCAGAGAAAAAAAAATGCATTGATAAATAAGAAATTCCAAGTAGGATTGTGGTGGCTTAAATAATACTACGACACAGCTCCGCAAGGCCAAGAGAACAGGAACTAAAATTTTCCAGCCAGAGTTTTGAGAAGAGACAGAGCAGGTTGCGATATACTTTGGCCTAGGCAGAAGTGAGCTCATTTAGAATTTTTCGGCCGCCGTGCTGCGTAAAAAGCCACGGCCTGCTTCTAAACACGCGTACGAGATGCAGATTCACTAGGAAAGAAAAAAATCTGAATTTCAAAATGGTTCATCAGCAAGTAACAAGATCAGCTTCAAACACGTCAGAGCAAGCGACAGTGATTAAAGGTTCATATCTATGGCGTATTAGTAGTTTTATTTTCCAGTAAATCCAGTGTCTATGTTAGACTTGCAGTTTTGTTACGGAAAGAGGAAAAAATAAAAAATAAGCATCTGAATCCAGAAACTCCCCCCCCTCAAAATATGAGATAATGTCAAACTAAAAATCAAGGGAGAGTCAATCATAGGCCAAAATATTTTAAACTCCAGCGTTTTCCATAATCTCCATAGAAGTGCATAAAGTAACCCCCCTCCTCTGTGGTTTGGTCCAAAATAGAGAGAAAAAAAAAAAAAAAAAAAGAGAGAGATAAGTAATGGTTGTGTCCTTCACGATGAGATGTTCGTTCAGTGGTTGTATGAGATGGCGGTTCAGCGGCCAAAGATAGAATTATATTCCATTAGGATTAGCTCCACTATTTGACTCTGGTACACTGTGTGTATGGCGATATTTCCAGTCTCTGTTTCTGGTTTCAGCAGAGTCGGGCCAAAAACTATGGCTAAACTCTGAAAGTTCATTCTGTTCTTCTCTCCAGTTTCCACGACACTAGAGAATAAACAACGATAACAAAGGTTAGAGAGTTTAAGCCATACATGTCAAACTCCGGCCCGCGGGCCGAATTGGGCCCTCCGAGCCATTAAATTTGGCCCACAAGTGGTTTCCCCACTTTGCATTATGTTTGGCCCACTCTAGACCACCAGGGAAGCTATATTGGAGGTGAAGCCCTAGACCACTAGGGAAGCCATATGGGGAGGTAGGGGGAAAGCCATAAACACCAGGGAACTGTTTAGGGAAGGGTGGGAGCCTCTGGACACCAGGAAACTGTATATGGGAGGGAGGACCACTAGACACCAAGGAACTGTATAGTAGTTGAAGGATGGCCATCAGACACCTGGGAACTTTAGAAGGGAGGAAGGTGGCCAGTAGACATTGAGCTTGGCCTGTGACTACCGGTAGGTCCCAGTGTACAATTTTGACCCACTTTGTATTTGAGTTTGACACCCCTGGTTTAAGTGGAATACTTTGCCACTGACAATAAAATATGTGCAGAGAAGATATACAGGTGAAACTAATATATGAAATAGGAACCCTTTGCAGACGGTTTGGATTATTTAGCTGATTAGAGTCTGACACTCTGAGCCTAGAATATTGAACACCGAGGCTGGGGACACACTAGGCAGTGCGGTAAAGGTCGCGTTTTGCTGCATATGCGTTTGTGTGTTTTTAGTGTTTTTTCTTTTTTTCCCTCATGTTTTGCGTGCGTTTTGCATACTCTTTTAATGTATTTTATGCAAATCACTGGGAAGTTAACAGGAAGCAGAAATATATAATCAAACTTTTTTTTCTTTCAAAAAACGCATATAAAACCGCATGCAAAACGCACTACCTCTGCGTCACCATTGACTTTCATTATGTGCATTTTTGATGCATTTGGAAAAATATGCAACAAAACTAGCATTTTTAAAACTAGCGTTTTTTCACGTGGCACACTGACTTGCATTAGGTGCGTTTTCTGCAATGTTAGCGCTTCTGGCTAGTGTGTTCCCAGTCTTACACAATATTCCAATGGTCTGAGATTTTGGGGTTCTCATAAGCCATATTTAAAGAGACACTGAAGCGAAAAAAAAAATGATGATATTATGATTTCTATGTGTAGCACAGCGAAGAAATAAAACATTAAGATCAGATACATCAGTGTAAAGGTGGCCATACACGGGCCCGATTCGCGGCCGTTTCGACAGCAGATTCGATCGTGGGATCGAATCTGCTGCCAATCGTTCGCGCTAAACGCACCAGCCGATCCGATTTCCTCCCGAAATCGGATCGGTCCGTCGATCGCGCCGTGCGGGAAATTACCCTCGATCGCCCGCGGGTAGGGTGCGCGTCGATAGCGGCGGCCGATCCGATCAGGTATACATTACCTGACGCTGGCTCCCGGGCGTCTTCTCCGCGCTGCACCGCTCTGTTCCGGCTCCATCCCGGTGCTTCCTGTGTCACTGCAGTGACCAGGAAGTTCAAATAGAGGGCGCTCTATTTGAACTTCCTGGTCACGGAGTGACACAGGAAGCGCCGGGATGGAGCAAGAACAGAGCGGTGCGGTGCAGCGCGGAGAAGACGCCCGGGAGCCAGCGTCAGGTAATGTATAGGGGAGGGGGCACAGGCGGCAGGAGCAGCTCAACAGATTGTGATCGGTTTCAGGCTGAAATCGATTCACAATCTGTTTGCAGTAAAGGCAGCCATACGATCCCTCTCTGATCAGATTCGATCAGATAGGGATCTGTCAGCTGGTCGATCTAATGGCAAATCGACCAGTGTATGGCTACCTTAATTGTTTCCAGTACAGGAAGAGTTGAGAAACTCCAGTTGTTATCTTTATGCAAACAAGCCATTAAGCTCTCCGACTAAGGGCTGGTTCAGACGGACGTTTGCAGAGCGTTTACAGCCAGCGTTCAGGGCTTGGTGTTAAACGCTCCCATTCAAGTGAATGGGAGCGTTTGTACCGAGCTTTCAAGCGCGTTTACACAAACGCGGCGTTTGGGTCCCGATTTTCTCTGGCGTTCAAGGAGCCCCTGGAAGCTACATGTAGCTTTCAGGGGAGGTTAACCGCGACGGCTAATGTCCCCCTAGGGGAAGAAAAAACGCGACCGCATCCAAACGCCTCCAAACGTCCATCTGAACCAGCCCTAAGTTAGTCGTGGAGAGGGCTGTTATCTGACTTTTATTATCTCAACTGTTCCTGGACTATTTACTTTTCCTCTGCTAGAGGAGAGGTCATTACTTCACAGACTGCTCTGAAAGACTCATTTTGAATGCTGAGTGTTGTGTAATCTGCACATATTATAGAGTGATGCAATGTTAGAAAAAACACTATATACCTGAAAATAAAAGTATGAGAATATTTTCTTTGCTGCCAATCTTCTAGTAATTATTCATAGTACACAACCAATTCACTATATCATTTTTTTTTTCCGCTTCAGTGTCTCTTTAAAATATATAAAATGCTTAAAATATCTCACTTTGCATGTAAAGAGTCTATTTCTTATTGTTTTTTTTTTTTTTGGGGGGGGGGGGGGGTTAGATAAACACAGTGAGTATTGGACCATCTTCCCCAAAGGCGTGAATGTTTCAGGCCTGGGTCTCACTGGAGCGGTTTCAGAAGTGATTGCTGCTTTCTAGGAATTGCCGTCTCTACCTGTTTTGGGGCTGGTGCACACAGAGTGCTTCTAAGCGCTTTTAAAAACACTAGCACTTTAAAAAGTGCTTAGCTAATGTATTTTAATAGGATGGAGCACACCAGACGATGTGATTTTTTTCCCAAACACAAACGTGGGTCCTGCAGCATTTCTGCTGATTTCTGAGGCGACTCAGCCTCAATGTTAAGTATAGGAAAGTGGAAAATTGCTCTGAAAAGTGCTAGATCAGAGCAATTTTCCAAGCGTTTTTTTTGTTACAGAAGCTGTTTAGTTACAGCTCTACTGTAACAAAAAATAAAAACCGCTACACAAATCGCTAGGCATGATTAGAAAATTGCTAGGCACATGCCTAGAATCGCATTAAAAAATTGAGCTAGCGCTTTCTGGTGTGCACTGGCCCTTACAAATATTCTCACTGCTGTTTTAATTAATGATCCGAGTGTTAAATTATTTTTTTTACACACTGAGTAGGGAACGGAAGATAAACCTGGTACACACCTTCAATTTTGATTGAGCAATGACTGGCCAATTTCACCGCCTCCATGTAGTATGAGGTTCAACAGACTTTGAATACTGTGAACAGATTGTGTAGGTAAACTCTCATACTACAGGGAGGTGGTAAAATTAGCCAATTAAAATTGAATTTGTTTAACAGGCAACTTAACTCTGTAGAATGCTGGAAAATGCAGACCTCAGCCATCTATTTGTTCTTCTTCTTTGACACATGGCCACGCCCAACTGTCCCATCCAGCAGTTGAATTCAGAGGAGGTGAGCTGTACTGCATTTCCAAGCACATTATGCCAATGAAATGAAGTATTGTGAACATCACTTTTGCTTCTATACACGATTTATATTCACTTATCCCAATTGCTATTTGCTTCGGTCAGTGTTGGGTTAGTTGCATCTACACACACAGCATCCATGCAACAACAACATTACAGTACAAAGCTTAAACCAACTCATTTAAATTCTGAAGCGCCAATCAAAACATGGCTGAACGCGCTGCGGTACCTTGCTTTTCAGTTTCCGAGCAGGAAAGCTGCTAGGATCAGCATTAATGCCACTTACAACAAGCAATCAAAGCATTTCCAATGACAAATATTTCCATATATTCACTGATTTCAACTCACTGTTTAAGATGCTTGAAGAGCGCCTGCATTGTGTCTTGGTTGGGCTTTGGCAACTGCTTAATTAAATCTCTGACAGCTTGAACACGCTGCTTAGGCTCTTGTTCTAGAAGAGAAGTCATTTGCTGTGAATTATGTCAGCTGATATGAAGGTCTAAGGCAGTAACATGCAATGCTTTGTCATGCAGTGCCCTCAGGTGGCCACACTACAACGTTGCCACAACAAGTGTTTTTTTTTCTTAAAAAAAAAAAAAAAAAAAAAAAGCAAATTTCATATACATAGGTTTCAACATGAAAGAACTACAAAATATCATATCTGTGCTATATAATTAAAGTAAAGAGAATCTTAGAAACATTTCCAACAATAGAAATAAAAACAATTCCTGGTTGTGTTTCCGGACATCATGAGCCTTTGCGTGCAAAAATATACAATTTAACAGCAGCAAAATATAATTTAACGACTTAAAGGAAGCATCAGCCAAAATAAGCCCCAGCCCCCCCCCTCCCCCCCCCCCGATCTACTTACCAGGTGCTTCCTCCAGCCCCTTGCCACCGCAGGGAACACCTACTGCGCCTGCACAGTACACTCCGGACAACGTGGACTTAATTGACATTGAGCGTAGGCACAGTAGAGCACGACCTCGAGGTCTTTCTCTGCACTGGCAGAGACCCAGGGTCGGCGGCTGGGAGCAGAGCTGCGCTGCTGGACGTATCGGTGGAAAGAGGCTGGAGACTTCATCGGCTCCTGACCCGGGGATCACTGTGAGCCAATGCCATTGGCTCTGAATGATGCCAGGATCAGGAGCCAATAAAATCGGATCCTGACTGGCTCACGGAGCTCTGCCATCGCTATGAGGGGCATGTGGCTATGGGAAGGCGGTCGGTCCATGTGCCGATCCTTCGATAAGCTCCGTTTCCTGGTACCAGCAGTCTCTGGTTCTTAAAGTGTACCTGAGATCACGTGAAAGAAAAAAAATTATATATACCTGGGGCTTCCTCCAGACCCATTCGGCCTGAACGTTCCCTCGCCACCATCTGGATCCTCCGTAAGTTCAGACAATCAGTGCAGGGTCCCGTAGGTGGAAGCATTCTGTGTCTGCCCAGTAGTACTGTACAGGTGCAGAACACTCCCAGCCACGGTAACAAAATGGGGGGTGTGCGCGCCCAGGCCATGCCTGCTCAGTAAGCACCGACCGGCTGAACTTACGGGAGCCCTTACAAATGATCCAGAAGACAGAGGATCGAGAAGGCGGAGTACGGCGGCAAGGGACTGATCAGGCTGAAGGGGGCTGAAGTAAGCCCTAGGTATGCATGAATTCTTCATTTTGAGTAATCTCAAGTTCATTTTAAGGTACCTGAGACTGCTAGTACGCAAGTGGTTATGCAAACCTGTGAGGTTTGCAAACGAAAAAGTTTGATACTTACCTCTTATATCCTCCAGAGGTTTCTCCAGTCTTCTCCAATAGAGGAGGCTTCCATTTGGGACACTTTTTCTCCTACATGTACAGTGTTGCCCTTTAGCAGCCAATTTATTTAGGGGCTTACAAGTGCTCCAGGCCAATCTATTTTAGCACTTTTTTTTTATTTATGTTTTGTTACATTTCCTTGCTAATAATTAGTACTGTTGTAATGTGTATTTATGGTCACTTGTCACTAGGGGGCAGAGTCACTCAATAACAGAGAAGTTCTCCTTTCAGTTTCTACATTTTCTGCTAGCAGAGAGACATCAAAGCATTTCAAGAATTTACAGCACAACCAGTTCTGCTGACTAATGGGTAGGAGAAAGTGCATAGTGCCCAGAAGAAAAGCAATATGCTGTCTTTTATGCATGCAGATAAATAGAACTTTAAACAAATACAACAACTTTAAAGGTGAATAAACTTTTGCATGATTTCAAGATTCCTACTGATATTAGATTGTTCCTTGCCTAAGAGGTCAGGCCGGTCCGTCTCTGCTGAGAATCTAGCATGTGTATGGCAGCTCTGATAGGTCACTGGGAGATCCAGAGTGCCACGTGCAAGCTAAGAGCATTGCTCTCAGTGCACCTCCCTCTCCATTGGATGCACTGTAAGTACGGATTGCAGCGCCATCGCATGAGATGGGTGCCTGGGAGGTGCTGCTAGTAAAAAAAAATATATTGATAATTTAGAATACCAACATTTTCCTATGCACTACCCGGCACCCATCCTTACTACTTGAATATCCCTCCCCGTGGCCAGTAGCTGATCATCTGCAACCATTAATTCCTCTGTTGTAGCTGAATGGCTACTAGTCTAGTTCGGCACCTAACTCATCGATCGGGCACCAGATTACCGATAATGAACACAGATGTGCATTAGACACCTGCTTAATCCACGCATTATGTGTTGCCTTCTTATCCTGTAGGCAAGTGATGCATCATCCCCACAAACTGTTCACCAAGGGATCGAGTCTCATTCGGGGGGAGGGGGTCAACTCAGTTTTGTCAGCTGACTCTGGAGTTTGGGACCACAGTAGTTAAAATGTGTAACAGGTTGGGAGTGCAGCGTGTTAGGCTACTCATGGACCTGGAATTTAAGGACCCTTAAGAAGACATTTATTTCTGAACTCACTGATAGCATTCACAAAGTCATTGAAGTAGTTGAAGGTAAAGAGTGGTTCTGGCAGTTCTCTGAAGAACATCTTCAGTGCACCCGTAATGACATGAATGTCTTCCCATTTACTGTCATTCAAGTCCAGTTTCTCATCTGGAAAACAGAGAGGAAGAATCAAAAACATTGCTGATTGACAATTAGGAATCGGTGACGGATGCTTACGTTAGGAAAGACCTCAATTGTACCAGATCTCACTACAAGTCCTACTAGTTAAGACCTAGCTCAGGGAATGGCCATAAAATAACCTCTGAGGTGCCCCAGTAAGACTATAATGAACGGCTTGCTTTTGTGATGAATCCATGGCGAAGCAATTGATTTGGGTATTGCATTTGGCTACTGTGTAGATAAATGCCAGTGATCGATTACAGTGAATGAATCAATTAAGCGCCAACTGTAACCGGTAGAGGGCCAAAACCCAAATCACCTGAACACAAGAATTAAGGAAGGTAGATATGTGCTAGTCATAGAAGTAAGGGGTAGGGCATTCATTTAGGCATGTAAGTGTTATGGGGTGGGTAGGGGGAAGATATATTTAACATCTAGGGTTAGGAAAGATTGTATAGGTAGGGGAGGAGGTCTGGGTTAATCAGGGAGGGGAGAGGTCAGGGGTACGCCCCCACAATGGTTGTTGGGGGGGGAGGGTTTATTAGAGTTAATTAATATCTTCTGTCTGGTGGTATATGCCACATGCATGTTTGTGCTGTTACAGATGACATCACTCTTCTACAATGCCAATGTGAGGCACATCATCAGGTGTTTGCACCATTGCCTTAAAGTGAACCTCCAGACTAAAAATCTACTCAGCAGCACTGAAAAGGCTTGGTGTTTAACAGTTTCACAGCATCAGAACTTTGTTTTTCTTACCCAAGCCTCATTTTTAGCGGCACAGGAGCCAAGTTCCGCCCCATCAAAGAAATCTGCCCAGGCATTTTCCCCCTGATGTTGTGCAAAGCATGCTGGGATTTCTGATGATGTTCTCGTTGCCTAGCAGCTGGGAGGGGTGATCAGGACACAGGACAGGTGGAACAGTGTCTCATGCTCCATCACCTCCTTTCAACCAGAAAGATGGCTGCCCCATGAAATCACAACCATTTGCCTGTTCTTTTAAAACAGGGTGGATAAGAGATTATATTACCTATCTATTTTAATTAATATAACTAATGTAACTCAATGACAGTATGTTTGTTTAGGCTGAAATTCCTCTTTAAAAAGTGGACCGGAATTAAAAATGTAATACCAATTGCATAAAACATGATACATCTGTTGTATTTAGTAAAGAATATAAAGTAAGAAAAGCTTTTTTTTTTTACACTTTTCAGATGTAATTTTTCTGCTGTCTGGTAGAGTGCACCTCCATATGCTGGTTGGCATGTGCCAACTGCCAGCCAGCTCCTTCCTCTAGCCCCTCCCTCCTGAATATGAAGTGTTTGTTTCCCTTTGACATTGTGTGGGTCCGTTCTCACTAGGGCGATTAGCGGGCGATTCCCACTAATCACTGAAGCGCTAGCGCAATTATAACTATATAGCAGTGATCTCACTGCCGCGATTGCCGCTGATTGTGGGCGTTCTGTAATTAGCCGCTCCCCTGTCACCTCTATATCGCGGCTCCCGGCCTGTGTGTGTCCCTTCCCTCCCCTTAGCTTACGGAGGCGGCAAGGGACACACACAGGCGGGGAGCCGCACTATAGAGGAGGTGGGGGAGCAGCGCTGAGTGGCAACTGAAAGGTAAACAGCCGACTAGCGACAATCTGCATTCAGTATATATTGCATTGTACTTGGAGATCAGGTGGGTGATCGCGTTCTCAACAATCCGATAAAAAAAATAAAAAAAAACTGTACTGAGAATGCTTGTAGAATACATCAGCAACTTGTTCCATTCACACAATTAACAACAGCAGCATCTATTAATTAACTGCAAATGATACAAAATGTGCAAACCAAACTTCTCTCAATAGCTAGATAAGAAACAAGTAAAAATAAATAAAAACCACCTGTGGCTATAGGTAAATGCCACTCTGGTTTAAAAAAAAAAAAAAAAGTTCAGTATAATTGAAGTGACAGTCTACAGATCTATTAATAGAGACTCAAGAGTCCTGAACAGGTAATTATGGTGTGAAAAACATACCATGTGTTACTGCAAATCGGAGCCTCTGTATGACAGCAAGGTTCCCGCTGACTCTATACAAACCATCTACTGTCAGTCCTGAAAGCAGAAGTTCAAGCATAATGTTAATTATGAAGATATACGTTTACTACAGAAACGGACACTGCTAAGAGAATGCCAGAAATGTCCAGATATAGTTTACATACTAAGTGCAAAAACAAGGGTTTATCAAAGCTGTACCCTGTACCATATGATTCTTCTTAAAGAGAACGAGAGCTGAAAAACAAATAGATTTATACATACCTGAGCCTTCCTCCAGCTCCATAAGCCTGGATCGCTCCCACGCCGCCGTCTGTCCGCCGGTATCGGGTCCCGTACTTTCGGCCAGTCGACGCAAGCGCAGTGTGCTCCCTCCGTACTACGCAGGTGCACAAATCCGGAGGGAGCCCCTGCACACAAATACAGGCAGCGGAGGACGGCAGCGTGGGAGCGATCCAGGATTATGGAGCTAAAGGAAGCCCCAGGTATGTATGACATCTTTTACCATTTTTAAAGCGGAACAGTAAATACAATTTAAGCACACCGTTTCACTTACCTGGGGCTTCCCTGAGCCCCCAGCAGCCGTTCTGTCCCGCGCCGGTCCTGCCCGAGCCGGCGTTCTCCCGCCGCAGCTAGTTTCGGTTTCGCCGCCAGGCCACTGCGCCTGCCCGGCTCTGGCCACGCGTATCCTTGGCAGGGCTGCGCTGGCGTCGACTTTGAAGTCTAGGAACGGAACGAAGCTGGCGGCGGGAGAACAGCGGCTCAGGCAGAACCGGCGCGGAGCAGGGCGGCTGCTGGGGGCTTGCAGAAGCCCCAGGTAAGTGGAACACTGTGCTTAAATTGTATTTACAGTTCCGCTTTAAGCTAACCCTCGTCTCTGGTTCCCTTTATAGAGTAACTGTTTGGCATAAAATCAATTCTCGATTTTATATGGTAAACAAAGATGCTAACAAGGCAATCCAAAAGTAAAAATTTTTCTTCTCAATAGAATATCATTTACCAGGCTCCCTGGCTCTTATTTGGTACATCTGCCGCAAAAGAAAAGTTGCAGTGCATGCTGATTGTTTTTTTTTCCGTCCCCTGTCCCACTGTCCACATTTTCATTTCAGTGAGTTTTATATAGTAAATAAAGAGAATTCTGTTTGTCAGTTTCCATCTTAGAATCCCTGTGTCTGAAGCCAATCCTGATGTCATTTCATCCCTTACTCTGTTTCCTCTTTTCTGTCTTATTGTGTATGTATGTCCCCCTCTCAGTCTTCAGACACTCCCACACAGCTCAGCAGCTGCGTGCATTCTCACAAATCATTGTGTGACTTTGCAGACCTGGTTTATCTGTATGGATTGGATTTCTCAGCTTCTCAGCACAAGAAATATTAGCCAATAAGAGAGGAACAGTGATGTGGGAGGGGAAACCGGGAGTGAAAGAAACTTCAGCCAATCAGACTGCATTAGTTATGTATGAGGAGAACAGGGGAGGAAAAAAACAAACAAACCAACCAGCATGCACTGCAAATTCTCTTTCGTGGCAGATGTACCAAATGTACCAAATAGGAACTAGGGAACCTGGTAAAGGACTATATTATATTGAGAAGAAAATTAGGAGATTTTTTAACTTTTGGATTGCCTGGCTAGCACCCTTATTGTTTACCATATAAAAATAGAGAACTGATTTTTGATTGTATGCTTAACAGTTACTCTTTCAGTTTCATTTTTAATTTAAAGAACTAAAATACATATTAAACCTCAGGCTGTAAACTTACAAAAAACAAACAACCAAAGAAAACCAAAATACTTTGTATTTGAAACCTGTTAGTTTTAAAAGTATTCAAGCAGCTCCTGGTTACTAATAGCTGTAGGGGCTGCCATTTTCCATCTCTCCTTATTTATCTAGGGGAAGGTGTGAATGTAATCAAGTATGACTTCTCTAAACTGTTTGAAGTAGTGTTCTAGCTCCATACAACCCCCCCTGATGAAAGCTTTTGTTTGCTCATTGCTACTGCTAATTACAGCAATCCTTATCTGCCTGCTCTTTAGGTGCGTACACACGCACTATTAAATGCAACGGCGGCTGGGCGGTCTTTAGCCGACAGTATGCACGTGTATACGCGCTGTAGGCGGACTGATGAGGCGGTTTCTGAACGATCCGCTGAGCAGCCTTATCAGTCCGCCGACAGCGCGTACACATGCGCATACTGTCGGCTAAAGACCGCCCAGCGGTCTGTGGAAATCAGGCTGAGGAAGTAGGGCAAATAAAGCCTCTAATAAACATTTAAAGCGGATCCGAGATGAAGATCTAACTATAACAATTAACTTGTCTATATATATCTTATCTAAAGTTTAGATATCTAGCTGCCAACAGCTTCAACAGTTTATGATTATTTATGCCTGTGAGTTAATGAGGGCAGCTATGTTCTGTTTGTCACAGGCTGAGGGCTGGAGATGCTATCAGCTTGCCTGTGTGTAAATTCAGTCCCCTCTTCTCCTCCCCTCTGCAATCACTGGCTAGTAACCTCTTCTTCCTCCTGCCCAGACTAAGCTCCCATAAGCCTTTGCTACAGTGCCAAGGCACTGTGAAAAAGCTGTGGGCGAGGCTGTTTAGTTTATAGGGAATTAGACTATTGAAACAAAACAAAAAAAGTATTTGGCTTGAGGAATGCCTTATAAACTATATGAAAGGAACACAATTATGCAATGAGTAAAAGTTTATGTCAGATCCACTTTAAATGTAAAAAGAAGAGGTAGAATGGAATTTGTTTTAGTAATGAGCCACATTGTTAGCATGCATTTTTAATGTACTATTGAGATGCCCTGTGGCCTAAAAATGTTGCTCGGTGTCTTGGTGTGTTATCAGTGTTAACAGTTCACATATTAGCTCAGTTGATCTCGCACTCCATGGAAAATTAACCACTTAAGCCTATCTGAACGAATATTCTCTGTACTTGCTGGCCGTTAGCCCAGCGATCAATTAATGGGATTATGGCTCCCATTCATTGATCACAGTCCCCCGCAGAAAGGAAGCGATATAGATTGCTTCCAGGACTTTTTGACTGTGGCCATCCTGTGGCCAAATAGTCAAACTACACCCAGATCCATTTTTTATTAAATAAATACATTATTTTACATGTAAAATTAGCCGTTTACCTCCCACACCAAAAATTACTCAAATTTTTTAATAAAAAAAAAAATATGCATGTCAAAGAAGTATATTAATATTTTTTTAAATTATGGGCTTGTAAATAGTGATGGACGCAAATCGAAAAAATGCACCTTTATTTCCAAATAAAATATCGGCGCCATACACTGATAGGGCCATCATTTATACGGTGTAATAAGCAGGACAAATGGGCAAATAAAATACATGGGCTTTAATTACGGTAGCATGTTTTAATTTCAAACTATAATGGGCAAAAACTGAGAAATAATGAATTTTTTTCCATTTCTGTCTTAATATTACTGTTAAAATGGATTTAGAATGAAATAATTCTTAGCAAAATGTACCACCCAAAGAAAGCATAATTGGTGGCGGAAAAAACAAGATATAGATCAATTCATTGTGATGAATAGTGATAAAATTATTGGCAAATGGGAGGTGAAAGTTGCTCAGATGCAAAAAATGAACAACCCTGTGGGCAGAAGTGGTTAAAGTGTTAATTGGACATACTTAGTTACTTGTGTAGCTCCTCACCTTATGAGACTAGAATTCTTTAACTGCCAATGCTTTCAAAGCAATTAGTGACTTTTTAAACAAATAATGGATCTAGTTTAATGGAGGATGAAGATGCGAGCTGTCACATACCTTGTGCTTCAATATGGTCGATGCACATCTTGACAAACTTTGGCACTGTAGTGTTTTCTCGCTGACAAAGACTGGCCAGGCTGGAGCCAAATACTGGGTCTGTGAAAAAGATAAACGCAAAGGAAGAAAAGTCATCAGGTGATAATAGAAAGCGCGAGTACAGATACAAAACCTGAAATACACAGTGTGTGTATAACACAAGTTGCACATACTACACAACGTAATACATTCTATCATCATTTAGTGACTGTACCCCAGAACCGGGTCTTTTACAGCAGTTTTTGGTGTGCAAAAACATGTCTTGTGCTTATAGGCAACATTATCTACTCCTTGCTTTTTTGCAGTGGTTCCCAACCCTGTCCTCAAGACCCACCAACAATGCTTGTTTTGTGGAAATCCACAGAGGTAGTTAAATCAGATCTGCTGCAGCACTAATTACTGTGAATGTTTGTGGTTTCCTACAAAACATGTACTGTTGGTGGGCCTTGAGGACAGGGTTGGGGAACTATGATTTAAAAAAAAAAATGAAGCCAATACTTACCTAAGGAGAGAGAAGGCTCTGGGTCATATAGAGGCGTTCCGCTCCTCTCACAGATCCCTCGTTTCAGCGCTAACCCCAGCCCCTTCCACCCCCTTTGGAAGCCCGGGTTCTCCCAAAAGACAGGCGGCTCTGTACTGCGCTTGCGCGAGCACGCACTCACACAGGCTCAGTACAGAGCTGCCTGTCTTCGGAAGCACTTAGCTCCCCGAAGACTTGAAGACTTCCGAAGCCTCCTCCGGTGGTGGATTCAAACGGGAGAGGCCAGTGCTGCAACGAGGGCACTGCGAGAGGAGAAAGAAGGCTCTACAGGACCCAGACCTTCCCTCTTCTTAAGTATGTATCTGGTTCATTTTTTCCTTCAAATTCCCATTAGCTTAAATGCAACCACAACCAGTTTACCTTTAATGTAGCCCTTCTCACGCACAGCCTGCAGCGTAGGTCGCCGGGTGAGAAACTTCTTTAATTTCGTTTTTGTCTTCTTCTGCTCAGCGTTATCAATACTGGGTGTTTGTTTAATGGCTGGAAAATAAAAATGGTCATGATTTACAACAGATACCATGGACTCTGGTCTCTTCAGGATATACAGGAACCACAATGCTAAGGACTTTAGTTTCCCACAGACTATACACAATACCTCAAGGCAGTTGAATTTGCACTGTGTGACAGCAGGGCACAAGGAGAATATAAGTATCAACGTTACATGTGGTGCCTTCAGTCAGCTTCCCAGGGCTACTAGCGGTCTTACTAATAGTGCTGAGGCAGGAAGGTAAGTATAATAGGGTTAGAATTGGGGGTGGTTAGGTGTATGAGGGAAAGGGGTGAGATGGATTAGGCATCATTGTCTACGAAGATAGAAGTTAGAAAAGACAATAATTAACAGTTTAACTTATTTTGGTTCCTGGACGTAGAAACTACGTCCAGGAATCATGCGCGCTACCGCGCGCTCCTGCGGCCGATCGCACGCGTGCACGCGCACTCCCGGCCGCGGATTCGGTAGCCACGGAATCAATGTATCGGGCTATGGTGCCCGATCACTGATTCCTCTCCCCCGCTGAAAAAGCGACAGCTTCTCTCGGAAGCTTCGCTATTTCTGGCCGTTCCCTCCCCGATGCGTCACTCTAAGCGTGTGTTACGCTTAGAGTGACGTCATGCAAACAAACTCATGGCCGCCATCCTGTGGCCAAAAAGTAAAACTACAACAAAAAGTAAAAAAATTTTAAATCAACACACATTTACATTAAAAAAAACTTTGGCTTACATCCCACACTCCCAAAAATACCCAAATAAAATGTTTAATATAAAAAAAATCCCATTTCAATAATAAAAAAAAAACAAAAAAAAAACATGTAAATATTTACCTAAGGGTCTAAACTTTTTAAATATCAATGTAAAGATGAAATATTTCTATTTTTTTTATTTTAAACTTGTAAATAGTGATAGATGCAAACCGGAAAAAATGCACCTTTATTTCCAAATAGAATATTGTCACCATACATTGTGATAGGGACAAAATTTTAACCAGGGCTGTGGAGTCGGAGTCGGAGTCGTGGAGTCGGGCAATTTTGGGTGCCTGGAGTCGGAGTCGGGAAAAAATGCACCGACTCCGACTCCTAATGAATTTGTAACTGTAATTAAAATAGAAAATATGATAAAATGTTCTATTTATCAGATAATAGTCATTAAAATAATGTATATATACAGTATATATACAGTAATAGCTGTGCTTAGTCCCCAAAAATGAAATAAACCAGTCAAAATTAGTTACTTGTGCTGCTTCAATAAAGCAGTCCCCGTATTTTTAAGGTCAGATATACATATATGATTGTGACTGTATATATGATGTGTACACAGGAATCTCTTATATATACTAAATAACATCTATGCTGTAAGAATAAAGCCTGATGTGTAGCTGTGTCACTAATAGAGATGGTCAACGAGATGGAAATAATTCTGCATTGATGCTGATTTATGCAAATGTATGCACTCCCTTTGCTGATGAAATCAAATAATGTGATATGTTATTAAAATTTGGTTTGGTGACTACAAATTAAAGGGTAACTGAGACGGATGAAAAGTAAAGTTTCATACATACCTGGGGCTTCCTCCAGCCCCCTTCAGGCTAATCAGTCCCTCGCTGTCCTCCACCACCTGGATCTTCTGCTATGAGTCCTGGTAATTCAGCCAGTCAGCGCTGTCCGGCCGCATGCCGCTCCCACAGCCAGGAACATTCTGCACCTGCGCAATAGTGCTGCACAGGTGTAGTATGCTCCTGGCGGCGGAGTGTGTGCATGCACACTACGCCTGACTGGCTCAAGTACCTGGACTCATAGCAGAAGATCCAGGTGGTGGTGGAGGACATCGAGGGACTGATTATCCTGAAGGCGGCTGGAGGAAGCCCCAGGTATGTATAAAACTTTAATTTCATCTGTCTCAGGTTTACTTTGTTACACAGTAGTACTATACTCTACATATGCACTCCCCACAGAGCTGCAGGGAATCCACTGAGAATGCTGTCCACATTGAACACAGAGGTGTTGTCTGTTTACTTTCAATCTCCTTATTCCCCTGCAGAGTACCTGCACATCATTCTTACATGTACCCACACTTACATTGCCTAGGGCCTGATAGATGTTCTTTGTTCCGGTTTGTACCTTTTACAAGTACTCTTACCAAGGACTAGTTTTAGTCTAAAGGGAATAAATATAGTAGTCTACATATCCTTCTCACTTCAGTTGTCTTGTAAAATTCCTAAGCGTTGGCAGTTAAGAGACGAATTTCGTGTTACATACTTTTAATCAACAAAATTGTAATATGCAAATTAGAGGAGTCGGAGTCGGTGGAATCCTAAACTGAGGAGTCGGAGTCGGTGGATTTTTGGACCGACTCCACAGCCCTGATTTTAACGGTGTAATAACCAGGACATATGGGCAAATACAATGCGTGAGTTTTAATTATGGAGGCATGTATTATTTTAAAACTATAATGGCTGAAAACTGAGAAATAATGATTTTTTCCCGTTTTTTCTTATTCTTCCTGTTAAAATGCATTTACAGTAAAGTGGCTCTTAGCAAAATGTACCCCCCAAAGAAAGCCTAATTGGTGGCGGAAAAAACAAGATATAGATCAGTTCATTGTGATAAGTAGTGATAAAGTTATAGGCTAATCAATGGGAGGTGAACATTGCTCAAGTGAAAACGACGGAACGCGAATGGGTTAATATCAGTGGAGGACACCAGCTATCCAGCATAACCTTGGATGATTTTTTTTTTGTTGGCCATTAGATGCTAAAAGTTATATAGTTTCCTGGTTCCTTTCTACTGGACATGCGCAGATTGTAATTTCACATGCGCAAACTGCAATACAGATCTTGCTCCTACTTGGACATGATCGGTTCACAAAGAAGAATGGGATCCTGCACAGCAGTAGTGGGCTCAAACAGCATCCAGATGCTTCCCGCTACTTTAGTTAACTCTTAAACTTACCTTCCTCGCAGACTTGCTTTAAACTGAATACCTGAAATCCTGCGCAAAGACTGTACAGCCCCAAATTCATAAGTACTGACATTTCCTAACCTGGAATTGCTGCACTTCAGTCCATATTACATTATCCAAGCCTCCTACAAACCAACGGAAATAAGCTATCCCAGTACTATTCCATCCGGCATATCTAATAAGGCAGTGCAGACAGCAGTGATGACACAGCGCAGGAAGCAAAATCAATTACTCTGCCGCCTTTATTAGAGATGTGAGAGAGATGCAGCTGCTTGATATGGATTACAGAGCTCTGTACATTTCTATGTGCTGCGTTAGGGTCAGGCCCGGATTTACCTCACAGGAGCCTGTAGGCACAGATTTTCTGGCACCTCAGACGTTGCCCTTCATGAACCTAAACCTCCACGAACCGCACCACAAGTGTACTGGCTGTCCCAGCTGTCACTTCTCCCTCACTTCCCTTGTCCATCATAGGTAGAATGCTGAGAGCAGGGTGAGTAAACCTTATTGACACTCATCAGGAATCTGCATAGGGTAGGAGGAAGGTAGGACCCCTTGGAGGGGAGTGAGCCGCCTTTCCATCATCAGGCCCCAGTAGGCACGTGCCTGGTAAATCCAGCCTTGGTTGAGGTACACTGTAGAAACATTGCTGAGAAGGTGAACCACTGTAAAAAAGGAAGCAAATGTGGCCTCCCTGCACCCGATCATTCACAAACACTGGGGGAGCTTCATTACAAGTGCCACAGGTGCCCATACACTCGTCAGATTGGCAGCAGATAGATAAGAAATGCATCTGATGATCTATCTGATGCGTTTTTAGAACATTTTTTACCAGGATAGAATTCCAATAGATTTCAGTTTGAAATCTATTGAAATTCGATCTGATGGCATTTTTTTGCCATCAGATTTCCATTAAGGCCAATGCAAACTGATAAGCAATCTCATCAGATCGACCTAAATTTTTCATCCTGCCTGGTCGATGGAAATCCATCGAAATCGATTGAAATCGGCCATCGATCGGTCGATTGGCCAAACGATCAATCGATCGATCGATCGATCGGGATCGATCGGTCGGCCAGAAAATCGGCTGTGTGTATGGGCTCCTTAAGGGAAATCCAGAGGTAAGCGATCAACTTACTATAACTGTTATAGTAAGTTGATCGCTTACCACAGGGGTGTCAAACTCAAATACACAGTGGGCCGAAATTGAACACTGGGACCCCAGCACCTCCCCTTAACCATAAATGGATCCACAATAACCCAAGTAGAGTCATTCAAGTTTCTTGGGTCCACGATCTCAAGCGACTTAAAATGGGACAACAACACTGCCACTATTGTGAAGAAAGCACAACAGAGAATGTACCATCTACGGCAGCTGAAAACGTTTGGCCTACCTCAAAATCTAATGGTGCAGTTCTACACTGCAATCATCGAATCCACCATAACATCATCCATGACTGTATGGTTCGGCTCCTGCTCAGCATTAGAAAAGGGGAGGCTGCAGCGCATCATCCGATCAGCGGAAAGGATAATTGGCTGTAGCTTACCTTCCCTGCAGGATCTTTACGCTAGCAGGTGCAGAATGAGAGCAACCAAAATTGCCTCTGACCCTTCTCACCCAGCTCACTCCATCTTCCAGCGCATGCCTTCAGGAGTAAGATTCCGGTCAATCGCTACCAAAACCTCTAGACACAAGAACAGCTTTTTTCCTCAAGCGGCAGCCATACTTAATGCTGAACCACGTTAGAGCTGCTAGGACTGAAAGTAATCAGCACAGAACTAAACATGAACAATTCTCACATTGCTTACTGCCACTATACTTATAATGTCCTTGACTTGTAATATTCACACGGTCTGTCCTTGTATTGTTTTTGTTTGTGTTTGTTAAGCAACTGCCAAGACAAATTCCTTGTAGGTGCAAACTTACTTGGCGAAAATAAATTGATTCTAATTCTGAAGTCGCCGACCAACCTCAATATCTAGTGGCACCCTGCCTCTCTTATAAAGTTCCCTGGTGTCTAATCGCCCTCCCCCCTCCCCTATACAGCTCCCTGGTGTCTAGCCGTTTTCCCTACCACCCTTTTACAAGTTCCCTGGTGTCTAGTGGCCCCCTAACCAATACAGTTCCCTGGTGTCTAGTGCTTTCCCCCAACCTCCCCATATGGCTTCCCTGGTGATCTAGGGCTTCACCTCCAATATAGCTTCCATGGTGGTCTAGAGTGGGCCAAACATACCGTATTTTTCGGACTATAAAACCCTCCTAACCATAAGACGCACCTAGGTTTAGAAAACAAAAATGAATACTAAACCTGGTGCATCCATGGTAAAGGGGTGGTGGATTATGCTCCCCTTTGTACCTTGTGTCTCCCTGTGTCCTCCTCTGTCCCCCGTGTCTACCCCTGTCCTTCTCTATGCCCCTTTGTGTCCTCCATTTGTCCCCCTGTGCCCTCCTCTGCATGGGCACAGTACAGGGAGTCCCCGACACTGCGGCGGGTTGGCGGTTCATATTGGAAGCCATTCACAAGTCAGGAACACCCTGCATTTGCACTATAATACGCAGTGACTTTTTCCCCCACTTTTGGGGAAGAAAAAGCAAGTTGTATAGTCAAAAACATAAAGTAATGCAAAGTGGTGAAACCTTTTGCAAGCCAAACTGATGGCTCTATGGGCCTGATCTGGCCTATGGTTGGGAGTTTGACATGTATACTATAAACACGAGAGTCCAAAACAGCACTGCACCCATATACAGCTGCCTCACACCTCTTTGTAAAGAAGTTTTTATTTCAGCTGCAATTTTGTCACAGGCAAACTGAAGTGAGTAGAATTTTGAGGCTGCCATACTGTATTTATTTCCTTTTAAACAATATGAGTGGCTTGGCATCCTGCTGATCTATTTAGCTACAGTAGTGTCTGAATCACACCAGAAACAAGCATGCAGCTAATCTAAAATATCACATCTGACAACGTCAGAAACACCTGATCTGCATATGCCTGTTTCTCAGCAGCCAATCAAAATCCTGCTCCATTTTCCAGTCAGTTTCTGAATTTGCATTCTTGGCTGCCAACAGCTGAAAACAGCTATCGGCAATAGGGAATCCCACACAGTGTGCGAAAACAGCAGCAGTGCCGGTATTTGTTTTGCTGCTGCAGGGAAAAACGCACACAGCTACCACTGCACTGTGATTGTGCACTGGGAAGCATTATGTGTATTTT
The DNA here is from genome assembly GCF_040937935.1 of Hyperolius riggenbachi. Classification (NCBI taxonomy): domain Eukaryota; kingdom Metazoa; phylum Chordata; class Amphibia; order Anura; family Hyperoliidae; genus Hyperolius; species Hyperolius riggenbachi. Next base: position 52,914,513 of record NC_090650.1, on the reverse strand, counting down.
TTCGGCAAGATGTGACCCCTGCCTGAAACTTTGAGGGCTTGTTCACACCTAGGGCGTTTTGCGGGTTTTTTTTTTTGAGCTGCGATTTTAAAAAACACCCTGAAATCGCTAGTGCAATGATTCCTTATGGGACAGTTCATATCAGCTCGTTTCGTCCACTCAGCAAAGCGCTGCATGTACCATTTTCTGGGCGATTTTGCTACAAAGGTATAGGAAAAGTGCAAAATGCTCACAAATAGCTTTATCCGGTGATTGCGCTCAGTGCGTCTATAAATACATTGCATTTATTCATTTCCGGGTGAAAGAGTTCACTTCCTGACTGACGCCAGGAAGTGAAAAAACGGAATCACTCTGCAAAGGCGCTTTGTACAAAATCGCAGCGCGCAGTGGAACACCGGGAGGGGAAAAAAATTGAAAATCGTGGTCGTCAGCGATTTCAATTTTAGATGTGAACAAGGCCTTAATGCTCCTTTCTAGTTGCGACTGTGCCACTTACAGAGCCAGGACAAGGTCCTCCAGCACCCAAGGCTGAGACACCAAAGTGCGCCCCCCCATCCCTCCCACCCCAGTCATCACACACTGATTGCTATTAGACTAAGAGGGCCACAGGGCCCACAACCTCCCCAACACCTTAATCTCTAGTTATCTGGCTTGCAGTCACTGCTATGTATCCCCTTTTCTTATTTCTTTCTGCTTCATACACAATTAGGAATGACAGCTGAATGAATTGTGCGCCCCCTCCTACACTGCGCCCCGAGGCTGGAGCCTCTCCTGCCTATGCCTCGGCCCGGCCCTGGCCACTTATGCTGTATAATCCAAAATCAATCCTTGTATTCTGGAGCAGTAAGATATATGGGACTTTTTGGTAATATGGAAAAAATAAAACGTTTTATGCAGGCATGCTATTTGGTGCACTATCTTGCCATACAAGAGAAAGTTTGAGATAACTGTCCTAGTCTTTATACAGCTGGATGTGCAGTAGGCTTGCTTTCTGCATACTTTACCTGTCCGTATCCGCCGTTGGCTCCGCCCATACATGCACCTCGCGTGGTTTCCCGGAATAACGTGGGTGTGTGTGTGACGTCACACACGCCCACCTGTACGTCAGAAACTACCTGGGGCACGTTTATGGATGTAGGAGGGACTCGGACAGGTAAAGTATAGTGCACCGGGCACATTGTCCACAGTGTCGGGCCAGTAAGGCGGCTTCGCATGGCCGCTTCCAGATCTATTTCAGCATGGAACTGATTGGGAATCGGCCTGCGGTGTATAGTCAGCCGACAGGCTTCCTGAAACACAAGTTATTTTAAAATGAGTAGGAAGTCTCCACCCCCACCCCTCCCCATCAATAAGGCATCATGAGTGAATATGCAAATAATTTGCCATTCTTCAAAAACCTGAAAGTTCTGCTCCCCCCCCCCCCCTTTCCTGTGATGTCCCTGGGTGTTCTGCATCACCCAGGTAAGTGGTTTACTCTGCTAGGAGGGAAGGGGGAGGACTGTCTGAACTCATGTGTAAGTCAGTCTGAAGAGTTAATATTTGGAAAGTAGCAGCTGTTTTATAATCCAGTGATTGTTGGGAACCGGCTTGCTGCTTTCAGGTTTGTTTTTTTCTTAGTACTGCATGCAACATCCATTGTAATGATTTTTTCTGATGGTAATGCTAGGTACACACTATGAGATGTTCAGGCAGATTTACTGCCAGATCATTTATTTCCAACATGTCCGATCTGATTTTCGATTGATTGTCGATCATTTTTCGATCAATTTCCGATAGAAGTGCACGGAAGACAGTCAGAAATCGTTCGGACACGTTGATAATAATCGCACTTATAGTAAAGCTGCCAGAAAATCTCATAGGGTGTACCTAGCATTAGAATAATTATAATCAGATGATCTGATTCTGTAAAACTTACATTTGTTTTTTTTGGAATCTTTTTCATGATCTTTATCCTTATCGAACTTCTCTTTTCCTTGTTTTTCCACTGGAGAATCAGGCACATAATCGTCACTGGGCTCCTCCGACTCTACGATCTGTACTCACGAAAACCAAAAGACATTGGTCATTAAGTACAAAACACTAGTCCATTCTAAACATGTGTAGGGCATATTTTCCGGCCCAAAAATATCCATAATGCACCACTGCAGGAGAAGGAGTGAAGCCATGCAAACTCTTCCTTTGTAATAAACAGAAATGAAGATGAGAAATTAATCTACCTTCAAGTGATCTTGCAGACATATCACTTCACACCTAATGAATGGCTGAGCTCAAAATGCTTAAAGTGGATCCGAGATGAACTTTTACTCATTGCATAATTGTGTTCCTTTCCTATTGTTTATAGGGCATTCCTCAAGCCAAATACTTTTTTGTTTTAATACTCGAATTCCCTATAAACTAAACAAGCCTCGCCCACAGTTTTTCAGAGAGCCTTGGCAGTAGCAAGAGCTCATGGGAGCTCAGTCTGGGCAGGAGGAGGGGGAGGTATTACTAGCCAGAGATTTCAGAGGCAGAGGGGAGGGGGGGGGGGGGTTTAGGTTTTTTTCACAGAAGATGCAGATAAGCTTGCCTGTGTGTAATGTTTACAAACAACATGGCTGCTGTCTTTGTATCACAGGAAGAAATAATCATATTCTATTGAAGCTGTTTGCAGCTAGATTTGCTGTGTAAACTTTAGATAAGATATATAGACAAGTTACTTGATATAGTTAGTTTTTCATCTGGGATCCGCTTTAAAGTAGGGAAATATAAATAAACAGGTGTAACAGCTATGTCATCAGTTTAAGTAAATCCAGATTCTTATAAATACCCATTCAGGAGAAAATCCTTTTCACAATGGACAAGCAGAAGAATTTTAGACAATCTGTTGTATGCTAAACTAAACCATTCATGAGAGGAGCATGCAGGATGCCATTGCACTAGTAGCCTCCATATTTATGGGAACCAAAAGCAGAATTTACTTTGGCACAACATGCTTGCCTATGAATAAGTAAAACAAATTGGTAAGAACTTGGTAGGCTATAAATGAGCACCCCAGCTCGGACGCAACTCGCTAGAATACCAATGAGCTTCCTAACTTGGTCACAACTCACTGGACTATGAAGGAGCAGCCAGACCTGGGTACAACTCACGCTCAATTAAAATGATAACATAGGAACAACTCACTAGACTATGAATGAGAATTATGACTTGGGTACTGTACATCTCAAATGAACAAATGTGCAAATGAACACAAAGACTAGCTAGTTTTCTATTCTGTATGTAACTTTAGACTTTATAACTTAAAATATGTAAAAGGGGCACTATGGCGAAAAATTTTATAATTTTAAATATGTGCAGACATATACAAATTAGAAGTACGTTTTTTTCCAGAGTGAAATGATCCACAAATTACTTTTCTCCTATGTTAATGTCACTTACAGTAGGTAGTAGAAATCTGACAGAAGCGACAGGTTTTGGACTAGTCCATCTCTTCATGGGGGATTCTCAGGGTTATATTTATTTTCAAAAGCACTTAGTGAATGGCAGTTGCTCTGTCCAAGCTGGCCAGCATCATTGTTTAAATCCTTTTTAGGGAATATCTTTATAAAGCATAAAATCCTTGCTGAGAATCCCCTATGAAGAGATGGACTAGTCCAAAACCTGTAGCATCTGTCTGATTTGCTGCCAACTGTGACAGCAACATAGGAGAAAATTAATTTATGGCTCATTTTATCCTGGAAAAAAAGGTACTTCTTATTTGTCTGTTTGCACATATTTTAAATTTTACAATTTTTCTCCAAAGTGCCCCTTTAACAACTTTTTAAGAGCAAAAGTGAAGTCCATATTTGCATGGAGTTCCAATCTCAAGTTCAGGAAAAGACATAACTGCAAATGGAATTGTCTACATGATAAGTCTCTGAGCATATTACCATCAAGCACAGGAAGAAAATGATAGAATGATCTTACCGGAATACCAACAGTGTTGCAAAGTGCTGTGTACCATTCTTTGATCATATTGTCATTGTCAGACTGGATCAGTAGCTCTGTTCCCGAGTTGGTTTTAACCTGCAGACGATAAAATATGTCTAAATATATATGAGCCAAGTCTTTATGACAACTAAGTGTACAAAACATTCTACGTTTTTGCTACCCGTTTTCCACGTGAAGCTTGTGTAATGTAAATTGTGCACAAATTGATCAACAATCTAGCTCTGGGCCCCAGTGCAAGTTTTACATTGGGCCCCCTTAACCACTTTATCCACCACTGCAGTATATCTACGTCCTCTGTGACTTCATCTAAGCTATGAGTCAGTAGATATACGTCTTGTAGCAGAAGCAGTGCTGTGCAGGATTGGATTTCTGGCACTATCTGATGCAGCACTAATTGGTGAACGGGAATAGATGTATCCTGAGCTAATGAGATTGATTCTTACCATTACAAATACTTTTATTTTCTCAATTCATAGTGAAAAATACACTCTGTAGTATTATTTCAGAATCAAATATCTTCACCATAAAATGTGAAAGGAACCTAATCTAAGTTTTGTGATAAACGGTAAGAATAGCCAAACAAAATTTGTGGGTTTTTTATCTACAGTAGCACTTTTTCTTTTTAAGCTGAAATTGGTAAAACTGAGAAATAATGTGTTTTTTCTATTTTTTTCCTTGTTTTCCCATTAAAATTCATAGAAAACAAAATTGTTCGAGGGAAAAAGTGGCATAGAATGAAAGCCTAGTTTGTCTTGAAGAAAAAACAATATAGATTTCCTTTCTGTGTCATACGTAGGGATAAAGTTATTTCTGATGAAATAAGGACATAGCTAAACTGTCAAAACTGCTCTGGTCCATAAGTGGGAAACAAGATCTGGATGCGAAGTGGTTAAGCACTCTGTCCATGTGATATGGAGCACCAAACCTTGCCAAGGACAACCACAGTGTGGTGGTGCAGTGTAGGCTGGGGAGGAGAACAGTCTATTAATGGTTACAACTAGTCAAAGCATATAGAGGTGATCATCAACAATAAAGAGCTAATAAAGCGTCTGAAGCAGGGCCACTACTGGGCAACTTTGGTCCAGGGGCCCTGGTACGGTCGCTACCTCTGCATCCCTTATTGCTACGCCACCCAAGACATTTGTGGTAATTGTTACATTAGTACTACAAACACACATTTCAAAATTCTATATCAACGAACTGAAAAGCAATCTCTCTCCAGTTTTATCAGGTCAGACTGAAGTTACATTCTGTAAACATGTATGTAATTCAGATTTTGTTTAAGTTAAAGAGACACTGAAGCGAAAAAAAACAATAATTATGATATAATGATTTGTTTGTGTAGTACAGCTCAGAAATAGAACATTAGTAGCAGAGACATGAGTCTAATATTGTTTCCAGTACTGGAAGAGTTAAGAAACTCCAGTTATCTATGCGAAAGAGCCATTGAGCTCCATTGAACTTTGAATGAAAAGGTGAGTTTTGAAGGCCTTCTTGAAGATGTTGAAGGAGGGGGCTGCCCTAATGCGTGGAGGTAGGGAGTTCCATAGTGTTGGAGCAGCTGGAGGCGTGCATGGGACTGGGTGATGCGGGGGGCGGTCAGGCGAAGTTCATTGGAGGAGCGGAGTGCCTTGCCAATTAAATATACACATACTGATTATGCAAGCGCTTAATAGGCATTAATAGGAGAACATGAAAAGGCAGTTCAGAATTTCTATACGAGTTAGGGGGCTTGATCACACCTAGGGTGTTTTTCGTTATTTTTTAAGCGCCGGTGATTTGCAAAATCGCCCTGAAAGCGCTTTTGCAATGATTCCCTATGAGAGAGTTCACATCAGCAAAGTGCTGCCTGTACCATTTTTAGGGCAAATTTTGTTACAATGGAAGGTATAGGAAAGGCGCAAAACGCTCACAACATCGCTTTGTGCGGCGATTGCTCTGTTGTGTATCTTTTAGAGCAGAGAGGAGTTCTGAGTTCAGGTCCACTTTAAGGTGTTAAAATGATTCCTCCAATAGGGCAGTCAAAACATTCTCTTAAATTAGTGCCAATTTCCACTGAGCCAGCGTGTCTTGCTGGACTAACGTCAGCACTTGCAGTGATGCCAGTACGTACTCGAATCGCTTAGTTGTGCCAAGCACAGCTATAGGTAGGCAAGAAACTGTGCATGCCATCCAGAATCCCCCCACAATGTAATTTGAATGGCATGCCATTGCCTGAATAGGCAGCGTTACCCCTCCCAACCCCCCTGCGGGGAAAAGCTGCAGATTCGTCCCCAGAGGAAAGGGGCCCTCAAAGATTTTCTTAGGGCTTGAGCACATGGCTGCATTGCTGATTGGATTTCACAAGCATTGCTCAGTGTGCAATACACAAGTACACAAGGACAAGAGACAGCACTGACTGACGGGCGTACTGATGCTCTGTACAGCAGTGCATCATCACTGCTGGATGCAGTGAGAGCAACAAGGTGGGGACACATTCAAGTTGATTGGATACAGAGGCAAGATTATATTGGTCCTGCATGGAACACTTGTGCGCACCAGGCCATTTCCAACATTCATCCTAAAGTTTACAAGTCTGATGTCTCTGTATTGGTAAAACTTTAGTGACGCTAAAGCTAACATTTTACAGGTACCAAATAGACATTTTAATGTATCTCACTCGGAAAGATCTAGACTTAACAGAAGCAATAAAGAGATGCCACTTTACCTCGATTACATTCTTTTTGCTGGATTTCTCCTTTGTAGCCCATTCCACAGACGCTCCTTTGAGATCAACTGTGAATTCGGGTTTGGACTGGTTGCCTCCAAATTTCTAGATGCAAAAAGTTGTCACATTAGTAATGCCAGCTTACCAAAAGGATCACTTCAAATGCACAGCTATGGATATGCTTCTTGGATAAGCAAGAATAAAATGAGGTGTGAAAGCAGTATAATCTGTGCATACATGATACCCCAGTTACAGACAGAGTCTGGTTAAAGGGAATCTAAACTGAGAGGGATATGGATGTTTCCTTTTAAACAAGACCAGTTGCCTGACTCTCCTGCCGATGTCTTTAGCTGCAGTAATGGCTGAATCACACACCTGAAACAAGCATGCAGCTAATCCAGTCTGACTTCAGTCAGAGCACCTGATCTGCATGCTTGTTCGGGGGCTGTGGCTAAAAGTATTAGAGGTAGAGGATCAGCAGGACTGCCAGGAAACTGGTATTATTTTAAAAGGGAAAATACATATCCTTCTCAGTTTAGGTTCCCTTTAAAGCAGCATGGACAGCCAACCTATCACAGGAAAAAAAACCACATATATAAGTAGATAAATACTTGTTCTACATACATAACATCAAGAAGTTTTAAATCAGGATGATACCATTTATTGGCTAACTAAAAATGAATAAAAATAAGCAAGCTTTTGGCCTTGCAGCCTTCGTCCGGCTTATATCCTGTTAGTTTGCAGGCTGGTGGTACAGACAGCTTTATATACATGCAACATCAAAGGGGAAAACAGATATTTTTTTCAAGCATAAATACATGTCATTAAAATGCTTTAATTCACACAGACCATCTGACCTTAGAGGTTGTAAGCTAAGATAAGGATCCTTGTTTACTCCCTGCTCACATACCTGGGAGTTGGACTGACACAAAGGTATCGTAAATTCTTAGTTCACAAGTTCAGCTATAATGGCTGAGAAAAGTTCAAATATCATCAGTCTCATACCAATATAGAAAGTTGTTGTCCTTATTCAAACCGTTCTGCACAGCTTTGAACCAATTTATAAATTTTGTTTCTGCTATTAATTGATCATTTGACGTTTTGAAGCCACCCTTCAGGGCAGTGACACGAAGATCATCCATGCTGTGTCCGTTGGACCGAAAGTGTGTAGCAACTGGGAGTCCAGATTTGGTATCTTTAATAGTGTGCCTGGGTCCATTCATACGTTTGCGCAGAGTTTGTCCAGTTTCTCCCACGTACATAACATTGGGGCATTTAGCACACATGATCAGATATACCAGATTGGTGGAACAACAGGAAAATGTACCTTGTACACTGTACTCCTGTTGTGAACCTGGTATCGTTACTCTGTCAGTGGAGTAAATGTGTCCGCAGGTCCCACATATTTGTCGGCAGGGTGATGTTCCGTTTTGTTGAGGCCTATTCAAAGAACTCCTGACAATCATCTGTTTTAGATTGTGTGGTTGCTGATATGACAAGAGTGGAGGTTTAGGGAATATCTTTCTCAGTCTGTGATCCTTGTGTAAAATGGGATGTAGTTCCTTAGCAATCCTCCTTAAGATTTCCAGGTGTGGGTTGTAGGTGACAACCAAAGGGACACGTTCCTCTTTCTGGTTTTGCTTATATTTCAGGAGTTCAGTCCTGGGGATGTTGCTGGCTTTCCTGATTTGGGCCTCAGTCATAAGAGGACTGTAACCTTGTTTAATGAAAGTGTTCTTAAGGTTATCCAGGTGCTTGTCTCTGTCCATCCTGTCAGAACAAATCCGGTTGTACCTTATAGCTTGGCTGTAAATTAGTTCTTAATGTGCTTAGGATGAAAACGGTCATATCTTAGGTACGTGGGATGGTCTGTAGGTTTGCGATACACAGAGGTTTGTATGTTGTTGCCCCTGATGTATATGGTGGTGTCCAGAAAATTAATCTCTGTGTGAGAGTAGGTAAGTTTCAATTTGATTGTAGGATGGAAGGCATTGAAGTTCCTGTGGAACTGGAGAAGATCATCCTCACTTGCGGACCAGATGATTAAAATATCATCAATGAAGCGGACGTAGGCCATGGGTTTTATGCCACATGCATTGAGGTATTCCTCTTCGATTTTGGCCATGAAGAGATTTGCATACTGTGGTGCGAATCGCGAACCCATTGCCACGCCCATCTGCTGTAAATAGAGGTCCTGTCCAAAAGTGAAATAATTATGAGTGAGAATGAATTTGATCAGTCCAGCAATAGGCTTTACAGGTATGCCCTGACCCTGAAGTTATTTACGGCAGGCCGCAATACCATCATCATGGGGAATGTTCGTGTACAGGGACTCCACATCCATCGTGGCCAGTATGGTTCCCTCAGGTACTGGGCCGATGGCTGTCAGTTTGTTCAGGAGGTGGGTGGTATCCTGTATGTAGCTGGGTCTTTTACAGACAAGAGGTTTCAAAATGTTTTCCAGCCACACTGAGATGTTCTCTGTAAAAGTTCCGCTCCCTGAGATTATGGGCCTGCCTGGGTAATGACATGTATTTATGCTTGAAAAAATATCTGTTTTCCCTTTTGATGTTGCATGTATATAAGCTGTCTGTACCACCAGTTCGCAAACTAACAGGATATAAGCCAGACGAAGGCTGCAAGGCCGAAAGCTTGCTTATTTTTATTCATTTTTAGTTAGCCAATAAATGGTATCATCCTGATTTAAAACTTCTTGCTTTTACTGATGGCTAACACGGTACAATACCCTACTGCTTACATAACATATGTATTGTACTGTCCACATTTTGATTTCGGTGAATTGTGTATAGTAAATAAAAAGAAACCTATTCTAGGCATTTTCCATCTTTACTGCCTTTGACGGAAGCCAATCCTGATGCAATTTCCTCCCTCTTATTTTCTCCTGCTTGAAATGGTGAGTGCATAACTCCTCCTCATTGAGCTCCGTGCTAAAAACTGCACAATCATATCTAGCTTGCTTTATACACAGGTGACCACAGCATAAATCGTATTTCAGCAGCCTCTGCAGAGGGTTGAGGTGTATATCCCTTCTCAGCCTCCTGTCATAGCCAATCAGTGAGGAGCAGGAATGTGGGAGGTGAGAGAACAAGCTTCCCTCTCCCCAGCAATGTACCAGTATAGAGCCAGGCTAAACTAAGAGAAGGTTCATTACAGCAGACACATTTGTGATTATATTGGAATGCTTGCAATGCAGACTGCACGTAGACTATATAATACAGAGCAGTGGGTATACAGAATCTGATTTTATGGCCAACAATCCCGCTTTAAGGCAAGGTCACAGCAGCGAGATATTCCTGTCCTACTCCCTGATCCTATCTATGCTCGGTGGCCCTGGAGTCATTCAAGCTGCAGTAAAAGTGTTCCCACTCTTCCTGTTACATTCTTGATGACAGATTACTTCAGAGTGAGGAAAGCAATGCTAGTGAGGCTCTTGACATTTCCAGTGAAGCGTGGGAAGACTATCGAAAGTTTCATTTTCTTGTCCATTAAAAGCATGCATAGCCTGGCAAACCGTCTGTCTACCTTGCAAACTCTATTTGAATGTGTGTCCCTGTGGCTATTGCGGTGCGGAATCGCCTGGATTCGGATGCGATTCCCCATGCGGTTTTTGCCGCGAATTCGCATAGGTGAGGGTATATGCGATTTTAACCATGTCACTGCCTGCGTGAATTTACATTGGTACCCATGCGAATTAGCGGCAAAAAACCCATGGGGAAATTGCACGCAATTTCCCTATTAAATACATTGCATGCGATTCGCATGCATTCCACTCGCAGGCGAATTCTGCGGCTCTTTTGTGCGTTTTTTCTCCACTGAAAAAAAACGCACCTCAACAACGCTACAGTGGAAACAGGCCCATCCACTTGCATTACATGTGCGAATACGCATGCGTTGGACGCATGCGGATTCGCGATAGTGGAAACGAGCCCTAAGACTGCACTGTGTGTACTCCTGTTCGTTATTGCCTGAAGAAGCGGGAATATACCCGTGAAACGCGTTGCGCTGTATGTTGGGAGTATATAAATAAATTTGTTTGTACTAAAATCCAACAGTATCATGTCTGCTTCGTGGAGATGAGTCCACCACCGTTTCCCGAGGAATTTTAACGTTTTTAGATATATTTTATTCTGTAGGCGTCTCTGTTCTCCTTACATTATCAGCATCCACCCCTGGTGGATGGGATGAATTCCCCTTTTCTTCTCCTAATCTACAGAGAGCGACATCTTAATCCTGAGTGAGGACAGGCCTAATCTCCTCACCTGCCTGCACAGTGGTTGCCTAATTGGTAACCCTGACTTGTGAGTATATCAATCATATACTTTTCCATTTACCCATCACCCAACTTACTACACTATATTGGGCTCTCGGTGTCCCTTCTTTTTCTATTCTGTATGGAGTATGACTAACTTTGCTTTAGGCTTTACAACTTATACATATGTTAAAGTGGACCTGAACTCTTGCACGGGACAGAAGAAAACAGAGAAATGCACCCTGTATGTATTTAGAGAGCTTAGCTGTTTAATTCCCCCTCATCTGCGACTAATCACAAGTTGTATTTTGATCTCTAAGCTGTCAGCTGGCTTCCAAGGCAGGGCTGCCAATCTGTAAACACAGGATGTTAACACTATGTCTGCTTCCATTAAAAGCAGGAAGTAGACACACTGCAGATTTATTGCAGGATTTGTATCATCTGTAACTAAGAAATGTTTTTCTTTTAAGGTTATTATGCTGCTGCTTATGTTTTAGAGCAGAGAGAAAGTTCTGAGTTCAGGTCCGCTTTAAACTTTGAGAATAGATCTGAGTAATGGGTATGGCCCTGATTAGGAGAACTCACGGAGAAGCATGTGATCAGTTTGATCAGCTGATAGATTTGTAAGGTCCTGATTTGCTGTTATGACTTCCTGGTTTAACACATGATCAGGACCAGCAAATCAGAACCTTACAAATCTATCAGCTGATCAAACTGATCATATGCTTCTCCATGGGTTCTCCTAAGCAGGGCGGTCCCTACTGAGTAATGGTCATGCAGCGACTCCTCATGCACATGGATGAATGAAAGATACAGGACTGACATTTACATAGGAGACAAAACGCTGAGGATGAAGAGTGTTTTTCCAGGCAGACAGGAGAGACAGGAGGAGCACAGACACTGAACACCGAGTGCAGAAGGACTTGTGGAGGAAAGGAAGAAGACGGGTCTCGGAAACAACAAGAGACATATTAGCACAAGAAATACACCACACATAAGACCGACATTGACACCAATACATTGCTCATGACCAGGGCTGAGGAGTCTGGAGCAATGCCTTGCTTTCTGGACTTGAAGTCAGTTAAGATGTAACATATATATCTCCTAATAAATATCATTGTATATACAATGTAGATTTGGATATGGATCAATCTGTGTATAAATGAGGCTGCCAATTTTAACAAAAAAAAACCAAAACATTTTTTCTTATGGGGTACGTGAGGTGACATGTAACATGAGAAACCTGTATGTATAGTCCCAGTCCTAGTAGGTTGCATTCTCCGCACTGAACTGCAGATGGACCTTATGGTATCTCTCAGGGGTTTTAAAACTTTGTGCATTTGAGAAAAACAAAGTGTGCAGTGTGCAGGGAACAATAATTCAGTAGTTTAAAGAGACCTGAGCGCCACTTTTTTTTGTCAAATGAACCTCCCCATAAGAGAGGTTCTAAACTGAGCTGTGGGAGAGCACCATAACTTACCTGCAGAGTGCTGCTCCTCCGGTCGTCCCCATCCATTCGGGATGCGCCATCTTCCCTTAAGACGGCTGCAGTTTGCATATCCCAGCTTTGTTGTGAGCGTGACACAATGCATGCTGGAAGATGTAGTCCTGTGGATGTGAGTACAGAGAATGTACTTGCTTACACAGGACTACATCTCTCGGGTATGCATTGCAGCGCACACACTCATAACAGTACGGAAGACACAAGCTGCGGTTAGTGCGGCCAGTCTGGAGAGAAGATGACGCATCTTGAACGGACGGGGATCAAGAGGAGCAGAACCCTGTAGGTAAGTAATATTGCTCCCCCTGCCCCAAAGGCATGCTCAGTTTAGAACCTCCCTCATTAGGAGGTTCAGTTAGAATTTTTTTTTTTTTACAGTGGTCCTAGAGTCACTTTAAGATTTGTCTTTTTATAAGAGCTGAAAAACAAAGTTTTAACTGTCTTATGGTGGCCACTAATGATCCAATCTTTTTTGTCCAATCTTACCAAATCTATGTAGTAGAAGGGTAACCTGAGTGTGAATATATTGAAGGGATACTTTAGGCAGTCCCTTATATTACATAGAAGTGGTAAGATTGGATGAAAAAGATTGGATCATTAGTGGCCACCATTAGGTACATGAGGATAGTTTTTTATTTTATTAGATTTCGTCCTTTAAATACAAAATACGAATATAGGATTCCAGAAAAGTCAGATTAGGACTAAAGACCCCATTGTCAATCTCATTGATGTTGCTGAGTGTTTGGGGGCTCTTTAATGGATGAAATACAAAGCCGGAATGGCCTGGCTATAGCCTTTAGACCCAGGTTAGTGTTCTAAAAAGTAGCCTGGTGATTCACATTGGCAGTGATGACATATCGTGCATACTGCCTGCTTTTGCAACGGATATAGGAAATGTGTAATTAGTACATTCACAATATCCTATTCCGATGTACTGTATAACTATGCATATTCCGTGAGCGCACTGCACAGGCACAATAACCTGCCACGGACACAAATGGTGCCTCAATAGGGCTTAAACTATGGTAAGGACATTAGACTAAAGCTGGCCATACATTGGTCGCTGTGGCCAACAATTGGACCCCTCTCAGATACCTGATCAGAGAGGGTCTGTCTGATGGAATCTCTCCACACAGATTTTCAATAGATTTTATGCTGAAAATCTGTGCGCCTTGCCAGCCGGGTCTCCCCATGTAGGTCACTCCCTGGGCCAGGCAGAGTGTAGGAACTCTTATTTGTATGCCAGCACCTGTCTTCCCTCCACGGCTGAGCGCTCCTCCCTGTGTCTTCTCGCTCAGGTACCGCGTTCCCTGACGAAACACTAAAGGCTAAACACTAGGGGCATTGTGGCACATACCTTATGTGGCCACTAGAGACCTAAAGTATTTGGCCTCCAGTGTTTGTGATGTAACACAGGTGCGCGCTGAGAGAAAAGAGACAGTGAAGTGCGGCCAGCAGTGTAGCAAAGTCATGTGACGACGGACTGGAGAGTGTAAGCTTTGTTGCAAAATTGAACCGTGCTAACAAAGCGCTCCCAACCTGCCACAGATTCAGATCTCCCATCTGGTGGGATGGACCGAATCGAATGATTTTGGCGAAAATCGATTGGGAATCATTGGCAGCCATCGCTTTCTAGAAAATACGATAAAATGGCTGAAACATCCGGGGGACTATTATTAGATCATGTCACTTAAAATTGGACATGCCAGATCATTAGGCAACATCGGCGCAGCACCTGTACACATGCTAGATCCTTGGCCAAGATGGTCCTTAATGGCCTCCTCGGCTGTATTTAAACCAGTGTGAGTCTACTTAGGGAGAGGGCTATGGAGGCTGCCATATGTATTTCATTTTAAACAATACCATTTGCCTGGCACTCTTGCTGATCTATTTGGCTGAACAACACCAGAAACAAGCATGCAGCTAATCTTGCCAGAAATACTTGATCTGCTGAATGCCTGTTCAGGGTCTGTGGCTAAAAGTATTAGAGGCAGAGGCTCAGCAGGCCAGCCAGGCAATTGCTCAATATTGCTCAAAAGGAAATAAATATGGCAGCCTCCATATACCTCTCGCTTCAGTTGTTCTTTAAGTGACATAACTTAAAATTTACTATAATAATGATGATCCAGGTGAAGTTTCATCAATTTTCCACACAGCAGTAAATTAAAGACACAAAAATATAGTTCAGCTTTCCTGGCTCGCTTATGTTGTTCAAAGTTCTTTTTTTGGTTGTTCGGTGTTTTTCAGCCTTAGCAAATCAACCTTTATATGTGTTGTGTATGCAGTGAAAATCATTCTATTATATGTATCTAATTAAAGACAACTTAGAATGATGCTGATGAGGCTGGCCAAACGTGCTCCTGAATTAGAAGAGGATGATTAGCTTATAAAACGGAAATTGAATTAAATTATTTGCCGGCAGTCACTCGTTTCGCTTTAATTAAAAGCAGGTAGCCAGGAGACTGAGGAGCAAAATGATAGAACACTGTAGTCCCGGATCATACCTAACAATTACTTCTGTAAGAGAAAATCAGGTTTATAAGTGACAGTCTTACCCAGCCTGCACCGGTGCCTTGGAATAATATGGAAGCGCCCTGCAGCACAGCCCAGGATGATGTCCAGTTCTTCCTGTAATAGCAACAACAGAGATCAAATCAACCCCGTCATTTAGATACAAATTACATTGTCGGGATGACAACGCTATCCTTAAACAAGAACAAATGCCATGTACTCAAACCAAGCAAAAAAGTGTGATATGCCATAGAGACAAGTGCACTGCTCCTTCACCCTGGTCTGTCAGCATTCCCTAGGGGGCAAGGTCATGCTTAAAGGGAACCTAAACTGAGAAGGACATGTATTTTTCCTTTTAAAATAGTACCAGTTTCCTGAAACTCCTGCTGATCCTGTCTCTCTAATACTTTTAGCCACAGTCCCTCAGCAAGCATGCAGATCAGGTACTCTGACTGAAGTCTGACTGTAGTAGCTGCATGCTTGTTTCAGGTGTGTGATTCAGCTACTACTGCAGCCAAAGAGATCAGCAGGACTGCCAAGCAACCTGTATTGTTTGAAGCGGACCCAAACCAAACTTTTTTTTTATTCAAAATATTTAGTTGCACCACTCTGACACATACAAAGATCAATAAACACTCCTTCAAGCCTATGAACATTTCAGTGCATGCTTTTCACCTTCCTCTTTTCATAACTAGGGTTATACAGGTGGCAGCCATTACTTCTGAGCTTAGTAGGAGGTTTTAGATCATGGGTATGTTTGTCATCAGCTACCCTCCCTCACAGGGGCATTGTCTATGAGAAATCTCACACAAGCTGAGATCACCTCCCCTGTGACATCACTAGTAGCAGCCTGTGTTTTGTTTTTTATCTCCTCCACCAGTTTGCTGGAAAAATCCCAATATGAAAGAAAGGGAGTGGTTCATCCAATAAATGTAAAATATTTTATATTTGTCATCATGCAGCTGAAAAAAGGCTGCTATTTATCATTAGAATTTAGAAAATAGATTGTATTTCTGAAATCTTGTATTTTTAATTTGGGTCCACTTTAAAAGGAACCATCCATATCCCTCTCAATTAAGGTTCCCTTTAAAGGGACTCTGAGCAGGAACTCAAAATGGCAAAATGAACATAAGTCTGTGAGGTCCCTTGCATCCTCTGGGCTCCCTCCGTTCGCCCGGTGACTTTGTGAGGAGTCGCATGCAACTGCGTGTGCCCGTTGCCGTGAGCATTCTGTGCATGTGCGGTTTTTGATACAATGAACCAATCGTGCACAGAATGCTCACGGCAGCGGAGGTGCCACATGTGCGCAGCGGCTGGAGGAAGCCCCAGGTAAGTTCATTTTGCCATTTTGGGGTCTTGCTCAAAGTCCCTATAAAGCACAGGTGTGGAACTCCAGGCTTGGAGAGCCAGATCCATGCCAGTGTTTAGGATGGACTGAGAAAGAGGAATGTGTTCTACCTGATGGACCACACCTTTCCTGATTCAGACCAATCAATTATTTTGAGCTGTGTCAAAAATGTGTGAGGATCTCGGCCCTTATAGGACTGGTCTGACATCCCTGCTTTAAAGTGAACCTGAATTGAAAATAAACTTATGAGATAATTCTATGTGTGATAGTAAAGGCAAATAAAATATAACAGAATTGAGTCTCATATTTTTAGTTTCAGTTTAATGGCTAAATTTTTAAAGTGGTGTTGTCAAAAATATTTTCCTCTAAAGCAAGAAATACACTAAAGATGAACATAGAAAACACCGGCCATACATCTGTAGACTTAAGGTGGCCACTAACCATCGAATTTCTAGTGAAAAATCATTTGAGCGATCAGAAATTCTGATCGGATTGGTTGAAAATAATCTCAGTTGATGGGCACAATAGATTATGAACGATTATTTAAAAAAAAATCATCCGACTGGATTTTTGTCAAACCAAAATTTGGATTTTCTTGATTGGTTGTGATAGATAGGAAGCAAAGATTGGTTCATTGATGGTGTTGTAAGATTTTTTTTACAATTTACGTCCATGACAGACAATACTGCGGGTGCCCATACACTGCGCAGCTACGACATACAGCGGCTTGGGTTTTAAATGTACAATTCCATTCTGTCATTAACAACAACATTGTTCTGAGCTTCGACTTCCTGTTTTTTGAAGAAATATTTCAATACCTGATGTAACTAAAGGATACATTTATATAACACGGAGTGGAATTCTACTCTAATCTAGTATCAGTGATATGAGAGTATAAATAAACTTGGGAAAATCATGCATTACGGCTGTACAACACAGAAGACTGCTACTTGCCTGACTTTCTTCCCATTTTCTGTGATTTTAGTCACATTTAACACGCCATACTTTTCCTGGTCCTGGGGAAACAAAACAAAAACAAACAAACATTAAACTAATGTATTTCAGTGAAAACCAGAAGCTTATACAGGCACACCAAAAAGCGCTAATGTAATCACAAAGGCTCAGCGTTTTAAGTGATTTTACTAGGCGATTCTAGGCATGTGCCTAGCCATTTTCGGAGAGTTTTGGTATAGCGTTTTTTTTATTTTTGTTACAGTAGCTTTAACTGAACAGCTTCTCTAACAAAAACGCTTGGAAAATCGCTCTGATCTAGCGCTTTTCAGAGCGATTTTTCACTTTCCTATACTTAACATTGAGGCTGAATCACCTCAGAAATCAGCAGAAATGCTGCAGGACCCGCGTTTGCATTTGGGAGAAGTCACATTGCTCTGGAGTAATCAATCTCATTCCACCACATTAGCCAAGCGCTTTTCAAAGTGCTGGCGTTTTTAAAAGCGCTCAGCTGAGCCCTCTTGGTGTGCGCTGGCCCTTATTGGTATTGAGTTGTCATGGTGGCTAAGCAGCTAGTGCTCTCGTCTTACATTCCTGAACCCCCAGGATTCAAAAGCAGCCTGCATGAGGTTTGCATGTTCTCCTATACAGTAGAATGTGGTACATAGTGTGCAAGAAAGCATGTACCGCATGCAGCCGGGTGCTCTTCTCCCCTTCGCTCCGGTCCTGCTGATGTACATGCGCTTCTCTTCTCCGCATGCAGCTGCTGATATACACTGCTGCCACTTGCCTCTATACAGCTCCGGTCCTCCTTCCTGGTGGGCTCTGTACCTCCTTATTAGCAATTCTGTTACTGCATGAGCTCAGTGACAGTGCGGCAAGGTCATGCATGACATGCGGCGTACATGTACCGCTGGGGTCACCCAGGAACAGAGAACCACTAATCAGGAAGTATTGAGCCCACCAGGAACTATGAGAACTATGGAGGCAATTGGCCAAAGTGTTTATCAGCAGCTACAGTAGAAGAGTAGCGCGTGTAGAAGTTGGTCCAGAGTGAGGGGGAGAGGAGCACCCCGGCTGGATCAAGTGAAATCTTAAACTGATGTGGTAGTGCAGTATAGTGTAGCTTATCTGCTTGGGAAGGTGGGGTTAGTGTAGTGTGGCTTAGCTGGTTGGGCAGGAGGGGATATTGTAGTGTAGCTTAGCTGGTTGGGCAGGAGGGGTTGGTGTAGTGTAGCTTAGCTGGTTCGGCAGGAGGGGTTGGTGTAGTGTAGCTTAGCTGGTTCGGCAGGAGGGGTTAGTGTAGTGCGTAGTGCAGCTTAGCGGCATGGGAAGGAGGGGTTAGCGTTGTGTAGCTCAGCTGGTTGGGCAGGAGGGGTTGGTGTTGTGTAGCTTAGCTGGTTGGGCAGGAGGGGTCAGTGTAGTGTAGCTTAGCTGGTTGGGCAGGAGGGGTCAGTGTAGTGTAGCTTAGCTGGTTGGGCAGGAGGGGTAAGTATAGGATGTAGTGTAGTGTAGTATAGCTTAGCTGGTGGGGGCAGCAGATGTTAGTGTAGCTAAGCTGGTCAGGCAGGAGGGGTTAATGCAGTGCTTAGCTGGTCAGGCAGGAGGTGTTCGTGTAGTGTGTAGTGTAGTGTAGCTAAGTTGGTCAGGCAGGAGGGGTTAGTGCAGTGTAGTGTAGCAAAGCTTTTGGGGGCAGGAGGGGTTAGTGCACTATAGCTGGGCAGTGTAGTTTACATAGAGTAGCTTAGAGACAGCTTGGGGGCTGGAGGAAGCCCCAGGTAAGTATAAATGTTTTGCTTGTCTTCCTCTCAGGTACATTTTAACCTTTAATAAGCACCCCGCCCTCCCAGAAATCTTGCCTGTTAGCGTTCAAGGAATACCAAAAATGATAAATTGTACTAACTGATGAGTGAAGCTTTGGAGAAGATGGAGAGGTCTCAATATCCGGGAAGCCTTGTTTCAATGGACTGGAATCCTGAAACCAGAAATAACATTGCATTAATGACTTAGTACACAAGAGAGCAGCACTGCCCAGTCTCTGGTGTAGATCTCTTCTCCACGGTTGTAAGGAGGGAATTTCTTGAAGATGTATTAACGAACATGAACATGGGTACAGGACCTGCCAGCCGTGTACTTTACCTGCATGTGTATGTGTGTGGTCAGCAGGATACACTCCACTGATACACACATAACTGTGCATAAACCACACTACAATACAAAGTCCACACACAAAACCACAATCACAGTCTGCACCCAATAAAAATGTATTTTGTCAATAAGTAGGTAGAAATGCAATACACACTTTCATCATATGAAAACCAAACAAACCAGCTGTTAGTAATATTAACAATAAATTATAACAGCATTTGAACCTCCAAACAATTTTTAAAATCACTTTTCTGGATCCTGAACACTCCCAAACAGATAAATAATTGTCACAGAACAAAAAACAAAACAAAAAAAAGTCAGCTCAGTGATTACATACTTAGGTATAAAGATACACAAGGGCCCTAACACGCTATACTCCCTTAATTATGATCCGCTGATTAAGGACCTAAGACGCCAATTAGTTAGCTGGGAACATTTGCCAATCAATCTCCCGGGGAGGGCGACCCTAATCAAATCAGTCACCTTCGGTAGACTACTATATCCAGAGGCGGGACAAGGTCCTCCAGCTCCCAAGGCTGAGACACCAAAGTGCGCCCCTCCATCCCTGCCACCCCAGCCGTCACACACTGATTGCTATTAGACTAAGAGGCGCCACAGGGCTCACAACCTCCCCAACACCTTAATATCTAGTTATCTGGCTTGCAGTCACTGCTATGTATCCCCTTTTCTTTCTGTTTCAAACACAATTAGGAATGACAGCTGAATGAATTGTGCTCCCCCTCCTACATTGCGCCCTGAGGCTGGAGCCTCTCCAGCCTATGCCTCGGCCCGGCCCTGACTATATTCCCTACAAACTATCCCCTTGCTGCTGAAACAAAGTTATACAAGAATTGAATAGAGCCCTAAATAGATTATTGTGAAAGAGTAAAAAGCGGAGGATAGCCCTCTCCAAATTAACACTTCCTAGAATGTGGGGAGGCTTGGCAATCCCAGATATCCGTCGCTCCATTCCAACTATTCTCTTGAAGCATCTTTCTCTGATCCGTGGTCGATGTCTGGTCTACTACATACCCCTCAAAAATATATGCCCCCTAAACTCAAAAACAGAGTTATCAAGGATACGGTGATGGCCTAGAGAGCTCTTAGGAAAATATATCTAACACCACAGCAAATTTCAAAATGTATGCCACTACGGGGCCTACCAGGTTTCCCAGCTAGTTTAGCCCATGGGGGATTCCTGTCTTGGTTGGATAAGGGTGTCGAGTGTTTGGGGCAGTTCTGTGATTTGCGCAGGGGGAGACTTTTGACATTTCTTGAGATTAGAGCAAAGTTTGGAATACCTAGGGGCCACTTTTTGTACTATTGCCCACTACAATCGTACGTGCAAAGTAACATCAAGGACATAGCGCCAATAGCAACCTTGGACTCTTTTGATAAATTCATTTCCCCCCATCGTTCTCAATTTTCCCCATCTGAAATACATGCTAGACTACAAGAGATCGATATAGAGATCAAAGCTCAAAATAATCTTTCCAAATGGAAGAAAGAACTTCCGGTTGAGAATGTTGAGGGAAAAATTTTGGAGGGATACAGGGTGGTTCACAAAATGGTACCAGGGGAAAATTGTAGGGAATCGCAGCTCAAATTAATCCACAAAGCAAAATTTGCTTTTAACATTAAGTATCAGTCGCCTTCTGAGCACTACTCACCGAGGTGTCCCAAGTGTTCCTTACAAAATGCTGATTTGTGTCACTATCTTTGGTCCTGCCTGACAATAGCAATATTTTGGGATAATGTTTTGTTATAAGCGAGTCTGTAATCTTCATTTAAGTTCATGCCCGCTCATGCTCTTGTTTAACTATGTCGAACCTACTGAATCTGATCCTGCTGTGGCAGCTAGACCTGTTTTGAGCAAAATAGCACATCTGATCATAGTAGCTGCACGCAAGGTCATATTTAACAAATGGATCTATTCAAGTGCCCCTACTGTCTGGGATGTGCAAGAGAAGCTTCTTCATCTTTACAACTAATGGAACACTTCAAATATACCAAATGGTATCTTATGGAACAGTTGCAGGGGTCCTTGGGTCGTCTAGATATCGCATAGGAGATAATCTATCTGATAAGTGGCTCTCAGAGATGACAGAATGGGGGGTTAAGGGGATGGGGGGGGGGGGGGAATAACTCAATAATTGTATATTCTAGGAACAAAATTGTTTACTATGAGTAAGGTTTAATGCGTTGCATATCTTGGAAATGGCTCTGTCTGTTTTCACAGATTTCTGTGTAATATCTCCTGTACACTTACTTGGGATTTCACAACAAAGCCCCTTTATGGGCAAAATCACGCAGGGATAGGAATTGTGTTTACGTGTAAATAGTACTTGTATATAGCACTGTTAAACACATCTATTTGTTTAAGAGCTACACCTATAGCAGTGAGGTCAACACACCTACTAGTGGTGGGGGTTCAGATTGAGAAATTAAACAAGGCTAGTTATAGTCCGTTTACAGTGACCATCCATCTCTGACACGCTTATGTGGCAGCTCTGTAGTAGCATGATAATACAATATTTTAATGTCTGTAAAAGTTACACTTTACAATTACCAATAGGGCTCAAGATTCCAAAGGGAGCCCAGCCATGCCACCTGCAGGAAGGAAGGCAAATGACAGCCCAAGACACACACCTTCATTACTTAGCACTGCAGGAAGGCAAGTCAGAGGTAGCCAGTGTCACTTTACTTCAAAGCTATGAACTGTAGCAAGGAGGAGTGGCAGTTCATGCCACACCCCTTTATGACTGAGGAGTGCAGGGAGTCGAGTGTGGCAGCATGGACAAGTCTACCTCCATAGAAGAACTGCAAGAGGCAACAAGGTCTTAGAAATTGAGGGCTCAGATCTTGTAATGTTCCCAGAGCTTAGCCAGGAGAATGTGTGTTTTAAACTGCCACTAGCTTGTTTCTGTCAAAGGATGAGGAAAAGAAAGGCTGTATTTAAAAATTGTTGGAAGTGCAAGTAAACCAAGCTGTACAAACTAAAAAGCACAAGAAAAACATACTGGAACAGACCAATTTTTATTGTACATGGGGGTTTATTTTGCATTTTACTATGGTCCAGAGAAATGAAAAAAAAATTACATCAACAAAAACAGAAAGAAAAGTGCCATTCGGGAAAATAAATCTTGCACTACAGTTTGCTGGCACTACGGGCCAGATGTGGCACACTGCCCAGAGTTTGACAGAAGCTCTATGCTATCAACAAGCCTAACTCAAGGTGGCCACACACGATACAATAAAATGATCCGATTTTACGGCAATTCGATAAAAACGATCGGAACTCCCGAAAAAAAATCGAAAGCTTTTTTTCATCCGACTGAAAAATCCGATTGGATTTCCCGTTTTCTTCAATCTTTCTGAAGATTGTATGGTGTGTGTTAGATTGTCAATTTATTAATATACACACCCTAGCAATTTTGTCAAAGTTTCCAATCATTGTTATCATAATTGGGGAAAAATTGAACATGTGTGTGTGGTACATTGGTCACATTTTTGAAATATTACAATCAGTCAGAAAAATGTATTGCAATTCTTAAATTGAACAGATATTTAAAAAATTGTATGGTGTGTGGCCACCTTTCAGTCCAATGCAATGATTAGGCTTTCAACAAAAAATGAAACAGATTCTTATCCCTTTCAGGCACTGCCTTATATTTCTTCTTAAATCTTATAATAGTGTGGCTACTCTATTGAAACGGAGGGGAAATCCTGACTGTAGCTCCCTTTTAAAGCAGACTTGAACTCTTGCACAGTGCACAAAGAAAAGCCCTTATTCCACATATAGTTGCTAATGAAATTCACTGCACTGTGCTCTGTGCCCTGTGTTTGTTTAGCTAGATCCAAGTGCCCAATAGAGCCAAATTAATCCATGCCATGCACTGATGAGGATCAACCAATCCGAAACAGTCTGTATGCATGTTGGATTATTGTGGCTCTGTACAAATTAAAGTGGACCCAAATAAAAAATACAAGATTTCAGAAATAAAATCTATTTTCTAAATTATAATAATAATAAATAGCAGCCTTTTTTCAGCTGCATGATGGCAAATATACAATATTTTACATTTATTGGAGGAGCCCCTCCCTTCCTTTCATATTGCCCGGACAGAATCCGGCAAACTGGTGGAGTAGCAGGAGGTGTCCGGCAAAGGAGGAATTGCTAATGGCTGCCACCTGTATAACCCTAGTTATGAAAAGAGAAGGGTGAAAAGCATGCACTGAAATGCTCATAGGCTTGAAGGAGTGTTTATTTATCTTTGTATGTGTCAGAGTGGTGCAACTAAATATTTTTAATTAAAAAAATGTTTGGTTTGGGTCCGCTTTAACAAGCCGACACATCGTTGCATTTCGGCGATTCTGGAGGTGGGTTTAGCTTCTAAGGGCAACAATAGTTAATTTGCACATTTCAGCAGTGTTGCATCATGGGAGACATCTCGGAGCTCTCTCCAACCTGAATTATCGCAAATTCTTTCTGTTTTAAGAAAGCAAACTTTTGTTTTCAATTAGGTTTTAGCAGCAGCTGTGAATCAGGGCACCTCAGCTCTCTGCCTGTACAGGAAACACCGAGGCTTAACCTTTTCAGTACCCCCATTAAAGTAATACCAAGTTAAATCTACAGGTTTTTTTTTTATTTCCATAAATTGTAATGAAGAATCATTTTCCCCCTAAAGGCTATCATGCTGTGGCTAACCTTTTAGAGCAGACAGGAAGTTCTGAGTTTGGATACACTTTAAGGCCCTGAAGCGGAATCCCACTTTTTAATGCACTTAAATTCTTTTTTAACGTCCCACTTTCTCAATGCACAAGAGTAGTTCTTTATAATGAAAGAACTATGATATTCTCAGGCCCCAGCACTTTTCTTTCTGTCAGAGCACAGCAGGCAGACAAGCATATTCACAGATCTCAAGAATGTCTGGAATGTGGATGTGTGTTGGCAGGCAAGAACAGACCAGACTCAAAATACTAACTTTTTCTGTATAAGGTGGAGTCAAAAGACCTGGGCAAGGCATGTAACAGTCTGTGGAATTACGCTTTTGCTTGACAAGTAACTGTAAAATACAAAATTCACTTGTTAATTCCCCTGCCGTCCGCTGCCTCGGCGATAGAAGCCTGGGAGACCTGAAAGCAATGCCATTACCAGATTTAACAATATGCCACAATTCTGCTTCTCGCTTCTGTGATAAACGTACATTCTTCTCAGCAGAGACGTTGTGGTTGACTTATGCAAAATGCAATAAATATTATTACAAGGGCAGGATCCGGCCTTCCGTGTTTCTTCAGTTCACCGTCTATCCAAAACTGCTGAATTGTCACACTGCTTTGATAAACAGTCACACGTACAAAACAATTACCTTGTCATTGGCTTCCAGTAGGTACGTGCTGTGTCTCCACTTTGTCAAAACAATTGGATCCTGGAACTTGCGATCCAGACTCCGGCTCTTCGTGATCTCTCTCTGATGAGGCGGTATTAAGGAATTGTACTGAAAAGCAAGAAAAAAAAATGTATGTTACAGCTTTTTGAAATATATACGTGGTCATCAAAAACAGACTGACGTTACGATAAACTGTTTGCATACGCTTATTTAACTGATTGAAAATACTGCCAGGCCACTGCTAGAGTTAACCTTAAGAAATGACTCATCAGTAGCCCCCCTACTCCATTTTTTTTACTGCAGTGCTGATAAGATCTGCACAGGGAAGATAAGGAGTGAAAAGACAGAATTTACAAGAGAGAAGGGAGGAAATGCCTCACAAACACATATTTCTCCACATCAAAAAGCTTGGAATCTCAATAAGATTGAGTTGGTAAAGACTGGTGATTTCCTTGAAGCCCCTTTCACACTGGCGCCTTGCATCACCCTTTTTTGCCACAGGGTAATGCTACGCCAATGAAAGGCTATGGGGAACGTCATACCTGGAGCAGTGCACCGGAAGTCCCACATTTGAAGCATGGGTAACAGTGCGTTGTCAGGCAGCATGCGCGGCGACTGGAAGTCATGCAAGTTTATGGTGCCGCAGCTTTTCCTTAACACTTCAGTGCAATTTAATTCTCGGCCACAGGAAAAGAGTGCTAGAGAGCTTCAATTCCTGCAATCAGAAGGGAGATTACCGCAGTAATCCCCAGAGGCTAGCTACTTTGAGCGATGTGGTGCGCTCATCACACCACAGTGCTCCCATAACGCCGGTTTCCAGTGTGAAACTGGCCTTAAAGTGGACCCAAACTCGTGCACCCAAACTCTTGCACAGGACAGAAGGAAAACAGAGAAATGCACCCTGTATATATTTAGAGAGTTTAGGCTGTCGAATTCCCCCTCATTTGTGTCTAATCTGAAGTTGTAATTTGATACCCCCCTGTGTCACATGACTACCTAGGGCAGATGAACAGATAAGCCCATTTGAAAGCAATGGATGTTCAGGTCCACTTTAAGAGACTTCTCCATTCAATGGATCTGGAATGACTGCTCGGCAGTAGAACCTTCCTCAGTGGGTGACTAGCAGTTTTTAGGGTACCAGTGAACGTGCTTTAGCTTTTATATAAGAAAGATAGGCCCATCTTACTTATGCTGATATTTGTCAAAATTTTTAGTTTTTAGTTTCATTTCAAAAGCCCTTTTCCAGTAGTAGATGTGCGCACTTGTTACGGGTAACTAATGCTGGGAATACACGCTGCGTTTTTCGCTCGTTTTTCTGTTCGAACGATTGTCGATTCATTTTTCCGCTCGATTCTCTTATCTTTTCTTATCAATTTTCATTCACTTCTATGAGAAATTGAGCGTTAAAACGATCGAAAGTAAGATCGAACATGTCGAAAATTATCTATCAAACCATCTATCTGCTGAAATCGACCGAAAAATCGCATCGTGTATTCTCATTACAGCTATAACAGCCAAAGGACCAACACTGCAGCCATGAATATCTTTTGAAAATAGGTAAACAATTCCCACAATCCCGCTAGCACTGCACAGTTAGTTGTAGTTAGGAAAAGACACTCAGACCAAGTAAAAAAAAAAGGAAAAAATTGTGGGGCATGTATTTTAGAAAAAGAATCGGGGTGCGTTACATATTTTGGGGGGGAACTATGACTATTTTTTAGGAATTTACAACCCGGAGAAAGAACTGTTTTACATTGATATATTCTGCAAGCATACATGCAAGCAATCTGAAATAAGTTTTGCCATTAATTCCTACAATGACAGAGCTGGTATAGAGGGGTTACCATTAACTTAGTGTTAAAGAGGAGCTGTCAGCCACACTATCTCAGAAAAACAAACACAAACAAACACACATATATAAGTAGATAAATACCGGTACTTGCTCTACATACATAACATATGTAGATGCACTGTCCACGTTGTGATTTTAGTGATTTTACTACAGTAAAAAAATAGAAAATCCTTCTTAGTATTTCCCATTTTAACTGTGGCTATTTTGAAGCCAATCCTGATGTAATTTCCTCCCTTACTCTCCTCTGCCTGATTTGCCCGCCCTTCTCTATAGAAAGTGCATTGTCTCAGCATGAGAAATATTGGCCAGTCAGAGAGGAACAGAGGTGTGGGAGGGGAAACCAGAAGGGAAAGAGGCTTCAGCAAATCAAACTGCATTAGTTAAGTCTGAGGGGAAGTAGAGAAGCAAAAAAGGACAAACCAGCATGCCCTGCAACTTCCTTTTTGTGTACCAAATTTTGTGTGTACCAACTAAGAGTCAGGTAAACTGGGGAATGATTATTTATCAACAAGAAAAGTAATAGTGATTTTAACTTTTGGATTGCCTGGTTAGCATCCTTATTACTCGTTTACCAGATAACTATTAAGAATTGATTTTTTATTTTATGCCCAACAGTTATACTGTACATTGGTTACACTGGTACATTGCTCTTCTCCTGGCACTGGACCATAAGTGCTTGCGTTGGTGGCTGCAGTGCACTTGAACTGAGCATGCATGGGTCTCTTTCTTGCCTGCAGGTCTCTTCTTCATGGCCACTGTAAATGAGCACTTATGCACAAGCCAAGCATGTCCTTTCCTTGGGCATGCATGGTAGTGAGCTCAAATATGCCCAGTTCAGCATTATTTCCTGTGCACAGAGCAGGCGCAGCTTGTGAGCTTGCGCATGCCACAGTGCACAGGTGGTTGTGAATGTAGGTGGGCAACTGTATCCCTGTTGGTCAAACCTGCAGTGGGGTGTGTCGAGTATTGGGGGAACCAAGGTAGACCCGTAGGAAGAAGTGTCTGCAGGCAAATATACATACCACTATATGTTTTTTTTTTTCCTATGCTTGTTCAGGAGTGCTTTGAAGAGAAACCATAACTAAGAATTGAACTTCTTCCCAATCTGTAGCTGATACCCCCTTTCCCATGAGAAATCTATTCCTTTTCTCAAACGGATCATCAGGGGGCTCTGTATGGCTGATACTGTGGTGAAACCCCTCCCACATGGTGGTGACATCACACTGTGCGAGCCTTGTTGCATTGTGGAAAATGACAGCTGTTTACAACTGACAAAAAAGCAAGCAGCATCTCCTTCCAGTGACATCACCTTCCAGCAGTAAAAATGTCACCATGTGATAAATGTCAGAATGTAAATCAGGGAGAGGAAAGATTTTTACAATGGGCAAACGGTGACTAAATTATTTATACATAATTATTGTAAAAATTAAGCACGTTTTTATTACATTATTTTCACTGGCGTTCCTCTTTAAATGATGTACAATAAAGCAGGCCATACACTTCTAGACGACCATCAGATAGATCCCTCTCTGATAGAATCTGAACAGAGAGGGCTCTATTAGCTGCCCACACACTGTACACAGCAGATGTTTTATCAATTTCCCCATGAAATCGATTGAAAACCTGTGGAGCGGCCTCCGCCTGCCCATCCTGCACTCCACATCGGTGCTCCCCCAGGTGTAGGCAACAGAGCTCTCACCTGTCCCGCTGGTACGCCTCCTCCAGAGTCTGGTGACCTTTCTCCATGCCGCGGGGCTCCTCCTCCGTGTGTCTTCTCTCCCTGTGTCATATGACAAAAGCTGGAGTTCAAACACTAGAGGTCCGGTAACATACACACTCTGCTGCCAACACTCGGCCGTCGCCAAATCGAACGCCACTAGAAACACACTCCAGACCCGCGGGTAATCGACCACATTTTCCAGCCTGTGTGACCTAATTGATTGATTTTGGATGGAAATCAATCAATCGGGCATAGTTTATGGTATTGATTTCTAGCAGATTCGATCACAGTAATCAAATCTGCTGGGTACAGACGGGTAAAATCGCCATGCGTATATCCACCTTAAGACGCTGATCAATAACGTAAGTAACTTACATTATTGATTTCAGCCCAATTTTACGGTATTAGCATGCGACAGTTTTCAGTACAAACTGGCTCATGAGTGACCAGTGTGACATGCTTGGCTTGCTGAAGATCTGATCATGATCTGCAGAGAGATAAGAAGGTACACAAGGGCACTTTATAATCAGTGGGAGCCTCTTATGCTGTGAATATATGATGAGATTTCTCAACAGATTTACTATCCGATCGATTTTCTGGTCGATTTCCATTCCATTCTATGAGAAATCGATCAGAAAAACAATAGAAAATCCGATTGGACCAGTCGGAAATTATCTATCGAACCATAATTCCCAGCATTAAAGGCTTGTACAAACACTTGACTAACGTCGGCCGAAAATGATCACAATAATACAAGCATGTGTATGGCAGTCGCGACTTCCAACCTGCAAACAATTCGCCTGGCGGATAGACTCAACCTCTTTGAGGACGCTGCCCGCCACACACACGTCCTTCCGTCGTCCCTCCGACCTCCCAGCATAGCAACAGTACGCGTCAGCTACAAACCCGATTTCGCCCAAGGGGATTAGGGACAGGGGGTGTACAGATGCGGAGTCAGCTGTACAGCTGACGACACGTTCTGTTGCTATGCAGGGAGAGGGGGGCCGGTGGAATAGTGTCGAAATTACGTCACGTGGTAGATGGGGCGAGTTAGTTGAACTCGATGGACGTATGTCTTTTTTCAACCCAAGTAACTTTGTTAACTATGTAAAGGTATCGGCTGTTGCTTGAGGCAAATTGATCCGCCTGGTGGATCACTTGCTGGGCGGTGGTTGGGGCCACTGTACACACGCCACATTATAGGCTGAGGCAGTCATTATTGGCCGCCTCAGCCGGCTTTAATGTGGTGTCTATAGGTACAGATGATTGAAACAGTGATCTGCTTGCAACGTGTAGACACAGACTAGACTAACTGCCTTTACTGCTCCAATCGGTATGACAGGACAGTATTTTAAAACATGGCTAAAATTCAGTCATGCAATGTACACTGTATTATCAATCAAGCTCCCATTTAAAGACATTTTATGTAAACGCAAGTACAATAACACCTTACATGCATGAAAAGCCACAATGCTTTCCTTACCTTTGGCAGTTCCCACTCTGAACGTGACCCATCGGCGCTGTAGTAATAGGGTCTGCCTTGCTCATCCACGTGCTTGATCCACTGTAAGCACAGCCACACATCAGGAAAATCACATACAAGAAGTTAAAATAACACTTCAAAAAAAAAAAAAAAAAAAAAATCAGGGAACTCCTGGGAAATCTTTCTTGCTCACCTACATTTTTTTTCCCTTTTGGGGCTAATTGGACCATGCCTTGTAAGGGTTTTTTCGCCTTCCTCTGGATCAACAGGGATATGTGAGGGAGCAGGCTGGTGTTGTACTTTGTTCTCTGGTTGAACTCGATGGACGTATGTCTTTTTTCAACCAAAATAACTATGTAACTGAATGGTTGGAAATACTTTTGGTTTGAAGAAGACAAAACTGTTTTTTTTAGAGAGATTGCTTTTTGGTTTCTTCAGCCCCTAATACTTTCCTAGTAGTTCTGGGTCATCACCGTTGAGCTACCTGGCTATTCCATGGAAATGTTGAACTGAAACATGGATAGTGTGCACAAGTTGTAACCCATAGGGCCTGTACACACTGAGGTTACGCTGGGCGATTTACAAACGGAATTTTAAAATCGCATTCAGTGTGATTTTAAAATCGCATGCTTGTGTTTTTTCACGATGCATTTGCATTGTCCTTGTGATTGGCTAAAAGTCCTCTGACAGGAAGCTGCAAGGTCTCCTGGTCTCTTTGGCCTTGAAAAAAAACACAATTGCATCACATTTTTGTATGCAATTTTTCAAACGCAGCACTCAAAAAGCTGCAGTCACTGCGATTTTCTAAAATGGCATCGCACCACTGTGTACTGTTCATTGCGTTTTTCATTTTTTTTTAAAAAAGGATTTGCGATTATAAAAACAAAACGCAGCCTAGTGTGTACAGGCCTTAAACTACCGCAGACATCTATAGGGGTTTCTGTGCTTTTACTTCCATACACCACAGATGTCTACAGGTGCTATAGTGCAAAACTATTTACACCCGCAGCGGACGTCTATCGGCATTTTTCTGCCCCCATATTCCTAAAAGGTGTTTAGTGCAAAGTATGAAGCTTGAAAAAGGACCAATCAAATGCTTTAACTACAAGATGATGATAGTCCATTTTGCTACAGATTTTTTAGAATAAATTAGCATAATTCTAGACTGCAACCAGGTTTTGTGAGTCTCACATAGCACACCGTAAGGGGCTCCTGATCTCTCCTGTGCTTTTTCCCTCTTTCTGGAAGATCCCAGGTTTTCCAGACCTCAGCCTACATAAGTGGTCACTGAGGCCACACCAGCAGGTGATGAGTCACACGTGGCCCTCAGCTTCCCCCCGACACATGATTTCTGCAAGGAAGAATCCAGAAGATCCCCACATCTATGAACCAAGTTCAATGTTTATTCAAGCATAGTGACACAGTTCTATTCCATCAGCCAATTCATTTCGGGGCCCCGTGGGGTCCCCTTTGTCAAGGTAATGTCAATGGTCACCATTCTGTGTGTGTTACATTGACAAAGAGAACCCCACGGGGCCCCGAAACGAATCGTTGGTTGATGGAATGAAACGGTGTCACTATGCTTGAATAAACATTGAGCTTGGTTCATAGTGTGTGCGGATCTTCTGGATTCTTCTGTACCACACACTGATCCAGCACCTCCACGGTGGGCTGCAATTCCTTATCGACTTGGTGATTTCTGCAAAGGTCCACTTTTCTGTGTGACCTCCTGAATCCCTCATTCCACAAACCCTATTTGAGTACTGCGGAGTGCTAATGAGGCTCTCGGGGATACTGACAGACAAAAATACCAAATCAGAAGCGGAAGTCAGTACTTTTTAATACCAACATTTCAGAAACACTTCACCAAGCATAGGAAGAAGCAAGCACACCAAGCGTTGTCCTTCAGAATTATAGGTTAGCAGGGCTGTGGAGTCGGAGCAATTTTTGGGTACCTGGAGTTGGATGGTTCATAAACAGAGGAGTTGGAGTCGCATGATTTTTGTACCCACTCCATAACTGTGCATGGCCTGTGGAGTCCAAGATTTTTAGTAATTTAGGGTACCTGGAGTCGGTGGTTTCATAAACTTAGGAAGCAGATGATTTTTGCACCCACTCCATAGCCATGCAATCGCTGTGGAGTCGGAGCAATTGTGGGTACTTGGAGGCGGTGGTTTCATAAACTGAGAAGTTGGATGATTTTTGTACAGACTTCACAGCCCTAGTCCTTTATCTAGATTTGTTACCTGATCACATCATTAGCAATCAGATGGCAAAACTATCATCCATTCGTATGATGTTTGCATGTCTGCATATGACCCTGGTGGGAGGATAAGCGATATGCCAGGTTGGATTTTCCAGACTGATTGCTGTTTTACTCCCCCGCTGCAGACATTCTCTTGCTCTTCACCCCCTCCATTCCTTTTGTCTACATGAATTAACATCATACTTGCAAGTCTATAATGAACATCTGTATTAGGAAGAATTCTGCTTTCATTGATGATTGAGTCGGAATAATATTTCTAATTCTTTAAAGGATTCTGTCCCTCAAACTTAATAGCTTCAAAAACGTTTAAATTTCTCAAGACTTCCTCTTTATCAAGCTGTATGTGTCCTTTAAACTGAAGTGGTTGGGAAAAGGACTAGAGGAACTTGCTTCCATTGGGGAGCAGTCTCTCTAGCCAGGAACTACATTACAACATTCCCCCCCCCCCCCCCCCATAGCAAGTGTTGATATGGGCCACACTTGTTTTAGATGAAGTCAGTCAAAATGGCCTTGTTACACAACTTTCAGCAAATTAGCATGCAAGTTGTCACCACACTTACTAAGGCTGCTTCATGATTTGCAATTATGCCCCTGTACACATCTATAATGTAACATTTACTATTAAACAAATGACTATGCTGTTTTGAGAATTTGCCTAGTTCAATTTTTTGTTTGATTTGGCTTAAGGCAGAGGTACAGTTACCACACGGACTGTTTAAAATAAATTTCCCGCACTACTTGTTGCATTCAAAAGTATTTAGTAATATATATAGAACCTTACTTACATTGTTCATGGGCTGTGGTCACATGATTATGCCTACACAAAGCTGCTGACTGGGAGAGAACTTCATCATCTGTTAATATTGTATTGTTCTCCTTGCAGTTTCCTGTAGGCATGATCACATGACCACAACCCAATTCTATACAGGTAGTCCCTGGTTAACGAACGAAATGGGGACTGTAGGTTCGTTCTTAACCTGAATCCGTTCTTAAGTCGGAACACTGTGCCATCTCTGTCCCCTGTACCTCCTCTGTGCCTCCAGTGTCCCCCTCTGTGTCTGTTCATACAAGTTTAAAAGCCATTTTTTCTTTGATCTTTTTTTAAAATCTATTTTCTCAAAAACTACAAATCCAAATTTGAAAACTTTTTTTTTTACTTGTTCCCATGGAAACAGAGAATCCATGCCGTTCATATCGGTGGGTCGTTCATAAGTCGGGCGTTCGTAAGTCGGGGACTACCTGTACTTCAGTAAATGCTGGGCATTCATTTTAGACATAGTAGTCACAGTTATACTTAAAGAGTATAAAGAGAAGCCAGGTTGGCATCTTGCATGGTTTAAAACTAAATTACAATGTTTAATTTGAATCATTATAAAATGGACCACACCCACTTTGAATTGCTCATGAGCTAAAGAGTAATTTGTGATAATTAAATGAACTCACAAAATGGATAATTACTGCAGCAGAGTAGGAAGGTCATACACCAGACAGACAAATTGAGCCAAGACAATCATTAAAGCAAACCTGAAGTGACAATGAACTGATGAGATAAACAACTGCATCTATAGTCCTACTACTAAATAATTGCACTATCCTGGAGTCCCATAGTCTTATTTTGTATTTAAAGGTTACAATATGCTTTTAAAAAGGTCATCATACATCTAGCAATGATGGGCAGATTCGATCAAGACAAATCTCTCTCTTATCGAATCTGATGAGAGAGATCTGTCAAGTTGCCCATACACCACAGGCCGATTCCCAATCAATTTCATGCTGAAATTGATCCAGAATCGGCCTTGTGCGACACATCTGCCGCTGTGACCCCCTAACGTAAATGTTCCCCCGGATACATTACCTGTCCGCGGCCTGCGCTTGTCCCCCGCTGCTTCCGGGATTACATCTCTGCATACACGCGTGCCGCACATGGTTTCCTAATAAGGGCGCACGTATATGACATCACACGCGCAGGGGAATGCGCCCAAAAGCCAGCGGACAAGCAGAGGCCGCGGACAGGTACTCTATCCTTTACACAGGGCTCCAGGGGGCCATTTACATTGGGGGGGGCAGCATTGGGGGTTTTGTCCTGTTCATCAGGAAATTGCATGCCGTTACCACCGTGCAACATCTTGCAGCATGCGCGATCGAGAATGCAATCAATTTTTGTCCCAAAATTAGTCACATTGCCGATCGGGCATGCACTTGGCGGCACAGATTTTTTTTCTATAGTAATCGATTTGGATGGACGATCGGCCGCCAAGTCGCTTGATGTATGGCCACCTTTAGTCTGTCAAAAAAAAAGGGTAGGTTTTAGGTTTTTTTTTTTTTAAGATATTATTCAGTCCCCATATGTAGAAATCTTGAATTGCTGGGCATGTCATCGGTTTCTGCTACACAGAGTTTTAAAACCTTAATTGCCAGTAGTTATTAGAGTTATGCCCCTTACAGTGAAAATAAAGAACAAAAGGAGAACAACCCACTTCTATGTAGGCTTGGGACTTTACATACACGTTTATCTCACCATGTCACATGCCATTTCAGGTTCCCTTTAAATAAACACAATCTTAAGCACAGAAAAGAATCCCAGATCTACCTTCTCATTGGTTTGGTCATTGATAAAGAAGGTATGGCCGTGCTGATCCAGTTCTTCCGACCACCCCTTGGGAGGAGAGCCGTACTGACTATCTGATTGGTTTTCATGAGTGTTGTGATAATTTTCTTCTGAAGTCAGTTGCTAGAAAGAGTCAGAAAAGTTTGAGCATAAAGAATAAAGCGGATCATCATCAGAAAGGAATCGCATCCTTCATCTGCAACAGCTCGGATATAATAAGCAAAAGGAAAAAGGCTTGCTAATTGCATTATTAAAAAAAGAGAAAGATTAATAACTGTGCTTCATGGAAAGTATGGATTCTTTCCAAGGCATGCAGAGCAAGGAGCCGGTCTGCCTTCACATACTAATAAAGAAGCAGCAAGATAATTATTACAACTTCAGACTCAATTATACTGACCACAGGTTTCTGTTTGGCATTGATGTCTCCAAAATGAGATAAAGTACAAACAGTAAGCTATCTACACTCTATAGATCAGTGTGATATTTTATTGATATGTACCCCTTTTTAAAACCCTGTACTCACCAAGTACCCCCTAGCAGAGTAAATATTATCACAAGTACCCCTATACAAATATATATTTAATCGTACTACATGAGAATTGGTTCTAAACAATTTCAAGCATTTACTATTGCTTTTAATTAGCTAAAACACTGGTATTGCTTAACTGCCTAACGACTGCTCCGCACCGATTGGCGTGAAGTGCTAGGGGCGGAGATTGCAGAGGACTGCTCCGTCACCAGCCTCCCAGTGGCGATTGCCGCTAGGAGACTGTTAGACGGCTAAACCGTTAAACGCCGTCTAATAACACTGTACAGCGGCGCTGTACTGGGGACAGCTGTGTGACACCGCTGTCCCCTGGGAGGCACTAAAGCGATCCGCTGTGATAAGCGGAGGCCTGTCACAGCCGATCGAGGTAATTGGCTGGCAGGGGGAAGGAGGGAGGGATAATAAAAAAATAAATAGTAAAATGTATTAAAAAAAAAAAAAATAATAAAAAAAAAAAAAAAGGAAAGATTTATTGAAAAACAAACAAACATCCTGGGAGTGATTAGACTCCACCAACAACAACTGGTGGGCTTAAAGCGGATCCGAGATGAAAAACGAACTAGAACAAGTAACTTGTCTATATATCTTATCTAAAGTTTAGATAGTTTACACAGCAAATCTAGCTGCAAACAGCTTTAATAGAAAATGATTATTTCTTCCTGTGATACAATGACAGCAGCCATGTTGTTTGTAAACATTACACAGAGGCAGGCTTATTTTGAGCACTCAGACTGTGAAAAAATCCTAATCCCCCCTCCTCCTCCTTCTCCCCTCTGCCTCTGAAAATCAATGGCTAGTAACACCTCCTCCTCCTGCCCAAACTGAGCTCCCATAAGCCCTCGCTACACTGCCAAGGCACAAAAGGAGCTGTGGGCGAGGCTTGTTTATAGTTTATAGGGAATTAGAGCAATAAAACAAAAAAGTATTTGGCTTGAGGAATGCCCTATAAACAATAGGAAAGGAACACAATTATGCAATGAGTAAAAGTTCACCTCGGATCCACTTTAAAGAGAATCTGTATTGTTAAAATCACACAAAAGTAAACATACCAGTGCGTTAGGGGACATCTCCTATTACCCTCTGTCACAATTTCGCCGCTCCCCGCCGCATTAACCATTTACCGCCATCCTAACGTATTAAAACGTCATGCTTACCGCTATTAACAGCAACATGACGTTTTAATACGTCGCGCATTCCCGCCGCTGCTACCGCCGTGTGTCCGCCGCTACCGCCGCCATTACCGTCGGGATCCCGTGCTGGGCGATTGGGGAAGAGGACTGAACAGTCCTCTACCCAATCGCAGTGCCTGGAGTGAATGGACGTGACCGCGAACAGCGGCTACGTCCATTCACATAAACAGGAAATGTAACAGTTTAATAAAGTGTGTAAAAAAAAAAAAAAAAAAAGTGAACACGTCCTATGAGTGTTCACCAGCGCCATCTTGTGGCCAAAAAGTATATTACACTTACAAAATACATACATTTTCAAGTATATACACATCATTAATAAAATTACACTTCCAACCCTCCCCCCCAAAAAAAACACTTGTAAAAAAAAAAAATCAGCTTAAAAAAAATAGTTACCTTAGGGACTCAGCTTTTTTTATTCTATATTTTATGGGGGAAAATTAATTTTAATTTATTACATAGGGGCTTGTAATTATGGCCAGAACAAACAGAAAAATAACCACTTATATTTCAAAATAATATACTGTCGCCATACATTGTGGTAGGGACATAATCTAAACGGTTTAATTATCGGGACCACTGGGCAAATAAAACGTGTTTGTTTTATCCACAGGAGAATGTTTAATTTTAAAACTATAAAGGCTGAACACTGAGAAATAATGATTTTTTTTCTTTTTTTTTCTGTTTTTCTCATTAAAATGCATTTAGAATAAAAAAATTCTTAGCAAAATGTACTATCCACAGAAAGCCTAATTGGTGGCGAAAAAAACGAGGTATAGATCATTTTCTTGTGATAAGTAGTAATAAAGTTATTAGGGAATAAAAGGGAGGAGCGCTGACAACTGAAAATTGCTCTGGTCCGTTAGGATAAAAACCCTTGGGGGTGAACTGGTTAAAAGTGGTTAAAAACAGTTTTAAAAAGTTTGTTTATAAACAAACAAAATGGCCACCAAAACAGGAAGTAGGTTGATGTACAGTATGTCCACACATAGAAAATACATTCATACACAAGCAGGCTGCATACAGCCTTCCTTTTGAATCTCAAGAGATCATTTGTGTGTTTCTTTCCCCTTGCATCTCTCATGCACTGAAGTTTCAGGCTGCTCTTTTCTTCCTGCAAACAGCTTTGCCCTTGTCTGTAATTCCTCACTATGTGAAAGCCCAGCCAGCTCAGAGGACGATTTATCCAGCTTGTAAAAGATAAGAGAGAAGAGAGCAGCTGCCCTAATCTAAATAACACACAGGCAGTGTGCATAGAGGGGCCTGGAAGGGGAGTTCATAGCAGAACCATAACACTGAAGAACTTGGCAGCCTTCCAGACACAGGCTGACAAGTCTGACAAGAGATAGATAAGTTGATTTATTACAGAGACTGTGATAGTACAAAGTGCTGCAGTAAGCCAGAACACATTAGAATAGTTTTTTGAACTTGTAGGATGATAAAAAACAGGATGCAATTTTTGTTACAGAGTCTCTTTAAGGGGGGAATCACTTGTGTGCCGAGTTGTACGGTCCTGCGAGTCCTTAAAGCTACCAGCGGCCTATTTAGTAAAAATGGCTTAGTCACTAGGGGGTGGGGAATTAAGACCGCGGTCCTCAAGAGGTTAAATAAAATGTATAATTTACTTGAAAACTTTAAATTTGTTATTCTTGGGTAAGTATATAAAGCTGGAGTACCTCCTGGAACCACCAAAAGTTCCCCCTGGGGTACGCGTAGCACATGTTGAGAACCTAGGCTATCAACTACTACAGGGATCGACCCCTTGGGCTTGCAGGATGGAGTAACTTCACCTGGGTGGGGTGAAGATGGAAGAGAACACGATCAGGTGCTTCTCAGTCGGCATGCTGTACACACCATAAGTGCACGTTAGCTTCTTGTATGAGGCGGACTTTATTGGCCGCCTTGGCTGGGATTAATCTCGTGTGTATGTATGTAGCTTTTTTTTTTCTAAATGCGG
Source organism: Hyperolius riggenbachi (assembly GCF_040937935.1). NCBI lineage: Eukaryota > Metazoa > Chordata > Amphibia > Anura > Hyperoliidae > Hyperolius > Hyperolius riggenbachi. Next base: position 52,876,098 of record NC_090650.1, on the reverse strand, counting down.
CTTTTTGAAGGTTCAGTGTTAAAAATTTGCAGCAAAGCATTCAACTTTTCCATTTTAAAGCAAACTTGAAGTGAAAATAAACTTATGGGACAATGAATAGTATGTGTAGTACAGCTAAAAAGTAAAACATTAGTTGCAAAGAGAATAGCCTCATTGTTTTCCAGTAAAGAAAGAGTTAAACTTCAGTTACCTATACAAAAAATCTTATTGGGTCAAAGACAGTCCTGTTTTCTGAAGCACTTATCTCAACATGTCTCACAGTTTCCGGTTTAAGGTTTTACTGCTCTTTTGCATAGATAACAACTGGAGTTTCTTAACTCTTCCTGCACTGGAAACAATATTAGACTTATGTTTCTGCGCCTCATGTTTTATTTCTTAGCTGTACTACACATACAAATCATATCATCATTTTTTTTCTTGCTGTTGGCCTCTGATCTGACTCTTACAAAAAATATTTATTTGATAAACAGGTAGCCACTAAGTGATGTTAAAATTCTGTATAAAAAAGTGTCATCATAAAAACCCAGGAGCTCCTCGTTTCACAATCTGTTTTCCCAGACATCCATAAACTCTCTCTAGCTAGCAGTGTTATCCAGGGGAGAGTTCGAAACAGGCGGGGATGTATTGCGACAAATCCCTGGCGTTTAGCTGCCACTGTTATCCGGTCAGAGGGCATCTGTGTGACAAGCTGGTAACTAAATGATTTTCACATGGTTAATCCCAGGTATGTGAAAGGTATTTCTTTGTTCAATTTATCATACATATTTGACCACACCAGATTAAACAACTCTTGTAGGTAAGACTGAATCTCACAGGTGACTCAGGTATATAAAAAAAAGAGGCTAGCCTCTGTTCAGTGTATTACAATTAAGGCCCTACATGAGAACCAAGAGCTGTGTGCTGTGTACACGTGCCTGCTGTGATTTGATAAACATTTGATGCCATTTTACAACATAAAGTGAACCCTAGGGAATCTTAGAGTCAAAAAAACACATTTAACTACGAAGAGGGAGCTTCTGGATACTCTAGGGCACAGGTGTCAAACTCAAAGCCCGCGGGCCGAATGCGGCCCTCCTAGCCATTTTATGTGGCCCTTCAGAGCTTGAAATGTGCATCATTGTAAGTAGCAAAAACAGCACACTGCCAGATGAGCACACTGGTGACAGTGTTTCTGGTTGAAAATTGTCAGTTTAAGCTGGGGTGCAGCAACAACCCCCCTCCCCCCCCAGCGAAATTAGCATGGGACCCCCTCTTGGGACCCAACCCCCCTTGTGTGCCTGGTAAATGCCCCACACCCACCACCCCACTTCCCATCCACCTCAGCTTACCAAAAAGACTATGGGGGAACTCAAACTGCCTAATCTTCATGCTCCCATCCAGTGACTGACTAAGCATTAGCTTGTACTCATACTGTGCTGTGTGATCTGTTTTTCTTGTATTCCTGTATTGTCATATTGCTGTATGTCACCCCTAAATATTGTCTGTAATCTAAATTAATGCCCAGCGCTGCGTAATATGTTGGAGCTTTATAAATACAATACATAAATAAATGGGGGAAGTGAAGGCTAACATCTTGCAGTTTGGCCCCTGACTAGGTTTTAACTTGGCCCCTTCTGTGATTGAATTTGACACCCCTGCTGTAGAGGCTTCTCGTGTCCTCATAACCCCCGGACCCACTCAATGGGACCCTCTGGATGATCTTGGCTACTCGCACATCTTCAGTCCCAAGCACAGGTGCAATATGGCAGCGCTTGTGGAAGGCCGCGAGCATAAGTGGGGAGCATCAGTACCCAGAGGCTTCCCTCTTCTCAGCTATGTGTTTTTTGATCCGAGGTTCACCTCAGGTACACTTTAAAGTGTAACTGTCGGACATAAAATCAAAAATCAATTCTTGATTTTTACCTGGTAAACAATAAGGATGCTAATCAGGCAATCCAAAAGTTAAAATCTCTATTACTGTTCTTGTTTATAAATGATCATTCCCCAGTTGACGTGACTCTTATTTGGTACGTTGCCGCAAAAAGGAAATTGCAGGGCATGCTGGGTTGTCCTTTTTTGCTTCTTTATTTCCCCTCAGACTTAACTAATGTAGAGAAGCAAAAAAGGACAGCCCAGCATGCACTGCAACTTCCTTTGTGCGGCAACGTACCAAATAAGAGTCAGGTAAACTGGGGAATGATCATTTATAAACAAGAACAGTAATAGAGATTTTAACTTTTGGATTGCCTGGTTAGCATCCTTATTACTGGTTTACCAGATAAAAATAAAGAATTGATTTTTGATTTTATGCCTGACAGTTAAACTTTAAACTATCTGCACTAAAATCCAGTTCTTTTAAATTCACAACTGGATATGACTAAACAATTAAGGTACCCATATATCAAGCGATTTTGGTGGCCAATCGACCAATAGGCAGATCTCTCACTGATCGAATCTGAGCAGCATACTAATTACTTAATTGTACGCGCCTCTCCTCGTTCTCCCTGGTTCTTGTAAACACTCCTTAGAATTAAAGTCAAATTTTAGAATCTAAGTCAAATTTTCAGACAGGAAGAGGAAGACTTGCTGCCTCTATTATTCTCCCATTCCCTCCTTTTCCCTGTCCCTTACAGAGTAGTGAACGAGGAAGCAAAGAGGAGGGCAATGTGAGCTAGCCTGCCTCTGTCTGAAAATTTGACTTCGACTCTAAAATTTGACATTAATTCTAATTCCTCAAGTAGTGATAACGGGAACCAGGGAGAATGAGGTGAGGAACTGACAATGCAAAGAGGCATGTGGATCCACCATGAACCAAACCCATGTGCTTACTTTTAAGCAGCTTTGCCTCAGGTTAGGATTGCCTTAATCTACATACTTGTTTTTGGTGAGGAACTTATAAATAGAGAGAAGGGATTGCCAAGCAAGTCGATTTTTATAAGTAAAGTCAGCCAGCCTAGATAGCACTCTTAGTACAGACTTCCTTTAATATAAACGTAAATATTCCCACTGCCTATTCCGTAGACCAGAAGCAGACAAAATAAAGAAAATTAGCTATGGTGACACCTACTGTAACCCTCTATCTCCTCTAAAAATGCTCTCATCCTACCCACCAGCTACCAGAGCAACCACTCCCACTGCAACCTTAATTTCATCTTCCACCTAGGGTTTAGGAGCTGAACTCAAAATCAACACAAGTTTCAAGTAATTACACTATTTATTGACTTGCTGAATGACACAAGTGAACTGAAGGGTGTTTTATATGTTTCCTTAGCTTTGTTTTTGAACTCTGTTGACCTCTCCCTGTTCAAAGTAATAAGCTTGTAAAACAGGATAATCTACCAGTGGCAGCAAAGTAATTCTGGTAAAATTAATCGTCTTTCTATTAAAAAAAAATCACTAAACTGTATTGACATAACTAACCTTAAAAACAGAAAAAGGTAAAATAAAAAAAATATACTAAAAAACACAAATGTAGAACTGAAAATGTTATGAACAGGTTTTACAAAAGTCTCCAAAACAGCAACTGCATTTCTTAGTTTAGAATAGAGCCGGCAAGGGTCAAAACCCCTGGCAGGTTTTTTTAGCCGCCTGTGCCTTGCTGGATGAGTTTACCACTTTAGGGATGATCAATGAGATGCAAATATTTCCAAGTTCATGCAGGATTATGTAAATTTGTATGTACATTTATGAAGCTTGAAAATGGACCAATCCGTTTAAACCTGGGTTGGACTTGATTGGTCCATTTTCAAGCTGCAGAAATATCTGCATCTCATTGGTCATCCCTGTTCCCTTTGCTGCCCATGTTAGGGAGTGCACCTCTGCAGCAGAGACACAGATGGCAAATAAAAGACAGATCCAAACCCTTTCTGCAATATCCAATAACTTTTACCAGTAGCTCTACTGAAAATCAATATCTCAGTTGTGTGTTCATGCCAGCTGGTTGAATAGTTGTGTAGCTCTTGCATAGGCTGCAATAAAGCCAAGTACCCACCTGAAGCTGGATCGGGGATCAGACACAGCGATTAACTGATCCACCTCCACAATTGTGCAAACGAACACACGAGCGCCCCAGCGATATGGCTGTTGATTAACATATTTGGGTCAGGAGCCAAGCTTTATCACTTGGACAGACAGATGCTCCACAAATTTGTGGAGTAGTGCCAAGATACGTGTCGCAGTGACATTTTTTTTCCTGTATTTTTATGATTTTGAGAATAAAGAGATGTTTATTTGAAATCTGAAGATCTTTTGTCCTGTTACCTGGAGGTAAATCCACCTCTATCTCCCTTTAAACTGTTTTTTATGAATTTTATCCTACGTTGGCGCCGCTATTTTCTATTTGCGTCTCGTATCAGCATCCATCCTTGGTAATGAGATAAACAGAGGAACACCAAGAGCCCCAATAGTGTAGTATGTATTGACAAAGGAGATAATGACAAAGAGTAATAGTTGTTATACTCACAAGCATGGGTCACCAATAGGCAACCACTGTAAAGGCAGGTGGGGAGATTATCCTGACCCCACTCAGGAATAAGAAGTCGCTCTCTGTAGATAGTAGAAAAGGGTCGCAACCCTCCACCCAGGGTGGATACAATATTATATAGGAGAGAACAGAGGCGCCAAACGGATAAAAGGGGTTTTAAAGGAGCTTAAAGAGAACCCGAGGTGGGTTTGAAGAATGTTATCTACATACAGAGGATGGATCTGCCTATACAGCCCAGCCTCTGTTGCTATCCCAAACCCCCCTAAGGTCCCCCTGCACTCTGCAATCCCTCATAAATCACAGCCACGCTGCTGACAAACAGCTTGTCAGAGCTGGCTGTGTTTATCTCTATAGTGTCAGTCTGCTGCTCTCCCCGCCTCCTGCAGAACTCCAGTCCCCGCCTGCATCCCTTCCCTCCCTGCTGATTGGAAGGAAGGGACAGGGGCAGGGACCGGAGCTATGCAGGAGGCGGGGGAGCAGCTGAGACTGACACTACAGATGTAAACACAGCCTCACAACACGGCTGTGATTTATGAGGGATTGCAGAGTGCAGGGGGACCTTAGTGGGGTTTGGGATAGCAACAGAGGCTGGGCTGTATAGGCAAATCCAGCCTCTGTATGCAGATAACATTCTTTAAACACACCTCGGGTTCTCTTTAAAAGCCAAAAATTTGGTAATTAGAGGAGGCAGTGGTGGACTTACCTCCTCCAAGCAGACACAACACGACTGTACATTCAGTCTATTTATTAACGAACTCCAGATAAAACAAAGCAACACGTTTCACGGGTCAGTGCCCGCTTCCTCAGGCAATAGAAAAAGGAGTTACAGCATCTAGCAAAACAAACAACACTCGGCACCTCTGTGACAGAGGTGCCGTGTGTTGTTTGTTTTGCTAGATGCTGTAACTCCTATTTCTATTGCCTGAGGAAGCGGGCACTGACCCGTGAAACGCGTTGCTTTGTTTTATCTGGAGTTCGTTAATAAATAGACTGAATGTACAGTCGTGTTGTGTCTGCTTGGAGGAGGTAAGTCCATCACTGCCTCCTCTAATTACCAAATTTTTGGCTTTTAAGCTCCTTTAAAACCCCTTTTATCCGTTTGGCGCCTCTGTTCTCTCCTATATAATCCATCCTTGGTGGAGGGGTACATCCCCTATTTTCCTCCTGCAGGGAGTGCCTTCTTGGCCTGGGTGGGGGCAGCTTTCTTTCCCCATCTTCTTATACAGTGGTTGCCTTGGTGGTAGCCCATGTTTGTGAGTATTGCTCCTAACTATACATTGTACTTCATTTATCTAACTTAACATACTACACCCAATTGGGTTCTTTCCTCTGATTTTTGTCTAAAATAAAAGAAGCTACACAAGAATTCAACCCACCAGCATTTGTTCATTGCCAAAATATTAACTTTCACTAGAGCAGTGATCTGCAAACTTGGCTCTACAGCTGTTCAGGAACTACAACTCCCACAATGCATTTGCCTTTAGGAATCATGACTGTGGCTGTCAGACTCCTGCAATGCATTGCGGGACTTGTAGTTTCTTAACAGTTGGAGAGCCAAGTTTGCCGCTCACTGCACTAGAGTAACCATCCACTAGAGTAACCATCTAGTAGCTGCAATCCTATGCCATTTAGTCTAATGGATGTGCCGTAGGTCACACAGGAAATTCTTAAGCCAACAAAAATTTTTTTCATAATCAAACAAAAATGCAATATTTGTGAAGTAGGCATTCATGTAATTCCAGCATGCACACCCATGTGTGTCGTGATTTCCTTTAAAGTCATGGACCTACCTCATGATCTGCTTGAGTCATTGACTCTCCCCTAAAAGAGTCTTTTGTGCAACGTGGCGGTTTCCAGGTCCGTTCTTGCGTAGCTTTATTATAATAATAGAAACGTCCAGTGTTATCTTTGTGCGTTTCCCACTCCCCGGTAATTTGTACAGGAGGAGAATTGGGTTGTGGGGGAAGATAGGACTGAGAGATCTTCAGTTCTTGTAGGTTTGCATACACAGGAGAGTCAGACCTCACAGGGGCAGGAGAGACAGAGAACTGGAGAGAACAGACACCACAAGGAAAGGTTACCAATTACTGGTGAGGAATTACAAGGAGAAATTATGCAACCCTTTCACCATCCCAATATACCCAAGCAGAGAACAGAGTCCAGTCAAAGTGAAAATGCCTATGAGAAAATGTGTAACAGTTCTACAACAGAAACAGCATAAGAAGAAATAATCTGGTAACTTTCAATGAAAACCACACATCAAAACGATCAGTTATTGGAGTCTTTGAAGCCAAAGCCAACAGTGTTGAGCTACCAAGCTTCCTATTGGTCAGTGATGGCTGTCACCAGGTGAAAAAGCCAATAGGAAGGCTTGGAAGGGAGTAAGGGCAGTATAAGGAATTACACAAGAAAGAACTATGCATTTTATTTAAGCTGCTTACGTCTCTGGAACAACTGATCTCTTTGATGGGTTGCATGAAAGAAAATAGATTATGAATTTTCTTATGCTCAGTTTCAACTGTGCAGATTTGTGACAAATTTGCTTTAGGAACCTGCCAAATTTAGTTTCGTTAGGTCTGTTGAAATGGCATAAAATGATGCTCCACAGAAGCAGGATCGCTGGATTTAAAGGACAACTGAATTGAGAAGTATATGAAGTCTGCCATATTTATTTCCTTTTAAACAATACCAGTTGCCTGGCAGTGCTGCTGATCTTTCTGGTCAGTAGGATCTAATTCAAACTACTGAAGCTAAACTTGAAAGATTTGTCATAGACATCTGATCTGCATGCTTAAAATGAACCAGAGACGAAGCACCCTCATGTATATTGTATAATAATAATAATATTATATATATATATATATATATATATATATATATATATATATATATATATATATATATATATATATATATATATATACACACACACACACACCAGTGGGAACATTGGGGAAACACCTACCTTGCTCTTGGTTTCATTCTTCATTGTTCAGCTTGCTTGTTAGCAGCCCTGATAAAATCCCTGACTGAGCATTCAGTCTGGCTTTGCTCAGGAATCATTATAGCTGAGTCATTAGTCATCTCTAATGTTCCCACTGATATATATATATAGTAAAATACATGAGGGTGTTTCGTCTCTGGTTCACTTTAATCAGGGTTTATGGCTTAAAGTATTAGATGCAGAGGATATGGAGGACAGCCAGGCAGTATGCATTGTTTAAAAGGAAATAAACATGTCAGCCTCCATATCCCTCTCACCTCAGGTTTTCTTCAAGGTGTAAAATGGCAGGCTTAGATTGTGGCAGGTCTGTCCTGAAAGCTCCATTCCATCACCACCGATGTGTAGATAATAAATCTCATCAGTTTATTTTTACCTTGGGTTTCCTTTAATGGATAATTTGTGGAAAGATTGATCTGAAATGTTCATCTTTAGTTGGTCGTTATATAGATGGTAATATCGATCATATAATGATCAAAAACAAAATAGAGTTCTGCACAATGTATGGCCAGCTTAAGGACTTGTTCATATTAGCAAGCTCTGAGCGCTAAAGTGAGTGCCTTTCCCTGCGCTTTTAGATCAATTTGCGATTTTTAGAAGCGCTTTTCTAACCGCTTTTGATGGGCGATTTGAGTTTTTCTTCCTGAAGACAATCAGGAAGTGAACTCTGACCTGGAACTGAATGTAGCTAATATACATTGTGAGCAAAAGCGCTCACAACATCGCTTTTCAAAGCGCTTTTTATAGAGCGCTTAGCGTTTTTCCAATACCTTGCACTGAAGCGCAAACACTCAGGAAGTGGTGCAGGACCTGCGTTTGTGCTCTGAAAGAAAGCTCAACCCTCATGTAAGAACACTCACATAGAGCAACATTACACAAGCAATTCTAAAAATCGCCAGTGCTTAAAGGGACACTTAAAGAGAATCCGTATTGTTAAAATCGCACAAAAGTAAACATACCAGTGCGTTAGGGGACATCTCCTATTACCCTCTGTCACAATTTAGCCGCTCCTCGCCGCATTAAAAGTGGTTAAAAACAGTTTTAAAAAGTTTGTTTATAAACAAACAAAATGGCCACCAAAACAGGAAGTAGGTTGATGTACAGTATGTCCACACATAGAAAATACATTCATACACAAGCAGGCTGTATACACCCTTCCTTTTGAATCTCAAGAGATCATTTGTGTGTTTCTTTTCCCCTGCAGCTATCTTCCACTGAAGTGTGAGGCTGTTTCTTCCTGCAGAGTGCAGACAGCTCTGCCTGTATGTAATTCCTCAGTATGTGAAAGCCCAGCCAGCTCAGAGGAGGATTTATCCAGCTTGTAAAAGATAAGAGAGAAGAGAGAAGCTGCCCTAATCTAAATAATACACAGGCAGTGTGCAGAGAGGGGCCCGGATGGGGGAGATGCATCACAGAACCCAACACTGAAGAACTTGGCAGCCTTCCAGACACAGGCTGACAAGTCTGACAAGAGAGAGATAAGTTGATTTATTACAGAGATGGTGATAGTAGAACGAGCTGCAGTAAGCCAGAACACATTAGAATAGCTTTTGGAACTTGTAGGATGATAAAAAACAGGATGCAATTTTTGTTACGGAGTCTCTTTAAGCCAGGAAAAAAAAAAAAAAAAAAAAAAGGAGTTTTACTCACCTGGGGCTTCTACTAGCCCCCTGCAGCCGTTCCGTGCCCTCGCAGCCACTCACTAATCCTCTGGTCCCCCGCTGCCAGCTAGTTTAGTTTTTGCCGACAGGACTGCCCACGCGTAGCTTTCGCCGCATTCCCAACTGCAATTAGCGTTATTGCGGGCCGCAGCGCGTACAAAAATACGCATTGCCGCGTTACCAATAGATATGTGGCAACGCGTATCTTTGTAAGCGTTGTGGCTTGCAATAGCGCTAATTGCAGTCAGGAATGCAGGGAAAGCTACGCGTGGCCGGGCCTGTCGGCAAAAACGAAACTAGCTGGCAGCGGGGAACCAGAGGATTAGTGAGTGGCTGCGAGGGCTCAGGACTTCTGCAGAGGGCTGGTAGAAGCCCCAGGTGAGAAACTTTTTTTTTCTGGCTTAAGTGTCCCTTTAAAAAAAAACTGAAAGCGCTCATAGTGTGAACAAGCCCTTAGAGGTTGACATTCCCCTACATCGGTGTGGTGACAGCAATCATTTGGCTGAAAAGCAGAGCACAGCTTCTCAGAGCTGTAGAGGGGGGTCAGGGTAGATTGCTCTGCATTTTAACACAAACACAGATATTCATTAGGAGCGATCCTGTTCATGAAAGCTCAGGAAAATGTTTGTAGCCAAATTCAGATGACTGCGGCTCCAGTGGAAGTCAGGGAACCACTGCTGGCATTGATGCACAACAACAACAGACCTTAGGAAGTTTTGGAAAGAGAAAATTGTCATATGTGGCAGATTCCACTTATGACTGGAGATCTTTTTTAAAATTATATAATTAATGCTAATCATATAAATAAAAATAGTCATTTATTTGATATTGGCAAAACCAGGTTTAACCCATTAGCAGCTTCAAAAAAAGAGTTATCTAGTTTGAGATAAGTGCACCACGTTTGACCTCAGTCGGCAGAACTCGCTGTGCTGTAAATTCTTAGAATGCTTTGCTATCTCTCTCTAGCAGAAAATATAGAAACTGAAAGCAGAAGTCCTCTGTTATTGTCTCACACTGCCCCCTGGTGACAAGTGGCCATAAATACACATTACAGCAGTACTAATTAGAAGCAAGGATATGTAACAAATAAGAAATAAAAATGTGCTGAAATAAATTGGGCTGGAGCACTTGCAAACCTCTTAAGTAAAGTGGCTGCTAAGGGGTTAAAATAGCTCAGAAAAATGTCCCTTAATTCTGAAAATGCTCAGTGTCCATCTTCTAAACATTATCTGCACCTTCTGTGTATTGCCAATATCAAAAAATGAAGCCATAGATACTTAAAGTAGAACTCTACAGAGACAGGACAAGCAGGAAAAATGTCACAGAGCTTTATTTCTGAGCTGTGTGCATTACACGCTCTCCCTCCTCACCAGAACAGGAGGATCTTCCAGCACAGGCAGAATTCCATCACAACTTTTGAGTAAGGACAGCATGTCTCCCCTCTCTGAGCAGAGCTCTACTTTAATCAATAAGAGATAAGGCAGTAACCCATACCACATTATTCTTGCCAGGCACAGTGCAAATTAAAGGAGAACTCCAGCCAAAACGTTTGTTACAGCTTTGGACTGAGCACTGAACTAGAACCTCAGTAAAAAAAAAAAAAAAAAAAACCCTTAAATAAACTTTCCTCTACTTATCTCCTCTGCAATGTTCTGCAACTCAGCAACTTTGGTTTTCTACACTCATCTCACCTCGCTGGGCAGGGATGAAGAGTGAGGGGTCTATTTCATAGGGGCTGACATCTTTATTTCTGGAAAGTCTGAAAATGAGTATACCTGCAAAATTCATATCTCTGTGTAACATGATACCTGCTGCAGACACTAAAGGGTTATGTTTGCTCCTGAGCTCCCTTGAGAGGAAGAAGTTCACAGCAGGAAGTAAATCCTTTTACACACGTACAGGGCATGTCCTTCGTCAGGGATCAGGACTCTATCTCGTGTGGCAGTATGGGGCAAAGACTGTATAGAAGCATCACTAGCCTTCAGGTTATTGACGCGCTCTAGCCATGGAGGGGTGGGGGGAGGTTATGTCAGCGTTTTGCTGAGTTGGGGCGATACAATCTCGATTGTATTTTACAAAATCTATGGAGTAGAAGGGTAAACTGAGGAAATGCACTAATTGGATACGTTAGGTAGTCCCTAGATATTATTTTTGTTAATCATATCATCGATGGGTCGTACTTCTAGAAATCAGCAACAGGAAGTAATAAGTATCTCCCTTAAAGAGGAACGTTATCGAAAAATAGTATTTCCAGGAAAAAAAATAGAATTGGGGGAAAATAGTATCAATGTATTGCAAAGTGAGATGTTAAAAAAAATGGAGAGATCAAGAAGTGATTTATATTTGCCATGTAATTTGTTTTTGTTGTTTGAACCACAATGAGCTTGTGGGTATTCATCTTTACTACTGGCAGACATGAAAAATAGCTAAACAGCACCAACTGCCATTAACTATAACCACACCCCCTAACATTGCAATCGGCTGAAAGGTTTTTTTTTTTTTTTATAGATATTCATATGCACAGAGGGAGATACTGGTTGCTTGGCAGTTGTAAACAATCCTTATTTCCCACAATGCAACGAGGTTCACAGAAAGGAAACTTTCAGGACCATGGTCATGACATCACACTGTGGGAGGGGTTTCACCACAATATAAGCCACAAAAACCCCCCTGATGATCTGTTCGGGAAAAGGTAAAGATTTCCTGTGTGAAATGGGGCATCAGCCATTGGTTGGGATGAAGTTCAATCCTGGGTTAAAATTCCGCTTTTAGTTGCCCATTAACAGGACAATATTTTAATATTTCCTCAAATGCTATCATTTAGTCATATTTTTACAATTGAATCGTACAGAAAAACACAGTATGTGGGGTGGGAAACAAAATCGACATTACACAATTCTATGGTCAATTGGAATGTAGAATTTGGTCGATCAGACTGATGGATTTTATGATTGAATCTGAAAGGAGAAAGTGCCCTAATCAATCGATTTATGGGAACAATTGATAATTAACTCCCGATTACTTACAAGCTTGCAAATCTGATTGGCTGATCACATCAGAGGAAAATATTGTACCGTTAATGGGCACCTTAACAGGGACACTGAAATTGAAACAATCCTAAGGGCTGGTTCAGACGGACGTTTGGAGGCGTCGCGTTCGTTGGCGTCGCGGTTGCAATGTGTTCGGGCTTTCAGCAGCGTTCGCATTGCGTTCGGATGCGGTCGCGTTTTTTCTTCCCCTAGGGGGACATTACCCGTCGCGGTTAACCGCCCCTGGAAGCAACATGT